>NC_142858.1:8127500-8752500 GCF_061612785.1 Hesperophylax consimilis
TACCAGGTACTGGCAATAGTTATAATAGGTACTGGCAATGTTATCTTTGATTGATATCGAAAATTGCAGATAGACACCAAAACAAATCATAAATGATTAAAATTAAGTTTACATAAATCATATCAGACCAACGATCAAGTAGGGACCAAAATTGTCTTATTATAGAAATAATTAATAATAATAATTCTATATTGGAAATGGGTATTTCTTTTTTTTTTTTTTTGACAAATGATTTTTTCAAAACAGTTTTCATTCGAAAGGGAAATTTCTGGTATGATTTTTCAAAAGCATATATTTTATAAATTATTTCAGCCTCACAAATCGTACTATTATAATATCCAATGATTTTTCACGGGTATGTATAATTATATTGGTTGTGGGTAAAAATCATGGCATTTTATCCTTTTGTGGCAAAGTGGGGGCTCCAGTATTGCGTAGGAAAAAAGAGAATTACATTCGTGGAAAATATAACATTATTATTTGCACCATCTCTTTTATATCATATATGACGATATGTAAAATTTATCCGAACCTTTGCAGTAACTACCTAAATTCATATAGTTAAGTTTCTCCATGACCTTTTATACGGATAGTATAATAAATCTAAAATAAATCATCATGGAGAAAAGGCTGTCGGTTAAAGCATCCGGTCGGTGGTCACATTTTAAAATTACATCTTTCGTGTCGATACTTAAAAGAGAAACAATGCTGAATATTGATGCTGGGCAACAATGCTCCGCGATGTATTTGGGTGGCAATTTTCATAAATTTACGAGAGCTATTAAACGTTTCAATTTACCACCGATGGAGATATTCATCGCTTCCACTAGTTTGTTTGAAGTTGCCAGAGTGTAACTTTAATGCTTTCATCTTTGCTAAGTATACGACTTAACTCATTGCTATTCATTGATGTTAGCAATACGATTTATACTGTTTGTTGGATAGTTTGGAATGATTGCTTTAATATTTGTTCATGTCATACGAAAAGCTATCAGAGATTTGTTCGCTATGGATGCTATTTCACATTTCAAAATAAAAATAAAACTGTGTTATCGAACGAAAAATTAAGGACGGGTTGTTCGGTTAGAACTTGAAAATCAACTTTAAATTTTGATGAATTGTTCAAATTCTTTGTTAATGTAAATACAAAACGTATCTATGTAACCACACAATATATAGGGTGTTCCAATAAGAGGTGTTATTTTATTATGTATATAAATTAAATTTTTATTTATTTTATATACATAAACACACTTGCCACAAACTACACATCACTTCTTATCACTTATCACTTTCTTATCACTTCTTTTATTTTATTATGTATATAAATTAAAAATGACAGCTTCAAAAGTAACACCTACCGAAATAGCGGGCTATTCAAAATAACACCTCTTATTGGAAAACCTTGTACAAGTATAACCAACTAACTAACCATTACGCCGTTTCCCCGCAGGGGTAGGCAGAGAGGACGGACCGCGAAACAACTCGGTCTTGGCACACACTCCTTGCCTTATAAATTCATACATCGTCGCATACACACTCTTCTACTATTCTCTTGACATGGCCTTGCTCAAGTATCTGATTCACTTGGTCGTGCCATGTCTTCTTCGGGCGTCCCCGACTTCACATTCACATTTACATGGTATATTCTCCTTACACTCCTTTCTTCACTCATTCCCCTGCATGCCCAAACAATATAAGCATCCCTTTCTTAATGTTACTCATTACGCTTACATTAGACCATCGACCATACATGGTTTTACCACACATACGCTACCAGGATCTTATTTCTACAGCATTCAGTCTACTTTCAACCTTCCTCTGCTAGTTCCATGCCTCACTGCCATACGTAAGAGTAGGTACCAGTATTCCATGCATTCGCTTCTTTGGACATTTTTGTTAGCGCCAACTGCGTTCAGTCCTCCATTAATGGAGTTACCTGCGTTTACCCTTTTTTCAATATCTCTGTCAGCCTTCAAATCTCTTGTTCACTAAACATACTACCTAAAAACACAAACTCATCCACCTGCTCCAAGTTTTCATCATACACAACGATATTGCAAACTGTTTCCGTACTCTCACTTTCAAACACCATCACTTTAGACTTACTTACATTCATCATTAACTCATTCTTCATACATACTTCGTTCATCCTAGACACGAGAGACTGTAGATCTTCCATACTGTTGGCAATCAGCACTGCATCAGCATACAGCAGACAACATACTTTCAGATTACAAGTATAGTTCTACATATCAAGCTTTGAAAAAACAGACACCTGAAATGATCGTGCAATTAATTAATATAATATTACAATGTGAGAGTTAAATTATGTAGATTGGTATAATACGTTACCATGACATTGAAAACTTATTGTATAATATCAGCTTTTGTCTGTACCACTCACAAATATATAATTTTATTTATGACCTGCGTAGGAACATACTTCAGCATACTGCGAAAAATAAATTTTATTGATCACCTACCTGAAGTTTTATTAAATATTTTAGAATGCAAACTATTTTAATTAGAATTGTTTGTGAACACCTACTCAAACTACTCGTAGACATAAAGCATATCGAGATTCAGTTCATACGCCACGACTCATGACATTAAATTCATTAAACAATTAAACGTAGCACCGAAAGTAGATAAACACCACAGGCGTTTGTCCAATTTTATTTTTTAAACAGAAAATACCTGAACACCTTCAGGGCATAACAAGTACAGGAAAGGCCAAGGCTTATATGTCCATAAAGTATTCATTATTATCTACGTATGTAACATGTTCACTTTTATACAAAAACGAAAATACTGGTCAACTGCAAATTATTTTTGTAAAACCGGTTTAAAACAAAATATACAAACCGCTCATTTTATTATTAATATTATCTATGTGCATATATTTTGCGAGACCAATTCGAGATAAAAAACACTCGGCAATAATACAATTATGTAGGTGAGTAAAGTAATATGTTTAGATGCGCGCAAATAATAAATATTATGGCCTCCTGAAATAATTGTATTTCAAACATGGCCTGTTTTTGGATGATGATGATCTTAGCGGTGAATCACAGGTCCCCTGTCCATTCTATAAAAGGACAGAGTCATCGACCTAGCGAGAATTAAGTGGGAACAAAAATATTGTTATTTTTCATTTTATTGATTTCGACATCACCGTAAAGCGATAATTTAAATAGTACCTACCAGGTGTGTACTACATGTTAATATCGATAAATCTGCAGTTCTCGTGCCTGCTTATTGGGTTATATTAAATAGGGATAATGTTAGTAATTATTATAAAAAAATTAAATCTATGGAAATGACACAATTTAATAAGACCTTCAGTGGTGTTGTGTTGTGTTGCTCCCGGTAAGACTAGACGATATGGGTTCGAGTCCCACTTGCGATGGTTATCTTTTTACTTTTGATTATTTATTCTATTTTCATTGAAAGTTGTTAATTTGATTTTCAATGACTAAATATATTATATCCTTCTGTGAGTTCCCAATATAATGTCAAAATCAAAAAAAACTTAAAACTAAGACTGACTACGAGACTTTTGACAATTTGCTTTTTATTACATATCCTTTTCACTCGAGGATACAAGCTGATGGACAATCATTCAAGTCATTATATATCCTTTTCATTGGAGAATACAAGCTAATGGACAATCTTTCAACTCATTATTTATCCTTTTCATTGGAGGATGCAAGCTGATGGACAATCATTCAACTCATTATATATCCTTTTCATTGGAGTATACAAACTGATGGACAGTCATTCAACTCATTATATATCCAATCATTCAACTCATTATATATCCTTCTCCTTGGAGGATACAAGCTGATGGACAATCATTCAACTAATTATATATCCTTTTCACTGGAGGGTACAAGCTGATGGGCAATCATTCGTTTTTTGAGTCCTTGGAAAATGGAATAACCTTCAGACTCTATTTTATTTTAATACTTCTTACCTTCTTGCTTTATGTAAATTATCGTTACTATATTATACGCACATTCGTACATGTTTATGCAATATGTAGGTACATTGTTATATGTAGTTGGTTGTTTAATTTTTCATGGAATTATTTTCTTACCCTTGCCCTGATACCAAAAAGAGCATGAGATATTTAATAAAACATAAAACCAATGCAATTTTGCCTCTCGAATTCTAAAGGTCAGCTATAGAATCATAAATCATTGGGCTAATAAATTTGTCTTTGCCATACGAATAGCTGAAAAGTTAAGACACAGATATTTCAAATGTTATTATTTCAATTAGTTATTGGTACGTACGAGATATTTAAAAATAAGTACTAAGTTTTTTAAACAAGAAGAGTGATATTAATGTACCTACGCCTAAAGCGCCACATTATTCAGAAAATTTATCAGAGATTTATCATCAAAACTGCGTCATAGATACAAAATCAAATTTGAATCATTCTGCGATGATTTTGATCAGATCAGTGACAAACATCAGCAGGTTCAAACCCATTCGATCGAGTCTCGTTGAAGTCATTCAAAGTTTCTAGAATGTTATTCCAGTATCCAGCTTAAACTGACGAACAAACAGATAGCCTTGAGGTTACTTGATTTGGGGATCTATTCACCGCTGTCCGAGGCTAAAATAATACCGAACCACTTACAATAGAAACATACTGAGTACGTATACAATGTACATCGTAAGACTACGTAATCCTCAACAGAGATTGTGAAACATTTTAAAATATGAATGAATTTGGATATATGATGATGCTTTTACTAAAAGAAAGAGTTACCAGGTTAATTAACTATATGGATTTGATTTTCTAATTGCAAGATTATTTTTAATGCAGGTTGTATGGTACTATAAGAAATTGATATTTTTGTATTAACAATTTGGAAAGCCCCTAATAATTACCCTTCTCTTTTTTCTAACCTACAACATCTCTTTGTTTTAATATTATCCTTGTACCGGAAGAGCACCGATAGAGTAATAGTTAAAATAAAGTGGTTTACATTGTAAAATAATAATTATTTACTGTAATTAAATAATGTTCTTTTAACATTTTCCAACTGATTGATCCCACCGAGGAAAAGGTAAAAGTAGAAAATGATTGGCTAAAATCAGAAAACAATTTTAAATATAAATCAGAACTTGTGTATTCTGATTCAGCTACCAAACAATAATAATTGCACGGTTTTTCCTGCCGATTTGCGATTATTTTCAGTCAGCAACGTCACATCCATCATAAGCTGTAGATTTAAGTTAACATCATTTTGAACATTTAACGGTGAAAAAACGTTTTCGATTTTCGAACTCTTCAATAGTAATTGAGAAGCTCTGTAAAGCGTAGGAAGATTTTTTGTTACAATATGAATGATTTGTATTCGTGTTACACTGTAGAATGGTAACGAATAACGAATCTAGTCCAATCAGATTTTATGGAATATAATAGAATGGATGTTTCGATTGAGTATAACATCGCATGGTGATTATACAATTCAGCAGGTCCTAAAGACTGTATTGGGTTAGCCAAGTTGAATAAATGCGAGACGACAGAACACTCAATACTGGTATCATGTCTAAGGCTGGAAATAGTATCATGTTTACCGCCGGTCGACCGACGACGTAGCTCTGACGAGCTGCACCGCTGATTCCCCTACGCAGAGCATGGCACTACAGATCTTCATTAGTTAGCCTACATATTACCGCAAGCTACTGCCGGCATACGCTTGGCACTATCTACATCCTACGGGGAACCCAGTGGAAAAGACCTGGAGGCAGATCGAAGTAGAGGTGGGATGACTTCGTGGAAGAGAAGCGGAACTGGTGTGACAGGTCTGGGGACTGGAGAAGAATGAATATGAGCAGAAGCTTAAAAAAATGAAACTAGGCTGTGTCTAACTTAGGTACCAGCTTATTATATCAGAAAAAAATCATAAGTTACTTACATGACTAAAACTTTCAGAATCAAATTAATGTAGAAGTATATGAATGGGTTTTTGTAGTAACATGCAAGGTAAAGTGCGCTAAGAACAATGAAAGTTGAGTGCTCACGTTTTCTTCGAAACAGGTGATTTCACAGATCTCCTAAAATATTGATAGCCGCCAGACCACTTAAAGTAATCATTAAATTCATTTCACATGTGATATTTTCATACAACATAGTATTATATTTAGTTTTACATAACTAATATAAATCCATGCTAGAATTTTTTACTGTTTTAAAATGGTAATCACTTCACCTGTCTTAGCTATAATTTATGTCTTTTGATTAGCAGGTTGTATGAACCTAACCTTCAGCTCGAAGCGAAATTTTTTAAACTACTACAGAAAAAAGTCGTTATTCGTAGATTACAGATGATAAAACTGATCAAATTATGAAACAGATAAACTTTATTATTATTATGCAGTTAATAGGTATACTTTATCTTTCCCTTCTACCTGTTTCAAATGAAAACGAGAACTGCTTTCAATTTCGTATTAATCTCAGGGCCAACCGCTGGAGCCGGAAAAATGAGATTCAAATACTAATATTAGTACACAACAAATACTCAATGTCCTTCAGTTAAATAATCGAGTGTCTATAAATCTGATAGGTTTACAAGACAATTATTTATTTATTTTTCTGGGAAGGTAGTAATTAATTTTAGAGAGGATGTTCCAAAGACTTTTTGAAGCCATTCAACAAAAGAACAAGGACCAGAAGAATACCGATTGGTTGAAGAGCTATTAATAATGTGATTTATAAAACTGTCACAGCTCTGCTTGATAGGTGACTTGACTCCCTAAGGAGCTACTTCCCCTCCACGACGAATAAGTTTTGGTGGCTGGGCGGTGTGGAGAATTACACCAGATTGTCGGACACAAGGAACTGGAGGTGTGGATGCGTTTTCTAAGAGCAACCAGTAGTCGTCGTCGATGTTGTATAATGTGTAGAATGACGAAAATAATAATATGGCATTTTGATTATGCTTGTTGGCTCAACTACGATTGAGGAAAACTGTCTGTCACTCACTGGTTGAAATGATACGATTCTCAAAACTGATAGAATAAAAGAACCACTGGATCATTGTTGTGATTCGCCGGGATGTAATATTATAACTCCTTCTTCATGGCACGGTGTATTTTTTATTAAACTTAAATACTCCTTATAATGGTGACGAGTGTGTTTGACAGCCAGGAGGCTAATGTCCGTTATCTAGTAATATACAAATCTCAATTCACTTGAGATAGCCTTGCTTATTTCTTTTGAAGAACTGGAAATTTTTTACCGATTAATTAGTGTGGTAATTATAAGGTGACTCTGTCACCTGACCCATCTAGATGATGATGACCCATAATGTCGGATACCAAATATCACAGTCATCGAGGATCTAATAGCGGTGATTTAAGTTAAGGTAGCACTTTCTTCCAACCTTTCCCTTTATTCTTCTTCTATTACATTTACTTCTGTCTTATCTTAGCCATAAAATATTTATTTTAAAATATTTACATAACATAAGAATTCTTATTGACTCCCGCATAAGAAATTTAGTATCTAACGGTTGTGTTTAAAGACAATATAATTATTTTTATATTAATTGTCACAATAAAATTAATAAGAAATAAATTCTGGACTTTGGGGATATAAAACTCCATAAATATTTTCACAAAATTTTACAAAACTACAGGGTTTTCCAAAAAGAGGTGTTAATTTGAATAGCCCGCTATTTCGGTAGATGTTACTTTTGAAGCTGTCATTTTTTGACATTTGACAAGTAGAAACTACGCCATTAATAAAAATGGAACGATACACGCTTCAACAACGCATTGAAATTATTAAAATTCACTTGAGTGAATGAAATGCAAATCATCTTGAGTGATGAGGCCCATTTCCACCTCGGTGGCTTCGTCAACAAGCAAAATTGTCGCATCTGGAGCTCGGAAAACCCAAGAGTTATCGTTGAAAAGCCTCTCTATCTTCTACGTGTGACTGTTTGGTGCGGTTTATGGTCCGGCGGAGTCATTGGACCTTACTTTTTCGAAAATGAGGCTGGAGCAACAGTTACGGTGAATGGATTGCGCTATCGAGAGATGATTAATGATTTTTTATGGCCGAAATTGGATGGTATGATAAGACGGCGCTACGTGCCACACAACAACGAAACCATTGATCTTTTAATTGAATATCAAAATAACACCTCTTATTGGAAAACCCTGTACTACTGTTTTCGCAAAACTTATATAAATTTGAGGACCTAAGTTTTCGAACTAAGTCTCACCGCATAATTTGGTCCTGAAACGTGTTAAGCAACTTATGGACACTACCTCTTGCCGTAGCCGAGCGTGTGGGAAGAGGTTCCGCCACACTAGTACATATTATGTGATACAGTGTTTATAATATTATATTATCATAGTATAGGTTTGTATAATTCTCCAGTCTCCCGTCCGCACTGACTCGCAGCAAAAGGTCAGCTGCTATTTTTAATCAACTTCAATCACTCTAAAGAACAACAATCGAATTACTTAAGTTTTTATAGATTTATGACATATTTCTCTTGATAGCTTTAAGTTTTTAAGATCGAAAAAAATGTGTGTTGTTTTTTAAGATAAAATCTATACATTTGTGCAGCCGAAAAGGTTATTATATGAAATTTGCTCGAGGGAAAAAGCAAAGCATTCACCGACATTTTTTTAAAACACATATTGTTCTGTTATTTAACATGTTGTAAGTATGAAAAATATATCACGCATTTGTCGACAGATTTTTGCTCTATTTTAAATCGTCGTGTTTTTAAAAAAATATATTTTTCGTTCAAAATATTATTCCTTTAAAATCACCTTCTTCTTTTTAACGCTTTCTACGGATCCTTAAGTATTTATGCACTAAACCATAATTTATTTTTTATTCATATAATATTATCACTCATCCACTAATCTACTATTCTTTAGTTGGTTTTATTTCACAGCGCGTTGGGATTCTTTATACATTGATTTCAATATGTTTATCCTTGAATTCGAACGGCATTTCCGATACAGCCAATGTTAATATAATTGCCCGTCCTTTTTAAAACGAACTTATACGTTTATTTGTTATTTATTTAAGCTGTTTGTTTGTCATCGAAAGTACTAACTAATAAAAATGTTATTCCAAGATCACCTTAAAATCTTTCAGCTACTAGTTAAGTAGATATCTAATAAACATGCTCGGTGGTGACAGTGATGATTGAGTGTTAAAAAAGATATCAGTAATTTACCGCCATGTCAAAGGGGCCTGGAAAGAACTTAAGAAGGAACTAAAGTGAAAATATTATGACTAAAAAAATCATATAGGTTAACGAATCGTGGTGTTACTGCCAAAAGTTGGTAAATTCACTTTTAGGTTTTTTGAGTTGGGAATGATTTTAATGTTTATGTATTATAATCTGTGTATGGAATATGAGGGTTCTTATGTCGATAAGTAGGTTTATAGCTTTTTGTGTTATTTGTTTTTGGGGTGCTATGCCGTGTTGCGCTATCATTAGTGCCTAATGATGGACACTGTAACGTTGTCTGAAACGTTGGCTAAAGGAGGAGTTAGCGCAACACGGCACAACACCCCAAAAACAGATAACATAAATACTTTTGGCCGTGAAAATCTTAAATAATATTTCAGGCTTTTAGCTACTACTATTTTCATAAAACTCAAAAACTTAATTTTTTTATAAAACTTTAAAACTAAATTTTTTTATAAAACTCACGATATATTAGTTTTTTTTTATATTTTAGGTATAATTAAATCATTATTAAAAATAATAATAAAACAGCATCGTTGGCATCACTGCATCGACGGCTTCTGTCGGGTAAAATGGAATAGAATTTATGATTATAGCTTCCTGATAACACGTCTTGAACACATCTGTCTCCGTGATGCGTACCATTATTTGGCCTGAGAGCTGACACGGTGATTTACACTTAGGGTGATCATATGTTACAGACCTAGCGGCAAATTAATAACGTTTATATTATGAAAACACAATATATGCGAAAATATTATTTTGTCTTTGATATTGTATAATATTTATATTATGTAAAATTACCTACCCCTTAATCCAAAATATCTGCTTGTATTCGTATAATGCTTTCTTTTGCTAAAATTATTTTGCATCTCCGAACATGTTCCTGATTAAGATAGGTGCACTTTCACTTACACATTCGTGATACATATCAATATGAAAATGCATAATACGTAAGGCAGTGCAGCGTTGAATGAAGGCGTTCATCTGTATCGGAAGATGCACAATTTATTCATTGATCATTAATTTCTTCAGGTAATTTCTCACAATTCTCCACAGATACGATAGCGCACTCTCTACATTGTCCCATATGAATTTTATTCTCACCAGAATTAAAAATAATAACAACGGAAATAACATAATACCTACCTACACAATGGAAAACGAAGACAATGAAATAGTTTTGATTTTGATATTAGTTTTTATGTTGCAGTTTCTTACATTAATGTGCAGGAGATTGATTTTTAATGTACGCGAAAATCACAATGGATAGATTTCGGATATCACACGGTATGATTGGGTTTATTTGAAATATAAACAGACCGTAATAGAAGTACAAACTAGGGAAGAGAAGGGTAATGGAGATCATATAAGGAAAATACGAAAAAACTGAAGCGTGGGATGAGTATATATATATATATATATATATATATATATATATATATCTGTACTGCTCCAACACGTGATTTGCCATGTAATATCGCTCATGTTTCCGTTTCGGCGGATCAAGCTGTCTCGATTCCGCCCGATACTGCCAATCCCCGTAGTATGGTAAAACAAAGTTTTGTGCACAACAAAATATGCACGACTCTTGCACCAGAAGATAGCTCATATAATGACCAGGCGAGAATTATGACTGGAACGTACTTTCGTATGTCGATGACTGAGGCACAGATTTCGTTGTAAGTCAAGTGAAGACAAGCTGTACAATGTAAACATGCACACACCAGGAATCGTCTCTGCTTGAAATGGCTTTATTCGTGTTTAGTGACCAGATCAGCACAGACAGATTACATCCAAAACACATACCAAATGGGGATGGCATAGTCTCACTGGCTCCATACAGTTGGGAGCAGATGGGACTCTTGCGATTCTCACTTAAAAAGGGGAACCTACCTTTACTTACTTTTCATTAACTTGATAAAAAGCATGAAGGTTGAACACAAGTGAATTTCGCGCAACTTTGATTATGCGTAACCCAATTCGTCTAGAATGATTTAGTTTTGTTAGCGCTATAACAATCACACATTCGTGTTAACTTTGTGTTATGGTGATAATTTTTTAAATATTTTTATGAGTATTTTTAACGAGGTTTATTAAGTATATTTTTTCCGTTTTGGTTTTTCATCCCAGATTTTTAATGTTATGTTCTAATTGGTTCCATGATAACTCAACAAACTTTTAAAAAGTGATACAAAGTCATTAGAAACGATGAAAGAAATAATTTTGTCCATAACCTACTTAACCCAGTTAATAAAGTTTTTGTTTCATCACTTTCCATGACTTTATAAAACTTTTTAAAGATGTGATGAATTATCATTGTGATGATTTATCCGGTCATCGTTCTAATTTACCCATCAAAACAACAAAGTGGTGTTTTACACTTTTGTTTTTGTTTCTCATTATTGGAAGAATCGTTTCTTTGAACACTTTATAAAGTTGATAGCATAACCTTTTCTTCTTCTATTTGTATCGTTAATTATACTGTGTTGTTTTTTTGCATAGTTTAATCTATAAGATAATCCATGTTTGATTTTTATTATAAATTTTATAAAATAATTATGACGGGCGCGTCCGGTGTTATTGTTACTTATTTTGTAATATTTCTCGATAACGTGATATCGTTAACGCTGCGTTTGACCAAGACTTATATTTAAACGCAAATATTTTTTTTTTTTTTTTTTTTTGTAATTATTTTTTATTTTTAATAATAAGTTTACATGGTACATAATTCATTTTACATCTTGTATTTTTTACTACTCTTCCATTGAAAGCATTTGCTTGTGTATGGAAGGGGAGTGTACATAAATGTTGTTGTTAGTTAGTACTTAAATAATTCTTTTTACATAAATGTATGTTTGCTGTAGTATTTTTGTTGATAGTAGTGATGGATAATATATTAATTTATTAAATTTAAAAAAGAAAGGAAGTTATGGAAAACTAAGGATATTTGTGAGATTAATTAAATGACAGTAGTTTTTTTTTTCAGAATATTTTTAAAGTGTCTTTTGACAGAGAGCAGTATTCGGGTTTTATCATTAATGCTTCTGATTTCTTCTAGTAGACGATTGAAAAAAGTTCTTCCCTGGTAAGTATAATGATGTTGTGCAAAAGACGTATTTAGTAAATGAATATGCAATAAAACCTGTTCTTTATCTAGATTCATCCGATGTGTTTTTTTTTTTTTATTTAACGCCAGCACGCAAAGTTGAGCGAAACCAGTCTATGTTATCATCAACTGTGTATTTGTAACCTACTGACTTCATAATGGTAAGTATGAGTTATTTTAACTTTTTGTTTCACTCATTATACATGCAACTAGATTAAAAGTTAATAGGAATGTAATGATAGCAATTATTGGCATTAATAACTTAACTTAAGACCATTGAAATCAACCTGACTATATTTTCGATGAGTGTTGTTCGAGAATTACCTTGGCGAAGACATTGTTTTTTGGCCAAAAGCATTGGAGTATATTTTCGTAAAGTTTTTTTCTTGTGATAACCGCGTAAATATTAAAAAGTTCAGTGGAATTTTTTGCAAATGTTTGTTATACGGTTATGAAAGGTCATACATATACAGAATATATGAGAGTTTTTTAGTAGTAAGTAATGATTTATAGCACCTTTCACAACGCAAAAACCTTAGGAAAAAATTACACATTGTCTTTCCTCATTTATGGAACCCTTAATATTGGAGAATTGTCTTAATCCTGGGAAAGGTGGGAAGAAAACGACTATGATGTATAAATTATTAAAATAAAATCAATAAATAAATGTATTTACAAGGTAACAAGGTAAGGCCTAAAAAGTTTGTTATGCTAATGTTGGTTAAATATGAAATTTTAGTTATTTTGCTTAAAACTATAAGAAAGTAAAGGGGAAGAGGAATATAGGATAAGGATAGGAGATGCTATCAATACAATATATACTCATGCATTAATTTGGGATCGTACGCATTAAGTTTATTAAGAATGTATGCAGACAAGAAGAATAGGGTTTTTAGAAAAAAATAATTTCTGTATGTTGGTAAATGAAAAAAATCGGTTTGTCAGGTTGGTCTCGACGGTATGTGGATATTTATAAAATGGGTAAGCTCAGTCGAGTCCAGCCCATTATTTAGAAATTTGTATTGGATAAAAAAAATTACGTCGTGTTTCAATGGAATTGAAGTGGTGGAATTTTATGGATTCGGTTCTTTCATTTAATATATTATGATTTGTCCATTAAACGTAGATACATACATCCATTAAAAGCACAGTTTCAATTCTAAATTGAGATATTTATATATAGAAAGTATCTTCGCCTTGGACAGAGGCATTCGTAATCATTATGTGCAATCATTTAATGCAATTCTAATCAATTATTTTGAATGCAAACTTCATAAGTGGTCACCTACTGCAAGTGTAGTGGCAATTCACGATAAACCACTGAATATTAACACAATAAAGGTCCAGTAAGACTCCATTGCCTACCACAATAATGAAAATGGTTGGACGCACTGCAGATTAACATATCAATGCAACAAAAGACCTTTGTATTAAACAATTAGACCGTTGGGACAACATTATGAAGCCATAAAGAGGGTTCTGGTAATGAGTATAATATTTACTCTATTTGATACTTTAACAAGTAAATGGGCCCATTAATTTAGAATCACAACACTAAACTAGTAGATTATATTTATTGTGAAGGTATTTATGCAAAGTAGGCATTTGAACCGAACACTCTCACTATAACATATATTTTTTACCTTAGCTCCATACAGGAGATCCCGAGGAAAAAAATTCCCTCAGGGCCTACGTCATTTTTGGGGATACTGTGTGGAGGGTCTTTTTAGGGAAAGGAAGTTCTAGGAAGGAAAAAAGGTATGAAGGTGGGTAGGAATCTGGATGTCAATGTGTCCAGTAGTGACGGACGTATGAAACCATCCCTCCCACTGCAGTGCAAGGCCATGGGTCGAGAGAGAGTCCAGCTAGAGAAGTCAAAATGTGTCCCTCAATCAGTGGCGGCTCGTGAATTTTGGGTGTAATAGAGTGCTAATATTACAAAAATGGCATAATTGAGTAGCTGAAAACGTCCAATTTTTTCGGTATTTTGTATGAAAATTATCAGGAAATTCGTGCAGAATAAACTGCAACTTTCCGAAAATCTTCATACAAAGAATCGAACGATCCAAAAAAATGTTTTGACTAAACAGCATCAATAATGTCGATTTATTCAAACTTGGTACTCTAATCACACCCGAAAGCCACGAGCAGCCACTGCTCTCGGTCCCAGGTCTCCGGAAACAGGTCCTGATCAGATCCATCACGCACCAGGTGGGCAAACGCATCGGCAGTCAAAACCTAGACAAACCTCACCCCGTAATATTATACACCCCATTACCCATGAACCCTGGCACCCCTGCTAAGTCACTAAACGTAGCGATCCACTTGGGGAGACCTATGGCAGGAGTGTTGGTTATCCAATAATTGTTCCCGGGGCGGCGGTATCCATACCCTTAAATTGTAAACTCTGGCAATAGACAAACCATTGATTTTACTCATCTCTTTCCCCTTTCACCTTACAGCATTCCCCAAATTGGGGATGTAATGGTCCAACAATGCGGTAGGTGCCTAATCTCATTAAAAAAGTTGCCAAAGTCATTTCTATAAGGTATTTTTTTTTAAACTCTATTTTGAATAATGACTTATCCATATAAATCACACTAATTCAATTGAGCCTAGACCAATTATTGACAACAGACTCTAGTAGGAATGTTTTCAAAATTCAGTGCAGAAGCTTTCAGAATTGTTTTTCAAGACTGACTAGAACTATTGGAGGAATATTTTAAACGGAGTGAAATAAGAACCGATTATTTCTATTTATAGAAAACGCTCAACATCAATGATGTGAAATCTCACGATTTATCTGTTCGCATTGTTACAACATCTTATAAAAATAAGCAAGTTTTTCATTAACCAACATAGAATAAATGGTTATGAACGCGACTTTATACCAGTCAGATGAATCGTAACTATAAAACAGAAATCTGATGATCCGAGTGTTGAACAGTTAATTTTGCACAGCGTCTTCTGTCCTGAATTTCTATTTTAACACGAGACTTTATGTATGACACGATCTATGGAACTTTGAAACAACCATTTAAAAGATTAAAAAAGAGTCCCTCTAAATTTTCCATTGTGTGCACTGCCCATCAACTCATTTGTACAAGATATAGATAAAAAGAGGCTAGTGATAAAATACACAAAATCTAGTAATCAAGTTAATGTACCACGAAAAATTACATTCTCGTGCTATCTTCACAGGTTCTGGACAGTCGGGGGCAGTGCCAGTTTCTCGGTAGTAAATGTGTTGAACAATTAAATAATCATCGTCATTTGTGATGTTATAATATTATTTCCGATACATTGGAAAATGTATCCAGCCAATGTACCCTTGGACAATGTATCCAGATTTCTCTAGTGAGACTCTCTGATTCGATAACTTAAACGGTTATTGAACACGATCACAATAATATCTAATTATTCTAACACGAATAGAAACGCACATTTGAATGCATTTCTCAGACGACAACTTTTGCTCTTGCAGCACCTGTGTTCAACGCTAGCCATTACTTTGCATGACTGTTTGATAACATGAAACACAGAAGATCGGTAAACTTTCATTTAACATCTAATATAATCAGCGTTCTATTCCAGAATGTCGCTCTTGGGATTTATCTGCTTCCAGGCAAATTCTAAAACTTTACTGTATCGAACGTTAAGAAAATTTTGAATAATATTTTGTTATCTCTGAAGTTTTTGTGTCTTTTATCAATTTCACAGCGTTATTTTTATTGTGGTTCTAAATGGCGCCATATTTCTTAATTCTTAACTTAAGTGACTATTATTTATTGCGTGTATCATTTTTTACTTGTTTTCAGTGATATAAATAGATATACGGGATTAATAAAATTATTATATGTGTACAGAAAACAAAATCACAGGCGAAGCCAGCTTATAAGGCTATCGATACACGGTACACATACAAAATACATTTGCATACTACATTGTCACTATTAAAAAACACTTTATATCGACTGTATCTTATTCCTGTGCAGATGTAAATGTGTTAAGTCTTCCTCGGGCATCCCCAACTTCTTTTACCATTCAAACTACCTACTCTCTAAACGCTCCTAACACTGATTAGAAGATACTTAGAAATTTTCGGTAAAATCGGTCCAGTAGTTTATAAGTCACGACATGTTGGCTTTGAAAATATTTTCTATCACGCCTCTATGGTCAAATGTCAAATATTAAACTAAAACATATTAAAAATAATCGTCTTATGAAATTAGGTATCGGAAAATCCGTTTTACATCGATTCAACAATCTAAAATTGAAGAAACCATCAATTTAAATTAAGTTTTTTGTGTTTGATAAAAAGCAAAACTTTCCAAAAGCAAACACCCAATAATCGGTTCCGACATAACCTTTAACTCTTTAACTCATCACGGAAAAAACTTCTTAAATGTTTTAGTGTCAATGTCGTTTATGCAGCCGGCTGGGAGATTATCCGCGGCCGGGAGCGCATGAGTATACAGGGGTCACGAGAATTCAACATCTACCTAGTAATTTATTAGCGGCGCTGTGTCCGTCGCCGCCGGCTACTAGAAACTAGAAAGACACTTTCACCCGATATCTGGTATCCAACGGACACTCGCCAGTTTCTATAGTTTCATTAGTCTTGAGCGACGCCGATATACGAGATACCTACTATACAACGCTTTTATTTCCGTGATTTTGCTAATAGTACAACACTCGATGAAAAAGGTCTTACCAAATGTCACTGTTCAGAAATAATTTCATTGTGTCGAATTTGAATCCCTAAGCTTTTCAAGAATATTTTTGTATGTTAAAACTGAACTGGAGTTCCATGAGTCTGGAGCCAGGGGGACTTTGGCATCCCCAATTAAGGTATGTTGTGAATCTAAAGGGAGTGGTAAGAAAATGATATGGGGAAGATGAAGTACTTGACGTTTCAGATCTGGTCACCAAACAAGACAAAAGCTATTACAAGTTTTCTTTTTGACGGCCTCCGTGATCCGTGGTGAACCATAGTCTCACTGGCTCCAGACGGTTGGAAACAGTTGGTATTCTTGAGCAGTATACACATATAAAAAAGTAACTTTTAGATTCCAAATGGTAGTCTTTCACCTGTGAGAGTATCTAACGCCTGTTATTTTGTGGAAAATAGTTGTCTTACCTATAGTTAAGCATTTAGGCACCGATTGAATTCCCTGCCAGAGGTTCCTTATTGTCCGTAAACAATGTACATTATTATGATCAATTAACATTCTCTTTTAATAAATTCTGAACATGACCCTGAAAACACCGTTCAGGTAAAAAGGTTGATCAAGACGGTGAATTGGCGGATTGCCCTACGTTGGGCGGTCGGGATTAATTAGTTTCCTGCAGCGGGTACCGACTTACTAACTTGCTGTACTACGTGAAGGATATCTGTATTATGTGTATTCAATATGTAGGTAGCTATGTTTTTATTTATTTTTTAATTTTACATTAACCCAACTGGTGATGATCTGGCTTGTAGTCACACAGTCCCATCAGGGAATAATTAATTCCCAATAAAAAAATGGATTGATTATCAAATTCACTCTGCAGGAAAAGTAACAACTTATAATCCAGCCACCAAATACATAAAAATAGAAGACTCACCAAAAATATCACTCGCATTGAGTTTAGCTCCTTAATCTTTTACGTCCAATTGACGGCAATTGGCACAATAATATTTGCATTCGCACTATGAAATTATAATCTGTCACAACCAGCTCTCAAGAGAGTAGAATTTAGAATAATAAAGAATTAACACATTGTGTAATTCTAAAGTACTGTCACTTTATTGTGACAAAAATATTTTAATCCTTTAGTCTTAAATCCACCAAACAGGAATAGTGCCCTCTTTTGTCAAATAATATAATTCGGATGCATCCATCTGATTAATGTAAAGATGACTGTTATTCATTATCACTCACCTGCAGAGCAAATCTATACAAAACTGACCGGAGATGTCTATTCTGTCCACTATTTTTAATTTTTAATTTTCAAATTTTATTTCAAACTAATTTTAAGTCTACTGCTTCTCCACCCACACAGGAGGCCCTGAGAAAAATAATTTCCCTCAGGGCTTATGTCATCTTTTGGGATGCTGTGGGGAGGATATTTAAAAAAAAGAAAGACGAGGAAATTCTGTGAAGGTAAACGGTATGGTGATGGGGTAGGAATCTAGGAATAAATGTGTCCAGGAGTGACGGACATATGAATGTGTCCCTCCTACTGCGGCGCAAGGCGATGGGTCGAGAGACCATTTGGAGATGTCAAAGTGTCTCCCCAAACCAGCCTCTCCCGATCTGGCACGCCACGCAGCCGGTGGGCAGGTGCATGCTGAACACACCTCACCCGATGAATCCGGGCACCCTCGCTAAATCACCAAACGTAGCGAACCACTTGTGACCTATGGCAGAAGTGATGGTTATCCAATAAATGTTTCTCGGGGCGGCGGTACACAAACCCGCCTTCCAAATTATAATGCTATGTATCAAAATTATTCAATAAAAAACATATTTTGGTTGTAACTCCGGTTCTAGAACTTTTGATTTGAATTCAAGCTTATTTTTCAAAGATGTATTTGTTGAGAATTTGTTGAAAACTATTTTTAATTGCAATTTCCATGAAATTGGAACTGATTTGTCGGGAGTCAAGACAACCCCATTGATGTATTACATTGTTTGGAAAAAATGCTTCCACTTATTTCACCGAACAACCAAAAACCACCGAATCCACCCTCGCGTGATAATAGTGGAACACATTTCTGCGAGACATTAGCACACATTAACGCCTATATCACTGTCCCGTGATTTTTAAGGGAATGTGCTAGTACTCTCATGATTATATTATGTCGAAGTTAACTTTGTGTAACAGGATCTAGTTTAACTGGTCATCTGTGTGGAGCACAGTAAACGCTAGCTTTATGGGTTAAACATCACAGGGAAATTAACGGTTCTTCGGTTAATTTCGCCATTATCCATAATTACAGTGTGGAATGTAGATAAATGCGTAACTGAGCAAACGGCTTATAATAGGATGATCGCAATACTTAGCAAACAGACGAGAAGAGTAATAATAAATTACTATTATAAGTAAGACAACGGTCGCTAGTAAACAGTATATCATGATATCAACGCTGGTAAGCTAATTCTAAACACAAATAAGTAAACAAAAGAAAGAGATGGTAATAACATGTACCTAACTCCTCATCCCTATATTACCTCCCCTTTCCGTTATACAGAATATTAGTATACATATACCTGACAAAACAAGACAAAAATTAGCCGTCACGGGACGTCTGGCAGATGTGAAACATCGAAATAGATTTTTTTTAAGGAATGAAACAAGTCTTCATATTTTTATAATGAAACAATGATTTTATTTTTATTAAAATATACACATATTACAAATTAAAAATTCGTCATAATTAATAATAAATCTATCTGATCCATAGCCAATTTTATTAAAAATAGTAGCAAACATACCGCACAGAGTTTTGGCGGCCGGGCGAAAAGAGCCGACAAAGCTACTAGGTTCGCCGAATGTAGCATCATTTTATGCAAGAGCGTCGTCCAATCTTGCCACGCTTGCTACGCAAGAATCAGTTTTACCCCTCCCTTGTAATTAATTAATAATTAATCAACTCACCCAAATCTAACTTAAAAGTTCTCAAATCCCATTATTGTTATCAATTCCAACCTGATTTAATATTGTCAAATATTTTTGCTTACAATTTATAAAAAAAGATGTACCTATCGAAATTAAGTTTGCTGAAAAATTTACCTATTGTTAAAATAAAACATTTGTAAACCAGCTTGTCTCGTCACAGGATATCCAAAGTGAGTCAGGCTCAGTAAAATTATTAAAATTATATCTTACGGTATAGTAGTCTGGGGTGGATGCTCTAAAACTATATTAGATACATTAATTAAAGCTCAAAAATTGATTATGCGGACAATCTACAAAGTACACTACATTCACCCCAAGAAGGACTTATTTAAGGACTTCAAAGTAAATATAAAATCCCTATACATCAAACACTTATCATCCTACTAACATTCAAACATACGAAAAAAAAACATTTTTGAATCAACCTATAACACAAGAAATTCCAACCAATCCAACTATAATATTCCAGCAACAAGAACCTCAATGGCGCAGTCACAATTTAATTTTCTTGCTCCTAAAATCTTCAACAATTTACCAATAGAAATAAAATCAATTGCCAAATACGAAAGTTTCAGGAAGGCGCTAGGGGATTTATTGATGATTGAGTGGGATAGTATCGGTAACCTGCTTCTCGTACTCAGATAAAGGTGTATAATATATTGTTTACTTGTGTGAGGAATAAGATACATGTATGTAAGTATATAATAATAATAATAATAATAATAAAAACGTTTATTTGACAATAATTTTTTACATGTTTGCATATAGTTTGTACACATACATTTAGATGATTATATTGCCAAAAGGGCAACTGCTCAGCTGTACATTCCGGTATATGTATGTTGTGTATATGTATGTATATGTATATGCATATATACATGTATGTATGTATATATACTTGCGTGTGCATGTGTATGTATGTACATATGTGTACTACTTTATATATTTGTGTATATTTCATAGAAAAATTTGTGAGTTATTGAAAACATTTTTTACCAATTTTCAAATTTATTTTTATAATTCTACCAAAATATGTTTAAACTAGACTTAAATTTAAACTAAACATTACTCCATTGGGCACCATGAAACAGGTAGCTGCCTAGTATGGTGTTCTAATGTATCTTCTCTAAATATATTTATTAAACATGTAACATGTACTTATAAATAAATAAATTAAAAAATAAATGTGTCATAAATAAATAACTATTATATTATATATTGCGATCGTATCTTAGAAGTTTGTAGTTAGTCCAACCAGCAGTAACCTAGTGGAAAAACCACTGGCCACTTGACGAAACATATTTTGCAACGGCCCGATGGAAAACGGCTTTGTTTCGGCTTAGGATTGCGTAAACAATTCCAAAGTGGTTGAGTGATTCAAGGCATATGTATGTAAATTTATAAAAGAATTATCATTAAAACTTCGCATTATGGATAGGACAGAAGACAAAGACTTCTCGCGGCGGCAAATATTCCCACATTATTTAATCAACAACTATTGTTATTTCGAAGTATAAGTCGAGATTGGAAATCTGCTATGAAAATTTATCTGGTCGTGTCTCCGTTGGACGAAACGGCTCTCAAGCCAACACATGAAGGAAATTCTAATAATATAAGTACTTAATGATTGGATAGCTTCTTCATTTACCATCACGCTACTTTTCCACAGTATTCTAAATAACCCACCTAACTATCGTGACAAACGTACTTTCTCAATAGTCATAAACGTCTCACTTTGCACTCTTGCAAATTTACAAAGTATTTAACTTATTATCTTAGTAAGATAATACCAACATAAATACTTTCGCTGTGAAACTATTTATGTTGCTATTATTATCTTATTATCTTATAGGTAGATAACTATTTTACAATTTATTATTTTACGTCTGATTTTTCACGTATCCACAAAAAGTCCTTTAAATATGAATTATACCAGAACATGTCTTCAGTGTACTAGACTAATATAGGAAGTCATTATATCGTTGTGAATATGGCACGATTCCAATACGAATTTCGTTCGATATACCATAAGAAAATAAGTCAATATGCAATCACACGTCGCTCGGTAGAATGTCTCGTTACGGTTTAAATAAATCTGCGGTCATCGCGACGTCCGATATTGCATATTATAGGCGTATTACAAGAGAAATGCTCGTTAAGGCATTCTCTGTACATATTGTTGTTACCCCGTTACTTTCTTTTGTATAATCCATAGCATTATACAACCTACCGATGTACAGAATACGAATCGCTTCATTCGTTCGCATCTAAAGTTAGCTAATTGTAGCTGTAATTTTGCGTTGGAAAGGCAAACAACGTGATACTCGATCAACACATATTCCAAGAAGCTCGAAAGAAGGGGAAAATTCGAGAGATCTCACTACATAAAAATGGGATGTTGTGCGATACCATCTATTCCTTATTTAAGACGCGAGAAGTCTCTGAATTAATATACCTTTTCTGAAGAATTAGTAAACCAAAGCAATCAAAACATTTTCTTTTATAAAAGAAAATTTACTAAAAAAACTAAGTGGACGCATTTTAATAGTTTGCAGGTAAAATCACTTACTTCACCCACATGAAGTCCGCACAACGCGCTGAGCCGCTACGATCTATCAAAAAGGCAAAAAAATGTATACTTTTTACGGGTCTTCCCATCAATGTTCGAGTATCTATTCACTTGCTAGTTTTTTTTACCAATTACACCGATTAGCATTTATTGTCAACAAAATTCGATGAAAACTCAATGAAGGTATAGTTTATGGTTAGTGGGGTATTTACACAAAATATGAATACCGTTAAATATGTGTGTGATATTTAAAGCATTTTTATTTTATTTTGATCATTGTATTAAAAAATATGTAATTTTCTTTCATAATTATTGGTTTTAAAAACAATCTCAAAACCGCACATTTCGAAACGATTCGAGCTGGATAAAAAAGGCACCATGACATAGAAAACGCCAATGTCTGGTAAGACGGCTATCACAAACGTCGCCGGGCGTGACGTCAACGCCGCCGAACTCACGAATAAAAAGGAACATGTTATTTTGACGTGAAATCGACAATGGCACATTTTAAATATTTATAGAAAATTTAGTCATTAACATAAAAATACCTTGATTATTGTATTTGTTTTTTTAAATTTTTTTGGATAATTAAAAAAATAGTGAAAATACCCTATTTTTGTGATCAAAGGAGTGGAGCGAAGGAGGTCACTCGGTTGAATCTCTGAGATGTGGCCAATATAACTCATTTACAAATGAAGAAGTGATGTTAGGCTGGACAATACGTTTAACCTTCATTGTTATGAAGTAATATATTAAATTTGACATAATTTTGTAGTTGTCAGGAATAAAATTCTCGACCTCGTAATGGGAATTCACGTAGGTACACACACGCGCTCTAATTTATATTTTGCCTTCGAGGCCACCAATTTATTAAAAGTGACCTAGTATTAAATAGCACATAATCACTTAACAAACTGCTTGTAAAATTTCAACTCCGTTAAATTAAATAGAACAATCCGATTAAATGAGAAGGAAACAGACACAAAAACTTGAAAATAAAGACTATTTTTTGGTAAAATTGAACCAATATTCAATTGTTGTCTCATATCCTTGAAAATATAGAAAGTTCTCAGCCAACAAATCATTTCATTGTATGAATTTTAATGAATAAGCTAGTTTTCGTGTTTATTTAGTTCCAAAACTAGTACAAAAACGTGCTAAAAAAACATCAAGTAATAGACAGTTGTCTATGACTATGTAAGCCACTGTCAATGACTTGGAACGCCTTTAAATTTGGTCGCATGATATATACAAGACACGTACTGTGTTCATACATAAATACGTGCCTTGGAGTCTTTTCACGATCTCGCTCTGGACGATAGTTTTCTTTATTTGACGTGCGTTGCACAGAAGGCACTTACCAAAACAAGCTAAATAAAATAAAACAGCCCTGCGTGTGTTAACTTTTCACTGAAGTGCCATCTAACTAACCACGTGCACGACTGTGTCAATATTAGCCTTCACTTAGTATTTAAATAGTGTTAAAATAAACTCTCGGTGTAAAAGCCGCAACAAATTTCAAAAGAGTACAAATAAATAGTAATGTCGTAAAATACCACTTTGCTACTACCGTTACCGGGGCACCGATGTGTTCCTGGAACACACGACGAAAGTTTTTTTGCAAATAATGGTACCTTGTCTTGAACAGTTTTAACTTAATTTTGTTTAAACAAAATCATTGCAGATATTTTAACGAAGTTAGATTCAATACGTTTGGAAAAAAAATGGAAAATGATTTTTTTTTACACTGAACAAGGGTTCCAGCTGCCCAAAACCAATTTAACTAAAAATAAACTACACTAAATAAATTGGTGTAGGTAATGATAAAGGCTGTAATACACCTACTTATTCAGGTATGGTACTTTTACATAAAATTTAACATTTTAATAATTTTATAAGACAATCAAACACAGATACATAAATTGCAAGTAATTCAAATCTAAGACAATTATAATGCAGAAAAAAACTAGGTATGTTAACTGTGAGGCAGCGAATAATTTACACTAATAATTACATTTAAGCTAAAAATAAGATGCTCTACCCCACGAGAAACTGTGGAGATTTTAGACTTCCAAAAAACAAATTTATCGAGAGCCCAAAATAATCTCTATTTTAAAGGATTTAAGACCCGACTAGCTACTACCGACTAAAAGCCTTGCTGCTTTTCGTGAGTTATGCCTAAATACAATAAAGAATTAGTTTAAGATGTAGCGTAAAGTGTCCTTAATGTCATAGAAATAAGTTGTTAGTAGTTAGTAAAGGTTTGTACTAGATATAAAAACGTATTTTTTTAGAAACTAAATAAAAACATCCAAAAAATAGGTATGTACATAAAATAAAATAACAAATTAAAATTAAACAAAAATACGCAATGTGTGTGTGTATATAATATATATATATATATTGGGGGTATAATATTACGAGTATTTCTCTAGAACGTGGTACAAATATTTAATATAATATTTGTGCTTTATCTAAATCAGGCTTTGATATATATTACATTTTTATGTGTTTATCTGTGAGAATAGAGTATCTCTCTTTTTATTGGAAGATTTTACATGTTATTTTCAAATGGACCCATGAGATTAAATAATAACGATTTCGATTTTTTTTTTACATTTTAGTAACTCAGTTTAGACAAATATTTCGAAAACAGCATTATAAAGCCAGCATTATTTTCGGTAATTATGATTAAGTTAAGATTAAATGCACATTAGAAGGTAATCATACGTAAATTACTGTCATGTAACCAATGCGTGATAGTGCAAAATTAGTAAAGTCTGAATAATGTAACAAGAATCATTACGTTCGAATACAAACAGCTACTTATGTAAAAGGAAAGTTAAATTCGAAGTAGGTACCTAACCGTTAAACCTTAAAAAAATAAAGATAGTTGATATTTAACCTGCCCAGACACCTGGTACACATTACCAATGAAAAAGGAAAGATTAATGCAAGAAGCTCATTTCATTTGGGAAAAAAATTACGTGTGCAGAAAATATGATATAAAATTTTCCGACACAAATGATTTTATGATTAAGTTATTTAGTTTCAAAGTTTAAAAATTGATCAAAGTCACCACATTTAAGGGTAGAATCGGTATCATCCTGCGTAGCTTATCATTGAACTGGCATGGTACAGGTTAATATTAAAATTTAATGCGATTCTGAGGTGTCCTCGAAAATCTATCGCGTTTGTAAGGAGTGGACAGACTATTATTACTACTAGTGGTTATATTGTTAATTCGTTTTCAAGATACATCACACGAAATATATCGTGACTGCTATCACTTAAGTTTAAAACCCAAAGCCGTAGCGCATTATTTCGTCATCACCTTAATATATAATAAAAATATATGATTTCATAATAATTAGGATAGAACAAAAGAGGAAAACGAGAAAATATACTTAGGTAGTTTTTGTCGTGTAAATTTTAGCTAGATAACCAGATATAAAGATGTATTATAAATATATTCTTTGTATAGATTTCGTTACTGTAATAAAAACCCTAAAGCATGACAGAAAACACCTTCACTCAGTGTACTCTGCATGAATTGCTAAGCGATCAACTATGAAGCTCTCACACAATGCCGATCATAATTTTGTTTTTACTTTTGCGAACCAAACCACTGCACGAACAACGAATTGTGGTAAAGGAACGAAGCAACCGCAATAAAGCAATATAAGTCAAGATACATAGATAACGCGTAAAAACTTTAGATTTAGAAACGTTAATAGTTCCAACTCCTTATAAGTAAAAATAGAAAATGTTTATTTAGGAAACGAGCTGAACAGAATTTAGAAAACATGTTATTTGTTTCTTAAAAAACGTTGACCAGTTACTAATTACACACCAATTACCAACACAATCAATTATAATAATTTTATAATAGCAGTGGTAAAAAAGCTACCATATTTTCGAAGGTAACGGAAGTTGCATCAGTTAGTAGTTTGAAAATTTGACACGATCTAATGACCGGATATTGAAGGCCTCAACTCCATAAATAATATTTCCTTTGGCGTGAGAAAAAAGCGTATTCGTGAATTTTAAAAGTAACGTGTGAGTTAATTGTGGTGTTTGAACTAAACGCATTGCTACATACGAAACACATATTCATTATAACGGTACCGATTTACAAAATAATATGAAAACAAGAAGAAGATATTTAGCATTAAATTGGTTACCTACGTCCATACATTTTTGCTTAGGTTACATAAGTTATGATTAGTTGAACTAAAATGAAGCAAATTGCATATTATTTACTTTGCTCGCCTCTTGTATAGGCAGGGAAGTAAACTTTTAATTTATTATTTTATTTACTAACTTTTACTATTAACTTTAGGGCCATTAACACATGAATATTAATTATACACAGTTAATACTTCTACACACATAGTTAATATTTTTACTATAAATAGTTAATACTTTTACACATAGAGTTTATAATTTCACTATTCATAGTTATTATACATAACTTAACTGCCTCAGTAAGAACATGTGATTGTGTGATTAGTAAATATATGATTAGTAGATAAATTGAAAATGTCCACTGACTAAGTATTCAGGGCAGAGAGGAATACATATGGAAGTTAGTCCCAAAATTAATGCACTGAAATAATTCCTGTTATCCAGTATTATGTGGTGGAATTTGAATCTGTTTGTGTTAAAACTCGAGAAGACACTCTCAATATCTCTCCGGTGAGAGATATGTTATCGAAATCTTGATTTAAATGGCTTTATCTAAGTTTAGTTAACAGATCCATAGTGGAATAATTATGAAAAATTTTCTTCACTCCTCACTTCATCGAGACTTGAATAAAAAGTTATTTAATTAATTTATGTATTGTTTTGGAATGTTTACAGTAGAATAAAATAATAGTATGGATTATACGATGTATGAATGTGAATTAATCATTGTACTTGGAGTGTGTGCCAAGACCGGGTTTGGCAGCTTATCCTCTCTGCTTACTCCTGCGGCAAACTGGCGTGATGGTTAGTCAGTAAATGTATACATGGTGTCCGTTAACTACTGTTACAAGCGGGAAAATTATGAAACTACTCGTACATAAAATTTGGAGTACATGTTGTAGTATATATTTTTTCTATTTTATTTTATTTGAGCTTTTCAACTTTCCGAGGAAATTTTTCAAAGTTGAGTGGAAATCCGTCTTAGCATGGACTCAGTTCCAATAGTTTTATCCCTTTAGTGGCCGAAAAAAATCATTTTTAATGTTCAACTTTGTAAATTCATCTTGAAGTTACATACACATCAATAGTGATCATACCCTTTGTTGGAGATCAAAACTTTGAGCTTGTGGTAGTCAACTGTAGTAGATAGTAAAGTGTCGGTATTGGTGAGATAATGAGACTAGTATAAGGAACGACTTTTTCTTTAACTTTTTTAAGGTTATATCAATCAATGTAATATATCATCGAAGAATTCATGATTATTTCTTTTTTCTGTATTTTGTTCTGTTTAATGCTTCAATTAGATTTATTAGTTTTATCTTCTTCTTCGATGATATGGACTAGTAACCAGAATTTAAAACGTTATTGAAACCGAAAATATAAAAAAATGCTCAAGGGCTACATGAGAGGAAATACGCACCTGTTTTTTTCATCTTTGGTACCTACCCACAATTATGATACCCACTATGATGTTCTGTTTCATTTTTCATTTAGTATCACATAAAAAAACTAAAAATCACGTGTCACTGTGTTCATATACGCTAATTTCCGAAACCGCCCAACCGATTTCAATGAAATTTTGTGAATCTTTATGGTTGGTTAGAGCTGGAAATATATAATAGTTTTTTGTGAATGCGTATGGTTGGTTCCAGCTTGAAATATAGGATAGTTTTTTGTGAATGCGTATGGTTGGTTCCAGCTTGAAATAAAGGATAGTTTTTTGTGAATGCGTATGGTTGGTTCCAGCTTGAAATATAGGATAGTTTTTTGTGAATGTGTATGGTTGGTTTCAGCTTGAATTATACGATAGTTTTTTGTGAATGCGTATGGTTGGTTCCAGCTTGAAATATAGGATAGTTTTTTGTGAATGTGTATGGTTGGTTTCAGCTTGAATTATACGATAGTTTTTTGTGAATGCGTATGGTTGGTTCCAGCTTGAAATATAGGATAGTTTTTTGTGAATGTTGTGTATGGTTGGTTCCAGCTTGAAATATAGGATAGTTTTTTACCCGATAAGTGGCGCTGTTGTCGAGTTCTAATATGTTTTTGAATTTACACCCAAAAATACATACAACCACAAATTGTAACTTCTCTACACCCCCTCCCCCTCAATATTTTTGAATGCGATTTAAAGTTTTTTTTATAGGAGATTTATTGGAGAAAGGGTCGTTATTCATTTTTTAGTTGTGTAGTTTTCAATAGATGGCGATATGAACAAATCTATTACGCATATAGAGAAAATACCACACTCACACATCCTTTCATTTTCAGTGCTGATTTAAATGTTTCCCTGAAAACGAAACGTTGTTTCAGTATGGTATTTTCTCCATATGCGTAATACAAATGTCAATAAATAGAAGGCGATCTGGGGAAGGACAACGTCTGCCCTGGCCCACTAGTTTCTTATAAATTTACTTTAATTAAATATGTAGGAAGATACTACCCAAGTATGCCGTAGTTTTAGTGTACTTTTAAAAAGTATTTGTTATTATTGACTACATAATTGAAAATTATGGAACAAGCATTATTGAGTCTTGTTTTATTTTTATAAATGAATTATTTTGAAGCATCTGATGTTACGAGCAGAACATAATTGGAAGCTGTTCTATTTACATGATTTACTACTCAACAGCTTTTACAGTATAGTGGAAGAATTTGATTTTTTCAATGAACTTGGTATAATATATGGAAGAGAAAAAGACCCATAAAAAAGTTAACCTGTCTTTCCGGGACAAATACTAGCACCAATTGAGCTACTAATATAATTATATTCGGTCTTTTTTATCGATATCATATTTTATATACAATGTGTCCGGGGTTAAAGGGCACTCTTTTTGGGAGGCGATTCTATATGATGGCACAAGTAAAAATGATAATCACAATGAGGTTTATAAGCTTCAATAAATTATTCCCAATAATTAAATTTACTTTAGAGTTTAATTTTTTTATGTGATCATTCCTTAAGTGACAATAAACATATTAAATAATTATTATATTTATTACTTCGAGGGTTAACCTCCATTCTCTAGTTTTAATACTTGAATTAATTAATATCTCACTTTGGTTAGTATTATTATCCTCATCGAGTATTCCTTTCCTGCTATATCTCTCCATTCTTTTCATAAAGATAATTGTCAATGTTTGAAAGTGTTATTAATTGCGTATCACGATTTCGGCAAACTATACTGTTATACGTTATACACGACTTGTTTTTACGAGATGAGTAAACCGTCTCAGCACCAGTGCCCAATATTCCCTCATTCCAAAGAACACAATCAATAATGAAGCAATTGTGCACATCCTAACACGATCGCCTCATTAACTAATTGACTGGTGATATGAAGTGAAGATGGTTTATCTCTTTGTACTAACGGTGCTCATTTCACATCGGAGAGAAGAGAAGCTGGCGATGAAGAGACTTAACGGTAAGTTGAGTTGTCTTGTCGGCAATGAGACGTCACCTCTACATCATTGCAATGGATATTATCTGTACGAACCACGACGGTTCGTCTAATTTATATAGGTCAGTCAATTTTAACGCCATTTTGTAAAGCTTTTCAGATGAACAATAAGAAAATAAGATATTTTTCCACATATGCGCCCAATATAATACTAAATTTCAAAACATAGACATTTTTAGCAATACACTTCACAAATATCGATTAGAAGTAACACGTACGATCGAAAATTAATACAATAGCTTCTAATGTATCCAGAGCATCTCCTATCCTCATTCTAAATTCCTATTCCTCCCCTCCTCTCCTAAAATATATATATATATTTTTTTTTATGCAATAAAACTCCATATCCAATCAATTTTAATATAGGAGACTTTTTTGGCTTGACTGTATTTAACATGTATATATTTATATTTTATGTATAAGCTGTTTGTCTCTTACCTTTACCAATAAACAAATAAATAAATAACATTTCTCCCAGATTCTATTTACCAGATAAAACTTTTTTTTAATTTGTAATATTATTTGCATCAAACGAGGTCATTAAAATTATGTATTATTAGATAAATTCAACTATACTTTTTAAAGTTTTGTCCCATTATTTTTATTTATATTCATCAATATGTAGTATTATTAAAAATATGATTTATTATCAAAAACTGATCGAGTTTATAAAATAATCGAGAGTACACGGAGAAACATGAGAACCGCTTTTTTTAAATCAAAATACTGTTAAAAATGTGACTGAATGCCCATTTTCTAATAAAATATTAGTCTTTCAGAATGTATTTGAATACATCTTTTCTTTACGTAGGTGATTTGTCCTGATAAATATAATGGACGAGATGCAAAAAAAAATTAAGAACACGTGTTTCATCTTCCTCTTAACAAATTCGTACTTTACTGATAGTTTGTTATAAAATTTGCCAATTCATTCGTAATAGGCATGCAGTCCAAGTAAACAGATTAATTAACCAGATTTTAAAGTTTTCTCTGTGTATGCAAAGCTTTCTATGTTTCATAATAGAAATATATTATACAATATAAACACATAAATTTGATTTTGACTGCTTTATTTTCATTACACTCAACCGGTTTTATATATACCCTATCTTCACCAAGAGAACATTAAAACAAACTTATAACATATACGATACTGATTTATTTTTTTAATTTATATTTCTTGGAGTTGGAGCGGAAGATGACCAAAGTGGAAGGGATATCTATTCATCCGGTATCACACAAACATTCTGCATATCATTCAATGGTACACCGGCTAGTCAAAGTCCCACTATAATTTGTTAACGTCACAATTGAAAAGTCAAAAATTAAACAAATTTCTCTAAATAATGGTTATTTCACACAATTAATTGATAAAATCCTGAATCCCGAACTCATTTCCACTAATAAATTTTTATTTGGTGCACCTGAATCTTATAATATAATCATTTTTATTTGGTTCTCCTGAATCTAATAATAAAATCATTTTTATTTGATACACCTGAATCTAATAATAATATAATAAGAAATCCTTTTCAATCATATATATTTCCATAAAAAATTTACCATTTTGGTAGAGCACTGTCACGGAAAGACAAGGGTCCTGGGTTCGAGATGTGACCGTTTCCTTTTCTAATTTTTCTGTTTCAGATTTTCGTTTAGAAATCACTAATATTGTCTTCAATATTTAAATATTACAATTTGAGGTTTTAATCAATAAAGTTATTCCGAAAAATAAATATATATTTCCAACTTTTCCTCACTTACTACAAACAAATTGCCTACCCACATTAAGTCTGTGTCCTATACTGATAATAACTGTGTAAATTACAAAAAAAACACTAAAGATAGGCATCATTAATTTAGTCACTCAGGCATTTACCAACAATATTGCAATTATTGTCCATCGTTCTACAAAGGTAAGACAACTAGAAATAAAAAATATTAGAATTACCGTACATTTGAAATGTTTAAATAACAAAAAAATTTCAGAGTTTGCTAATAATCTCATTTTAACCGATCACCTTTTAATAAAGACACAAGGGTTAAAATCCTTCACCGTAACAATAAAGGCAAACAATTAGATAACTTAGAAGCAATGAAATCAGAGAATCCATAAATAATAACTGTAGTTATTCAAATAATCAAATAAATGTATCTTTTTGCCCTATTCCAGATATATTTTCGATAATCCGCTATATTCCTCCCAGAAATCCCCTAATTACGCTTTTTCCCTTTGCACACCTCCCACTTCAACACATAGAAATATGTACATTTATTATAAATATATATATCAGTATTGTATATCTTATAAGTTAGTTTTAATATTCTCCCGATGAAGGAAGGGTACTTCTGAAACCGTTTGAGTGTAATTAAAATAAGGTGGTCAAAATAAATGTATGTGTTTATTTTGTAAATTATGGCGAGCCACAAAGTGAATTCTTTTTACGTATATTATATATATTTTCATAAACCATATAAAAATATATTTTGGTTTTCGAAGGAGACCTCAGCAAATTCAGCATAGATAGAGTGCACAGAAGATATCCAAATCGTAATATATGCTAGTAGATATCATTTAACAATGAAGGTAAGATAAGATTAAATTAATAAGGTAATTGACGTTGCCTAGTTTTTGATAGGTAACAGTTTAAACACAGAGTTAGGTAAAACACAAAAATAATCGCTGGGTAAAGGAAATTCTCAAAAAAAGTCTGATTTGGGGTTATGGGAACGAGAAAACATGAAAAATCAGAAACAGGAAAAGGAAAATATAGGAAAAGAGTGTTGGTCAAAACATGCAACCGATTAAATCTTAAAAGATATATCCCAGTAAACAAGAAGTACTTTTTACGATGGTTGAATATATTTTTTTTCGTTTTTAAAAAAAAGAAAATACATAATATAATTAAAAACAACACAAATATGATCGAGTAAGTGAACATCAATTACTGTACAACAATAGATAATGTGTCTGAAACCAATCTAGCATTAAGTAAAATACGTGGTTTTAGAAATCGAATAAAGACCAATCAAATAATTTCCCAGTAATTATCAACCGTTTAGAAACTTGCGCTATGTGGTTAAAAGGTTAAGCTAACTAACTTTTCAATGTTCATTCAGATTTCAGATCTAATCGGGCTTTATTTATTCTGTCATTGAATTAGTCGAGTAGAATAGGCCTTGAATTTTCTCAGAGCATGTCCACTGGGACCGGCAGTTCTATCGACTTTCCTCGACTCCGGAAACCCTCTGACAAAGTAATAATAATTGTGTTTATGCACCGTTAACCGGCCAAAGAGCACTTCTTGGTCTTTTTATAAACATATTATTGGTGTCTTAGACTTGGCGCAATGACCTCACGATTTCCTCTCGATTGAATTCGCATGAACACTCATTTAGAATCCGAACAACTCACATTTATTATTCTTCTTTGTGACAAGTGACAATTTCAACGTTTTCTTTATACGCATGATAATAGATTGCAAATTGTTAGTTTTGTGAGGTAACATAATATGTACTATTGATATTATGTATTGCAGGTACCGTAACCACGTAATAAAAATAATAATGTTTCACATTTTAAAAGTTCATTCTCCTTTCTAATATTTTGTCATGATTTAGAATGAGAGTAAAGTTATCATGGTACAAGTTACTACTGAATCTTAAATTATTTCAAGTAACAACAAAGTGTTTAAATAATTCATAAACTGTCGTGAAAATGTCGTAAACTTATAGTTACTGTAGGCAGGCGACTAATTGCGATCAACTTATATTACAAAAACAAAAATCTACCGTAACTATGTAGGTATAGAAAAGATTAACTGTTATTTAACTGCTTGACTGGTCATTGGTCAACCATGTCAACCAATTTTGATTTAAACTTCGGTTGAACGAGTTGAATGTAGGTACCAACCTGCCAAGCTAATTATGAAAAGGAAATGTAAATATAAAGAGATAAAAATAAAATCAAGTGATATTTCTCTATACGACATTGTGTGGTTATCGACACGGTGTTTCCACTTCGGAGTGACACATATAAAACCTGATGTCTGAGTGTACTGCCGCTAAATGCAATTATTGGACACATTTATCTATCTTATAATTATCTATCAAGATTGATACTTTCCGTTCAATCTAGTATGGCGGTACAACAATCTGTACCTTACAAGTATAACAACAATGTTATATAATATCACCTAAAATTATACAATTTTCTATTGAATTGACACACTTAGTAAAAACTTTGTAGATAGTTTTAATGGTTTTAGTAAAAATAATTTATTTTTTCACAGCACGGTTTATTATGACTTTCACAAGTATTTGGTTCATTAGAACAGATAATCTCCCTAGCTAGGAACTAACATCTACCTGGTAAGACATAATAATACTTGCTCACATTTAATTAACGCATTGTACACCATATTGAAACATTGTTACAATGGATTGAAAAATTAGAATGATTAATATTTAACTACTTCTGTAATTCAAATTCATTAGGGCTGGTATATACTGAACCTAAAAAAACTTACGATGTTCCATGAATCTTGTATTTCATCAAAACAATGTTCAGAAATCATAATATTACTGATGTAAGTTTTTGTGTAGTTTTTAATTAACTTTATTCAGATGTAGCTAATTTGTAGCCAGGTTCCTACCAATTTTTTCGTTCGTTTCTACTGTTTTTCAGTTCATATTATATGCTTTGTGTTGTGTTATTATTGGACAATAGTCAGTATGAAAATGTTACAAATTAGTAATAATGTAAAATAATCTGTATAAGTATGATAAGCCTCATGACAACTAAATTGGTATTAAATCGTGAATATGTTAATATATTATTTCAAAAGCAGGCTGCCATCCGGTTTGCCAACTATTTAGTTGTTTGTTTTAATAGTCTCAGTTGACAACAGTGACCGTGAAAGCTGCTGAATAGGTCTGCATTTCCGCTGAATTAATTTTCGGTTAGATTAACGCAATCGTGTTCAAGATCAATCTCACGTTCAATCATTGAGCTTCGGAACCGGCATTCGTGTGTTAGGTTTCCCTTGGATTAGTAGGTACATCACCAAAACAATGTCGAAATGAGAAACTTTTAAAAAAATCAGACGCATTATTTATTTGGTGTTTTCATATTTGAGGTCATTAAACCTATGTGAAATTATTGTAATCGAGAATAACATGTTTGGCTTTAGTATTAAAATTACCTTCACAAAGTTGTTATAAGTTGATTAGGAAATCAGGTAAGGAGAAAATAACTTATCACTTGATACTTGGTTTATTTTCCCTATGTCAACCATATACTGTAACAACCGATATCCACAAAAAAATCTATGTTACACATTGTCTATAAACTATGCAGATATTGCCATATTTATATTTCAAGAAAAGCTAAAATTTATGAAATTTTAAATTATGAGCAAAATAGTTTGGAATATTCTAGAAACGTGCTGTTATGCAAATAAAGAGGTAGGGGTTTCTTTACAAAGCAAATTAAAATATGAATTATTTGTTTCTTCTTGGCCTCAACTCAACAAGTAGGTAAGCATAGAAATCAAACCACGATCTATTCGCTTTTCATATAAAATTATTGTAGAACTGGTCTCAAAGTATTTCAAAATTAACGACCGTAGAGCGCCGATATGACGTAATAGTATAAACGGTTTGATTAAAACATTTTTATATGAATTGTGTTCCAAGATCAACGATGACTAGGTTCTGTTGCCCTCGTCTACAGAATGACACACATAACTTTGCACTCAGATTGTGGATATATCTAAGAATTTACCTAGTTGTCGAACGAAAAATACCCACCTATGTCCATATAGCCTTGATGAAAACAACCATTCAGAATCGAAACGTTGCTTGAAATGGTTTTAGCCGGGTTTTGTGACCAGATCTGTAAAGCTAGGTGCTTCCCAACTTTCTTCTTTCCATCTCTTTCCTTCCCACTCCATTCAGTCTCACAATATATACTGGTTCTGGACAGTTGGGAGCATTTGGAAATTATGTAATATTCACTTAAGAACATCGTTAGTCCCTCCTTTAGCCATTTACAAAGTTAAGCATGTTAAGCTGTAGTGTACTTCGTACTATTAATAATTATTGCTCGGATCGTTTAGTGTTTCGTATTGAGTTTGGTTAATCGCTTTAATCTTTGTTTATTCAGACTCATCGCGGGAAAGATAACCACAATTCGTCGGATATACAATGTAGGCCGTGGCCACTGGCCATCTGTAGGTACTCGTATGTAGTTACCTAAACAAATAGAATAAGCAATCATTTTATACATAGTTGAACTGGATAGTTACATAAATACCATTCATACAAAAAACGCATTTATTTTTCTAAATAGGCACAGGCCAATTCATTTTTAGGGGCGCATCGAATGTATTTGTTTACAAATATAACGTGCAAAATCTATCTACTCAGGGTTCGAAAGTTAGAAACTGGTCTTTTAGAAGTACTTCATTTATACCGTAAGAAAAAGGATGTTTACTAATTTTTAGCAAAAATATGCAAAAGATGCACTAATTATCTAAACACATTGCATTTTTTCCGGTCCCTTCTTATTAATAATAATCATTTGAAAAGATTTATACAAGTGACTGTTTTTATTTTGTTTCCTGTGCAACTATATATATTTATCATTATTGTTGAATTGCATATCAAATGGCGACACGAATCAATTATCGATGCAATAAAAGGACTGTACAGGTATCTAATTTACACCGGCATACACCTATTGCAGACTTTCACAAATAATAATTGTGCAGATTATAAGGTGCAGATATCTAATGAAACAGGTTAATTTTGATCGCCGGTTAATGGGTTTAGTGTCTTGTGTAATCGTTTAATGTAATTAATTACAATGTTTAAAAAATCAAATAAGTGGGTAGGCACGGTTTCCGTACTCTGTTGCAAAAATCCAAAATCAGGATAATTAAGGTTTGTACCTACCCATCACTTATTACTTTTATTAAGTGCCAAGCTTATAAGTTATTAAAAACGATACCTTGTATTCGAGTGTTTTTCAAGACTATACCGAAAATATGAAAATATCTGTTTAAAAATATCTATTTATGTATTTATTTCAGACGGACGCTCGGTTAATTCGCTGAATCGAAACAGATATTTATTTAAATTATGACGTATATTATTGTAAATTACGACGAGCCACAAAGTAAATGCTTATTACAAATATGTATTTATTTATTTATTTACGAGAGAACCTAGGAAGGATTCTCGTTTGAAAACTGTCAAATTTAGTTTGTATTATTATGGAAGTGATAACACACAATAGACGTCATATGACACCTGGAATGCAGATGTGAAATATCGAAATTGATTTGTATTGGAGGAAATGACAATTAAAGTAAGTATACAAATTAAAACTTTATCATCATTTAAAACGGATCTACATGCCTCGCTACCACCATCAATCAGGATCGGTACCAGTATTCTATTATGGACTGCTAACCTCATTTTTTTACATTAGGGTCATCCGCTAAAACAGCAGAAGACACTGAAAACTATTGCGCTTGTGCGCTGTGACAGTATACCGTGGCCTATTGTAAAATTAATATGAGCTGATAAGAATAAAGGAAAGGTTTATTAGACCACGATCCAATAACATATTTGTGATTTTTTATAATTTTTGTTTTTTTAACATTGCCTTGCCGGTCCATCTTCGCGGGATGCCAATTTAGTTTTAATGGTTTAAATTGATTAAGCATTCGTGAAGTTACTTCAGGCATTACAAGGGCAATGGAGCAAGAGAATAAAGCATTTTGGTTATTAGTCACGTGGGCATAGTAAAAACATTATGTATGTAAGGCAATTTTAATTGAGACTTTTTTTAACATTATTCTATTTACACCCGTCCAATTTCATTTTGTAAATAAAAAAATGATATTTGGAAAGGGAGTAAATAGAATCATAAGTCGTCTCAACGTGGCCTAATCATTGTTTAAAAATATAAGCCCTTTTAAGCCGAAACCGTCGTCACAATAATAAAAAAGCTAAAATACTTGCAGAACTTATTAATAACATAATTAAAATTTTAAAAAAAGTAGGTCTACGAATTAAATAACAAAACAATTAATACCCGATTTTAGTGAGAATATAAGCAAATACATCAGTATCTCACAGAGTTTTGGCGGAAAGAGCCGAAGAGTCACTGGCCGATTGAAGCGTCGATCCGTGCAAGAGCGTCGTTCCGTCTTGGCACGCTTGACACGCGAGAGTTAGTTTTACCCCCCTAGGAACGCCAAAAGATGGCTCAAATCAAAAATAAAATAAAGTGGTTTAACATTTGATGGGAACTAGGTAACTTTATACTACCAAACACTGCTACCATCTTAACAAGATTGACCGGTCCCGGAACACACAAACAAATTTATTTACAGACAGATGAAATGCAAAGTGGTCGATTTGAAACAGGACTTTGATTGTTCAGTCAACAAAATAGAAATACATTATCATGTTCCTGCAGCGAACAGATATGTCACAGAAGTGTGATATATCGCGATTTTAAAGACAACTGATGTCGCTAATTTACATAATCCCTTTTGACTTCAAGGCCCCAGCCAGGCCAACGAAATTGGTTATACGATGAAGAGAGTCGGCATTTTGCAGCTGCAGGAGTAATGTAAATTTGACATTTTGCGGGCACACGGAAACGCACACAATACACTTCTAATATCGTGTTCAAGTTTTGCATATAGGATTTTTAATATAGTAATGCAAAACACATACAGTGACGTTGTTGATGCTACGGACTTGACAACTCCGAAGTTCAATGCGTCTAAAAGGTCATGGCCTCTCATTAAACTATTAGATAAGTCACACACATGTAGGAATTGCCTCCTTACATAATGTTATTACTATGCCCAGTGCCCACGTTACTTATATCCAAAATGCTTTATCCTCTTGCCGTTGTAATGCCTGAAGTAACTTCGCGAATGCTAAACCAATTTAACCCACTAAAACTAAATTGGCATCCCACAACGATGGACCGGCAAGGCAGTGTTAAAATAAAAAAAAATGCACTTTAATAATAAATAATCACGAATATGTTATTGGAGCGTGGTTTAATAAACCTTTCCTTTATTCTTATCCGCTCACCTTAATTTTTCAATAGGTTACTGTATACGGTCACAGCGCACATGCATAAGAGTTTACAATAGTTTTCAGCGTCTTCTGCTGCTGTTTTAGCGGATGACTCATAATAGAGTACTCCTGATTTATGGTAGCGAGGCATGTAACTGGCCGATGAAATGTAACTGGTACAATGAATACTTACCTAGTGGTAAAACCACACATGACTGTGCTAAATTGTGGAGATTCTGAAATAATGCAAGGCTTATATAGGCATAATAAATGAGATCAAGAAAGGGACGCTTAGATGGTTTCGGCATGTATAATGCCGATGAGATGCACAAAGGAAGGAATGTAAGGAGAATATTGACGCGATGTGAATGATAGAAGAAGTCGTGGACGCCCAAGGAAGACTTGGTTAGATCAAGTGAGAGTGTGTAAATATACGTCAATGTAAAGTATAAATTATTTATAAAGAGTCAGAATAACAGAAGAGGATCAATCAGGATATGCATGAATGTTAATGAAGTGAGGAATGTGTCCATTGTCCATGTTCTCTGCATGGAGAAAAATTAGTGTTGCTAATTTATTAAGAATCTCCCTTAACGATGGAATTGATATGTTTCCTGATAAACTTTTAGTAAAATACGTATATATTATCACGTGTTTATAAAAATCCTGAAATTCGCATTTTGCCATTATATATTTCAAAATGCAGGTGCATACAGAAGAGTTCCAATAGGTTAGGAATTTACTAAAAGTTTATCAAGAAACGGCCTGCAATCCAGTTTTTAACAGGATTGCCAATAATTTAAAGATTTTTAATACGTTAGCAATAATCATTTTCCTCCGTGTATAAACGAAACGGTGTGATGGTTAGCAGGATGATGTTTAGTTGCAATATTACATATAACTATTCTGGCTAAAGTTACTGCTTCCTTTCGGCCTGTAATGATTCGTGTCAAACAGCTGTAATACTGCAATCTCGGCTACGCGTCATGAATACACTTGATGATTGCCTCGCTAGATATACTCTATAAGAATCCGATCAATATTCAGATATTTATGTGACGTACGATATTGTCATTTACATTTTACAGTTAGTTGTTCTCGTTGAGTTGGAGGCATGTAGGTGCACAGCATTGGCGTGCGCCTAATAAGAACGAGATGAAAAATAACGACTTCAAATAGGGAATAGGTAACAATGTTGTATCTTCTCCCGATGGCTTCTACTATCGACCTAGGTCCTAAGCCCTAGGTGGTAAATAGTGTTAGTAGCGCAGTGATGAAAAACCACCACATCGAAGATTTGAATAGTCAGGTACTCCCAAACATTTCTCAACTGTCTAAATTGACTCAAATTAGTCAATTGTCTCATTGGCTTCACACAGCTGTGAATAGTTGCGACTCTTGTGCTATACTTATTATTATTATTCTCCCTGCAGACTGCACCACGAAACAACACACAAAAACAACAACAACAAACAAAACTGCACCTATACTAGTTACGTAGGTAAATGTAGAAGTCATGTGGTGGGTTATAGTTAGGTATATACTCGTATGTAGGTAGATACATAAAATATATATGTACACACATATGTATATATATATATATTTCTCAAAATTACTAATACCCTTATTTACCTTCCAAATTCATCTATTTTGCTTTGTGATATCTCGAAAATCAAGTGAAAAGTCACGTCTCGCCACTGAATGCTAATAGGTAAGTAACCTTCCTACTTTCAATAAAGTGATAGTACAACGTGCATTAGTATAAGTATCGGAACGAAGTATGGTAATGGCATTGACTTTTTAAATTTAATTAATAACAAACTGTGCCTGCGATAATAATTAATAAAACCGGTTCGTTCTTTATCCTACAACTGTCTCACTGAACTATCTAGTATCTAATTATGTTGACTGGCCATAAACATGATGCTTTGTAGGCTAATAATAATTATTAACCCTTATATTATGCATAGGGGTCCACTTAGTAACCAGTGATAATGGCTTGATTTTGGAGTACTTTGTGATACTGAACGAAGTGGGGAGGGAATAGGAGATGGGGGAGGGGAAGGTTGTGAAGTAGTGTGATGATTCAGTACTAGTTTGCTTAAGCTTCTGTGCTCAATCCATCCTAACCCACTGAGAGAATTATGTCACGTTACGGTATCAATGAATAATCGTACATAAATATTTTTTTCAGACGTAATGTGAGCGCAAATGTTTGGAAGGTTAGTGAAAAGAGGAAAGTGTAAAGGCCAGTTTGAAAAGTTCCGTTGCAACCGGTTTATTAATATTGCGTATTTATAAAAACTTATCCGCGCGAAGTTCGAGATTATTATTTGAGAATTGTATTTCAAGAATAATAATAAAAATTATAGGATATTTGCAAAACGCCGTTTTTTTATTAGGATTGTTGAGACTTATGATTGAAGGCTTGTTGATAAATAATAACGTCGTATTGAAACGATATACTACTTTTGGTATGTATTTTTATTGGGCCTGTATTGTTAGTATTTTATGATGTGTTAAGTATGCACAAGTTCTTTAATGCAGTGTTTTTAAGTGAAAATATTTTTAAAATCAATTCTGAGTGTGGGGAGTCAATCAGATTCATATGAGCGACAGTTTCTGTCGTTGTATTTCAAACTTTAATACCTCGCCTAAACATAGACGTAGCTTCACCATCTTAGTCTAGTTTTAAAGAAGAATGACGAAAGTTTGTTAAAATACTAATTTGGCGGCAGGACGTCATTAACTACAAACCCGCAAAGTGAACCCACGATTATCGACTTTCAGGATTCGACACGTATCCATGTGAAACGGGATCATATAAGTTAAAAAAAGTTTTTTATAGTTGGGAATTCCACGCAAATAAGTTTTTCTAGAATAGAGTAGGTACTATGGCACTATTTACATTTTGGTTTACTGTGGTGATTTGTGTTACTTATGCAGAACTTGGTCATAATTAGAACCAATTATTTGATTTTTTATTATTTGTAACATGCAAGTTATTTAAAGTAATATAATATCGCCTTACTAATACGAAGGTACAGTTTTATGCTGCCTTCGGAAGGCAAAACGGATATCACGACGATACTTTAAAGCAGAACTTTTAAATCCCGTACTCGTACCTACTTATGTTTTGTAGAGAACATGTTTCTTTTGTATATATTTATTCGGTATTTACGTAGCAGCTGAGTGTTTTGACCTGTAACACAAAGATTAGATTGGAATTCGTGATAAAGAATATTTTTTGAATACCCAATTTTTGTTTGGAAGAAAGCAGCCTGTGATTTTGAAAGAGCAATAATCTTCGGCTTATAAAGCAATCTCCACACACAGGAACAAAACGAAACAGGGTTAAATTTTCAATTTAAACCACTTTGTAGGTAGGTACAGTAACTATTACTATCTTATTGGTAATACGAAAAATAATCAGAAGCGTTATTTATTCGGCGTCTCTAACCACATTTATACCCGGACTTCAAAGTAGGTATACAAAAATACCACCCAACATATTAACATATTACGACAGACATATTTTAAGCACAAGATAATTCAATCATCGTTTATCATATTGTGTGTTGCGGTTAATCCAAGCAGTAAAAGAAATTACATATATTTTTAATCAGAGTAGGTACTACGTATTATTAAAAAAATCCGAATTAGTGTTATTTCTTTTGGTGATATTAGCGGTTGACCACAATTTACTGCTTAGAGCTCTCCAATGAATTCAGTTCAGGCATGTCATATACAACATAAAAATTTACATGTTTTATACGAGACAAGACAGTAAATAATAAGTCTTACGTTGCTATATTCCTAGTTCATATTTTTTTCTATTAGTCTGTGACGAGATTTACCTTTTATGGCCTGAATGTGAAACTAACCTTGTGCATTGTATATAGGTGCATACTACTTGTTTGTACGAGTTTGTCATTAAACATTTAAAGTTTCATAACCACCTTCAATCCGAATTCAATCCAAACATCCTTGATTTTTTTTTGTTCCCTTCAAAATGTCTATTGCATTTAATTGTATGCATGATATTTAAAAAGTGGTTTTTTAAATGCCTCAAAATATCTTTCATATTCCGAAAATGAAAAATTTTTTTTTTGTATTTCTTGGGCATTAACTATGTAACAATTTCTAGACATTTTTGTTTTATTGAGTTTTATTTTTCAATGTACATTGTTAAGTACTTAAATTTCGTTTACTTTGCTACCTGTTTCGACACAACCGTGTCATTAACTAGCAATCTTAAAACTAACTTAAAAATTATACAAGTACAGAAAGATTTAGATTTTATAAGGTGATTTTGGTGGCGGGGAAGGGGGGGGGGAAAGGTGGGTGGAGTCAACCGGTAAACAAACCCAAAGTAAACGAAATTTAAGTAACAAATGTAAATTGAAAAATAAAACTCATTAAAACGAAAAAACTGTGTTTCGATTTTATGGTATTTCCATCGTTGGAAAATGTTCAACTTTGACCGATAAACATAAATTCTGAACGAATTAAGAGAAACTTTATACTATTATTTCTTATGAGAAAGTTCTGTCAAAAAGTAATTTTTTTTCATTGTACACAAGATTTTTTGTGGCGAAATGCTTTCGAAATGTTAACCTATCTACCTATTTAATGCAAGCAATTTTTAGGTCATTAATAATTAATTGTGAATAAAAAATATTGTGATATGCCTCCGGTTGACATATTAAATATTTCTTAATATTATAAATATGGGCTTAAATATATCACTCTCAGTCAATATTTACTTATATTAAGTCATTGTGACAAAAATTGTTTATATTTTAAGTTTCCTTTTGTTTTGTGGCCAGCATGTTTCCACTAAGAATCCATTAAAATTAATATACCTACCTGTAAAAATGTCTGAATATACGAGTAGTGCTATGCCGAGAAACACTACTGAATAAAAAACCGAAAGAATAAGTTGATGCCTTTCGACAAATGAATATTTAAGCTTTTATGACGACTTTCCTACGCCGCGCCGCCTAGTTAGTCTGAGGTCTTTCCCGTTACAAAAATGTCACCGCTAAATGTCATAAAAGTATTTTCCTTATTAGGTCGCGACACACATACATTCACACATATAACATTCGTTGAGATAATATCTACCTAATAAGGTAGCTACCTAAATTTAGGTGGATGAATGTGGGTGGGTACGTGGTACGTTCATAAAGGTTACAAGTATTTACTTTTTCACACTTTCGTTGAAAAAAAAATCGTGATTTAACTAAGGATGAATTTTTTTTCTTACTTCGCCTATGTTTGGTAATTCTTTTCTCTCTCAATATAATTTGAAACCGAGCAATGGATGTAGTATGTAAAATAACAATTACCCATATAAATATTATAGGTTACTTACTTAAAAGAGCCTACCTTGGTAAAGTAAATCCTACCTAAAGAGAAAATGAGTAAAATGGTCATAAATACTTTGATTATCAGATATACAGCAAAAAGATTTCAATTGCGGTTTAAAGTGTATTTATTTCATAAATCAAACATTAGGTACATTCATTTAATGTTTGCCATGTCTGTATGTTTTCCTGCATACATGTTTATCTATAACACTTATGTATGGGTGTAATTATCCCATATATACATCCTACTACTGTACATCTAGTCAGCTACTTAGAAAGGTTTCATCTGCGTATGAGTGTTGAGAACTGCAGAGTGATCTTTCGAGAATGCCAGAAACAAGACATGTTATTGCTAGAAATCAGTGATCGGGGACCGGAGGCAAGAATATTTACAATAATGAATAATTACACTTAAGGACTAAATTAAGTTGAGAATCATTGAACTTCAACCAAGTAAGTTATTGATAATTTTAAATCTACCTCCTAAGATTTGACACTTTAGCAAAACACTTTCAATTTAAAAGCCTGATAAACAGTCTACTATATTTTCCAGATTAAAACTTATTTCTGTTTCATTAATCTAATGTTTTTATCTTTAATTTTTTTTTTGCTGTTGTAATATCTACAGCAAAATTTCGACGAAATACAAATAACAGTTTGTTTCTAACTAATGCATACTAATGTTTCAACGTAGTATTATAATAAATTAAAACTATATATTATGTTTTCTCCACATTTTTCAGATTCTTCTACATTAAGTCTACTTACTTAAAAATGAAGTATTTTTTTAATATGTTTGCTACTTTAGCTATTTTTCAACTCAGGACATGTATCTAGTAATCCAGTTAGTTATACACCGCAGTAAAAATACAAAGAGCAAACATTACGTATTTCTCTACAAATAGATAGGTACGTACAGTAAGATAAAAATAGAAAAAAAGGATTAGAAAATAATTTTAAAGTTATTAATAACTTATGGGTGTCGGTTTTCAGGTTCGTCTGTGTTCTTCTGGCTGTCATCACAACAAACACATGTTCCTACCGTTTTGTTTGGGTTCGAGCTTCAAGCGGTTAGCGTCTGCGACAGTGTGGGCTAAGTAGACGCGATGAAAGAATAGGAAGATAAAGACAAATTGGCCGGGAGACTGGAAACACGGCATTTCTAACTGTCTGTAATAAATAAGACAAGGTTAGACGGATGTTAGACAGATGAGAAAATAGGTTTTACAACTTGCTTTGTACAGTCTCGCTTCTGTCGAAGCCATAATATAATGCAGTAATTTGCTTAATTTATTTATGACTTTTGATGTGAAACGCCTTTGGCGCACCTAGGAGGGGTAAAACCGATTCTTGCGTAGCAAGCGTGGCAAGATGGGACGACGCTCTTTCCACCCAACTGCCAAAACCCTGTGCGGTATATTTGCTTCTATTTTCTCTAAAATTGTTAATGGATCTATTCTAAGTGATGATGTATAAGTGATATTTCTTTGTGTATACTAACCCTGATTAAAACCTCTAGGTGAAAAGAGAAGATTCAAAACTAAATACAGCTAAAGCAATTTATACCAGAATGGCCAGACTTGGAAACTGAAGTCAGTTGAATATTTTGGTGTAAGCCTAAATGATTTTTGTCAGTCATTGCGCACAATATATTTTGTATTGATATGGCAGAGGACGTGAACTCCATCAAAATCTGGACTTGACATTATCTCTATTGTTTTTGTGTCCAATTTTTGTCATAGCTATTGGCATATTTTATTGTAACATTTCTCCGCGTAACTAACTAACTAACTAACTTACCATCACGCCGTTTCCCCGCAGGGGTAGGCAGAGAGGACGGACCGCCAAACAACTCGGTCTCGGGCACACACTCCTTGCCTCATTCACATTCATACATCGTCTCATACATACTCTTCTATTGTTCTGACTCTTGACATGGCCCGATTCAAGTATCTGATTCACTTAGTCGTGCCATGTCTTCCTCGGGCGTCCCCGACTTCTGCTACCATTCACATTTGCATCGTATATTCTCCTTACACTCCTTTCTTCGCTCATTCGCTCTACATGCCCAAACCATCTAAGCGTCCCTTAATTGGACTTGGTCAGTTAGTAAATAAATAAATAAATATCAATGATACGATTCTAAGCGAGAACGAGTAAGCCTCATTACATAAATATATGAGGCTTACTTATTTTTAAATTAGCCATTTATGAAAGTATTTTTAATTTTCTTACCGCTCTACACCAGCTGTGGAGCAATTATAATGGTTTCATGTCTGTGGTCAGAAGAAATGCACCTTTGTCTGATTTTGTTTTGTATAAGTACAATGATAACCGATGAAGAGGAAAATCATATTTTTGGTCTAATTACCCGCTCTGCCACACTGAATTTATTCATAAACAAAACCGCAACAAAAACTTCAAAATGTCCAAATATATTATTTTATTCGTATTTTTAAGTAAATACAGAATAACAGGAAGTGCCCTATAATCGCATAGTTGCACTCTTCTCTTGCCATCGCACATCCTTTGTTAGACAGAGACTAGAATATTACATAGCCTATGTTCTTTTTTAAACACATCGTCAAATTAAAATTATTAGTCCTTAAGGGTCACGCCATTGTTGTTAGTCAATTTCAATCAGTCTAATTATAAAATATTAACTTAAAAACAATATGAAGTTAAATAAACAATCAAGATGCCACGAAGTGTTTAGCCAAAGAGTAAAGAGTGTTTCTCGAAATAAAAAAAAGGCAGTATCATTTCAAAAGTAAGTGAAAAATCAGGAAAGTATTCCTGTCAACCATATTTTCAATGTACCTATTTAATCTTTTACACATCTTTTGGCGCACGATATTTAAAAAAGTTGTTAGTTAATATTGTAATCACCGAGGAGCCCATTTTTTATGACAATAAAACTGCCCAAATTTCTGTTATTTTTCTTAGAACGGGCAGCCGTCGTACAAATATTAGCAATGAACAAAAAAATACAGTGGCTCAACGAAAATGCGGCACGGCGCGGGGCTAATATATTTTGGTTTAACAATTTATTGTTTAATTATTTCAACGATTATATTTAATACAACACCTTGATATTTATATTCATATAAATATTAATTAAGCACCGTTCAATGATTCATCACATACCAGCAATATATAAGACCTTTGTTAAAAGGGTTAAGCTAAAGAAACAAAATTATTTTCTTTTCTTTGTTACACTTTGAGAATGGAATATTAGGAAATCACTATTCCAACTGAAAGTTTACACCCACACTGGGTTACGATTTATTTTGTTTGGCACCTTCCATTTTCAAAGGTATATGTATAAAACTTTTGAGATGTACCTAAGTGCACTTTTCAGGTTTCCAAGCGGTGCCCGTAGGAGCGAAAAAAATGTGCTTCAAAGCTATGCGACCTGAGGGTTGGAAGTCAACCAAGAACTCTTCTGTGTTCAAAAAATTTTGAAGAACGTTTCGTCAACAGAACATTGACAGTAACTCAATGGAAGAAGCAGTGCCCGCAACATTTTATGTTGGTATGATTATGTTTATTAGGTCATGGAGTAAAAACAAATAATACATAGCATGAAAAATTATATATCTAAGTTTTGAAATTGATTATTATTATAGTCCTAGGCTTGACAGAACAATATTATATTTAAATACAGTATTGTATATTTTACAAATATCGTTTTATTTAAATAGAATGGGTTATGAAAATTAAGAAATAATCATTCTTTCTTGCAAATGTCAATAAAATGTCAAGCCACTGAATAATAAAATGGAAATGGTCTGGCGTGTCAGCCATCTTGGGAGCCATTTTTGTGCTTCCGTTTCGACAGAGTTTTTTATTGGTATGCCAAGTCTTCTCTTAGGGTATTTTATTTAGTCATTGGTTCACACATACAAATAATTAAAAAAATATATATCATTGATAAATCAAATAATAAGGTGCGATTCTAGTCACGCATAGCTATTTATCATTAAAACATTGTTTCAGACGAATAAAATCATGTAGTTTAGACTTTGGGCGATACAATCAATGCATCAAATTACATACCATATAATTTATTTATTTATTTAAACGCCCATAGGGCTTTTACCTATAATAATGTACATCTTTATTTTTTAGTTATACAGATTACATATAAAAAATTTAAAAAAAATAAAAAAATCAGTGTTAGCAAAATACAGGCTACATAAAAAAATATCAGAGTTGACAAAATATGTTACATAAAATATAAGAATTTTAAAAATATAGGTATGGATAGAGTAAGTGAGACGAAAAATATAAAATCTTCCAAAATCCACAAAATCAACCATAATGATAATAAGAAAGTATAACAATAGTTTACAAATTAGGTAAAAATAGTTCGCACATACTCCGTTTAAAGTTGGCCAAGTTCAAATTATTGTCAAATACATTTATATTATTTAAGTATTTGTTACCAAGACTGTGTAAACGTTGTATTGGAGAGTGAAAACTATAGTTGGAATGAGATGTATGTATGTAAAATGTTGATATTTGCCTAGTTGTTCGTGTAGGTATGTGTAGATTTATTAAATGCAGGAGTTCACAACAATCGAATTTAGAGTTCAATAATTTTAATAAAAAGGTTAGGTCGTTTATTTTTCTTCTGTTTTCTAATGTCGGAATATTTAAATGATTCAATAATGACTGGTAATTTATGTGTTCTAAAGGGATGTTAAGTTTAAAATTGACGAAGCGTAGAAATTTTCTTTGAATTCTTTCAACATTATGAATATGTACATAATAATGGATAACCTACCTGCATATGCTAAAACAAGTCCTTCGTTCGCGTTATTACACGTTAAAAATGGCAGTCATTATTATATGCATAATATGACCACCAAATAATAATGACTGCTATTTTTTTAAGGGGTAATGATCTATGACAGAAGTTTTTAATAGAATAAGAGATATTTTTTTAAGCAAGATAACAAAAATAGAAATTGAAAGGAAAATAAAAACGAACATCACATATCTCACTTTTGTGTTATTTACATTACCGTTGAATTGCATAATTACGCGGTTCTTCCTTAATTTTAACGTAATAATTTATTACAAAAAATTAATTACCTACTCTTTTTAAATGCTATGCTTTTTTACACACTGTGAAGTTATGACGACGTTGTTTGAATTATTTTGATAGTGGTTGGGAACGAGTACGTAAATATTAATTTTTATTATTTATTGGAAATAATCCAGATACAGACAGTAATAAACAAAAAATCAAAACGTTAATTGGAGAATTCACCTGCATCCTAAATATTTCTCTAAATTCAATTCTATGGTCAGTAAACACACCTTTAAAAAGTGATATAAAGTAATTAAAACCGATAAAAAATTTAATCTATAAACCTTAACTATGTAACCTATTTAACCTAGTTTTTATTTCAGCACTTTTATGATTTTATATCACTTTTGAAAGGTGCGTTGAATTGTGATTTTGATGAGTTATCCCGTCACCGAGAAGGAAGAGGATGAAAGTCGATGACGTCGATACTGGGATTGGTAAAATATTATGAAGTTTTTACCTTCACTGCACATATTAATTTATATATATATTTCAAACATTCAGGATTATAATTTGTGTATATATTGCAACGTTTGAAAGTATACACAATAGCGTTTTCTAGTGCTTAGAACTTTAAATAACTGTATATAATGGCAGAATTTAAACAACAACAAAAAAGTGGCTAAATATACAAAATTCAACATTATAATTTGACACGTTTTGACTTTCCACATCCTAATTTGACACTTTTCAGGGCGGGTTGTTTCACAGAATTTGATAAATTCATTAATGGATTTTCAAGTTCTGTTAATGTACTTTTATAGTTCTATTATAAGGTCATTATTAGCCAGTTGTTTTGTAAAACTAAAATAAAACAGAACTTGATTAGAACATTCACAGAACTTGAAAATCAACTTTTAAATTTGATGAATTGTTCAAATTCTTTTAAACAACCCGCCCTTAGTGTCATTTTGCAAATTGAACAAGCTACGTAAGCGGTGATTCTTCAACCGTTTCAACTTTCCATAAAAATGTGAAAAAAACAACCGTCAAGCATTGCATCATGACAGTGATGCTTAACGGCCGAGCATAAGTTGATCACAAGCTGAAAAGGGCCAATTGTCCAAACCAGGTGGTGGACATTTGATGATGCCCAATCAAATCTAACAAAGTTTGAAACGTCCGGAAAGCAGTAGTTGCAGAAGTGCGTTAAAAGTATTGCTTGAAGCACATTTAATTTATTTATTTGCACCCTGGCGGGCTTTTACATGAAATGAATGTAAAATACAGCAGTGTTAACTGTTGTTTAATAATGATGTAGGAAGAACATGGTATTGATTTAAATTTATTTAATAAATAAGTGTTAATCAATAATAATCTTATCCCATTCCCACTTATTTGCTCGTCCAGGGATAGATATACTTCACACTATATATCTAATGAACTTATGCGACAAGTATCCATGTATTTAATTAAATATGTTTGACCTTAATATAAAATTACGTCACCCAGGCGACATCGGATCTCGACTTTCATTTACATAAATACTTGTTTCAGTGGCCGACTGGGAACCAAGACTAGTAAGTAAGTATCGCTTGCTCAGCTATAATTGCTAATTGCGCATAATGTGCACTGGCCTGGAACCCCTGCGATCATAGTGTGGAATCATGGAGTAATAGAAGCGGTAACTTTAGTGTTTCATTCAATTGGTTGTTTTATTGACCAGTGGCAAAGTGAATAGTGATAGCATTCTAGTATGGGCATTAAAGGGACATGTTTATGATAACACAAATGCGCAAAATATAATTAAGATGGAAATCTCATTTGGTTATGTTGTGAGGCGGAAAGAAATAAGGGAGAGGAAAGAAAACTACATGGCTCTTTCCCCAATACACCGGTTTCACACTATGGAAAACCATTACTTAATTAGGTGACATTGGCATATTTAACATTAATTTTGGTGAATTTTGTGCATCATAACGCTATTCCTAAAAATTCTGCAATTGATGCAATTGTAATTGAATTACAATTTCAATTTCAATTGCAACTGCAACCGACCCCAATTTAATTTTAATTTTTATTACTCATTTTTTTTCAAATTGTTCCTCATGTTAAAGCCCCATGGGCGTTAAATAAATAAATTTCAATCAATATCACGCTACGTATACATACTCGAGCCGAACTGACGAACTGAACCTCAACTTATATGAAAGGAACGAAGCAACCGCAAATGGCGCGAAACGCCGCTTGCAGTTGCTTCGTTCTTTTCCCGTAATTCTCGGCTCGCATTTCGGTTCCCAAATGTATACGTACCATTAGATTTCTCAACGTGGTGATGACTTAATACTATGGAATGATGGGCATAGGTAAGTACTTATCTACATTATCTACCTTCTACTTTTCAAAATATATAAATTATTATTAAGAACAATACTTTTTAAAACAGATTGTTTTTGGTTCTACTAAACTCAAGAATCAAAAGTCTTATATCAAATGAAGTCATGTAATGATGTACGTATTACACCTTCATAGATTAATTCAACACGTTTGAATGTTTACAGATGTTAAATTATATCGACTATTCTTTTTAATCTCTTCACAAATAGAAAATAAAATAATAAAAAGAGTTATTATTTTATAAGTAAACTTTTAACTTCGTTCCATTATTGGTCAAAGTTGATATTTCAATCACCCACGTACTAAACTGGTCTTAAAATATGGCGTGGGATACTCATAATTATTCCGTCGTCGAGTTCAAAACACGAGAATTATTAATACAGCTAGAGAAACAATACACTGCTTATTTATAATTTAAAGAAAATATACTCGTAAATAATGGCTGAGTGACTTTTATTCAGCAGATACTAATATTTGGTATAATAATAACGCGTTGCACAACGAAATTCAGAAATCGGAAATAAATTAAGTAAAAGTGAGATAAGTGGAAAAGTGAAAATTTTTGTTTTTTTTATGACTGACAAAGTTATCTTTGTATGGTTCATTGATTATTATTATTGAAATGACAATATCCAAATCAGCCTTTGCGGTCGAGGGGTAATTTTCACGAATACGAATTCGGTGGTCACCGGCTCAAATCCCATAGTGAGCAATTAAATTTTATTTAATAAAGTTGTGTTGTTTCATAACTAATTCATTTAATTTTTTTATTTTTTTTTTTGGTAAACTAATGCTTAAGACAAGATTTTTTATGCATAGCACAAAAGGTAACAATTATTTTATAAGCAATAATTATTAGCCTGAAACACTCATCCACATTGAAAAATCTCCTGATAAAAGATACATGACGCCAACGGGACTCGAAATCGAAAGGACACGGGTTCAGGTCCCGTTGGCGTCATGTATCTTTTATCAGGAGATTTTTCAATGTGGATGAGTGTTTCAGGCTAATAATTATTGCTTATAAAATAATTCATTTAAAATAATATTAGTATATTTACGGCACGTTCCGGAGTGCTAGATACTCTCAGTGTCGCTCTGATGAAAAACCACCATTCAACATTAAAACTTTCCTTGAAATGACTTAAGCCGTGTTTGGTAACCAGATCTGAATAGCCAGGTATTTTTCACCTTTCTCTTCCTCACCTCTTTTCCATTACCAACACCTTAAGACTCGTAACGCATCCCAATTGGGGCTGTCATAGTCTCCCTGGCTCCAGACGGTTGGGAGCAGTTGAGAGAAAAAATATTCGTTCCGTAAAAAAAAATATTGTTTTTCTTGCACTGACGCAGTTATTCAAAATGCAACCTCCGTAATCATATAAAAGTGTGCAGACTACAGACCACAACTCTATGGAGACCGCGAAATGCAAACGGTACATGATTTCAATTGCAATTTACAATCTCAATTCAATATTGAATTGTGATTGTTAATTATTTTAATAATTTCTTGTGCCTACCATATTTAATAAAATAACAATGGACGTAAAAATTCAATCAAATTGCACCACCGAATTAAAAAATAAAATTAAAAAAATATGAGTAATTTGCCTGTGTTACAACTGACTGTCTTTGTATTTTATTCTTTTGTATTGTAGTAAGTTAAAAGTTATTTTATTGTATATTTTTTATATATGTCTCTGTTTTTTTTTTTTTTTTATTTTTTTTTTTATTTTTTTATTAAGGTTTTGTAGTTACTTAGGTTATTCTTCTGTATTTATTTTAAATATTGTGATTTCTCGTTATATGTATGCCTAAGTAACTTAAGTAACTGCTTTGGCAGTTTAGCGGGTATAAATAATAATAAAAAATAAAAAATAAAAAATAAAAAAAATGGATGTGGTACGTGACTTATCTTAGGACATTTGCAAATTTAAAAAAAAATATGTCCCAACCTAAGTACCTGTATACTGAGTGAAGAGGTTCTTATTTTGACTTAAAATTTCAGAATAATTTATCCGAATATTTTGTCCCAATATTTGTTCGAATATTCGAATAGGAGAATATGTTGTCAGAAAAAAATTTAATTATAATTAAAAATATTTTTTTTGTTTTTCATTTTTCATTTAATTCCAAAAATAAGAAATATCCTTACTTAAATTTTACGATTTTAAAAGCTTTAATTAATTGTTATTTTTGGAAAAAAATTCTTGTCGATTGATGAAATTTAATATTTTTCTTGTATTTTGCTAGATCGACTCCTTTCTGGTGTTCCATAATAATAATATATAATAGAAACTGTACACAAAAAGCTGTCATATCTATAAATAAAATTAGATGAAAAAAATTACATTTTCACACGACAGAACTTGTATTTAGCATGAAGCTATTCATATTTTGTACACCTCTTAGTTTAAACAATATAATTTTCTAATTTAATTCCCGAATAATAGCGAAACAACAATGATAACTCTGGCTAGGCAGGTACCCACGCTAAATATCCCCGCGTTAAGAATGACAGCTTCACTTAGCCACGGCGTTAATTTACAATTCTTAACACGAGACCGTAATCCGTCATAGGCATAGCTATGAAAGATAGCGGACTGATTAGTTGACAGTGAGAAAACCATTGTTAATAATTTTTGTGATCTTTTTGGCACTTGGTTTCGTCGTTTACATGCAACGCAAGGTAATGGATGCCTGCTATGGATAAACTAGGCCTTAACTCAGGTAACTGTTTTTTTTCTAAGCAAATATAAACTATAACTGCAAGATAAGACATTTTACATTTATTCATTATTTTTCAGAATTTTCAATATCTCCGCAATAGCTTTCGGATCGTAACATCGTTGGTTTTTAAATATCCATAAATTATAAAACATTGTGACTAAAAATGTTGATATTCTTGCGAAACCGGTTAGTATGAGCTATGGAGTTTTGAAATATTCATTTAATAACATTCGGGGAACTCGGGCAAAACCGGGTTGTAGCAAAAAGTAGTATTGGCTAATCGACAAAACAAAACAAAATGAAAAATTTCTGTCAACATATTCTGATTTTAAAAAACTCTCGTAAAGCTTTCGTAGGGGGCTTCAGGAGGGGGAGTTACAAAAAAATAAATTGAAGGAAAAGATAAGTTAACAGAAACAGATAATAAAAAGATAACGGTCACAACTGGAAAAAACCCTGAACATTTGTATTACGTGGACAAAACTCTCCCGATTGAGCTACGGATTTATATTGGGTAATTTTTACGATCACATATTTTAATTTAAGGACGGGTTGTTTCGGAAAATTTGAACAATTCATCAAATTTCAACGTTCATTTTCGGGTTCAATTTTTTTAATTTATTGAAGTTCTGTTTTTATATCATTGTAGGCTAGTTGCTTGACAAAACTGAAATAAAAACAGAACTTGAAAAAGTCTTTCACAGAACTTGAAAATGAACGTTGAAATTTGATGAATTGTTCAGATTCTCCGAAACAACCCGTCCTTAGAATTGCTCATAATAACTTCAGTTAATTTCTACATTTTTAACACTGCCCATTTTATGAATGATTGCAAAGGTCTACAGGAATTTATTTACACCCTAGATAGTGTCACGGATACGTATTATCTCTCCGATTTTTATTTATTTACCTTTTGGGGTTTAATTTCATTGCGCTTTGTTAATATTATCATGATTAAATATTACATTGAGGTGTATAAGTTTCAAAAAGTTATTCTAATAAATTGAATAGATACATGACTAAAAGTATTAATTTCGGTTTTGTGCCTGTCTGTGTAACTATGGTTCAGTGAACAAAGGATTGGAAAAATTGGAACTGATTGTGTAAAGAATTCAGAGAAACGATATAGTACCTGCCAATAATAATATAATAAAGGGTGTCCGGGGGTAAGGTGCGCTAACTTCGGGGGGTGATTCTACAATCTACATGATAGTACAAGTAAAAAAGTTGAATAACTTTTAAGAAATTCTAACGTTTTAAGGTAAAAAATTTTTAGGTAAAAAGTTCGACGTTGAATTGTTTGCATGGGAAAATAAATAATCTTCTATGGAAAAAAAAGTTATTAAACTTTTTTTACTTCTACCACCATGTAGAATCACTTAGCAAAGTTATCGCATTTTACCCCCGGACAAACTGTATATTAACAGAAAATTCTTTTAATTTATTGTTTTAAATTGGAACTGATTAAGAATTCAGACATTTCGAGATTTTTCACGGCAATAATAAAACCATTTGCATGGTTTAATCTTCCCATTTCTTATCAGATTCCGCACCCAATCGGGAAGAGACATAAATCCACATTAACCTGGTCGGGCGCTCGCTCACAAAGGACTGGGTAGGTAGGTACTTGATTGCATTGTGTATTGTTGCATATTATTGCCGGCGCGCTTTCGCCTATGACAATGATCGTACTCCAATTTCCCACCTCGGGCGGTGCCGCTAATTGCGCATCAGATTGGATTGTGTGGCGCGGCGTTACCACGACAAATCGGTGGGAAAACGGTGCAGAAAAATTCCGACCAACTTTCCATAGAAAGTTATTAATATGCACTAAAATGAGGAGGGCGCGCTTTTACTAATTTCGAACGTGAGGTATTATCTTTAATTTTTTGACGCTGCTAACTTTGGAAGCAGTGGCGTGGTCAAAATTGATAATTCGTTGTGGTTTCAATGCAGAGTAAATCCTTGTAAGCTATTATTATTAAATGGAAAATAGTGTTTGGCCATCTATGAAAGAGCAGATTAAGAATTATTTTCGAAAGTCGAGTCGGGTCGAAAGTTATAGGCCCTACACACAATCCCATTTATAGAACCCAATATGTCTGCAAGTCGGATGGTGTGTAGGCAAAACCGCCGACCAAATTATTATTATTTTGCTTATCGGATTAAAAATAATCCGGTTGGCGGTTCAACATGTTGGGTTATGATCGTGTGTAGAGCCTATCAGAATAAGAAAAGATTATAATACGCATGAGGCGATGCTTCAATGTAAATTAAGCAAATGTGTGCCAATAAAGGGTTTTGTCACGGTTAAACCTCTCTGCTTGCCCCTGCGGAGAAATGACGTAATGTTGAATAGGTACCCATATTAGGTTTAAAATGCCCACAGTAAAGTACAAATCAAAAATAATGAACTCTTTTCATTGGTGACCTCAATTTGGCGGCAGCTTATCCTAATAATTAAATTAAACGAATTTTTAATTGGTTTCCTAAGTTCATGAATGTCCATATTTTTATTATAATACATAGATATATATTATAATTATCATAGATTTTCTCATTTGAATGGCTTCATGTCATTCACAAAACATTTAACATTCTTAATTTAAAAAAAAAAACAATCAAGTTTGTCGACTCAAAACTGAAAATATTTTGACAGCTGACAATAAAAAGTATGGGGTCTTGTATTATAATAATAATAAGATTTTGATGATTTGTATTGCGCCATTTTTGTGCAAAATCACTCCAAGGGCGATGATGTGAATAGATTTTTCAAGTTTTAATTCGTAACTAGTTGTCTAATACGATCTCTGATTTTCTTTCTAATCGAATTATAAAGTTTATTTTTATTTGTTAGATTGCGTATGACTATTCTATTTTTGTTTCTGATGCAATAAATTCACCGGTCAATCAGTTGTAGAAATTATCAATGGTGTGTTAAATTTCTTTTCTGCTGTCATGTTGATGACGTAAATAACTTATTGGCAACGAGTCGCTGACCGAGAGCGTCGATAAAACGATAGAGTTATGACATGTCTCATTTTGTACATACATGTTTTAAATAGTTGAGTTTGGTAATCGATCATAAGGTAGGTAGGTAAGCATTTTTCATATTTTGTCTACATAGGTAAGTAGTTAGGGAGTTGTGTGCGTGTCTAATGGCTCCCTAGTTAGGTCAAATTCATTTATTTATTGTATTGGTGTTTAATTCGTAGTTTAATTATTCTCCATTAATTTTTTTTTAAATAAATTTAAAATAAATCAAATTTAATAATGTTATAATAATTATTAAGTTCTGCAAGTATTTCTGTTATTTTTAGTTTTTTAATGTGACAGCCGTTTCGGCTTTTGAGGCCATTATCAAACTGTGGATATGTCCACACGGCGACGACTTATTTATATGATTTTATTTATCCCCACCCATTTAAATTTCTATAATGATAATGGCCTCAAAAGCCGAAACAGCTGTCACATTAAAAAACTAAAAATAACAGAAATACTTGCAGAACTTAATAATTATTATAAAATTATTAAATTTGATTTATTTTAAATTTATTTAAAAAAAAAAAAAAAATCTTAGGTAAATTGATGATATCTTCATCTCATTATTGTATAGTCACAGATTATCTTTCTAACTAAAAATCACAGTTCTAGGAATTTTATAGATACTTATCTATTCAGTGTTTGTATCGACTATGTTTCGAAAATCCGAAAGCAGTTGTTTCCACCGTTAGGAATATTATGATGGAAGATGAGAGATCGTTAGAAGTTAAAACCTTATTTGTGCTCACTTTTCAATAAAGTATGTATCACTTTTAATAATACGTCTATAAAAGAAAAAAAAGTTGACACAATGTTTGAATTTCTATGAATCGTTTTATACAAAATGGTTATTATAATGATTTTCATAATCACGAACATTAACTGCAATATCCTACGCCGCATGTATGTGCCGAGTCGCTGAGTACCATATTCATCAAGAATTGAATGGGCAATCATAAAATACCGACTTCTTTACTCTAATTAATGACCCACACATTCAGTAGCTAATGCACTTTCTTAAGAAAATTAACTACAACTACTAGTGTTGCTCTTTTGCGGCTTATTTGCTCTTAGGCAAAAAGGATAACAAATATTAATTAATTCAGAACTTAGAAGACTTGTCTGGTTCAAGCAAAGGCGTGCCGCTGGTAGCTGTAGGTAATGTACCTCTCTCTATTTCTCTGCGGATCTCTGAAGGATCTCTCGCAGGATTGTACCGTGTGAATGGTCATCTGAAGAATCATCAACATCTGCTGTAGTAATCCATCAGAATTCCTTGAATTTAAGTTAAGAACTAGATCTACCGATTGTTGCCATTCTTATTCAGCTCCCACATGTTTAGAGTCGTATTTCTTTTGAAGTTCAGCAAATATTTTAAGATTACAGAGGCCGACATTAAGCCCATAGTTCTAACCCAGGAAAGACAATATGCACTGTGTCTGATTAAAGACATTTACAACGTCCTGGCTAATGATTTTTGTATAGACGTGCGTTTCTATGATACAAATAAGTATTTTACAAAAACGTAAACCTAAAAGCATCAGTGAATCAATATGAGATATTTTGGTGATATATGGGTGTTTCAGGCTAATAATATTTTTTTAATGATAAACGTATTTTTATAAGACAAAGATATTTTATGCATAGCACAAAGGATAACAAATTATTGTAAGCAAAAATTAGTCGCCTGAACTCGGGAGATATTTTCAATTTGTACGGATATTTCAAGCGACTAATTATTGCTTATAATAATTTGTTATCATTTGTGTTATGCACAAAAACCTTTTCTTCAAACAAGTTGTTTATCATTAAAATAAATAAAACATTTTATTATTTGAAACATTTCACCAATAGATGTATATATAATATATCTCACCACCATCTAGTGGGAAATTGAGCACTAACAAAACCTTTCTTACAAAAATAAAGCTTTTTTTTTCATGTAAAAAATCTAATAAGCAGTAATTGTAGAAAGAAGGGTTTAATTCCCGTCCGGCTGATACTTATTGTTTATCGTTTTATTTAAAATGATGCATAGAAAACTAAACAAAAGAGGGTATTAGATCAAAAAATGATTATTTTATTTTTATTATTGACTGGTTAGTGACTGAGTTTCGATTATATCGATTATTATTTTCCGCTTGGAATGATTGAAGCATGGAAATCAAACGTTGCCAGGTTATTCGTAAATTCGTAAAATTTTGGTAATTCGGGAATACAAGTCTCTAAACAAAAAACCTTTACAGACAATTTATTTATCACAAATATTGAAAATGTTGTGTTTTTACTACAACCTTGAAGTGCAATAATAACTAAATTTAATTCTTTAATTTTTCTTATCAAAATTTAATACTGCACTACCTATGTATATGTAAAAAAATAAAATAAAACCTTTGTGGGTAAATGGCACTTGTGCCGTAAATTCTAAATAAATAAATAAAAATTATTTGGTACTTGGCGATTTTTTTGGTTACAATTATCTACGACTTTTAAATGGTGGTGATAGAAATGACTTATGGCATTTTTAATTTTTTTCTTTGGTGGGCACGTGGGAGGCATTTGGATAGGGAACAAATGTCGTAGGAACTAGCGTGTAGGAAAAAAAACAATATTTCGTCCATGTCTATGATTTCGTCACAATTTTACGGACTGACAAATAACCACAGTATACACTCATATCTGGTACCTACCCTGATATATTGAAGTGAGGCGTGGAACTGGCAGAGGAAGAATGAAAGTAAACTGAATGCTGTACAAATGAGATCCCTGAGGCGTTTGTATAGTAAAACGTGTATAATAGTGTGAGAAATGAGAAGATTCGCAAAAATGCAAGGCTGATGCAAGCTTAATGAGTAAGATAAAGAAAAGAACGGTTTGATGCTTTGGGCATGTATATAGCAAAATATCGAAGAAAGGAGTGTACGGAGAATATATGAGTTGGGGACACCCGAGAAAGGCATGACACGATCAAGTGAACAAGATACTAGAGTCGGATAAATAAAATATAAATATGTGCGAATTTGAATTGAAGCAAGGAGTGTGTGCCAAGACCGAGTAGTTTTGCTGTCCGTGTGGTAGATACGCTCATCCCTAGTGAGAGACAATCATTATGTATCAAAATGTTGGTTCAAATGGTTTTATCCTTGTTTGGTAAGCAGATCTAAATTGACAGGTAGCTAATTCCCAACATTCCTCTTCCCCATTTCCTTTCCCTCCCCAGTTCCGTTAGCCTCACAATTTACCTACACCAATTGGGTATGTCACATTCCCACTGGCAACTGTCATTTGAAACAGTTCGGTAAAATAAAAATAATGATATTGATTTACATTATTATTTGAAAAATTGATACCAAACAGTGTGTAACTAACATACGTAGTTAAAGTTCCCATGTCCTATTGCGCAGATATTAAAATTTCTAAACGAAAGATTTATAGTTCATAATTCTGGCAAGTGAAATAACTTCAAAATATCACTAAAGAATGAACCATGAAATTGCGCAATGCTAAACAAAGAACTCGCAATAAAACGTTATTTATTACGTTCGATTCATCGGCATAAATGTAGAGTGAACATTGGAACAGTGAACTTTCTGAAAACCACGTAAATTAAAAAAGTACTGTTATAAAAATTAAACCATACGAGTATATTGATTATATTAGAGAAACAGAGATATTTAATACCTAGGTACATAGTATGTAATTCATCCAAATTATGATTCTTGTAACACCCATAATTTTCTTCTTCATATTTACTCGTAATTAAAATCAAGTATTTCATCAAGCGCTTTTTTTATTTTCCATTAGAGCAATTTTGTTTTTACCATTCATCACTATTTTTAAAGCTCGTGCGAAACCGGTTAGTAAATTTGCCTATAAAAAATAATATTTATTGTCATATAAACAATTATTATAGATAATTACCGAATTAGCATTATTTGTAGTGAATCCATCTCGTTGATAAAATATGCAGATATTTCAATGAGTTCATCACTCCTACGATTTCGCAACAACCGAAGTTATAAATCAACGACTGCTTTGTGTTATAAACGCGTAATATAGAAAAATTAATTTAGTGTGCTAGTGGTGGCATCTCGCGGTTCCAGATGGTCACTGGTGGCTTTGTTGATCGTGCAAACCGGGTCATGACCAGCGAAGCTTCCAAAAAATATTATAACGTATATATAATATATACAGAAATTTTATGTATTCTGACAAAAATATATTTTTTATATTTATAAAAATACATTTTACATAACATTTAAATTTAAAAAAAATATAGTGCGTATAAGTAATAAGGTTTAAATCAAATATAAAATGAAGCTGAATTAGTGTAATGGGAGGTAGGTATGTTATTTTAATTTATTTACTTGTTAATCAACAACTCCTGATATTACATATTTGTACAGTTTAGTGGATTTGGTGTACATAACATGGAGTTAAAAAAACTTTAAAGATTTAGATAACATAATAAGTGTAGTTAAATATTACTCTGAAGATGTTTTCAGTTTGGAATTTACTCAGAATCTTAGTACAGGTAGACTTGGGAACCATCTAAATACAGGTAGACTTGGAAACCATCTTAATACAGTTATACTTAGAAATCATCTAAATTTTCTTTGTTCATTTCAGAGGAAAAATGTAGTTTCTTTTATTTATCAAAGTAGGTAAGTATAGGTGTACCTCATTGGATTTATTATAAATTATTACTCAAAGGTTTATTATTATAGGTTTTACACGTCGGGGTATTGTCGGAAAACTGAAAAAGTCACCAATTAAAAAAAAATACGTTTCTAAACTTCACTTTCATAATAATAATGAACTAATGAAATAGTTCTACATATTTATATTTTTTATAAATACCTACGCGATAATTCACCCGAAGGGTGGATTTTGTTCAGTTTAGCAATTAAACTAATTATTATAATATTTTAATTTTATATCTGAAATAAAATCGGCGGACTCCGTAGCCGAGGGGTAAGACTCGCGGATTCAAATCGCGGAGCGGGCATCTAAATTTTGTTTTGTAAATTTGCGTTCCATAATTTACTATTAATTTTCAAAAAAACATATTATTTAGTACATTTGAGGCACATTCCTGGGTGGATGTACTGGTAGAATCGTTCTGTTAGAAAGATTGCTATTCAGAAATGCATTTAGACGTGTTTGGTGACCAGATCTGAGAAGAAAGGTATTTCCACACCTTTCTCTTCCCCATTTCCTTCCCACTATATTCGACCATACAACATACTCAACTGGGGATGCCATAGTTTCACTGTCAGTCAGCAGTTGGGACTCTTGTGGGGTACCTATCCACATAAAATAACCCCGATCTTCGGGTGCAGAGCCAGGGTGCATAACTCAAAAATGTAGGTAGGTACTAGTTGCCTTTAAGATAACTTAAGAGCATTTGATTAATACTTTGAATAAATCCACATTTTTTTAAAAGCAAGTTTATCCCGAAATTTGGTATTGCAGTTGGCAATTGAACAGGTCCACGCGTCGGCAGAATGTACGATCTTCTCAGAATAATACTTAAAGTAAGTCCGTTGGTTTATAGGCGATAAAGTAAAAACCTGAATAAATGTTTATATACACTTAAAATTAGACGTTGAGTCAGTTTTCATTGGCAACTAAAAGCTTGCTGGAAATTTTAGTACAAATCGCATTATTATCAAATCCAGTGTCTGACCAACATAATCTTGCATTACATCATCGGTCAAAGATATCACACAAATAATATATTTTGCTGCTTTTTTGCCACGTAGTGCATAAAATGCACTACCTACGATAGAAACCCGATGAAATTATCGAAATAGGAACAATGAAAATGAATATCATACACGCTAATGAAGAACCTAATAACTTACTGATATTAGGTAAAAAAAACTCGAGCGATACTTTATTCAAATTTAGTACTTCCTACGTAGTGGGTACTTGCGTACGTACATACCTTACGTATTAAACACCGTAATACGTTTGTACCGACTTAATACGTTTCTACCTACTTAATACGTTTGTACCTACTTAATACATTTGTACCTACTTAATACGTTTGAACCTACTTAATACATTTGTACCAACTTAATAAGTACATTATTAATACTTACATACTTAATACATAATCTAATACTGTTTTGATTGTGTATATTATCACAGCTTTAAGTGTGCATATGTGTGTGAGTGTGTATATTTGGTGTGGGTATAGTTGTAGCAACGCGGAAACAGGTCGCTCTAGTCTCCATATTCATCTGTTGGTAATGCAACATTAAAATACATTGGCACTTCATCAAAATGTGTAGGTTAATCTTGCATTTCATATTATGTACACAAATGAATAAGTAAGGATGTGATGTCACTTTCGCTGAATATGTTCAATTTGCCGATATTGAATTGGGTGTCTTATGAGATCAGGGCAGGGCGTCATATTCTAGATCTTACTCCTTTTGTGCAGCACAAACAGATTTGGAACAAGTTGGGGATTAATCATCGAATAATCATTGTGATTGCATTTGGCCTTGCTTTTTAACTGACTGAAAACAACATTGGAATATGTTTAAATGATAATGGTCAAATTGAAAATGTCGCTCTATTTTAAACATACACTGTACACAACTGATGTCTACTTGTTTGGTACGAGAACTTAATGAACTTTATTTATTAAATAAAAGAGGTAAAATATAGATAATCTCTGCTAAAGAAAAATGATTAAATTTCACTTCTTTATGGAATAAATATAATTTTTAAAGCACGCGAACCAAATAAAAAGTATCATTTTATATTGAAAATTACAGTTGAATGAACACAATTTTCGCTAACTTCAAGCTCTGCCAAACATACAAACTTGCAGATATAATAAAACACATTTATTTAGATTTTTCGCTTTCTATCTCGGAATTATAAGCAAATACTCAAATTCTTTGACAAGTATTTACAGGCATAGTTCGAATAGCTACATACACGATGTATAATATTATACTTTTCTTGTAAATGTCAGCGAAGAGAGATGATAACTAAGATGACATAATATCAAAATTAGGAGAATTTTATAACAAAGCAAACATATTGCGCGCACTTACTGTGAGTTAGACGATGGTTATTTATAAGTATTGTTCAATTGGTGATCCACTTGTTCAAAGCATAAAGAATGTGAGCATATCGCAATAAATAACATTACCAAAATTACTTAAATATGAACAAAAGCGAATAATAATAATAATATAAGAGTGCAGTAGGTATTGTTTCAATATAATTGTGGCGGAGACGCATTGCAAAGACAATTTACAGAAAAAATGAATCGGTACAATATTTAAATTATTGATGTGACGTATTAAAACTGCTATTTTTTCATATTTACTTTACTTTTTCTTTAAAATAATTACACAATTATTACAAGTGTTAGAAAGGAAATTAAAATAGCTTTTCCTCACAATAAGGAGACAAGGCTATTGTGTTTGGTGAGGGACTACATGCTCAATAAATGAAGTCTTGTAATAAAATATTGCAAATAATAACAAAAACATAAATTATAAATAACGCAAGATTAACCAGTAACAGAAAAATAATATTTTTTGGAAATAATAACAGATAATACACATAAAGTAGTTTTAGATCATTTTTCAAATCAAGCTGATATTCATGATTATTTTCGATAATTTTTTCTAGTTATTCCTAGATAGAGTTAGGTTTTTTAATGAAACTCTGAAATCTTGCTGATATACTAAATTGTTAGCTATTACTGATTTCCTTTAAAAAAAATTAGAATTGAATATTTTTTTTACATTTCGTCTATTGTAGGTATGTTGAATATTTCAAAAAAATTTCAGTAGAAAATGTTAATAATTTTTTCAAGTTATCTTATATAATTTTCTATGTCTTATAAATATATAAATGCATTTTATAATTCTTTAGACAAGTTTACAAATATGTATTTTACTATTTAAAATGTCGATCTATATATATATAAACACCAACATATTTAATGTTGTAAGTTAGATTGAGTATAGAAAATGCTTGATTGTTCTGGTACATTTACTTTGGTGTTATCAAAATGAATGGTTTGATTTAAAAACAGTTTTTTAAATAGCATAATATTATGTTTTACAAAAAAAGAGCAAGGACAGAAGAAAACGGACAATAAAATCAAATCTACACATTTCAAGCAACGTTTCAGTATTAGTCGGAACATCGCAGATATGTAACACTTGCAAAAATAATAAAATGTTAGTTATATTATATTACAGTTCAAAAATAAAAATCCATCAAGTATCTAACTCTAAAATCACTCGATTTATATTTCACAATATTTTATTGCCGTGTGTGAGAAGTATTATATCGCATTTTAAAATAAGATCGCAAATTAAACAACAGTTGCGAGTGACTTTCTATGCAGTAGGCAGCTGAAACTGTTACAGTTATGGTGGAATCCTATTCTGCGTAGGTATTGTATTGTTGATAATATTTGCAAGAAACGTGGTGAAATAATGATACGAAATGAAATGTGGTTTGCTTTCAATACTGTAACAAAATATAACTTCCGAACGTTAGGACAACTGGCCTGTTGCTGGGTGGTCCGAGGAATGCTAGTACCTAATTAGGCTGTGCGAATGTACAGATACAAATATCCATAGTTTTATAAACTTAATGATAAGTAGTTAATAGATAAGTTAAACATACCAATTGTTAATCAGAGTGTCCCAGGAAGATTTTTTTGTTTGTTCTCAAATGTTCGTTTTGCATCTGATCATGATCATAATGGTCAGACACTTAAAACAACTCGTCGAGTGTTATGCTCCCAATATCTGGGATTTGACGGTGGTGCTAAAAGTGGTATTACGGCATGTTTCAAAATAGCACAAGATTGCGTAATGATTGAGGATCTCAATTATTGTTTGAACACACAGTTTTCCGACATTAAATTGCGCTGATTTTCGGATTTCGATATTCCACAGCAAAATTGTGGTGTTTAAAGAAGATAAAATAATCATTATGCAGATCGATATCTCAAAATTTGTTTATTATTTTTCATATCAAAGTTAAAAGAAAAGGAAAATCTTAAAGAACAATTCTATTTGTCAATCTATCATAATAATAATATTTGGATGATTTGAAAATCACCTCAAGGGCGCATTTAAAATCTAGTGGTTTGATCATATCATGTCTTCTCCAATTTAGTAGGTAACGTTTTTCAATAAAAATGCCGAGTTGAAAACATTTAACATTTTTATAATGTTAATAATTAATAATTACCAAAAAACCGTACGTAAAAAAAAAACTGTTTTTTTCTATATTTCATGCGAATCGCCCCAATTGGCATATTATGAGCACATAAGCAATTAATCTCGTTTTATGTAATAATGGTTTCCATAAATTAATACATAACGAAGAATCTTCATACGAACGTTTTAGCTGCATCGTGATTTTGCAATGGAAAGTGGTGATGTAGAGCGATTAAAATAATTATTACATTAGAATCTAAATCGAGAGCAGAGCCTGAATTCATTCAGCAGAAGGCAGATTCTTTTTCTAACGGACTGTTGATATTTTTATAGTGTGTTTGCTCGTTAAGTCTTAAATTCTGAATTCAATATTTGATTTTAAAAAATCTTAATGTTTATTTTCTGTTTTCTACTTTCTTACTATTTTTACCTAGATACGATCACCATAGAAATAGATTTTATTGTTTTGTGCCATTAGAGTTGGAAATATGTTCAGGTCGTCTCAGAGGTCTGATGTTTATAGGTTTCTTATGTTTCCATAATACCAGTAATTGGGTATATTTGCCACGGCTTTCAATCATAAAACATAATAGGCTTCAGGAACAGAACTTGTATTTACGACATCGTAATAAAAACCGAGACAAAAACGAAAGTACTTTTTTGATATTGAAAGAGATATTAGGAAACATTGTTATATTCAATTCTGATATAGCAACCTTGCGTCAGCTACGAACGGGTAACTAACTAGCCACTGGGGTCAAGAATCTTAATTCCTTGCCGGTTTGTAGTTTACAAATTAATTTTCCAGTTAGTCACAGAAACAACATCAACTGTGCAAGTAGGTATTTATCTATTTATAGATACCTATTATAGTCGGTACATAGAATAGTGTATATTTATTTATTGCGGAAACTTTGAAGCCTAGTCTCTATTATAAGTCGTCAGAACTAATCTCCAAGGCATGACTTATTAGAGTAAAGAATTTGTTCAATAGCCCATTTTTTTACGCAAATCAAAGTCGTGCGTGTGTAATTTGGGTAGACTGGATTGATTGCCCAATTCGGTCCTGCTTTGCGTAAAAACGCTTTGAGATAACATTGGATAAAGACTGTAATGGCATTCACCGGCAAGGTAACGATCGTTTATAATGGTTCTCTATAGATTTAAAAACGAGATCGGAAAGCATATTGTGAAACGTAACGTACCTACTTACGCACCTAAGACACAAAACATCACAAATTAGTGTACGATTTAGTCGACAATACGAATACCTGTGATTAATAACATATATGATGGTACGAAGATGGTATTAAATATTATAAAATATATATTTAGTTTTTTTTTTAATATTCGCTAACATTCCAACGTCCCTTTCTATACAAATGGGTTGAATTTAAAAAAAGGGAAATGTCAGGATATTAGTACGCCGAAGTTTTGGCCTACACTTGCATTAATGCAAATTAGTTAAAACGGAAGAGTGTTACACATCAAACTGATTATAAATTAATTTTTGAGTAGGTACCCGACGTGCCGATGTGCCAATTTGCACGGAAACTCGATATTATGATAGTTAGTTCTTTTATTGCGGAACGCTGTATAATTTATTAGATACCATTTTGGCTAAAGATAGTGTTTCGCGGTATCGACGGACCACGACATAATATAAAGATTTGAGATTGAGACAACCTTGGCTGAACGAAGGTTAGAGAGGCGAGTACTGGTAGTGGCAGCAATACAAGATACATAGTGTAACAAAGGCAAGGTAAAACTGTGGCTCGCGTGCCTTATGCGTTCTTAAACGTTCTTAAATTAATAGGTAAAGCATTATATGCTAGTTGTGCCCAGCAGCATAATGGGACAAGCTGAAAGGGTGTTACAATAATGCCTACAGGTAACTTCTACAACTTCCAATTATAATGTTCACACTTCACAGAGGGGAGGGTTCACACATTCCCGGCATTACTTCGCCACCGACTAGCCAGCTTCTGGGGCAGGACACGGAATTCTATCAACGTCATTGTCATGGCTGCATAATGCGTTCTCCTCTCAATGAGCGATGGATTCAGACGATGCGGCGACCATTCTCGTTATAATATTGATTACTTATTACTATGTATTATATTTCCATTCTATTTTTCTTTTGATGTTTTTACTTTATAATATCACGTCACACTGGATTTGTACTATTCACCTAGTCCTGCTGCAATAAAATCATTAAAAATGTACACGAAAGTAATTCATTTAACCAACCGAGTCTTCAGAAATAATGTAGATAGGTGAATGTTTTGATTAAAAAGTTAAAAGTTTTATAATTTAATTATGAGCTGTGTCATTTGTGTTTCAGCTATTGTTAGCTTTAAAGATAATATATTTGGTTTGCTTCAAACTTAGGCCCTTAGTCTGCATGTTCTAGAATGATATAGATCGTTATTGATGTATTTAGTTTTCCAGCATTGTGACTAGATATAAATATTTAAAGTAATAATAAGTGTGGTCTCAAAAGACATCTAGTATTCCTTCTGAATTGTGCTGTATTATCAAGGAATCAGACCAGATAAATGGAATTAAACAATTAAAAGAATATTCCTATTTAAAAATATATATTTTATACAAAACATATTACGATATACAAACAAGATAAGAATCGTGGCTCTCTTATCAGGCACAAGTGTTTTAGTGTTCCTCTTTTATGATACGGTGTACATGACCAATAATGTCCGTAGTGTATCTAGAGATATGTTGTATTGTATCAAGAGGCAACAAATAGATAATCCGTCTTACTAATTAAATTCTTACACGACCTTTCTACGTTGTAGTGGTAAAGCCGGCCCGGTTTAAGACTGCTTTAAAACCAAACGAAAGCCATGGTAATAAGTAAAGTTTTTCACTGTTCTGACCTTATGCTTTGCGTAATATTTACACCAGGTATTTTAGTGAGGGGTGAATATGTTTACTAATGTACCTAATATAATTGCCTCAAGAAAAAGTACGTTTATGAATAAAAATCTGATAATTATTGCAAACACCTAAAATACTATACGTGCTCTAATTTCAGTCTATTGGATGTGTTTTTTTTAAATCTCTATAATTAGATTAACTTCCGCGTAAATTTTTCTCTTAATATTAACATATTATCCCGCCCATTTCGTTACAAGTTATAAGGCTGGGGTGTGGCAAGGTGAAACAGTTTAAGGTTCTCGGGTAAAAGTCAGTTCGGATCGGCTCGGCGTTGGCAGCTGAAGGCGAGCGTGTTCCGGTCCGTCGCCGGCGCGGAGCAGGAAGCACTGAGCGGCGGCACTGCGAAATAGGACCACACCGTCACCGTCACCGCCACCGGCAGTCGGGGGATGTAGCCTGCAACAACACGGCATTCGGTAGTCGGTAGGCGGCAGTTCACAATGCTAGACACTCCCCCTACACCCCATACACGTTGACCTGGCTTTGACCGAATCGTTATTTTTCGTCACGGAGGACGTATCTTATTTCTTGGCAATGCTAAACTCTACTCTTGTGCTCGATTTTAACTAACCGAGCGCAGCCAAGTCCTGTTTAATTCTGCCGTTTTTTGCTCTGTCTGTAAATTTGTTTCTACGTTCCGTTTCCGTTCAAGATGGTGGCTGTTTAAATGGTTTAGTAAAATTTGTCGTGTTTATTTCGACTTTCGTATTCACATTTTTTCGTTATTATGATTCCTACCTGCATCAAGAAAGTACGAAAATAGAGTTTTCATAATAAAGTTTCTTTGGACAAATTGAATAATTCCTAATTTTAATAGTTTTTTAATTTTTTTTTTGTTTTTTAAATAAATGGGTATTTAAGTATCTTCTTACAGATCTTATGATTTCACAGACCTAATAGTAGATTTTAGTTTGTCGTGTCTGTAAGAAAATAATTACGACTATGGCAAATTTTAAATATAAGTAAATATTCAATATCACTTCAACGACGCATTATCGAGATGATTCTTCACAAAGAGTAAATCGGATCATGATCTAGTATTGTAAAATAAAATCTGATTAATTAATTAATTAATCCATGTAGCTTTAAGTGTTAAGTGTTAAACATAGATTTATTTTTTAATTAAGATAAATGCATTTTTAACACTAAGCCCCTTACTTATAAACGCGGTGAAAATGTTATGCGTCGCGTAACTTCAGAACAGAGAAGAACTTATATTATTACCACGTCATGTGTTTGGTTAAAAAGGTCTCAAACTAGGTGCAACACCGGCTCTACAAGACCAACTAGAACGGGCATGTAAGAATCTAATTAGTAAGACCGTAAATGTACTTAGAAATGCTATATGGTGTATTAAATATTAAGAAATAACGATTTGGTAGAACCTACAGAAAACTGTCATGGGACCGCTTTGTTTATTCCTTTGTTGGACTTATTTGTAATAAATAATAACCATGTATAAACATACCGCATTAGTGAGAGACCACTATTTTAAATCGAAAAATGTATTCAAAATAAATGTGGCCATGTTTAGTTACCAGCTCAGTGCAACCAGGTAGGTACTGCCTGATCTACCCTCATCTCCTGATCTCTTTTTACCTCCCAAACTTTCAGTCTCTCGACATAGTCAAGTGGGGATGACATATTCCCACCGGCTTCAGGTAGTAGAGAGTGTAGAGACTCTTGCTGGAACACAAACAATCATCCGTTCTGCCACTTCACTTATATGTCTCTGTCTTATCATGCCACATGTTTTTTACACGGAATATAGCGACGCAAGCATTCGTCTTGGCACGCATTCCTTGCTACTTCAAATCCATATAATATTATCTTTGTCATATATATTCTTCTTCAACATGATATATTACGACGCTCTTGACATCGTGACCAGCTTGGTTTATTTAATTCCAGATTTCCAGGTTCCCACGATTACCAGGACGGTCTCTGGAATGGTATTTCTGATGTCTTGCGTGTAGACCTGATGTCATTGGTTATTTCACAATAAAACTTCGATTTAAAATAAACCATCATAAATATGCATTCAAAACATATACTAAAATAATATCTACCTAATACGTGTTAAAGTTATCTACTAAATTTGCATAATGTGTTTGACAGATGTTCGACCAAATGGCAAAGATCAACTATTTTTTTTTGATTTTCGAATAACACGCCCGTCTATACGACATTTACGACTTGGCTTCGGCCCAATGTTCCAGGCTTTTACCATTGGAAATGTATTTTTTGCAATCACTTACGATACTGAATTTATTTACCGGTTTGTTTTCATAATGGATTAGGTCAAAAGCGTGTTTTTTGTATTATTACTATTTATTATTAATAATAATATTTGGATTATTTTTTGTAAAATCACCTCAAGGGAAAGTTATTTATATTTTTTACGGAATTTGTAAAAAAAGTAACTGAAAATAATGCGCTATATCTTTCATAAACGTCCTTTCAAAAATAGAGTAAGAGCAAGCAGTCAGAGGATGTGCGCGTCAGCCATAAGCGGTGATCATATGGATTTCAAGCGGAATATACCAGGAGCACAGAAATCGCAGGAGAAATTTTAACGAAAGCGGAAACTTCTCCGTGACACCAGCCGATCTACACCCGAACCGCACTACAAAACTACCAGGGCCACATGAAACTAACGAGATATATTTGCCTGAACCCAACTCGCGTTACGCGATGCTCGACCGTTCCTGAGTTGTATGCCCGAAGTACCAGGAGTTCATAATGTGAAAGAGACAACATTATTTTTACCCTTTTTCACCCTATGAACATACCGGCTAGCGACGAAATCTCTTCCCCCGACGCGTAGGTACTACGTTCTCGCTCACATTTTCGCAGCGAAGCACATAAATTTAACCAGAAGCAAGCAAACTACCTACCCAGCAGGGCAGCAATTCTCCGGAAGGGCATGCAGAGAGGATGGAAAGCCACATTACTATATCATGGTACCTAGATATCTCTTACTTATTACTATAGATCAAAACTAACTCTTCCATATTATTCAATAATAATAGGTGGGTACTTCCCTTTTGGTTGAAGGAATCTCTTATTTAAAATTCCATTCAAGCACCCAAATAATGGCAGTTAAAGTTACACAAATTATGTTAGTAAGCATAAATAGGCACTTAAAAAATAAAATACCTTTTTTATAAGGTCGCTCTAGAAATTCGATACGAGGGACAGACGGCGGTTTTGGAAGCAATCAGAGCATAACGACCGCCCTTTAAAAACTGAGCTACGCAACTTTTATGCCATGTAGAACAGAGAGTTAAATATTCTGCAAATAAAGTAAGTTTCATTATTTAACAGATAAGAATTACATAGGTACCTATTGCTTTGGGAGTTGGTAATGTGGCCAATCTTGTGGCATTATTAATTCTCAGAAAGGTCAAGGACTCTCTAGGCGAAAAGGAAATACTCTTAGTGAATTGTGGCAGGCGTGAAAAGATATCGACGGTCAAAAAGTAGAAGAGCATTACCGACAATATACATAAAATACAATGGGCTCTTTAATCTGTTTCCCTGTGTTTTTTACTGTAGTAATGATTTACGACACATTTTTTGTCGATTCAAATTATTAATCTGAAAATTGAATAAAACTTTGAATGCATATAATATGTACCAACTGATTAGGTATCTGATCTCTTAGTTTGGGAGTGCCCAGAGCAGTGGCGGATCGTGAATTTTAAGACTGATGGAATGCTAAGTTTTAAAAATTCAACATAATCCATTTTTATGAAGATTTTCAGGAAATTTCAGTTTAGCCGAGCGCCGCACGAATTTCCTGAAAATCTTCATAAAAGTAACTGAATTTTTTACACAATTTTGTACACCCAAAAGTCACGAGCCACCACTGGTCCGGAGTATATACGACGCGCAAGTTGGTGAAATAAGTAGTCGGGGACACCACTGGAAGGTCATGAGAAGTCATGAACAAGCGAATCAAATATTTGAGTTGGAATAAAATAAGATAATGTACCTATGTATTATGTATGAATGTTCACGAAGTAAGAAGTGCATGTCAATGTATAGTTATGTGGCTTTCTAGTATTTATCTACTCAAGGAATTGGCCAGTTATTAGTTATTCAGTTACTTCATTATTGCGGTTTAGTTCTTTCTGTTTTGCGGTAAAGTAATACACGAAGTAATGCATCTGCCATGTAAACAGATATAGATACTAGTTCTATCAGAATACAGTTGTTCACGTGTATATAAAAAGTATAGTATATAAAAAAGTAAAACACATACGTACTTACTAAAGTGAAAGGACGTGACGTCATACACAGGAACTATTCAATGTAATGAGAAATATATTTTATAAAAACTGATTTCTCTCGATAACACTTACCAGTTACTTATGAACCTACCTCCATACTTCCTCTGCACTATACTTCGCATTTTATTCACAAACAATTAACTGTATTCATATGAAGAGATTATTCGTTCCTCTAAATTTTACGTATGAAAAAATATGTTTTCATTCCTTATATTGAGAACTTATTAAAGCATTTTCTTCTTCTTTGTTGGCCGTCAAAACTCTGTAGTTATATTTGCTTCTAATCTCAATTAAATTGGCAAATGCAATAAAATTGGTTCTAAAAGATAAATTTTTAATTTGTCATATATATTTGTGTTTTATTTATAAATAATTCAAAAATATAAAGACTTGTTTACTTTCATTTTCACTTTCGCAAATACAAATCTGCAGTCCAGGCGTCAAGTAACTGCAGTTTTTTTTTAAAGTTAGAAATTTAATGCTTTAACAATATAGATGTGATAATAGCCGTTTGATGTTTGATAATATCGCACAAACCCATTCACAGTGTCTCCTCGTGATCAAAACTATTGAATAGATTATGTTATGTACATAGATATAGATCGAATATATATACAGATAGATCTTGATGTGTTAATATTATAAATGTTAATGATACGAATATATCGTAGAACCGCAAATGATTTATGAAAACAAACTTCTATAGGAACATTTGTAGGTGTATATTGGAAAGGTATGTAGGTACTGTAGTTAACAAAGTATTACAACTATCCTAAGCAAGTTACATACTGCAATGTACATGACTTGCATCTAATAAGCAGTATGTACGTACTACGTAGTGGGTAAATGCATTCGATTAAAGAAAATATCCAATACACGTGACGTACCGGAAATCATTTTCTCCGCTACCCAACCCAATCCGGCGTGACGGCCGGCGTGGTCTAGTGGTATACGCTTTTGACTACAGATCCGAAGGTCGCGGGTTCGAACCCGGCGTGCGCAAATAAATTTTATTTGATTAATTTGTGTTATTTCACAATTAATTAATTAAAAATAATATATAGTATATTTGCGGCACGTTCCAGAGTGGAAGATACTCTCAGTATCGCCCTGGTGTAAGACCACCATTCAGAATTGAAACGTTGCTTGAAATGGCTTTAGCCGTGTTTGGTGACCAGATCTGAATAGCCAGGTACTTCCCCACCTTCCTCTTCCCCATCTCCCTCCCCTCCCCAATACCCTCAGCCTCACAACATACCCCAATTGGGGATGCCATAGTCTTACTGGCTCCAGACGGGAGCAGTTGGGACTCTTGTGCGGTAATACTGTAAAAAAAAAAAAAAAAAAATCATTACCTATTACTCTTTTTGCCTAAACAGAATCTTTCAACAGCACATGAAATAGAAAGTACGTTTATCGTTGGTATTTTTTAACGATATAATAATACCACTTTGTAAGTTTTCATTTAAGCGTAAACAATCAAAAACTATCATTGATGGATACTTACTTTGATGAGAATGCTACACGGAGAAAAATAATATTGCTGATTTAAAAAAAAATCCTTTGAACAACGTTATGGTAGGCCTTTTCCTAACAAACTATTAGTACATTCAGAATATATCGGAACACGTGATCATGCAGCTGCGTTTATCCGAATAAATATAATGACAAAATGTGAAAATATTTGAATTTTTATGAACACGTGTTGCGATATTCTCATAATACATTCATGTTTTGTTAAAAAAACCTGTCGATTCATTCGTTAAAGGTTAGCAGTTCCGTTTTCAACCGGAATATGAATAATTCGACCAGATTTTTTTATAAATTAGCAAAATTTTATATTCAGTCAGTTTTATCCATGTAGTCAATTGCTGAAAAATTGCATGGAAAAGATTTTTTATTAAAGCAATTTTCTAAGATTCCCGAATGCTTTTTTGAAATGTTTTGTTTTACGCAGGCCCTAAAGAATGGGCCATGCTAATGTTGGTCCTGCCAAGGATGGCTGATATATCCGGGTTCATGGAGAAAAATGACTATTGCTATTAAAATGACATTTGATCAGTTTGCAATGTTTTCTGTGTATTTCAAATAATCCTCTCATCATCATGTAAAATAAACATAACCAATTCTAAATAATAAAATTATCCAACCATATTTTTACTCCAATCATAGAAAAATTGAGGGAACTCGATATTTCGAAAACACGTTCGTTTTTTTTGGGGAATTTGTAAGAAAACTGCACCTTCACTTTTATCACGTTCATATAATAAAAAATAATTTTTAAAGTTACCGATTGTTACGATAGCGGCGCGAAATATAAATGATTCCTTTTGGCCATTTTTACAATTTATTAATGGATTCCAATATAAATATTTGAGAAAAACCGAAAAATATTATTATTTATCTTTCTGACATCAAAATAATTATGTATTTTTGCATGATAGAAAAAAATATAAAAATACTTTTATAAAATTTGGACGCTCGGTCATATACGACCCTCAAACGCTTGAGGGGTTAAGTTCATACTATTGGTAATTCCGGTTGAAATCGAAATTTCAGGCATTACGAATGAATTAACAGGTTAACCGATAAACTTTCAGAGAATAGGTATATGATCATGGTATCGGAATACGTGTTCATGAAAATCCAAATATTATTTTTTCATTACAACGAAAATTGTTTCGTCATATATTAATCAGGGTAAATTGATAAAATATTCTTAAATTTATGTTCCATTAATAAAACCTGTTAAGTACATCAAAACACGTGTTCATGTACATGCGCAATGTCAAGATTATGAGAGATGAATTTGATGAGAAGAATTTAAATTTATTTCGGCGTTCTAATTTATCATTAGTGCCAAAATCGATTTTTAGCGGGAATGGAGTGATTTCCTTACCAAAATTTGGAAAATACGTCTTCATACTTTTGTTTGGAAGTCGGAGTCTAGGTCGCTTTTCGATAATCACTGAAATGCACATATATTATTTTACAATTTTTTTTCGTTGGCATTTTAATGGTATTTTATTTTATTTGAGACACAAACAGGACATTTAAAGTACATTCTTGTGGTTAGTATAAAAAAAATTGTCCCTAGACTAATGTGTATCTGCAGCAATCACATTTGCACATTCACTGAAGGAAACACAACAATATCAGTATTTTTTTATACAAAAGCTTAAAATTACAAGATATAATAATTTAAAAAATATGTTTTAATTAGGTATACCTATAATAGAAAATATCAAACCATCAAAAATCAACAAACAATATTTGTTTTTTATTTTTATTTTATTTAGTTACAGAAATCGTGGAGATATCTCTTGAAACAAGTTATATTATTTACGAAAATATCTAAATAAGTATGTGTTTTAGCAATATCATTGTATGATCGAGACATTCTACACATAGAATTAAAATAACCAGTGTTATTGGTAAAAATTTCGGTCCAAAATATGTTAAGGTATTATATATGTATTATTATTATTATGATTATGGGTGTTGTGTTTGATGAACCTTGTGTTTACTGCAACATTAACAGATGTTGTAACACACATCGATAAATAAACACTCATATTTCAATACGGTTGCAACTAAAAACAAACAAAGCAAGTCGGGTTGCTACTTACGCACTTGTTCTTTTATCATGCAAATCTTTAATTATTACAGAAACCTGCAATGGTTTTGGCCTATAAATTTGGTTTCAAATATTGTGGGAAATATTGCATGATACATAAATTTACGTTGTAGATAAAGATGTATTATACAACACTTTCGAATATCGCAAATTAAGATTAATTTAGAGGTTTTAACAATACTAACAGGCAAAAATCAACCAAGACAGAAATTAATCCGGATAAACAATAATGATAAGAAAAATTAATTAGGTTATATTTAACTTATTAGCTTGAAATAATAATACAAGTTTCATAGAAATTTTCATCATTAATGTTTATTATTTAAGTAAGTACATATTTAGTAATAATCACTTGAATGTAAACCGCTCTAGAGCCATAAAATGATAGGTCGGGTGTCCGTACCCTGTATTTCGATTTGAATACTTTAGTAGGTAGGTATAAGATTAAACGAAAAATATTTTCTTAAGTCTTTAGATGGGTTTATTGTTTTATCATAGTTTCATGAAGTGTCAATATTTCCAATTGAGCAGGGAGATGTGTTCCACATGCGGTGACCAAGTTTGCGAGGGGTTTTCTAAGCGACTAATGCCTACCGGTACGTCAAACTCAAAAGGCATAAATTATCATGTCCATATACATTTTATACCGGCATACCGAACTTAAGGGTTAAGCCCCGTTTACTTTTCAACATTTTATGGAAGGTAGATTTATCATCAATACTGGAAAGTAAAAACACAGCGCCTTCCTTAATACTCTTATGGATAAAATAATAATACACAGGTAGGTACTTTATTTAATATAAAAATAATTTTCATTCTGTTTGCATTGAGGAAAGACTGCTTTCAGTCAGCAATGATAAATAAATAAATAATTTTTAATATATGATATTCCGAGTTAATATTAATACGATATTCCGAGTTGATATGAATACGATATTCCGAGTTAATATTAATAGTGCCCAGTTTTTTTTGTTGTTTAAGATGGTGAATTTCTACCAATACTTCTAATATTTTTAGTGTGGTTTATTATTCTGTCTTTTATTACAACATCCTCGCACATGGTGTCAGGATGAAATTACACAGGAGCAAATTTCATCAAGTATTTATGTAATCTTCGTGGATATAGCAATCAAGTTCAAAGCTCGTCCACCAATTATCATGTGGTCCAACAAAAATATTTACCCAGCAAAATGGATGTCTCGAGCTCCAGGTTAAAACGTACAGATCTTTTCCCACACTGATATTTCAAAGACACGTAAGACAGGTCAGACAAGACAAGAAAGATTTTATATTATTTTAGAATATGTGTGCCAATAATGATAATAATCTGAATATCTTATACATATTTACATTGTAATTGAGCATGTAAATCCTGTTGACAAACTGCTTAGTTGTAGCTTAACGGGATAAACTGTAAAGAACAATATAAAAATTCTAATATCTATGGATTTTGTATCGTATAAAGCATGATCTTTAACGATTCGAACGGTCAGACTAATGTTTCCTAATGCACCCGATAATGGCAGACCTGCAGACCGAAATCAATACGACCGCCGAGCAATATTCCAAGTTGCGAAACGCTGAGTTGGGAAAGCCGCACAACCTACCGGCCGCAGTCAATAAAGTTACCTACCCGACGGTAAGCCAACACCGAGGCTTGCTCACTTGAAAACTGAAACAGTTTCACTGCATAGTTATAATATTTTGGTTAAACACTACTGATTCAGATCAATTTGCTGCTCGGAAATGTGTCACGTCGAATTAGCATGGTAGCATGGTCGAATTAACCACGTCGAAATACAAATATTATGTTATTTAGTATAATTATTACATTTGACAAAGATATAAAACAGTTAAGTACCTATGTGATAATTAACAGTTCTTACTACTCGTAACATTAATATTTATTACTTTAATGTAGACAAGACTATCCAATGAGATCAAAATAAGAAATCTGCTTTTTCCATCGTTAGGGGGTGAGGGGAAATACAAAAATAATAATTTGAAAAAAAAACTCAACAAATATTAATTTCTCTATGTGTGTATTCTAATAATGTTTATGATTAATAAAATACATAGACGAATATAGGATGTTAGAGGATGATGCGGAACTTTTGTTCCGGACTGTAATACGGAAGAGGTGAAGATTTTTATTTTATTTTATGCGAATGCAGCATAAGAGTCCCGAAGCCAGTGAGACTATTTATTCTAGGCTATATTGAAGGAGATAAGAATAGCTAAAGTTGGAAAGTACTTTGCTATGCATATTTGGTTACCAAATACGGCTTAAGTAATTTCAAGCAACGCAACGTTTCGAAACTGTATGTGGTTTGTCAATACAGGGAGATACTAAGGGTGCCAAACACTCTAAATTTTAAATGATAGCCAACCTCCATAATTATAGAGGGCACCAGAAGACGAAGACTATATTAGGTATCTAAGGTACCCAAACTTCAAATAAAATTTATAGTCGATTCTATCCCATAGTTGATCTCTTAACGAAAACATTACAGCGCATTCAAAAGCAGTTTATTTAAAGGTTTTGAGGCCAATCGTTTAACGAGGTAACGATGATTGATGTTTTATGTTCGACATCTCTTTACATCTCTGAGATGCGCTTAAAATCTCTCGAAAACACAGACTTTAACATTAATGGTACACATTCAACCCCTGTTTTATTGAAAGATTTAGGGCTTTTCGTCTATAGTGTTGTTTTAAGTTCTGACTATAATTTAATGGTACCAAGGCTACCTACCTCTCTGCATGGTGTCTTGTGCCTAAAATCTTCTAAAAACACAGATTCCGGAGACACCATTACGCATTCAATTAAAGTTTGTGTTAAAGTTTCTGGACTAAGTAATCTACCCAGGAATGTTGTGTCAATGCGAGTTGTACATAAATAATGGTGTATCTGCATTGTGTCTTGTAACTGCTGCCTAAAACACATGGGTTTTACACAAGTGCTTTCACAGTGTGGAGTGCACAACCAAATAATGTGGAAGCAGGTGGCTTTGCCCATAAATTGCTGGAACACACGTGCCACGAATGTTTACTTTGATGGCACCAAAAATTCGTAAGCCATGGGTGCAAAGGAAAATGTGTTTTGCCAGAAATGGTGAAGTTCTCCTGAATTGTATTTGAGAAATTAGAAAAAAATCCCGGTCGCCACTATTTTTTGTGTGTTTTTGTAATTATTATTAATATTGTTTCTATTTCATCGTGAAGAATTGTGCTTTAAAATACGTGCTGGTAAAGTATACATAATTTGAATATTATTGTATAAATTTCCATAACATAGGCGTTTACCTATGTAGTTATATTTTTACGACACATTATTTCACGACTTGTGTTTTATAAAAATGCAAGAATTTCTTCACAAAATTTGGTAAATATCTTCTTTAAGAATGACAAATATTATTCTAGTATTTTTGAGGGGTGCTGCTTACTCACATGAGTAAATTAACTATAGATATAAAATACCATGCAAGTATGTACAGTAAGAATTATCCATAGAAATAGATTTATTATGTCTTAATTCAGGAACGTACTAAAATTATATAATATTTTGTGTGGTATTAGGGAGAAATTACCATACAAAGAATTTTACCACGAAAATGAAATGTTTTTCTGTTACTAAAAGTAGTCTATGTCACTTCCCAGTCCTCCAACTATCCCTATGCAAAAAATAACTTCCTTTTTTGCTCCATTGTGACGTAAAAGAATGACGAACAGGCAAAAAATAACACACTGTGTTTAAAATATTAGTTAGGATTTGTATATTAGTAATATATAATCAGCAAAGGAATCCTATAATTTCACTTAGACTATTTAATCATAATCTTTTTACTTTTCATTTATTTTCGCATTTAGTATTATTAATATTTAGTATTTAGTTAAATTAACATCGCATACTTTTTGTCTTCATAAATCGAATTCGCATTACTACTTTATTAGACCATTATTTTTATTATTATTATGAAAATAGATTTTTTGTTATATCTTATTTATGATTTACAATATGGCTTCATTAACCGTATATTATAAAACCAAATGTGGATTGCGTACAAAAACGCATGACTTTCTTAGGGCTGTTCTGAAAAATGACTTTGATTTTATCTGTTTTTCAGAAACTTGGCTTCTCGACAATATTTGTGATCGGGAGATATTTGACGACTGATATAATGTTTTTAGACGTGATAGAAACTATAATCTCACAGGTCAAACATTGGGGGGGTGTTCTTATTGCCGTCCAGTACAAACATAATGTTGCTCATCAACCTTGCTGGAACATATTAGAAGCTGAAGATATATAGAGGGAAGACGTTAATTGGGTCACTCCAGGCAAAGTTTGGAGAAGCAAGTCCATAGGCTGTGCAAGAAGAGGTACTGCCTGCTGTGGACTGAACTAGCGCAGGACAGGAACGCCATGAGGCACCTTGTCGAGCCTTTACGCTCTAACACGCCCCCTTCGTATTCAAATATACTGAGACAATGAACTTTCCATCTCTACTATATATAGTATACGTAAGATCTCATCTCGAATTTGCAGCTGTCATCTGGAATCCCCAATACCAAATTTATATTAACCGAATTGAAAATATAGAAAAAAATAGAAATATCTGTTGTATCGCTTTTAAAATCATCAGCGTAGCCCTATTATAACTGAAAAGAAGACATTTTTTGACGTACTTTTTTGTATATGATCGTAAACTGCCTTACTGACACACCAGCTCTATTAGAAAATATTGCATTTCGTTGCCCTGAACGCAAAACCTGATCGAATACCATAAAAAATTTTAAAAACAAATTAACTTTACAATATATCTTAATCACAACGATTTTTTTTATTGTTCGTCTATTATTTTATTTAATTTTTTTACCAATGTCTTTAAATATTTTCTTACCTCCTAACCTGTAACAATAAAGAAGATTGTAATTTGGATTTGACTGGTTTATTTTATATTCAACTTAAATGTAAAATTAATTCACATGTTCAACTGTCTGTTTCTTAAATAAACTAAAAAAAGGGAAATTATCGCATGGAAATACTTGCCAAAAAATCATCTTTGGACATACCGCACATGCAACCAAAACATTTGGAGAATGCAATTTATTTCAAAACACGAATTACATAAAGGAATCTGCATATAAATTGCGCTACGCGAAATATAATTGGCACAATTAAAATTATACATAATCAACATTGTTTATTTATTAAAATATGTATTTAGATGTATAGAAACGTAACATCCAACCATTTTATTCTGCGAAATAAAGTATAACTTTAAAGTTTTTGTAACCATTAGCAGAGTGGCCAACATTCCATTTTATCATATAAAAGATGAATTCTTCTATTTCATTATTCAGAATAATGTTTTATGGCAGACACTTGTTTGATAATATCGTCAAAAAGTAAATACCTGCCCGCAATTCCCTCTACTAATAATAATAATAATAATAATTGGATTACTTGTATAGCGCCGTTTTTTTAGCGACGTAATACATCATTGAAGAAGATAATACTAATATCTTTAAACGAAACACAATACAGAACAATACAAATAAAAATTAAAAATGTAACGGTCTCAATATATTACAATTACATGTTATGTATTACAATTATCAATATATTACATTGATGGGTATAACCTCCAAAATTTATTAAAAAACAATTTATTCTAATAAAAATTTAATATTCGTTCAAACTTCTAGAATAAAGTCAATAGGTATCCCATATAATTAAACATCGGATATGTTTATCCTAGACACTATCTAGGTTACAACCCAATTCTTTAGTTACTTTGTAATCATTCAAAAAGATTGCAGCCAAAAATATGGGAAAAATTAGTTTGCAAGGTAATATTGTTAATTCTGAATTTGAAATGTGAGATCGAAAAAATTATGTATAATAAATACGTCCCGTTGTCGGAGTGGTATGAGGCGTTGTCCCGGTTAAGACAGAGATCCTGGATTCGATTCCCAGTTGAGACCGTTACCTTTTTTTCTATGTCTTGTTCTGTTTTCATTTTATGTTTAGATTTATTAGTATTAGTTTCTTCTTATTATATATACCCGTAGTAACCCGTATCTGTGTTTCTCCTTAAATTTATTATATAATATATAGTATAATACAAGGAGAAAACACAGATACAGACAGTAATTAATAAGACATTTACTATTTAACCCTTCAGGCAAATTTGTTCGCTTTTGGGAACAACTCATTGTCCCACAGAAATTTACTTTTAAATTTTAATATTTTTAACCTTTAGTGCAGTGGTGAGAAAGATGATCTAAACGGTGTACTACAAAAAACACGATTTTTATGAAACCAAATGTTACAACCAAAATTTTAAAAAAAAATACCTCCTGAATCTTTTATGAATTATTTTTATATGAAACGACAGAGAAGTGAGGTGACAGTAACATTAAACATTTTTCTAATAAAATCGGTGAGCCATTTCAATGTTTAAATTCTCAATTTTAATATTTGTAGTAATAAAATTTGAAGGCGTATTTTATCACCTTAAAAATAGTTAAAAACTTTCGGGTACGTTAAGAAATATCATTTATTTGTAATTTATTGCAAAGTGGAAATACAGCAAAGGCCTGAGGAGTAACTATTAATGATTCCACATATCGTTAATACGGAAGGACTAATGTAAGTAAACCTTTTTAAATTTAGACTCGCAACTTTCGTTTATGTACACTTTATAATGTCCAAATTAACATATTATAATACATTTTTTACTTATGGTTTATCAGGTTAGCTGTAAGAAATATGAAGTACCTATAAGATATACCCTTTGTACATTATATTTTATTTGTGCAACAAAGATTTTTTTAATGTGAATTTTAATTTGCATTCCAAACGTCTTGTGTTGAAAAGATAAATTTATTTTTTTATCCATTCGGAGCACCAGTATAAGCAAGCAAGGGTCTTATTAAAATGATTTATCTCCAAGTATATATTTTAATCAATTGATCATGTCAAGTTGTAATTGAACAATACGAATTTTTCTTTCATCAAACGGGGATTAAAGATTAATTAACAAGAAGGTTCATAGTATCTTTTTTATGTCCATTTCTTAACCTTATATGACTCTTGCGAGTTATGGGTTTATCCTTTTTAAAATTTCATTACTGCTCTTTATGAAACCTTTTATTGTTCGAAGTAAATTTTTGGCCAAAATCGTCACAATTTAGATTCAGAAATGTATGGTTACGTATCGATCCCAAAACTGGGCTTAAAATTTCATAATGCTAACAGGTCGATTGTAATATAATAATCGAATGAAAATTTCGGAAAACAATTATTGCCTCGGCTGTCCAAAATGGTTTGCATTGTGGTTGTGATAGAGTTGCCGTTTTGTCACCATCGTGAGCGAACACAATTATTGTTATTGTGATTATTACAAATGACGTAGACAACGTTTCACTTTTACTTTTCCAAATCGAGCGGGGAACGTGAGAACTATCAACATTATATTTCCTGTGAGTCCATAAGTCTAAGTTTTCGATAGCTCCATGCCACAACCATTCCGCATTGCCTAATGGAAGGTACCTACCAACTCAATATTATTTACACATGTCAGCAACATGAAACGCCATCGTGTAGGTATTATACTACCCGTATAGCTTGCCTATTCCGGTGCTGCATACGTGCTTTGACAGTAACGTTTAGAAGTGGATATTGACTTCACATTTTAGGTATGATGTGAAAATATAAAGTGGGGTGAGTGGGTAAACTAGAAGGGGGGAAATATCTGATTATTCAGATCTTGTCACTAGGTACAGCTAAGGCCATGTGAAATAATGATTCGATTTTCGAAAACATTATTTTTAAAAATCAACTCGTACAAAACAAAGTTTTTTTACCATCATACATCTACAGTAAAACTCTGTTATAACGAACACGAGGGGACCGACTAATTTGCTCCTTATAGCCGTTAATCGTTATAAACAAAATAGGTTTTTTAAAAGTCGTGTGTACCTACCTATCTGCCTCTACTATAAATATATTCCCAAAATAAGTATATTTTCAAATACGACTATTTTACTTATTAAAAAAATAAACTTTTATTTCTTAAATTTACTATCAAAGAATGTTTTAAAAATTTCGCTTTCATGCTTCTCGATTTCCCCTTTCGATAACCCTTCCAAACTAGCTAAATTCCAATAAGGTAGGACCGGCATTTATTTCGTATATTAACTGCTGTAATTTCATACCATTTCAGAGAAATGCGTATATGTCAGCGTGTTATCCACCAAAGTATTTATATAATACATTGTCATAGACAAACGGTTTATCTACCGAGTCTCAGCTCGATCGTATATCGGGAAGTGGTTTAACTTCCGCTTCCATGATTTGCATTCATTCAATACTGAAAACAAAAGTGAAAGTCAAATAGATGTATAGGAAAAAAGGAAACTAGGGTATTCGAACGAAATATATAAACTATAACTACATGTTTCAAAATAAAACTAAATAAACATTTGGATAATCTCTCAAGCTTAGTACCTACATAATACTGGAAAGATAATCTCTCAAGCTTAGTACCTTCATAATACTGGAAAGATGACTGCCATTGCTGTAGTTATACATACATAGAGTAAGCTCTTTCTAATGGTGACAATTGTTTTTTATACCAATTATTTTGTTAAGGCGATGCACTACGTCGTGTGATATTTTAAATTGAGCCACTATCAATAAAAACCCTTACGTAGATGGCGATAAGTTTTAAATTCCCGCTTAACACCATCCGCCTGTTTTGATTTATGCAAGAAAAAAACATGGCCAATAAGTGCCTTTTATTTTATTTTGTGGATGTTCAGGCATAAATATTTAATTTTTTTATTTAAATAACTTAATTTGCCACATTATACAATAAAATCATAACCGAAAATAGGTTCGTAAGTAGGAGATTTTGAACTTTAAAGCAGTTTTCATAGACCACACATTATTTTTTTCTGGGCTTATAAAAAGACTTGTCTAAAAAAGACTCGATTATTTCAAAGGCCAAGATGTATTCTACACGCAGTATTTAATTAAAGCATCTGAAACATTTCTAGGCGACCAAATTTTCAAACCAAAAACACATGATTTTGAATTACTACGTATGGCATCGCCTTAAACCAACAGTTCTCAGGTCTCGGTCTTTACAGTCTACAGCTCTCAGCAACAGGGAAAATAATCTGTAAAATATAAATTTCAAAACAATATCAGTAATTGTATTTCTTATAGATTACCATAACTCAAATCGTTTGCTCGAAATTCGCTAAAAGTTCAAGTGCTGATTCACACGGTTTTGACGAGCAATCGGAATCCAATAAGAAGACAACAACGCGCGGTCAACGCGAAACCTCGATTTTATAAATACATTCTCAACCGGTAGGTCGCCAACCACGGCTACGTCGCTTCGGCGGCAGCTTAATGTGTAATGTATATATGTGTCATAGGAAGGTAATTAACTTATTAAATAGATTTCATATACAAAATTATAAGTCGGGAAGTATTTAATTTATTGCGTAAACTTTATGCTACTTTTAAACACAAAAGAAAACTGACGAGTAGGTATTTTAACTAACGAAATTAAATTAAAGTCAACTTAAATTAAACTGACCATTATAATTAAAATCAGCTTAATAAAATTTGAATTAGCTAAATTAAATTAAAATTAACCAATTTAATTTCAAATAAAGTATTTTTAATTATATTCAAATTAACTATATTATCTTCAAATTAATTGATTATATTCTAATTAACTAATTAAATTGTAATGAACTAATTAAATTCAAATTAACTAATTATATTCAAAATAGCTAAATTACTAAAAAAATTAATTCAAATTAACTAATTAAATTTTAATTCAAATTAACTAATTAAATTTTAATTCAAATAAAGTATTTTAATTAACTGATTATGTCAAATTAAGTAAATTAAATTCAAAATACCAAAATCAAATTTAAATGAAGTAATTAAATAGATTAAATTAAAATTTACTAACTTTATTTAAAATTAGCTTGATTATGCAGTAGCAGTGGCATGGTTTAGAAGTAGTTTCATTTTATTTTAATAGGTACCTAATTATATAGTACCTAATTAGGTACCTATTAAAATAGAGCAACATTAAGCTCCTGAAAATAAGTCGCTAAAATCCTGAAAATGTGGATACCTATACATACAAGTAATATTAAAAAGATGGGTACCTATATTTATGTAAATTATAATATGTACGTAGGTACATTAAAGGGGCTAATTGTACGTGAATTGTAGTTTTCGTTTGTAAACACGTCATGTTTTTGTTTGCATAATTATTATGCGTGTAGATTCGCGTGCGATAAGTGACTTTTACCTAATCATGGCTAATTATTATTGACCAACATCGCATGATAAACATACTCATGCCGGGTTGTAGTAATAAATTTTCTTGTATCAATCGTTGTAAGAAGTCTTTTGATTTAGAAGGTTAAGATAGTTACGTTTAATTGCACGTATATACCTGATAATCGACCTCCGTAGTGTAGTGGTCGTTTGACATTGAGTAGGGTGGTTGTGGGTTCGATTCCGGCTGCGGCGTAAAACATATTGACATTCTTGTATGAGCAGTGCCAGTCACTTTCGAGTGTTTTTTTTTGTTTTTGATTATTTTGTTTAGATTGGTGAACATTAAAAAAGTGGTTTCACAACCTGTTGAAAAATGACAAATAATAACAAAACGAACGAATCTTAAATTTTAAGTCAAATAGTAGACCAAAATTACAGCATATAATACTTAAAATAGCAAACGCATTGGGAGATGATAACAATGCTAAAATGTTAAATATATGGGAAATATACGGACATAGCAGGAAAATATTGAAAACATTATATATAGGTACCTACTTAAATGATTTCGATAATTGAGCTTGCTGTTTAGCCTGTAGGTATAAATTCAACCTTCAAAACGCGAAACAGCTGTTGAGTCACTCACTCACAAATAAATAACATTCTAACTCTGAAGTACAAAATCTTTTTGTTGTTTTTATAGGTACAGGTTATTGGATTATCAAACTAAATTGAGCATAAAATCATCAAAAACGATCTTACCTTGTGATCTCACATTCTCGATTAATCCAAGAAACACGGCAGCAACCACTAACCGCAAAAGTTTAAAATTGTTACACATTTTGACACATGAAGACATTTTCTGTTTTTGAATCTACCATTTATGACATTCGACCTGAGAATCCGTAAACACCGATAACTTTCACACACAAAAATTTTAACGAAAATCACATTATCTCAATCATGTCAACATTGTTTTATGTTCACTGGGGGAAAATGGTTCGGGTGAAAAATGAAAAGAGTTGTACTTCAACTTGGCGTTCGAGTTTTTTTAGCGGGAATTCGGGACCGCGGAAGCTAAGCGGATTGTCTGGGGAACCAAGAGCAGGCGGCAGTTTCTCGCGACTGAGCGTGAGCAAACTCGACTGAGAAGGGTGTCCCCACTCCAGTAACTCCAGTGTCCCCCACCGGAGTCCGCCTTTCACCGTTACTCGCCTGGCACTCTACTGCTTTGATGCCTCTTGCCTCTGCTAGCTCTGCTCGCCGCCTTGGTAAATATTCTTAGCTGGTTGCGGGCTAGTCACGATTGACATTTGCCCGGCCGCGCTTCCCAAACTGTGGCTTCGGTCTACTTTTCAATTAGATTACCAAGGACCGGTTGCCAAACACCACTTATACGAACATATTTGGCAAGTGGTCTAATCAAGCCGTTTTCGTGCGACTCTCCCACATCATTTTCGTATAATGGAGACAAGATAAACGCTTTACACACCACACGAGAGACACCAGTAAGCGGTGTCATTCGCGGAACGGTTATTAAAATTATCTCCCGTTTACTTGCCTGGTAGTCGACAGAACGCAGAGTTGGGAAACACAATATTATTCTTAGCTACACATTAAGGTCTTACAAATAATAGCATAATATGCGTACGACTTACCTACCTACCAATAATATTTTATACTTAGCCACATAAAATCATTAGTTTTTCATAGTCATTAAAACCAATCCCGTAAAAACACAAAGAAACATTGTAACAAACTTTATTCTTGTTAAAATTTTATTGGTATTTGACAAGATTTGGCACAATAATGATAATTTCTGTTTATCACTAATTTCATCAAATTTGAATCGATGGGCAAGCTTGACGAATTTAGGAAATAAACATAATCTTATACTATACCTACCTAGATAATTCCCTTTATACGTTTCTAAGAAAATGTTTATAAATGTTTATTTATGAATATTGTGCATATAATTAATGCAATATAAGTATATATTGCATTAAGTAGAAAACTCGGTTAACTTATCCGATGTAAGGCCACTATTCATAGTTTTAAGTACCGAATAGTAAACTTGGACTTTTTAAACAAATTAATCGTGTAATCGTTAATAAGAAATTCAAAATAATACGTTAACCAATGGATAGTACTTACCGAAAGGATGGTGAAATTTCCCTTCAGTCTAGATTAGGTTGCAGTTAACGTTTTATATTGTCTTTAATAATAAGTTATTATTAACAGTCTCTGTGTTTTCTACTTTAGACAAAACATAACTCACCAAGCACAATAAATTAGAGTGAAAAGGGTAAAAATTATTTTTAAAAGTGGGTGTGAAATAGTTAGGTACATAATTATAAGTTCTTATTAATAAGTAATTCGGGACCCGCAAAAATAGACGGTTAAAAATAAAGTATATTAAAAATTTTGTGGAATATAACTTTTAATTGAAACTAGTGGTATACGCGTGAAACAGAGAATCTACAATGAATAGAGAACCGCAAAAAAAAAATATTTTTCGTTATCGAAGAAAGCAAACATTCTGTGGTTTGATTTTATATACATGAAAAAAAAACTTTGTTTTAAACCACTTTATTAAGTTATATAGGTCGACCGGTTTCGGTTGCACTCAACTTTCTTCGGGACAATGGAAATATAATCTGACCATGTTTTTATTATTTTGTTTGTTTTCAAAACTTTTTTTCATTTTAGGGTTAAGAAACTATGGGAGACGGAAAATATGATTTAAGATTTTCACGGCTAAAAGTATTTTTCTTAAATAAGGATTTAGCGCAACATGGCATAACACCCCAAAAACAAATAGCAAAAATATGGGAGACGGGTCTATGATTCGACAATATATAATAACCAGGTTGATTTTTTTTCGAATTTGATGTGAAAAAATCCCAATATCGAGCAATCTCGAGTTGCTCGAAAACGAAATCTGAAATTAAAAAAAAGATATTGCATAAAATCAACTTAAAGGTGATGTAGATACACCAGTTTCCCGCTTTTACCACTAGTTTCCGGACACCGGACACATGGTTAAAAGACGTTACTATAAATAAAAATATTACAATTTATTATGAACTTTTAATACCACTTTTATATCATTAAGTTTAACTGTATGAAAGCTACTATTAACTCCGCACAGGAGACCCTCAGGAAAATCTTTTCCTTCAGGGCCTATGTCGTCTGTGTGGAGGGTCTTTTGAATGAATGGAAGTTCTGGGAATGAAAGGGGCATCAGAGCTGGGAAGTAATCTGGGGGTCAGTATGTCCAGGAAACAGAAAGATCCACTGTGGTCCAAGGCGATGTGTTGAAAGAGTCCAGCTGGAGAGGTCAAAGTGTTGAAATCTAAGTGATTCATCCGGTCTATTTTGTCGAATGTATTGTTAATTCCAAATTTACAAAAAGAAGAATAGTACTATCTTGCCGTAACATTCAATTTGGTTTCCCATTTGAAAATTCAGAAACAAATAAACATTTCATAAAATTAAATAACTCTTTTCACATCTATTATAAAATATTTTAATTTTGTTCAAAATCGATAAAGTTAATAAGTACCAATCAATCAATTATTTACATTAGCTGTTTTTAAGAGAAATAAAATTGTCCCGTCATTTTTAATCTTATGTTTAAGGAAAAACATTTAAAAAACTTTTTTTTTCTTAAAATACCTACAGATATTTCAGTTCCATTTCGTCGTATCGTCAGTTTCCGTCGCAATATTGACGATGTTTATCACATCATCATTTTTTTTATTAAACTGTAGAATCAAATTTAAACAAAACGGCACAAGGAAATGCTATTTTTTGTGATGGTAAATATTAACAACAAATAAAATAGACTTAATAAAACATTAATAATGTTCCATTCAGTGGAAAAACGATTTCCCACTTTGAATGCGTTTTTCACGTCACCGTTGTTTTGACCTTAATACAAGATAGAACTGAGATGACGAAGTGGAACGGCTGCAGCGGGAAAGGCAGGTGATAGGTGGTATCTTTTACAGGAAGTAGGAGTGTTTTGAGAACTAAGAAGAGATTCTACTCATGAATAAGGAATTTTCATTAACCTAAAAATAAAATACTTTTTCGTTAACTGCGATTCCAGTTCTCTCGGATGACAGCCGTTTTAATTTAATAATAACATTTGAAGTTTAAGAACAATTCCTTATCCTCGTAGAGCCGGAATCGCCCCTCTCTGACTACCTAGCACAACCACATCAATAAAGGTTTTATTAAAATTGTCAGAAACTTGTCATTGTTCACGCGCACGACTGCAGATCGCCAACGATGAAAAGTTTCCGACATTGTCGATAAAACCTTTATCGATATGCTTGAGCAGGGAGACGTGAATGCGAAGGAACTATGTTCGCTGATATAAGGAATTCTATCGAACCGGAGGGAAACCGCGTGTTGGCGTCTCCTAAGAGCTAGCGGGACTATTCTAGGATTTAAACGCAGATGACATTAATGATTTACATTGGTCGGCCATATGTACCTAATACATTTAATTAACTAATACTTCAAAAGGAAACTATCGCAATGAAAATCGACCTACTACTTAGGCTGAAAGCGCGCTTCCGATACAAAGGATCAGAGTAAATAATATCACCAATTGGTGTCTTCAAGACTGGCCATAGGTTAGGCGATTATTAAAACCTTCATCTTTCTTCCCATCTCACCTCACTGCTTGTTAGTCCCACCGGCAATGGGAATATGAGGCTCTTTGATGAATGTGAGGTTTTTGAAATAATAATATTGAATTTGAACTTCAGCTGCAACAATGATGAGCTGATAAATTTTAATTTTTTGTTCACAATTCATGATTTTAGGTTCGTTCAGAAATATCAAAGTTAACATAAGTCCTAACTGTTTACTATTGATTCTTCTAACGCGGTGTTGACACAGTTCAAATAATACCTTTTCTCTTTTCCATTAATGTAATATACATAACATGCTCCTTATTCTTATTAACCGGCAGAAAACAGCCATGTGACAGCTTTGATGGACCCCCCTTTTTAAAAAACACGTTTTAACTACTATGTTATTAAATTGAATAAAAAGGTTAAAAAATAATAATTTAGGGGCCCCGATATTTTAGCGTAATAATTACTAGTTTATACAGGGTTTTCCAATAAGAGGTGTTATTTTGATATTCAATCGTAAAAGATCAATGTTTTCGTTGCTTGTGTGGCACGTAGCGCCGTCTTGTTGAAATTAAACGTTGTCCAGATCAATACCATCCAATTTCGGCCATAAAAAATGATTAATCATCTCTCGATAGCAATCCATTCACCGTAACTGTTGCTCCAGCCTCATTTTCTAAAAAGTAAGGTCCGATGACTCCGCCGGACCATAGATAGAGAGGCTTTTCAACAATAACTCTTGGGTTTTCCGAGCCCCAGATGCGACAATTTTGCTTGTTGACGAAGCCACCGAGGTGGAAATGGGCCTAATCACTCAAGATGATTTGTATTTGATTCACTCAATTGAATTTTAATAATTTCAATGCGTTGTTGAAGCGTGTATCGTTCCATTTTTATTAATGGCGTAGTTTCTACTTGTCAAATGTCAAAAAATGACAGCTTCAAAAGTTACATCTACCGAAATAGCGGGCTATTCAAAATAACACCTCTTATTGGAAAACCCTGTAGTATAGAGATCAATAATGTTTTGTTAAAAACAGTAAAGTTTTAAAATTTTATTTTTACATTTTCTTCATACGGGAGGTATGGATGTAAAATAATCATGTCATCTTTGGCGATGCTGTGTGATGGTATTTTTGTGTAGAGGAAGGAGTGAACATGGGTCATGTTAAAATATAAATAGAAAACACAGGCCTGCAAAAACCAATTAACCATTCTGCTGGGCGTGGGTTTAGCGTGTTTCTTTTATGTTGAATTTTTTAGGGTTTCAGGCCAAACATGCCCGAATGAAAAATGTGTGATAATATTATGGACGTAAAGATGTTTAGTTCAAATGTAATAGATCTATTTTTTGTCGTACGGCAGACATAGTGAGGTGTGGTGAGAAGTGAGCCGTGAGAAGGTAGCGATACACATACAATCCGAGTCTCAAAGAGTGACAATGCACGGGGATAGTTATGCGAATATCTATCATTGTTCAGTGATTTCGAATGTCGGATAGAAACGAATTATGTGTTGACTGGTAAAAACCACTCAACCTTATTTGTATTTGCGATTTGTATACATTTTTAAAGATATTGCATAATAACATCATGGTTCTGATATAAATAGATTTTTCATTTATCAACTGAATAAACTCGCCGTTAAGCAGCCCAAAGAGATCACTGTTAGATTTCAACCACATGAAGAAGAAAACGTAATTTATCATCGTTCCCGAGCACGACTGCAAATCGCCAACTAACTAGTAAGAGTTCATGTCGACTAAAGTAAGCGTGTTGAATAAACGTGAACTGAGTGTTTGTTCGTTGGCGACCTGAAGTCATGTTCTTGAATAATGGCAAGTAACCAGAGATTTGCAAAATGGGTACCCAAAACCATTTGAAATGCAAAATGGAAATGGGTCAAAACTTTTCCATTTGAAAATGCAAAATGCTAAATGGTTTTTAGAAAAGAATTTCAAATGCAAAATGCAATATACCTATTTTCAAAATGCATTGAAAATGCAAAATGGTTTCTGAGGTCAAAAAATTAAAATAATTATAGAATTTTTAAACAATTTTGTCATTTAATAATGGACATCAATGTAGAACAAACAACTTGTGGAATAACAAATCATACATACTGAAATGTACTGTGTAAAAACAACTTTGTCACTTAATAATGGACATCAATGTAGAACAAGCAACTTGTGGAATAACAAATCATACATACTGATATGTACTGTGTAAAAACAACTTTGTCATTTAATAATGGACATCAATTTAGAACAAGCAACTTGTGGAATTGAATCCTAGTTCCATGTTGTGGAATAACCAATCATACATACTGTTATGTACTGTGTAAAAACAACTTTGTCATTTAATAATGGACATTAATGTATAACAAGCAACTTGTGGAATAACAAATCATACATACTGATATGTACTGTGTAAAAACAACTTTGTCATTTGATAATGGACATCAATGTAGAACAAACATATTATATGATGGTAAATCCAAAAACACCACGACTACAGATTATGAAACCACAAAATTTTTGCGCGGGACTAATGTTGCCAACGCAAAAAACATAGAAACTGCTATCTAACATTTAATATTACAGCTTCATGGCCCCATGTTCAGTATTTGAATCAGTATTGTTTGTAATGGTATCTCTCAATTGCCAGGGCTCCTACCAGGGAGCAACTTGACAAATGTAAATTATCTCTCATAGCGAGGTTGAGGACAGACTGATATTTGGGGCTTATGAAAAAAAGATTAGTGGAGATAGTGGGAAGAATGTTGCAAAAAAGCATTTAAAATGGAAAATGCATTGAGAAAAGCATTTAAAATGCAAAATGCAAAATGGTTTTTAGAAAAGCATTTAAAATGCAAAATGGAAAATACCCATTTTGCATTTTGCATTTCCATTTGAAATGGATTTATTTGAAATAAAGCACATCTCTGCAAGTAACTGACATTTTTTAATTAGTTTCAATCCGTTTTATGCTATCAACTTCATCATTTTTACCATTTTCACTGTAATAGTTGTTTGGCGCTTTATTTATTATACTGCTAGCTACTCTCAGTACCGCCCTGGTAAAATGCTAGCCAAAAAAAGGATTATTGATATGTTAGAAGGTTGGTTTTTGTTTAGTCCACCTGATGTAACATTCAACCAACGTCCAAAAACGTATGTTTTCAATTTTTATCTTATTCAATAAATCATAACCAAAATTTTCCCTGAAATTTTAATAAGAAAAAATAAACTAATATAACACATAATATTCCAAACAATTTTTAAAATTTTAAATGAGGAATTATACATTTTTTCCAAAGAAACGTCACTATCTCAATGACAATTCTTTATTAAAACTTTATTCAAGCCTGTAGGTACCTCAATAATTTTGAAAAACGTCGTCAAAGTTAGCCACCTGGTCATTTAGTTAAAGTTCGGTTTACTTGATTTATAAAACGCAAATCAGTCAACTACTATCAACAAAGTTAGACACCTAGTCAAAGTTAGCCATCTAGTCAAAATAACCCTTCCTTGCATAATAAAGTGGATGTGGCAGCTTTTCTAAAACGCAAATCAGTCAACTACTATCAACGAAGTTAGCCATCTAGTCAAAGTAACCACATAATAAAGTTGATGTGGCAGCTTTTCGAAACGTCGAGTTAAAATGGAATTTCGCTAAGCTTAGTCAATTGTGTAAGACTCAATAATTGTCTATAAATCCGTTTCTATACTTAAATATAAATATTTAAAAAAAAACTTATCTATAAAAGGGAATAGAATGTGGTTGTTAAAATCTCACTCATTTCTCACTCTGTTTTATAAATAGATATTTTCGGATTTTTTAAAACTAAAATCAATTTGTCAACCATAAAAAATAGTTATCATAAGTAATGACAATGAGTTGCTGTTATTTCAATTTATAAATAACTTCAGAAACAAACAAGTACCCTTGCTCCGTGCAAGATTTTTACTAAAGATTTGTTGGTCACTGTCAAAGAAAAACACTATGATTTTTTAGTCGTAAACAGCGTGAATTTATTTGATAATCGTAATAATTTCTTTGTATTATAAAACGATGTTCTGAGATAATTTCAAATCGCCCGCCATCTTGAGTAACATTTTTTCATGCGGATTATTAAAGTTTTGAGCGCGGCAACACTGACTTGAGTTCAGCTATCTGCTTCCGCTCAGCTCCCTTATTTTTGATCCTTGCTTCCTTCGTGATTGTAGTTCGTCAATCGTCAACAACACAAATCGACAACTCTGGCAGGATCGGCGATGGGATTTGAAATTCAAAGATTCCTGGGAGAGGTCGATGAGGAATTGCTGTGTCCGATCTGCTCCAGCGTCCTAGAGGAACCTGTGCAGGTAAAGTAGCCTGATGTTATTAAACCCGGTGACAACAGACTCCGTCCAATCCAGACGAGACAAGACAACCCCTCGACCTGACAATACCACCTTGTCAGTCTTTGCAGCGCTGCCAGCACTGCCCCATTCATGTCACAAACGTCACTTTCTACTAGGAAAACATTGTTATCTCGAATCATTATGTCGATAACTGCCCGACTTATCAACGAATTCATTTTCAATATGGCGAATTCGCAACGCTCCGACTTTTGACATGGGACGATTTCTTTTTTGATTCATTCTTTGTGTCATATTTATAATTTATGACAGTTGAGACCTTTATGTAAAAAAACAGTTCCATTATTCTGATTGTCGATATTTTTCTTCTTCAAAATATCCCTCCGTTGTAAACACAGTTGATAATAATCTTGATAAACTTTTCTTTGATGACCTCAAATTTAATGTAAATTATTTGAGTGACAACATTCAATAATCTCGTTTAAATACTAGGTACCTAATTGAATATGCAGATAAAAAAAATTTAACCATCCATCCACAGTGAAAAAATCGTGATTTTGTTGCCCTTTTTTTCTTGAGCCATTGGATTCATTCCTGAATCTGGTATGTTTCCCTACCAATGATACATTCTGCCTACTTCTCCAGTAGAGGGTTTAGTGCGTCAACCTTCTGCTGTGTGCCAAGTTTTTCAAAGGATGATGTCAATCACTGCCAAGCGACTTAACCGTCTTACACGTGCAAACTTTCTTATTACATATTACAATCATTTCTGTCATTGAAGAAGAAGATAATAATAACAAATCTAAATGAATCATGAAACAGAACAAGCCGCAGATAATAAAAAGATAACGGTCAAACTAGGAAATAAATAATAAATAAAATTTCCCAGTTGTGTCTTTTTCTGTTTCATGTTTTGTTTAAATTTGTTATTATTATCTTCTTCAATGATAAATTACATTGATGCGTATAACCTTCATAAGTTATAGAAAAGTTGTTACAATAAAAAATTAAAATACAATAATTTCTCTTTATGAATGATTGAAGGAGATGGGCAGCATGTTTTGTGACTTGATGTTGACTTTCCCTTTCTATTTTCTTGAGGCATCAAGTTAAGCTAAAAAAGTGCAGAAAATCTTTATTTTTAAGCTATTGAACATTATTTCCACCATTTATACTGACTAAAGCCAGATACTTGAAATGTACGAAAATATATTTGATTAAGACTTGTCATGCAGATTTTTAAGTAAATCTATATAATTGTAAACCTCTATAATTCCTTTCAGGCACCAGTTTGCGAGCACGCATTTTGCAGGGTTTGCATAACAGAGTGGGTGGGCAGACAGCCCACTTGCCCAGTGGACCGGCAGGCCATCACCTCTTCGCAGCTACGGACTGTACCCAGGATATTGAGGAATATGCTGGCAAGGTACATTCACCATTTATCTCAATACACTCTAAAGAGTCAACAGTTTGACCTTAAAGCCAGGCACACACAAATGACTTTTATCACTGCACTTTCAAACTGTTGCCTTGACAAATGTCATCCTTGTGTGCCTGGCTTCAATCTTTTTTCAATGTCTTGATCCAAATGTCGTCTTTACAAAAGTCAATGCTGTTAAATTATTTCTTCACTACACATAATTAATGTAAGTAGGTGATAATTTTATTTATGTACCTCTGCCGTTTGTTTTGCTCTCAGTGGCCATTAACTTAGAGTAGCTAAGAGTATCGTACCTTAAAGTAGCTTGGTCCAGCAATTGACACTATTTAAAAAATAGACAAAGAATAGGTAATAGAAATTTTTAGAAAATAACTAAATATTTTTATCTATAAATTTATCATGTTTAAGTAAAGTTTAAATATTGTATTATGTTTGTAATCATTATTATTATAAGTTGGCACTATGAATTCAAGTAATTACGTTTCTTGATGCTAGAGATATGCAATTTTTTCCTCTACATTTTGCGTCGATAGAATTGACACTTTCCCAATCATTAGATTTTTTAACCTCATTTTACTTAACCTTAAAATTCAAGATGATGTTTTATGAACATAACTCATCCCTCCTCGCTCTAATTTTTTTATTGATCATTAGTCAAATTTGTTGCAAATGTATTTCATTAGCAATAATGAACATTTGGTGTGGTGAATGCAACAAGTGATTTTTGTGATGTAAAAGGCCATAGTTATCCTTCCGCCTTTTCGTCATATTGAGTCAAGCCTTGAAATTGACCATTTCCGATAAGATTACATCAAACATGATCTTATAGAAAGTTGAAAATGATTAATTTCCATTTTACAAGCTTAAACAACATTAAAACAAAATAAATGGGTGTTCATTCTCGATTGGTCATTAGGGAATATTATGGACACCGTCTGCTCTAGATTATTAATTATTTACAATGTTTTTAGTCAAAATTTATTATTTTTAATATGTTATTTCAGGCTGACTATTTCCTGTGATTATGCCCTATATGGATGTCCCACATCCCTAAAGTTAGATACCCTTCAATTCCATTTGGCGGACTGTACATTTAACCCAAAGAAACCAATCCAATGTGCGCAAGGCTGCGGGATGGTGATCCCCAAAGACGAGTACGACACTCACCACTGCATCAGGGAGCTCCGGTCTGCCATGGAAATACAAAAACTCTGCAACGGCGAGCTCCAAAACCAGATTGATGATCTCAAACATCATGTGCTAGAACATAAGAGGGAGTTAACCATTCTCAAGGTAGTGCTTCCATAATTACTTACCTATAATGATTAACCTTTACGTACCTGAAGGTAAAAATAACGAACCTCCCGAAGGGGGTTCACAAGGATCCCCCATATACTCTCAATAGTCCAAAGTATTTTAACACACTTCCGGCAGGAAGGGTAGATCTACCTTTTACGCTGTTCCTACTTAGCTTTAATTCTATATGAATATTGTACACCTTTCTTTTTATAAGAGACCCAACAATGTGATGTTATTGTCACTTGTATGGAAGACTATTTAATCAAAATGAAACTATACTCTTCCTGTAGAATGGGTATAGCAATGGAGATGCAGAAATCATTCTTTTTTTCTAGTGATTTATGCTAAAGTGAAAACCATTGTTTTTAATGTGATAAATATGTTCATTTTTTTACTATATCACTAAATGGCCCAAAACTAATTTTAACTTCAGTTTATGGAGTTGTATTTCAAAGCAGGCTTTAATTTCAGAATTTCGGGATTTTTGTTGTAAAGTGGACATGGTCCATCTTTGCCCAGCTGTCAATCATTAACCTGTTAACCGGGCAATTCCGTTTTGAATTACGCAGTATATAACGGGCGCGAACTCCTTCACTAGGACGTATCTGTACGTCACGCTCGGAGCACGTAATTTCATATTATTTTTTTTCATTTATGCATTATAAAAATGAAAACATCGAATTAAAAAATAGAAACTTTACAATCAATTATAAAGATTACAAAAAATATAAAAAAGGTTATAATTACAAAACAAAAAACAAAAGCACAGAGATAAAAGAGAAACATTGAGTTTAAAAAATTAAAATATGTAAAAATTAAAAACTCAATTGTGTGATATGCTCGGAAATATAGGTCCCGCTCGTTCCAGGGCGCAACATATATTTCAAGGACATATTCATATGTGCTACCCGTACTCGATACTGTTTACGTTTGACATATTTATAATTTAGTAATGCAAAAAATTAAAGAGAAATCTAAAAAATAGTAATGGTATAATATTTTTTAACCTCAAAGATTTTTCAGTAAACAACTTCAATAATGCCATTTTTTGTAATATTAGCACTCTAAACATTATATTAGTACACCAAAAAGTCATGAGCTGCCACTGCACTGTATACCGACAAGCATAGCAATAATATAAAAAAAATATTTACATATTTGTGACATTTTATGGGCATTGACAACTTTCATCTATTTTATAAATTATATATTATTCTGTGAAGTTTTCATAAAGTTATGTAGATACCAATAAATAAATACTTTAATTCATAATTTTTCATGAATAAATTAAATTTAATAATTTAAATACTACATATAATAAATAAACAAAAAATCATTACAACTTTGAAAGGCCCAAATTAGTCCTAAACAATATTACAGGATTTACAGCTTAAGACAGTTGTTGTTGAAAAACAGCTGTTTATATATGATTTTAATACTTTTGTAGTTGGTAACGTTGTGGATATTTCCAGGAGTTCATGCGCGCGATGAGAGTGTCTAACCCCGCCATGAGAGCCATAGCTGAACAGATGGAACGGGATGAGATAGTACGCTGGAGTGCCAACCTGGCCAGGGCCCGGGTCACTCGCTGGGGAGGAATGATCTCCACCCCAGATGATGCGCTCCAGGTAACTAAACCGACTTGCATACCATACAGCTCTCATTCTGCAATACTTACAATGCTGACTACCCTATGTATAGTATATAATTAACCTGACCTAAGTAGGTCAACGATAACTTGGCCCTTCAATATCGGGATAATGGGATCATTCCTAATCATTCATATTATATTATAGGAAGAGTCAGCAAGTCCCTCCCAGCAAGAGAAAGGTTCCGACTTTGAGTCGGTCGGTGTGAGAAATATTATTGTTTTAATAATTAATATCAAATTGAAGTAAAGTAAATAAGAACAATATTTTTTTTATTTACCATTCTGCTTTTGCCAGCACAAATTTAGTTTTAAATATTCTCCTGACGAAGGAAGGGATCTTCCGAAACCGGTAGAGTGAAAATAAAACTATCGTGGTCAAAAACAAATTTATGTGTTTTTATTACAAATTTAGACATCACCATAAACAATATTCTTTAGTTATTGACTAACGTAATGTATTATGTGCATTGCAGAACATAATTAAGCGTTCCATCTCGGAGTCAGGCTGCCCGCCGCACATCATCGACGAGCTGATGGAGCACTGCCATGAGCGGCGCTGGCCGCCCGGCCTCTCCTCCCTCGAGACCCGCCAAAACAACAGACGGTAAGTCTGCTCTTGTACACACATGCACACTGCGAATGTTCATCTTTGCTAACTTTTATAATTACATCAACTATAAACTAAGTACCAGTTTACATACTTAAGTCTCAGTTACAGTTAACCAGTGACAGTAGCGTCGAAATCACTTTGTGTACTAGTACTACTAGCGGCTAGAAGAGGTGGCGATCACTTGCTGCGGCAACATGGGAGCGTCGAAATCGCTCTGTGTCACCGAGGCTTTATTGAAAGTAGGGACGTTTCAAACATTGTTAGATTTGATTGAGCATCATCAATTGACTACCACCATTTAGAATTTATGAAATTTAAATTGTGCCCGTTAAACTGCGGTTCTTGACCCTTTTCAGCTTGTGATCAACTTGTGTTCAGCCGTAAAGCATCACTGTCATGATGCAATGCTTGACGGTTGTTTTTTTCCCACATTTTTATGGAAAGCTGAAACCGTTGAAGAATCACCTCTTACGTAGCCTGTTCAATTTGCAAATTTGAACAATTCATCAAATTTGAATGTTGATTATCTAGTTCTGTTCAACGTTCTATTCAAGTTCTGATATTATAACAGTTGTTTCACAAAACTTAATCATTCAATATTAAAAAATTGATGAATTGTTCAAATTCTTTGAAATGACCCGTCCTAGCTGTCAATTTTAATGGTCAGTCAAGTGTGATAAAGTTTGGAACATCCCAACCTAACTTTTTTTTTAATATACATTTTGTTGTATCCGCAATATCTACACCAGCGGCGCCCCAAATTTCAAATATAAGTTTGTACTTCTGTAACTTCATACTACAATACCTGATTCCTTTTTTTAATACATCAGGACGGCGTTTATCAAGCGGTGTAACTTCCTTTCCTTTTTTTTTTAAAAATATGTATTCAAATACAGCTGAAACTTTTTTTTGGTTATAATGTAACACTATTTCTTGAAAAAAAAAACTTAATTTAATTTAATGCCCTGTGCTTATCGGGTGTAAAATATCATTCTGAGAATCTATCTAGACAATGTAAGCCACTCAAATTACATACAGCAATTATTGCCGTGGCCAAAATAAAAATAATTAAAACTCCTAGATGATTTTTTACAACCGTTTGAATGCGATTGTACATTTCTAATGCGTATATTGGTGCACATGTAGTAAACAGTAAGGACGGGTTGTTTTGGAGAATCTGAACAATTCATCAAATTTCAACGTTCATTTTCAAGTTCTGTTTTTATTTCAGTTTTGTCAAGCAACTAGCCTACAATGATATAAAAACAGAACTTGAATAAGTCTTTCACAGAACCCGTAAATGAACGTTGAAATTTGATCAATTGTTCAGATTCTCCGAAACAACCCGTCCTTAGAATACTGTTTGAATAAGCGAATGTTTGCTCCTCAGTTTTATAATAAATTATTAGCACCATCTATGACTAATGATTTGTGAAAGAGAAATTCCTAAAATCGACAAAACTCTCTTATTTTAAGTTATTGCAACATACGTGATTCGTCCTATCGTTTGTTCGTTAATTTCTGGGCATTTTAGGCCTCCTTTCTGTATTCTCAATGTTTGCTGTTTTCGGCCACGGTGCTGCGGGTTTTCTGATGACCTTTTTCTTTTGGTCTTCAGTTGAATAATATTCAACCGTCACTGCACGGTAGGGTGTATCGATTTTTAACTTTTTTTTTGTTTTCAAATTCCAAGTTGAAATAAAGTTGCTACTAGGTACCACAACTTACCACAATTTTTTTTGGATTTTTAAAAAAATGTGTAGGTCTCCCGCACAAGGCCTAAAGTTTTAATTTTTTTCAAAAAATATCAATTTTTTTTTAAATTTAAAAAAATAAATTCATAACTTTTGTGTTTATTCCAAGTTAAAAAACAGTAATATTAGGGCATAAAAATAAGTAAGAAACGGTTTTTTTTTATAAAATATGGTATTTTGGTCTCCCGCACAAGCCCTAAAGTTTGTTAATTTTGATGAAATTTTGTAATTTTGTGTACATATATGAACCATGTTTTTTTAAAGTTTAAGCCACCGGAATTAATTGTACTTTTCTTACAGAAGGCATAAAATGAGACAATATATATATATATATACATAATTCTTATATACATACACTAAAAATATATAGCACATATATACTATATATATATATAATATGTTTTATACCTGAAAAAAGATAGTTGGACGGTGTAAATTGTATGAGAAAGGTGTTGAAAGAAACTGATGTTATTTGCTATTACTGTTGTTTATTACAAAAGTATAAAAGGTTATAACATGTCATAAAATGTAGTATAAAAACTAAGTACAAAATGTTGCTGATTACTTTCCATACGACATAAGTGGCAGTTTTCTTGTTCTACTGCAAATTTACTGACTTGTTTAAGTATTCGTCCTTTCATCTTGGCTTCAAAACCTTATATCAAAATTATGTATAGTATTTACATAGGCCTAGTGAAAATTTTATAAATGTTATTACAGTTCCCAAATAAAATTTCAATTTAATATGGAAGACAGTATGATAAAGACGTTATTTAGAAACATTATAACTACAAAATAGTCGAAAAAAACTTACTTAAATTCTAATCCTTTGCAGAGGTTTTGTACTGGCTCTTGGTCTCGAACGTAGGTAACTCTTTACGGTCTTCCAGTCTGGCACGGATAAAACTATGTCTTTCGATTAGCCCACATACTCGCTTCAAAGCTTCTGTGACTTCCTTGACAATTCGTTCCACCGCTTGAGTGTGAGAAGGAATTCTAAATTCAACCCTTCCACTTCTGCCAGTTTCCGCAATTGACTCCAACTTTTCAAGGCTCATATCAGTAACAAGAGGGGGTTCGGTTACTGAAGTGGATTTCCAATCAATCATATCTATATAGTCTTCGGCATCAAAATTGATCTGAGGGGGTTTAAATACCCTTACCCCTTTCCTTACGGTTGAGCGAGCTTTCTGGATTCTCTTATAAGCCAAGGCTCTGATATGTTTTCGTTCATCGAACAGCATAGCTATCAAAACATGCTCTGGGTGAGCCATGAAAGCATTTATCTGTAACGTTGCATGGACGACTTTTCTTAGCTCATCTACCAAGTAATTGCTGAAAAGAATCATTTTAAAAAAATGAATGGAAGGTTGCGGGATTTGGGGATTGCACTTAATTGAGAACCATGATGGTATGTAGACCTTCATCATGAACTCTGCAAGCTTTCTTAGCTGAGGGGTCGGAGCATCGGTGGCTACATACAAACGAAGGACTCGATTTGCCAGAGTAAGCCACCTGGCGTGCGAGATGTTGCCGGGGTTTCGTTTGGCCAACTCTTCTGCAATAGAATTGTCTTCCATATTAAATTGAAATTTCATTTGGGAACTGTAATAACATTTATAAAATTTTCACTAGGCCTATGTAAATACTATACATAACTATGATTTAAGGTTTTGAAGCCAAGATGAAAGGACGAATACTTAAACAAGTCAGTAAATTTGCAGTAGAACAAGAAAACTGCCACTTATGTCGTATGGAAAGTAATCAGCAACATTTTGTACTTAGTTTTTATACTACATTTTATGACATGTTATAACCTTTTATACTTTTGTAATAAACAACAGTAATAGCAAATAACATCAGTTTCTTTCAACACCTTTCTCATACAATTTACACCGTCCAACTATCTTTTTTCAGGTATAAAACATATTATATATATATATAGTATATATGTGCTATATATTTTTAGTGTATGTATATAAGAATTATGTATATATATATATATTGTCTCATTTTATGCCTTCTGTAAGAAAAGTACAATTAATTCCGGTGGCTTAAACTTTAAAAAAACATGGTTCATATATGTACACAAAATTACAAAATTTCATCAAAATTAACAAACTTTAGGGCTTGTGCGGGAGACCAAAATACCATATTTTATAAAAAAAAACCGTTTCTTACTTATTTTTATGCCCTAATATTACTGTTTTTTAACTTGGAATAAACACAAAAGTTATGAATTTATTTTTTTAAATTTAAAAAAAAATTGATATTTTTTGAAAAAAATTAAAACTTTAGGCCTTGTGCGGGAGACCTACACATTTTTTTAAAAATCCAAAAAAAATTGTGGTAAGTTGTGGTACCTAGTAGCAACTTTATTTCAACTTGGAATTTGAAAACAAAAAAAAAGTTAAAAATCGATACACCCTACTGCACGGCCTGCCTATCCCTATTCTGCTTTATTTTATTTGTGACGTGGGAATAATTTATACATTATGTGGTTGATGGCCTGGTACATTTACTATTACTAACTTGTTCTTCTTGAATTGTTTTAACCATTTCGAACCATGTGTATATTTGAAATATATATTAGATTACAGAATGTTTTCCTCTCTATCTAGAGTTTATAAATATTTTTGGTACACATTGTACGATTTGTCATTTTATATGAAACACCCTCTGAGACCTAACGTTCTTTCAAATATTGATAGTAGCAATAACTTTTAACACTATATGGTCAAGCATTTTACCGCGAAATTAGACTTTCCGCAAAATATTCATATCTTGTGATCTATGTGATATTTCGGTGTTTTACTTTAAAAAGATGTCTCTATTTATTTACTTAGCAATGTATGTGTAGTACATATTCCTTTTTTATGAACAAAAACTTTCTACTTTCTTGGGAATCATAGAAAAAACAGTATTTCACAATCGAAATAACATATTGAAATTTATTCATACAAAATTACAAGATTATTTAGAAATTTTCAATACATATAAAAAAAAAACTATAACCTAATACAGTAGAACCTCGTTAATTCGAAATCCACCGGACATCAAAAATCAAATTTCGAATTAACGAATTCCCACGTAATTCGAAATTTTATGAAGAAAAAAAAAAAAATCGATTTTCTCGGCCGCCTCTTCAAATCCAGGTGGAATTTTAGTTGTAAATTCGTATTAATACCAATTATTTCTTTATTTTCGCGGCCGATTACCGTAGCGGCGGGCCCTTTAAATTCAGATATTCGCAATAAATTCGTAGAAATGCTATATATTTACGCGAAAATCGAGATTTCGCTGCCGACTTCGGTCGCGGCCTACCCTTTAAATTGAGATATTCGTAAAAATACGATACATTTCCGCGTAAATCTAGATTTCGCGGTAATTTTCTGTCGCGGCCGGCCCTTTATTTCAGATATCCGCATTTAAATTGGTAAAAATACGACATATTTCCGCGTAAAACGAGAATTCGCGGCCATATTCCGTCGCGGCCGGCTCTTTAAATTCAGATATTCGAAATAAATTCGCAATAATACGATATATTTCCGTGTAAATCGAAAATGTGCGGCCGATTTCTGTCGCGGCCGACCCTTTAAATTCAGATATTTGATGTCAATTCGTAAAAATATGATATATTTCCGCGTAAATCCAATTTTATTGGCAGTTTTTCGTCGCGGCCGGCCTTTCAAGTTCAGATATTTGAAGTAAATTCGTAAAAATATGTCATATTTCGGCGTGAATCGAATTTTTCGACCGATTTCCGTCGCGCCGTATTTTTTAACTCGGATATTCGAAGTAAAGTTAGTAAAAATACGATATATTTCCGCGTAAATTGAAATTTCCGTCGCGGCGGGTCCTTTAAAATTCAGATATTCAAAATAAATTCGTAAAAATACGATATATTTACGCGTAAATCGAGTTTTCGCGGCCGATTTCCGTCGCAGCGGGCTATTTAAATTCAAATATTCGAAATAATTTCGTAAATATACGATACATTTACGCGTAAATCGAAATTTCGCGGCCGAGTTTCGTCGCAGCCGACCCTTTAAATTCAGATATTTGGTGTAAACTCGTAAAACTACGACATGTTTCCGCGTAAAACGTATTTTCTCGGCCCTTGGCCCTTGAACTCGGATATTCGAAATAAATTTGAAAAAGTATGACATTCCAGTCTAAATCGATTCAGATTTACAAGATAATAATACTAATTAGGACGACGTAAAAATACATTTTTCGGCGTTTTACCGCCACGGCTGACTTTTAGATTCAGATTTACGAAATATTATGATTTATTTTCGCAAAAATCAAATTTTTTCGAATTACACGAACAAATTTTCGTGCGCGGACAAAAATAAATTTCGAATTACGAATTAACGAATTTCGAATTAAAAAAAATTTTGTATGAAAAAATTTTTCAGCGGAAATTTTTTTTGCGAATATTTCGAATTACGCGTTTTTTCGAATTATCGGGGTTCGAATTAACGGGGTTCTACTGTAGTGCTTCAATGTGTGATAGCGTTCGAAACACTTTTCTTCGTGCAGGGGTACATTGCAAAACTTGCACATGTACCGCGTTTCACTGCGTAGTTGTTGTGTTTTAAACTCATTGTATTGACAGGTAGATAGATCGGGTACCGCCGACAATAGAAAACACATGACCCCGCACCCATTTAGAACCCCTTGTTTAAAAGTTTCCCGCTCCTTACCGCTTTGCTCAACAAAACGAGTAAACTCGTCTCCCGCGTCTTACTGTAAAAAGGTGTTACTTGCTAAACGGATTCACTGTCCATCACTGTACATAATATGTATTCTTCCATTTTCAATCATTTAGCAGAAAAACCCTAACAAATGGCGACCATGCACAGTGACTTATCTAGGTACTGCACTAACTTATAACATCAATAATTTTAAATTAGTGCAATACCATTGTTTTGTGCGCTATCTTATATTTTTGTACTTATTCTAGTATTCCTCGTTTGATGATCCCTGGCTTGGGAACACAAATGAACCTAATGTGGATTCTTTTTACAGGTTGTATGAGAATTACGTTTGCAAGCGAGTGCCAGGAAAGCAGGCGGTGCTAGTCCTACCATGCGACAATGTCCATGTTGGAGAAGACATGATGCTGGAACCAGGCTTAGTCATGATCTTTGCCCATGGAATAGAATAATAGAGCATCATTTCACAGAATGAAGTTTCACCAAAACTTCCAACAGATGAAAACACCTTTGAAAAAGCGTTTATTAAAAATCTGCACCATCTTTTAAATGTTATTGATTTCATGTATGAAAGATAAGCATTATAATAAAATTTGTTGGGTAAGGATATTGATGTTTTCTGTATATATTTTTTTAGTTTCTAGTATTTGTGATAGTTTCTTTGAAATTTGATGAAATCTAAGTGAATTTTGAACATAAATACACACTAAAATCCATTATTATTATACTAAATGCATTTTTTAAAAAACTTTGTATAAACTAAAATAAATTATTATAACAGAATCACTTTCCTGTGATGATAAATCATTGTAATCAGTATAAATCATTATCAGGAGACAAGAATTAAAATTAGTTTGGGGTTTTATATAAACAGATTGTTTGATTTCATGCATAATGTCAAGCTTTCCATGAAAAAAACTTTTTTTTATTTTCTTTTGTGAATAACTTTTTACTTTTACTGTCAGGATAAAAGTTTTTTTTTAACTATGTATTATATTATTTAGGAAAGATGCATTCTGCAGAACTACATTCAATTTTGTTCTTTGGGTGGTGGGGTGGCTTTCAAGGGCGGCATTCATGATTGAACCCGTCCAGCGGACAAGTCTTATCTACACTAGTATATTTGTCGTTTATTTCGAAGCAACAAAATGTTGAATGTGAGTCGCTGTCTGCATGCTGTCCGCCTAGTAGATTGCTTTGTCACTACTGGGACACTGATCTGTCTTTTGATGATTAAGGAGTTTTGAGAGAAGTTCACCTCAATATAGTGAAAAACCTTGCTTGCTTTCTCACACAGTGGAATAATTGCAACTACTTTTAGAGCACCGAGGCATGGTATGATACCCGGCTGTTCTTTGTAAACGACTGCAGTGTACGGACAAAGGCCAACAAGTTGCGATCCCGAATTGGTTCTGGTTTCAGATAATGAATGCCACCTGTTACAAATAGTTATATTAATCTGAGTTACACTATCTTTTGAAGATACCAAACATATTAATCTGGTTGTCGTATTTGTGTTAGTTCAGTGCTAAGGCAATATTTATTAAGAATAAACTTTCTTCTATTCGGCGTGTTCAAATAGTAAAAGATCTTTAATGGATAAAAAAACTCTAAGTTAAAATTAATTATTTGAAATATATATTATTGGCGCAATGATTGTCATCTATTGCCTAGCGCTAAGAGGTGATATAGATTATTATAACCGCAATAGACAATTTGCCGCTGTTATGCACATTATATTTATGTACCCACTTGTAAAAATTACTTTATTTATCTGACCTTGGTAGTATTTCACCATCCTCTACATAACCATCAAATATTATAAATAAATATCGCATAGGCAGAAAACTCTAATATCTTATATCTGTTTATCTAATATCTGTTCATAGGTTCGAGTACTGATCAGTAAAGTCGAACTTTATAAATAAATAAATCGTTATATCGAAAATATTAATTATTCTATGGATAATGCTTTTGACAGTTTATCGATAGGATGTTGAAATTCTCCCCTGTAAGTAGGTGAGAAAAAGGATCAAATATTTTTTTAATTTAAAAAATAGTAATATGCTAATTTGGTTATTTTTTTCTTGTGTATGTAAGTTGTTTATTTTTGTTTCAACTCTTTAGTAAATATATAAAGAACTGATAAGATAACAGCTAACTAAGTGTGTTGGCAATTGCAGTTGATTGGCCGCGGACGCGTTTCCTATCTGTTATGATTATTCCTAGATTTTGCGTGCAGTTAGGGCACTTGTCAAATGGCGAATGCGAAGACAACTAAGACAAAAGCAGAATTTCTGTATTCTGCAAATACATAGTATGCAGTTGTCTGAGTGCCACGGTGCTGTGACTCGAAAATTTTGCCACTAATTGTATTATTCCAATGTTTATAACTAAAGTTTGAAGTATTTAGTTTATTTTTTGTAAATAGTATAAGAATATAAATATTATTGTTAATTAATTGTGTAAGAAGACAAACTTCCCGGCAAAAGTAATGCCACATTGGTTTTCATCACCCATAGTAAATATGTAAACCCATCTGAGGATACACTTCTGATGGGAATCCTTTTCTAATATGCAGGTGTATCAACAAATACCTGTCACACTTCTGCGATTCTGAGCTTATTCGGAAAAAAAATATGCAATAATGGTCTATATATAATATAAAAAAACACTGAGTTTGATTCCAAATCAGGTCAAGAATCACTGGTTAAAGTTTGTTGGTATACCTAAATAATAATACTCACTCACATCCTATTCTTCACTCCCATCCTATTTTCCCAAGAGTACAATAAAATAATTTGATTTTCTGAATTTCTTTAAAAAATCCCTTCTCCATAAACCTATTATTCCTCTTTTGTTCAATCTCTTCTATCATCCTCTCATTTTCCTTTTCGTCTAATCCCCTACCTTTTTTATGTCAAACTCAATCTCATTCATCCATCATAATTTTTCTCTCCTTCATTTCTTCCTCATCATTCCTATAGCTACACTTCTTTTTCAATATTACAATGTAATAATTATTGACAAACAAAGAAAGAGTTTCTTTTCAAGTGTTTGTGACCAAAATGAATGCTATTGAATATGCATCATATTATGTAGGTTTTTAATTTATAAATTTTGTGTAAAAATTTCTATTGCCATATTTATATATTGACTTGTATATTATAAAAATTTCTTACCAATCTTTAGTGTAAAGTAATTCTGTTTGATTTTATACACTTTATTTTTTACTTACAATCCTCAAGTACATATTATAAATTTATGAACATGTTATCATATGTATAGGCAATAAGAAGTTACTCTAACCAACGGGAAAATAAAAAAGCATAAAAATAATTTTTGATTTTGGTCGCGGTTATTATCCGCATTATCTTATTAGGAATTCTGAGTTTTAAAAGTATGACTAATTCTTGATGTTTTAACTCAGACAACAGCCGAGTGCTGTGAACTTTCTGGTGATCTTAAAATATATGGTCAAATGTATACTGTATCGTGTTTTATTTTCTGATAACTGCCAAAGAATGTCACAGCATTCTGCTGCTAAACAAAGACTCGATCTCAGTGCCTCTTAATGATATTTATGTAACTATTGTGTAAAATAAAAGATGTTTATGAATTGAAGTATTTTTTTATTGAAAATCTGAAACTAAGTTGATAACACAAAATGAATGTCATTGATGAACACCAATGAACGTTCATATTCCATACTCCATGGTCGTTCGGAGAGAAAGTTAATTATTATAATACATTATTTGTACCTACGTAAAAAGGATGAAGAAATGCAGAATGGAATATGGTGCCAATGTCCCGGCTTGGTGGGAAGAAGATTGACATATGTACTGGGTATTTATATGTAGGAGTATTGAAGAAGGGTTAATCATGACAGACAGCTCAATGGAACCCGAGTGCTTACGGGAACTACATAGACTGCTAATTTGAATGCATCATGAATTCTTACAGAAGGATATTAGGAATCATTATTTTTATTGGATTAGAAAATAATTCTCTTTCACAGGGGACTTCATGGCGGAAGAATCTAGTTACATTGATACAGTATTTGATTCTTAAGACTTGGGTAAAAAGAAAGAAAATAATCATTATAACTAACATGCGCTTGCCGTATTTTGTCAACAGAGTACTTTCACAAAACTATAATATTTGAGGATTTCAGTTTTAAAAATATGTAAATATTTATGATTAAAATTGAAATTATGTTAAAATCTTATTTACATTTGGGTATAAAATGATTTTGATTTTTATTTGTAAAAAATAATTTGAAAAATACATAAAAACGATGCAATAACTTGGTATTTATGAAAGTATACTAAAGTTATGGAAAATGGCCAACATCCAGCCCTCAAACATTGAAACATGTTAAACAACAGTAGGGCTTTTTTGCCCTTCAATACGCCGAAAACTCCTGTAGATCGAGCAACTTTTAAGCAATGGTCTCAGAAAAAGAGTGTGCATAAAGCATGTAAAGTGGTTGGCAGTTTGGCTTTAGTCCGCAGGACAGGCGCCGATACGAACGTTGCCATGGGCCCTATCTTCTGGTATGATAATAGTCTGTTCACGAATCTTTAGGTTCTTCATACATCCAGTGAAGTCGGTGAGTGAGCGGGAACCCCTGATTCGGGAGCTGTAGGGATGACCACCGATGAAGATCGAGGACTTGGTGTTGGTGGTGGGCCCACTGCCCACGCCCGGGTCACTGAAGTGCTTGTCAACAGCCACTGATACGACGTACTTGGATTTCAGTACTGAAATTAACAATACATGTTTTAATTAGTGGCTTATTAGGGAAAATAAAAAAATCAACAATTGTAAAAAATTTACAAAATACATACTTTGAATGGTGTGCCAATTTCCATCACACAAGAGGTATTGGTTACTCAATTTGTACGAAGCCTGGAACGGACCCTCTCCGTTGTCGACACGGGCCATGATTGTGTTATTGAATATCTCCAAAATCAGAAAATCTTTCTTGCCGTGGATGCTCAGAAGAATCCCAGAGGTTTGACGTGTTTTTATTTCCATCGAAATTTCAAGCTGCAATCCTACTTTGAAGTTTTGTAGCAGCTACAAATATAAGAATCAAGTTATGGTTCCATGTTTTCATATATTCTATATTCATGACACTATACACCCACACGGTTGTATTGCATGCCAATGTTGTGTGGCAAAAAAAGTTGGTGAGGGAAGGAGAGATGACAGAAGATCAGTGAAGGTTTGGAGTTATAATATTATGCAATTAGAAGATAAATGGAGATTTAAAAAATAATAATTATAATATCTTTTACCAGCCTTTGACTGTGCTGACCAGTGATAACCCAGTTTTAATAGCCCCTGAGAAAAATTTCATGTTTACCTTAAGATATCCCTTTCCTCCAAAGTAAATTCCATCTTCGAATTTCTGAAGGCAAGAAAGGGCGCCCACTTGCGTTTTTATGTTGTTCACAGGTTGTCCACTCATTGCAAAGTTGCGTATGCAACCATGGAAGGGACTGTAGTAATCCTGAAAATTTGTATATATTGTGACTCATGATCTTAAATGAGGCTCCCAACAGGCCATTGTTTTATATAAATTATAATTTTAACAAAAAAGTTTGTTTATAGCCATTGAATAATCACGGATAATATTTTACCTCTAAGTTGTATTTTATTTCTACGGAGACATTAGCCAATCCTCCCAAGAAGAATGGACCCTGCATTATGATGGTGTTCGAAGAGCCTTGGGATTTTCCTTCAGCAACCAGTTCTTCATCTACAGTCAGCTTGCCGTTAAGTGCTTCTCGGCTGAAGCTAACAGAGTGCCATTGTCCATCATTATATGCTCTGGGTGAAACCAAGCGAGCAGGCCCCGTCCCGCAATTATATCCAAAGTGAATCTAAAGAGATTGTGTAAGTTATGTTAGAATCAATTATGTATGTACCAAATAATTGTTTGTAATAAGTGTTTTAATAAGTGTTTTAATAAGTACGTATAATTACATATCATCAAATCCCTCGAAATAAAAGACATATATATATATTAAATTTACCATGTCCGCGCTCATACTGCAAAACTTTAGGGAGTGATTATAGATGATAATATATTTTTTTAAATCCCCACAAAGTTTTAAATAAAGCAATTCTAATTAAGTAGCAAAAAAAATTGTCCAGTGTAATTGTAGCATTACTATTGCGAGTAATGCACATGTTTTGGTAACAAAATGGTCTCCCTCATATTTCAAATCTTAAATCGAATAAGCTGATGGAGTGGGAAGAAATAATACTTAAAGGTGTGTTTATACAAACTATTTGTAAAGCACACAAAAATAATAAATTAATTATAACTTTTGTGTTTGTAATTTTCATGAATAATCAATAATAACCCCCCAAAATCTCGCGTATGAATGTGGAACACGGTGTATATACATTTTATGTTACCTTTCCGTCTCTCATGAAAAGTGTCACAAAGTCCTTATGGGACCTGTCTGCCGCGTAAAAGATGACTCCGCCTTCAGAGGTGGTGTTGAACTCCACCGAGAAGTCAAAGCTATTCTTATAGCGGGCAGGAAGTTTGTCGAATTCAACTCTGCTGTCGGGCTGACTGCCAAACCTAAAACCGTCAATCAGGTTTCCGCTCTTGGTGGCCCCACTGCCGTAAGCGCAGTTATCATTGACTGTGGGAGCCGGCAGTCTCGGCCTCTCTGGGGTCCAATCAGGTTTCCGCACAACAGACTTAACTGTAGTTACTACTTCTTTCGGTTTGAAGTCTCCTCTTGTCTCCGGAATAACTGCAACTACATAATATAATGCCAAATTATTACATATATTAAATTCTGTAAACAAAATTGTAACACATGACTAGGAACTCCAATGAAAAATATTATGGTTTAAAAAAATATATTCACATACATCAAATACGCTGATTCTGAATTTATAAATTTAATTATAGACTAGTGCAGACAAGTGAAATATTAATAATTAAAGTAATGTAAAACGGTAAAAAAGATTTTATAAAAACGAGCATACCTCAAATACATATTATTATTATAGCCCTTTCTTGTTTAATGGACTTTTTACATTTGTACTAGGCATAGGCACTGTTAGTTTTATTTTAGACTGTAATCAATAGCAGTATTTAAGGTTGCATAAAAAAATATAATCTTAGAATATGGAATTATGATCCCTCAAAATGATCTAAGGTGGCAATTTTTACGAAATTCTTGTGATATTTTGGTCTGTCATAGTATGCCTATCAGCCTTCCAAGGGACAACGTTTACTTTTGGGACACCCTGTATATAACAAAAAAAAAATATATATTGGGGGATTTGTATTACCCCTCCAGTGCGGAAGGGTTAATAGCGCCTTTAATAAGTATGATTAATAAAAACCTGGCGGTGGTCGTCTGGTGGGCAGCAACCTTGTTGTATTTTTTCTCACTGGTGGTGGTTTTGTAATATCATCAATTTCCTCTTCCACTATTTGTTTGTTAGGTATTATCGGAGAAACTTAAAAATAAACAATACACAACATAAGTCACTTACGAAAAAGCTTTGTTTCTAAGAGTTTCTGGATTTGACTTCAAAGGTAAACACAGTTTTTATTTTTTTAAGTTTCAGTTTTTCAATGAGATATATACCTAAAAACCTAAATTATTTATTTCTATACTAACTTCATATTATCTTAACTTTTAGAATTTTTATCTCAAAAGATCAAGTGAATAAAATACTTGAGTCTGGTCATGTCAAGAGTCACATTAACAAAATAAACTATGAAACTACATATTAATTGACGGTGGTCGAGGGGTAAGATTCTCGACTACGAGTCCAGAGGTCACGGGTTCAAATCCTGGCATACACAAGTACATTTAATTTAATTTTATTAATTTGTTTCATTCACAATTAATTAATTTAATTTTAGTACGTTTGCAGCATTTTCTATAATAGACATCAAGGAGTGTATGCTAAGGTCGAGTTGTGTGGCCGTCTAACCTCTCCAGCCTGATGGTTAGTTAGTTAGTTATAACATACCTAGAAGGGGAGTCACTAGAACGGCAGCTGCCTTCTTAGGCTCTTTGGAGCATCGGCCCAGCGTCTCGCCATGCTTGTTGGTGGCGTTGGCGAAGTTGATGATGGCCCCGTTGACAGTGGCATCCCCCAGGCAGCCACTGAAGGACCTCGTGGCAGATCCCAAAAGTTTGATGTTATATTTGGGAGGGACACCCCCGATGAACAGTTCCCCATACATGAAGTGAAGGCCAGGTGGCGGAACGTCGGTCCTTCAAAGTAAAAGAAATCTCAAATAAAATTTGACATAATTAAGTATCTAACATCTCTTTTATGCTTACATATTTATACATGTACTTTATTTTTATATGTTTTCCATGAATGAATGATTCAATGCTTGTATGCATTTTTTTCACATCTTTTCGGTTGAAAAAGTTTTATGCCAATATGGACATCTTCAGATTAGTGCATTTTAAACACAGAGAAGGATATTTCTAAATATCCAGGTCAGGAATAATTATGCTACATCTGCAGGCGGGTTCTATACCCACATGCCCGTTTAGTCCAGACTATTGATTAAAATTATGGTAATTCCGGCACTGTGTTATGAATTTCGAAAAACCCTCAAGATAAGATTTAAGAATTTATGAAAATAGTCATTCACTTGATAAAGAATAACTCCTGAAGATCATTTTGTATATTTGGACAATCTCATGTTTGACATTTTTCCCATCCTCAAAAGATATCTTGCAATGTTCAGCAGAGAATTGGCAAATTGCTAGTCAATCCAAGGGAGCCTACTATGCCTTGATACAAAGGGCTATCCAATTACCGTCTCTAAACAAATATCCCCTCTTCATCAGGCCTTATCTAAAATTGTCTCCCCCTCCATTCAACATTTCATCTCTTCTAAGTCTGAACTCGACTCCAATCTTCTGTATAATTATGAAATTTGACCATTTAAAAAAAATTTGCCTTCCCTCATTCTATAATTTGAAATGATGGGCTAGAATAACCTTTAAGGAGGAATGCTGGAAACGTTGAAACAGTAATAGAAGCAATCAAAGAACTTACCTATATTCATCATAGTCATCCACAACTATACTGAGCGTGTTTCTATCGTGTGTGGTTGTAACAACGTGCCACACATCATCATTGTAGAGATTAGAGCCGGTGGTCCGTTGCTCCTGTTGGCTGATGACCACTAAGGCTCCGTTTACTAGTGACAGTGATATTCCCGCAGATTGATCTCTGTTAGTTGCATAGAATATAAGGCCGTCCTTTGCTGCTGTCTTGAATTTGAGACTCAATTGGAATTGATTATTGGATGAAACATTGGGCTTTCTAATGTAGCCTTGACCCTGTTCTTCAAATGATACAAGTCTTGCAAACTGAAAATAATAAACACATTTTCTATGACAGAAATAATATTTTTTTTAAAGGTTTCATGTAGAGCACCTTAAATTAAATAAATTTTGTGTAAGAAGTTCTCATGTACAGAGTATGTAAATGGTACTAGATTATCTCACCTTAACTGGACATCCGGGATTAACACCAAAAGCTTCCTTATTCTGACTTAGATCTACCGGCGTTCCTGACACAAACACGTCATCGATACAACCATCAAAACCAGTGTTGATGACCTCTATGTAATTATGCTTGTTGGGGTAGCCACCAAAGTACATGCGGTTTGTAACTTCTAGAAGCACTCGTTCCCCATCAGCTTCATCTTTACTAATGATGTCATCATCGATCTTCAGTTGTCCTTTCTTGTGGTAGCGCGAGGCGCTGAGTGTGTGCCAGTGGCCATCGTTGAATGATTTCAATCCGCCCATTGTAAGAACAGTTCCTCCAAGGCGATACTGAAAAGAAACATAAATTTAAAAAAAAAATGCTTACACGTTAATTGTCTGTAGGTTCTTATCTTTATTAATTTTCAGTATACATTTATCCCGATGAAGAAATCATAGGTTTCGAAACATGTATACATCTCACATTCGAAATGTAGTTTTTAAGACAAAGTTGAAAGTAAATTGTTGCAATAAAAGAGTGTATATTACCTGTAGATATACTTTTCCATCTCTCATCTCGATTGACAAGAATGTATCTTCGTTTCCAGCCAAGAAAAGAAGGCCATCTTTAGCAAAAGTCTTAAATTTGAGGTTAATGTCCGATGTTTCTGGCTTAATGTATGATGAGGAATCTATTATAGCATAACCTTCTCCGTCAAATCTGTATCCTGTGTTAGGCTGTTGGTTTACAAGCTTGTCCCTAGAACAACATGCATCATGTAAATATGAATGTCAAAGAACATAAAATTATGTGCACTCAATAAAAAAATTATAAATACCTTTCCCTAGCCCCTGCACTCTTCCCATCAGTATCCACAAAGTTCCACAAGCCAACAGGGGTATCACCAATAACCAGTTCTTCGATTTGTCCTTCAAATGAGGAAAACCTGACAGCATCTTGGATTTTGTACTTGGGTGGATAACCGCCGACAAACAGTTTGGATTGATCCTTGTGCAAGTTAAATATTGTGTTCATTCCAGGGAGAACCTTTTCAGTGACATGTAATTGTTCTTTACCATCAGGCAACTCCTCTCGAATTGTCATTTTCACATTTTTGCCAACCCTAAAAGTAGTACATATAATCAAATAATCAAGCTACATAGGCATAATAATTTGTAAGATTAAATATTTTCATTTGGAATAAATAATAGTATTCATAGACTAGAAAATAAAATCCATAAACGTATTTAAAAAAACTAACCTATCAACTATCACTTGATACCAAACATTATCATCCACGCGCTTATCGCTGGTAAGTTTCTCTGGTGTTCCTCCAATGTCCCAATAAAGTGTTGGTTTTCCTTCTACTATTTCAAGAGCCATGAAATCATCCTGTAACAAATAAATACAAATGTTTTAAAAATGGACAATTCTTCATGATGACCTGGATATGAAATTTGCACATCATCTCACATATTATTTAATAAAGGTTATTTCCAATAATACAAATATATCTACTTTTAATATATTTATTCATTTACACCTGTCGGGCTTATTAGGTACATAGTGCATTCAAATTAACATTATAATAAACGAAATAATGATATTTTTATTTCCAGTTGCATGAATGGGATTTGCAATTCAAATATGTATAGCAACAAAAGAATATAAAAAAATGAGATAGGAACAAAATAAAATAATGTGAACACATTAATACAAAAACTGCAAAAAAAGAGAGAAAAGTATTAATCTAGCCTGGAGAAAATAACGAAAATCAACATATGAGTTAAATATTTATTTAAAAAAGGATTATATAATATAATAATGTTAGCGAAATAAAATGTTAGAAGTTCCTGATTTAAATTTTAGTATGGAATAAATGAAAATATCAATGGTACAGAATTTATTTCAAAACCTATGTAGCCTTTGGACTGGGGAATTAATAAAATAGTTTGTTTTAGATGAATGAACAAAGAACAACTAAGGAAGTCTCGTGTTATGATTTGGTACTTGGAACATTATTAGCTTAGTCAGGTGCATTCATTAAGCCATTAACTAATTTGAATAAAACTACCAAATCGCTCATGGTTCTTCTGTAAGATAGTCATTTAGAACAAGTAATTTCATTAAACTAACGTAATTAATTTGGTCAATAGGTATGGATAGTTTGTAATTGATGAACTTTAAAAAATTGTATTGAACTCTTTCAATTCTAATTTTATGTGTTTTATATTATGGCGACCAGATAGTTGAACTTGAACTGTATTATATAACAATAACTTCTTACCAAGGCAGTGAAGAGAATCTTAACCACTCGGAACATTAGAACGTCAAAAGACGTAAATATGATAATAGCGGTCAAGACATTAGTACGTCTTTTCACGTAAACGCGCGAGATTTTACAAAAATCGATTTATTTCCATCACTAGTATACGGATTGCCATGATTTAAAAAACAGAGTATCGATAATGAATAACGCTACGCGTCTGCATTCAAGAATATCTATGGAATCTAGAGGTGCATTATCTATGTCGATTGGACTTGTCATCTTGTTCGTTCATAATTTATTGCGTTTTTAAATAATTTATTAAAAATATTTTAGTTTGGACGGTTAATATTTTGAGGTGACTAATAGTTTTTAATTATATTTCTTCAATATATACAGTGTTATTTCTTTATGATACTCAGAAAACAGTACATTTTTCACAGCTTTGAAATAATGGTCAGCGATTTTTAGATATTTTTGACGTTTTCAGAAAATGTATATTTAGAAACGCAAATGTTTACGTACAACAAAACAATACGATAGTGAATTTCATAATCTTTCCAAAACAGTTTTTAGAATGAGGCTACGTTTCCCAAAACGTGAGTTATGAAGCTTTTAACAAAACTCGTGAATAACACAAAAATTTTCGCGTTTTGACAGTTCGCAAAGGAACACAAAGTAAATAAAAGTCCTTTTCTGAGAGGTTAAAAGAATAGAGTGACATAAAATCTTTTACTATTCTTAACAGAAATCTCAAAGATTTCATAGCATTATTTGTTACTTCATTGATGTACTTAATAAGTAGGGAAAATAAAAACATAACTTACACTTCTCGTTCTTCTCAGTTTGGTTCCATCTTGGTTACCCAAATACATCAAGAATCCATTGTCTTTGGGAGTTCTGAAGTAGGCAGAAACGTGAGTGGATGTACCCAATTCATCAACATTGTCCGGAGGCTTGAGCTCCAGCTGGGTGGACGGCTCAAACTCTACTCCAATCTTAATACTGTTGGCCAGCTCTTTAGCCAAAGCGATTGCCTTTCGAAGCTTTTCTATGTTATTTTCTGCAGCCTTCTTATTGGCTTCCATTTTTTGCTGTTTCTCAGTTACAATTTTCACCAACTTGGTAATATTAGGTTTAGTTTGCATCACATTGTCCACTAAAACAAATCAAATAAAATTAATATTTAGTTTCCATCGATATCTGAATTGCATTATGGAAGAGAGCCTAACCAATAATTGCTTTCCAATACATAATGTTATTCACATAACTTACATTGATTTTTAATGAGTTCTGAAGACTTCAAAGTTTCATCAACATCTTTGGGTAGTTGTGAAATCTGCTTCAAACTGTTGGGCAGATATTGGTTAACCTTGTACATAGTTTCCTTGATTTCCTTGGCAGTCTGATTCACTATCTGTGAATCCCGAGTGGCGTCATCGATGAATGGTCCCAATGTCATAAGAGGTATGCTTGTAATAGATCTGAAAAAGACATTTACATTTGGCCTTATAAAAGACATGCCAGTCTTGAGTGTTTTGTATTGGAATCTAATACCAAATACTTATTATTGTAATATTATTCACGCACCAGATACACAAAATAAAAAAGTAGTACATACTGAATAATGGCATTGTTAAAATCATCTGATCGTTGATTTAAATCCTTAATATTCTCAACAGCTTTTTCAGCTTCCGTCAGCTGAGGTTTGAGTTCAGATTGTACTTTATGGAGGGAATTGAGAGCTTCCTGGTACAGTTTGGTACTGTTGTCTTTTGAAATAGCAATTCGATCACCTAAACCATTTGTCTACAACATAAAAGTAAATTAACATCACAATGAACAAAAAAAATTAATAAATCAGGATTTGTATATTTCTTCAATAATTAAAACAACCATTGTAACAACCATTAATTAAACAACCATTAAAACAATAATAATGATTGAATTATTTGTATAGCGCCGTTTTCAACAAACTCAAGGGCGCTTAAATGTACCTACATAATACGATCGTAGATGGTTGATTTTTTATGCTTTGGTCTTTTGATTAAATATTTGTGATGCTGCAACATATTGCAAAAACATTGAAAATCATTAAATTAATCAAACTGTACAAAAAGTTTTTTTTCAAGAAGTAGGGAGACCAAAACAAATCAATTTGAAATTGGTACCAATGTTTTTTAATGCTGTTCAAAAAAAAAAATTAAAACATAATTTAATCTCGTATACCAGATCTGTGGAGTTCTGCATGGCTGATTTCGCAGCTACAGCAGCTTCCCTGGCTGCATTAATCTCCTTGACTATATCTGGATAAGCAGATGCTCCACGTACGGCATGCTCGGTTTGGGTGTTGTTCTTGGAGCTCTCATACAGGTCACTCAGTTGGTTCGACTGTAAACATTATTTAATTATATTCGCAATAAAAGAAAAATGTAAGAAAGTAGCACAAGTAAAAAAAGGGCCACTGTTTGATACATTCTGATGCTGCAAAACCATTCAATCAATGGGAGCATGCGAATATCCATGTGCATGAAACTAATTTCTTGTATTTTATAACCAGTAGCGGGGCATCCCATTTTACATCCACAAATTCCAAGCACAATGCAGATTTGTCCGGTTATGGAGTTCCCAATGCATATTGAGTCAACAGATGGCAGTAATTTTATTGTAAATACATCAAAATGACATTACCCACAAAATGTTGCTTAGTTAGATAAGAAAGATTATTGAAAGTGCTTTAGTTAAATAACACCTAAGTAAACAATAAAAACCTGTTGAAAACCGTTTGACAAGAAACTTACAGAAAAAAGTGTTTTTTTTTTTATTATTTAAAAGTATTTTATTTTGGAAAATTTTAAATTATTATTTTAGCAACCATAAAACATTTTATACACAATATATGATAGTGAATTTATATACAGTAATTGTATTATTTAATCCTACTCACTAGGTGTCCTGTGCTGAGGCATAAATATCAAGTATTGGTGTTTATAAGAAGATCAAGTGGCTACTTTACTAAACACATATTATGTAGTATGTACCAATTGTATAGTGTTATGTTTAATTAATTACCTTGGATATTAAAACTGCCATGTGGTCCTTAGCTTTATAAAAGAGTTGGTTTAGATCATCGATTTGGGAGTTTCGCTCCTCAATGGTTACATTGAAGAGGTTATTAATACGGAATCCTTCGTTCAATTCTCTGCCAGCCGCACTCACAAAATTGCCTGCTTCGTTGAGTGCGTAGCTTCCGTTCAGCAAGTAATCTCTTGCAAACGACAAATCTTTTTCCGACACCTTTTTCACCGAGCTAACCAATTCAAGTTTCATGGTTTCAAGCTCCTTTTGCGCATCCCTTAAACAAATAATTAATAAATTTTATTAAAGCAAACAAATCTTTTCTTTATTTGTCACTTATTAAGTACTAGTTTTAAAAATTTTATTATGTGTGTTATTATTTGAATATAACATAATATATTTATGTAGGTAAGTATCCTCTGACAATCATAAGTTCGTTGCAAGACATGAGGTCCCTGATTTTAGGTTTTCCAAAACTAAATTTATGTAAACAGCGGAGCAACTTATAAAAGACAAAATTTTTTAATAGCTTTCCAAAAGCCGTAAAGGAAGCCAAAAGTCTTGGCACTTTTTATAGGACATGCACTGAATACATGAATAAAAATTAATGATTTTTATATTTATCAAGATTATTTTCAGTTCATTTTATATATATCATTTATGTGCTTTATTTCATTGTATGTATATCTAAGCTAAAATGTATTCTTTCGTATTAGAAGCATTAAAAAATGTCATGCATATTTTTAAATGTAAAAAAAAACTGGCATATATTTTGTATTAAAAACTTTTTTTTTCTTTGTATTTTGACATTAAATTTGTAATTCCTGATTTCACCACCCGGAAGCATATGGTGGACAGAATTAAATGTATTATGTAATTTCTGTTGTGTCTGATATGAAATCTTATCCAGCATAATGAATGCAAATTTGCTTGGAAATTTTCAATATTGGAGAGGACGATTATGTGAATTCAGACAAGCGATAAAGTAGTTACCTAGCTTTTAAAAATTCTATAAATGAAATGTATTTTTCTTTGTTTAAAATATTATCATATAATTTTTCAAGATTACTAACGGTGATCATTCAAAAGGTAAATTTCAGACAACTCTCGTTAAAACTCTTGTTATCTTGTTATTAATCTCGTTAACTCTCTGTTAAAAAAATTGTTAAAAAATTATATTATTATAAAGAAAAGTGGCAATATTAGATTTTGAAGCAAATATTTTATATATAAATAAACACTCCTACTACAATTCTAATATATTGTGATATTCCAGTGGTCTGGGCTAGTATAATAATAATTTCATTGTTGATAAAACGACATTAACTAGAGAGCAGGTATCAAACTTACCGATTTTTACTGTTTAAGCCTTCAGCTTTTTCCGCTTTCTTTTCAACAATTTTTGTGTAATAATCAATGTCGTCCAACTTCTTGTCAAATAGATCAAGCTTGTCCTTTAATTTTGTGAATACCTGTTAGCAAAAAAATGTTTATAATTCTATTAATTTAACTTAACCACTCGAGCGATGGCTACCCAAAATTTGGTAGGTGATTTTTATTTAAAATTAATTATATTTTACAGTTTTTTAACCTAATGTGAGATAAATGGTGAAATCCAGGTGGATGAATTGGCTTTAAGCCACAGTAAAAATTTGATATATGTTGTCGTATTAATATTTGGAGACATGACATTAATTAAATCGAATGGTCAAATCAAAAATCGACCATTGGGAAATCTCCATGCCTCGAGAGGTTACTATTAAATTAGCATATTATTATTTGTGAAAATCAGTAAATGATAAATAAGAAATTATTTTTTGTGGACAAATGTAATAAATAGTTTAAAATAATTAAAATAATGTGTTAAAATCAAACAATGTAAAAATACATTTTCTTCTATGTGTTGGCAAAAGATCTTGCAGGTTTCGTAATAGGCCACTTGCATGCATTTTATAATGACTTGGAAAAAAATCATGTGGATAGATATTTCTACTAAGAATACAAAAAATGTTATTAACCAAAATTAGAAACTTGAAGTTTTTTAAATAATAAAATAAATAAATCCGTTTTTAACTCATGACATCACTGTGTATAAATGTCTGGTCTACGATTTTATTTTGATAATTTAGCAACACTGAAACTTCCGTTGACTTTTGATGTTTTGAATTTTGACGGATCGACTTAGAATATATGAGTATGACTATAATTTAAATTTGATAATATCAAAGTTGGATAGTAACATAAAACAAGAGGTACAAGATTAAGGTACGTTTAACAACAAGAATGTTCAGCTGTTCAAATTCTACACAAACCATTTATTATAATGTCATAGCAAAAATCAACCTTGCTTTTGAATACATAGTTCTCGAACTCATCGTCCACAACAACTGTGACTATAATGGCTACTCCATTTGGCCTCTGTAAATCGACGATTTCAATTTTATTGTAAAACAGTTATGTATAATGACATTGAACATTATAATGATCAATAAGGTGGGTCAAGGAAAATATAATTTTATGAGATAAAATATTTTTGGCGCACCTCATTATTCCCCTCTGCCAATCATGTGAAATTAGCTGTTTTTAAACTGATTTTTGGCTATTTAATCACATGTTTTTTTGCAGATATAAATTATGTCCAGTTTATAAAAAATGGTCATACTTGGCGGATTGAAATTGAAGGTTTCAAAAATACAATTAAAAAATAACTCTTATTGAGAATGTCTTAGAATTTTAACATGAACTGAAAAAAATGTGATGCAAGTGGCCTGTTGTAATAAATGCACGTGAGTAGATATATCTTTTAGAAACCTAATTATTTTGTTTATTATTACAATATTTAAAGCAAACCTCGGATTGAGCGCTGACAGGTTCAATAAACTTTTGCATCCTTTCCATTAGATTTTGCGCACTTTCTAGTTGAGAATCAGAGATGTTCGTCTGAGGTGATAAATCGTAAGCTAAAAGAATTTTTTTTAAATGTACATATTGTAAATTCACTGGGTAAAATGTGCTAGAAACATAAATTCATATACAACAAATTCAAATAGCCCTCTTTGTTTGATCTACGTATGTTGCAGCCATGTGGGAGCAGTTGCAATCAGGAAATGATTACAATGCCAGGGATGAAGAAGTTCAATAATTCTCCACGGTTTGTACATAAAATACAAAATTCAATTATGTATCGTCCTTCCAAAGAATTTGGAATTTGTCTTTCACCCTGTGTCATCTCATGTCAATGGTTTGAGTGATTTGATTTTTGCATAATATATTTAAACTAACCTTTAATGTCTGAAAGGAGTTGATTAGCTTCGGCCATGGCATTGTCAATACCTTGCCACTCTCCAGTCTCTATTTTTGAAGCCAAATCCCAGACATGGTCAACAGTTGCCTGAGACTTCACCTTACTTTCATTAACATTATCCAGTACAGTGTAGCACTGATTCAGTAAATCACCAGCATTGACCTTCAACCTTTCAGCATCTGATGCGGCAAAATCAGCCTGAAATAAAAAGAGCAAAATTCTTAATAGCTGAAGATATTACATAACTGAATAGAAGCTGAGGAAGTTAACTGCATGGAAAGTCTGTTTAGATACCGGAGGCGGTGTAGTAAAATCTTGTAGGGTTAGATGAAGGTTGTGGAGTCAATTGCTTTCGGAGGAATAATCACTGAAATGATTCCACATACTAAATAGTAATAACATGTACAGTAGAATCATTTAAAAGAGATTATTGCCTGTGTAATGGTGTACAGTTTCGTAGGACTAATGCGGGCTAAGGGGGGATTGCGGGCGGGTATTTCGAACCAGTTTAAACTACTATCGATGCGCACAAATACATTCAAATGTGCGCTCTTAATGTTTTGTCTTTATCTTCTTGTAATTTATTAAATTACTGTATAAAAATGTGTATTACTGAAAAGATTAAGGCTGAGTTGTTGAAAGCTCATCACTTTACTTAAAAAAAAAGATTTGTGATTAAATCTACCACTAGCAATACATATTTTAAATATAAATGTTCCCTGTAAAAAAAACAGCCATTTCTCACGCTGATCCAGTGTTTGATCTAGTTTTGATCTGCCATCAAAATAACAGCATGACCACAGCTTCACAGCCAATCCAAATTTTAATAAACGTTGAAACGGGCTGAAAATCAGCAGTTAATGAAAACCGTTTAAACGGTACTATCGTTGATTTGATTGTCAAAAAATGCAACGAGGGTGTGGATTAAAACATCTCAACCTACGGTTTACAATTAGTATCTATACCTTCCTATCCAGATTTTTGCTGTCTGTTTCAAGAGAATCTATGCCCGAAGAAGTATCAGATAAGTCAAACTTGTTGGGATCCAATGCCTCAACAGATGGTGTGATGGTCTTCACTTGATCCGTGATGTACACCAATCGCTGCGCTGTAAAGTAGCCAGATGCTTTGTTCTGTAGAAATCAAAAAAATACACAACATTATAAATAAATATGAATATATATATAGGCACTTCATCGTACTGATTAGTCAAACTAAGACTCAATAAGAAAAATGCAAAATGGACGCTCATTTTGAGTTTAGGAAATTAGGAATATCTAATCCTCAGATTTATTGGAGAAATTTATAATAACTCAATTTTTCTTTAATGTCCCTTTTGTTAATGTACTATTTAGTGAAAACCTCTTCATACAGTTTTCAATATTTTCAAACATATTGTTTTGTTTTTAATGAAGTACTTATTAATAGTCTACATTCAAAATTAAAACTAACCTCAAAATCAGTCATGACGGGATCTATCAACAGCTGTAGATTATCTGTTGAATCCAAGAGATGGTGTGTGCAGGAGTCGCATGCAAAGCAACCTTCGTCCGGTTTGAGAACATTTCTGTAGGGGCAATGGTCGCACTTGTCCCCAATAACTCCCGGCAAACACTCACAATGACCCGTCGCGGCATTGCAACCAAGGCCGATTGAATAGCCGGTGTTACATTCGCATGCTGGAAACACAAATTTTATCTGATTTTTATGAGGTCAAAGTGGGATTCTCAGATCATTCAGCTTGTCAACAGCATTTTGTGGAGGGGATAATCTAACATGATATGTTCTTTAATTTTGTATTTGTCCGCATTCAAATAATTCAGAGTCCTTTAGGCCCTATTTCTAAACCTTATAATATGTGACTGCACTCTGAAATGAGTGTATAAAAGAGATTGGTTGAGTAAAATAAGATTAACTTGAATAAAAATACGTCTTTTTAGTAAAGTTACAAACCATAGCAAATAGTCATACATAATGAGGGGTAAGAAACCAAATATATTATGTAATTCTGTTGCCTAGTAAGAAATAGTCTTTTACTTACTGACGCATCCGCTTGGAGAGAAATTCCAGAAGCCAGAGGCGCAGCGGTCACAGTGCTTGCCTGTGACACCCGGCATGCACTTGCACTGGCCTGTGGTGTCGTCGCACTGTTTGGATTGGGCCGCCACTGAGCAGTTACAGGCCGTGCAGCCCTGGCCTGACTCGAAGCCCCAGTGCTCAACCTCGCAGCGGTCACACTTGTCGCCGATCACGCCCGGCTTGCACACGCAGAGGCCTGTGTAGCTGTCGCAGCGCTCCATGCCAATTGTGTCGCATAGGCACACTGTTACATAAATATAACAAATAAAACTATATACTATGTGTAGTGGAAAGGTAAAATATCAGGAAGTCATGTAAGAAAAACTTTGCTTTTTGGATCCAATCAGCCATATCTAACGGTAACCGGGCAACTAAGGACAGTGGCAATTCAACACACTTAAAAAAATAGGTTTCATTAGGTTAGGTACATCCACTCGAGCAATTGGTTGAATATACATGCATTCACTATCATACATCAAAATATTAAGATGGAACATATGAACTGCTTACTGCGGCTTAAAGCCAATTAATCTATTTAGATTACGAAGTTTATCCCATATTTTTAAGTTCTATAAATTTGGCACATTACAACATCATCATCAACTTGCCATAATTTGCGAAAATTCGCTTGAGTGGTTATAGGCCTTTCTTTTATTTCATCACTTTTAATGATTTTATTTTATCACTTTCATAAAGTGAGTTGAACTTTTAATGTTCAATGTTGATCAAAACGATCTTGATACAATGAAAATGATTTCAAAAACTTCTTCCTCTTTTCCTATTTAACCTTTTCACCGCGTTCCTTAGGTTTAGAGAATAATGGTTGTACATAGCACTTTTTATGAAATTAAATTAAATTTGAGAATAGTTCTAGAGTTTCAACATTGATCATTCTAAAGAAAAAACCTCAGATTGGGAATCCCTGCTCGAAAGTTGCAGTTGAATTTCAATTGTGCAGAGGAAACATTGAGCACCTGAAGAGTCAAAATAAATGTTTGAATAATTTACCTTGACAATCTTTCAGTATGATCGCATCTCCATAGTAGCCAGGTTGACACAAGCCACAAGCGGCACCATATGTGTTATTCATACACTTCAGGCAATCCCCAGTTATTGTGTCACAGGAGCTATGGTCCTCGGGGTTTATATTACCTGAACACTGGCAAGGACTGCAAGTTTTACCTGGACAGAAAAACAAAATATTTTAAACTGTCAAGGATATTTTCTCTGCAAATTTTAAATTATTATAGAGTTTATTATTATGAGTTTTTGAAATTTGTCCAACTTTTTCTGTTAATACTTAAGATACTTACCAGGTTGTTGAGGTGTCCCAAAAAATCCTGAATCACATGACTCACAACGAGCCCCAAAGTATCCCTCTTTACATTGGCAGGTTATGGATTCGCCATCTTCACTGACTTCACAGCTTGTTGCAAAACTAGTCAAATAGATGATAAATTTATAATATTATGTAAATGAGTTTTGTTCTATAATAAAATAACATAATCAAAAATACTAATCATTTGTGGGTATGTCTGAGTAATTCTGGTTTAATGAACCCGATTTGCGTCAAATTTATGTACAATATGCATACATTAACAAAAAAATATTTTAACTGCCCTTTTCAAAATTGGAACTGATGTGTCGACAATTCAGATAATTCCATGATTTTTCACGGGTCTGGGTTAGTGTTATTATAAACCTTGTAGTAAAAAATATATGAAATTTTTACTTGTTGGAAGTGCGTGGAAGTGGGCAAGCACATATGAGGCAATCGTCGGGAGAACCTGTCAACGCATTTCCATGGTACCCTTCAATACATTGTTCGCAGTGGTCTCCTTGCGTGGAGTGTTGGCAATCCTGAAAAAAGCAAAAATAAATTATTCCACTTCAAATGATTGGGGGGGGGGAGGTTGAAAATATTGCATAAAAAATAAATACGATATTGTTAACAGTGTGTACACATTAAAAAATGCTTATAAAAACATATTTTATATTTACGTAAGTACATATTATGTAAATGAAATTTGGAAACATCCAAGTACCCACAAAGGATACAAACTTTTGAAAACTTCATACGTATGCTGATTTCTGTAATACTATGCAGTCCAAATCTGGCCCCATGGGAAAACAGACTTGTAAGACCTCCAAACCATTAAAAATATTGTTGTATATTTGTAGAATTTGAAGTCTGTTGATATTAATGTAAAAAGGGTACTTGCAATGCAAACTCCGGTATTGACATCGCAAGTGTGAGTATGGCCATGGCATTGGCAGGGCACACAGAAGCCGCCGTGAGGCCCGGAGGACACCCTGTAGTAGCCAGGGGCACACTCCTCGCAGGAGTACCCACTGTAGTTGGGAGGACACTGACAGTCCTCCACTGAGGTGGCTTTCTCTGCACCTTCATCCCACGACTCCATTCCCACCTGCAGGCTGACATTCTGTAGCCTATAAGACAATATTTAAAAGCAAATTATGCGCTTGCTCCACATTTCTACAGTCTGAAACTAACACTTTGAACTTGTATATGATAGGGATACCTAGTGATGCTATATCGAAGTGGTAAGACTCTCTTAGGAGAAAGAAAAGAGTAAAATTAAGTAAAGAAGTACACGCAATACAAACATACACTCAGTCAGGAGCACTCTTGTCCCGGAATAACAAAATAAATAAACCAGTTAGAGGATTATTTTTCTGATAATAATTTTGGAATATATCAAATTAATTATATTCATATTATTTTTTAATAACCTTGTTGTGACACTAGACTCCCAGTAAGTTGCCCTGATGTAGATCCCTTGCAGGTCTTCCAGAACAGTCATGAGGAGTTCTCTGGTACAGGGCAAGCCGTTTAGTGTGACAAATTCAGTTTCCCGTAGTTCTAAAGTCTTCTGCCAATAAGTAGTCGCGGGAGGTTGTTCGATACCGGAATGCACTAGCCAAATATCCGCCCCTTCCAGGACGACGTCTCCTTGACTCACGGCATTACCAAAAGGTCCAGTTGTATAGAAGATGTAATACTGGAGTGCTCCACCATAAGAGGACAACTTATTTGACAGATAATCTCTGGGAGCACCAAAGTAGACTGTTCTATTCACTGATTCATCAGAAGTGAGTTCAACGCCAATGGTTTTATCATTGACTTCTGTCGGACCCTTTTTGTGCCCAACCACTGATATGTTGTTAGGCGTTATTGCTATATTAACCAAATACCAATTGTCCATTTGTGTGATCTGAAAAAAAGTGACTTCATTCAGTACTTTATTATTTAGTACACATTGTATTGAAGGCATAGCCAAAATTTCAATCATAGTTCAACAAATTTTTCAATCTGTAAAATATTTATGAAGGAATAGAATGTAACGTTACCTCTGACCAATAGAGATTAGCACTGCCACATCTTGTCGTCTTTCCGAAGCAGAAGCATTTTGTGCAGCCTGCTTCATTACTTTCTTGCAAATCAAAGTTGCCATCTTTGCAAACCTCACATTGTTGGCCATTTACATTATTCTGAAAAATTGAAAGGCACATTTTATGATTTTGATACCAAAAGCCATGTACATATGTAATACTACATAACCTCGAAAAAAAAAAGGAAAAAGCAAAGTTTTTGTGGATTTAAAAACTTGCTTCAAGCGGACTTCTGCTGTTATATCCTTTCTTTTCTTTCACTCGTTATGTACGGAAAATAATATTGACCTTGCAGAAGCATTCAGCAGTGCTCTGGTCACAGATTTCTTCAGTAGTTCCTGTGACATCACAACTGCACTTGTCACAGTAGGGGAAGAGGTAGTGCCCGGGAGTACATGAATTACAAGTTCGCCCAACAATGTTTACTTTACATCTGAAATAAATTAATGGGTATTAACATGGAAAACATAAATCAGAGAAATAACAGGAAGTACACAAATAATATTGTTGCCTTGAGTACTTACTCGCACATTCCAGTATTAAGGTCGCACTGCAGTTGGTTGTCCACCACTCCCAGAGGATCACAGTTACAATCCTCGCAACCGATAATGGGATCGAATCCATACGTGTACGGAGTGCACTGGTCACACTTATCCCCGCTTACTCTGGCTGGGCAAATACAGTCTCCTGTGGAGTTACATATCATAATAATTATTAAAGATAATTTCAAACTATCACTGAGTCACCTGGTCACCATGAAAAATTTATTATTGATTTAGGTGGAACACTTCTTCTTCTTCAATGGCGCTACAGCCCATTTCGAGCCTTGGCCTCCTTTAACATGAGCCTCCACCGCCCTCTGTCCTCGGCCGTCGTCTTCCAATCTGCAACATGGAGTAGTCCTCTGGCATCTTTCCTGACATCGTCCTCCCATCTCAGCCTAGGTCTGCCCGCCTTTCGTTTGCCTCCCGGGTGTCCTGTTAGAACCTTCTTTGGTACACGTGTGCTTGGCATTCGGTGCACATGTCCGGCCCATCTTAGTCTGTGGAGCCGTAAATGAGTAGAGAGTCTGGGAGCTTGGTAGATGTCATATAGCTCCTTATTGTGGCGGATTCTCCATGCCTCTCCCTCTCGCACCGCTCCTAAGATTCTTCGAAGTACCTTTCTTTTGAAGGTGTCCAGCCGTTCCGCAGACTTTGCTGTCAGTGTTCCCGCCTCACATCCATAGGCCAAGACCGTTCTAATAATTGTTTTATACAGGGTTATTTTGGTTTTCCTATGGACGTTTCGGGATTTGAACACTGGCAGCAACGCGAAGTAAGTGTTGTTAGCGGCTGTGATGCGCTTTCTTACTTCTACTGGGTCTTCGTTGTCCTGCGTTATGATGGAGCCCAGGTAGGCAAACTCTTCGACCACTTCAAAGTTATAGGAGTTTTTAAAATTCACTTTATCTTTTGGTGTTTTATTGATAAGACTCTTTACTGAAAGACATATGTTGCTTTGGTTGTATAACTAGTGAAGATTGTGCAAATACAAAAAAAATCTGTACCTTATGTTTTAAAGATTCAGTTAAACCAGTTTTCTTGAACATTTTTCATGAAGCAACTGAATTTTTTTAATTTCATATTCATTTGAAGTTTTGTCTAAACAAACATTATACATACTTTTTTTGCCAGTAAACAATGACGATTATTTTTGTAGAATACAATTTAATTATTAAATAAAATCAATTCAGAAAATTAATCATCTCTCAAGAAAAAAACGTGTGAAGCCCGTACATTAACATTTACTAGCAAGATGCACATTTTTTCAATTTACTATCTACCATCCCAATATATATATAAAGTTTCAGCTACAAGTCGATAAAAACTCATCAACATTTGTCAGCATGTGCGGTTGAGAGGCAATCACATTATTAGCGATTAAAATATTCAGTTCATAAATGAAAAACTAACGAGATAAAACAGAACAGTGAAAAAAGAGAACATGATTAAATAATAGGTTAGGTTAAGATATTTTAGGTTTTATTTGGTTAGGTTAAGTTAAGTTAAATTAGTTGTTTTTCGTCATTTTTCTTCAATGTTCTGTTTTGTCATGGAACTAAATGAAAACTAGCCTGTGTCTTTCTCGCAGAGTGCGGTGGATGGGCAGTCGCAGGGTTTGCAGTCAGGGAAGCCGTAGAAGCCGGTCTTGCAAGCCTCGCAGCGCTGGCCGATGACGTTGGGCCGGCACTGGCACTGCCCTCCGAAGGGCTCGCATTCGAACGAGTGGGAGCCCATGTAATCGCATTGGCATGGCGTGGCGCCGTTGTTGTAGTCAGAAGTCAGCGAGAATACGGCGTCCCGACAGAAACCTAATTATGTAAGGTGTATTAATAATATTGCATATTATGGAAGTTCAGAGAAGACACATCGGCAAAAAAACAGATAACAAGAGGAGGCAAAGAAGCAGTGAAAAGACAGGAACTAATGATGGAAATTGCAAGTTTTTAAGGCACTTTCAAATGTTTGAATTTTAATATATTGTGTTCAAATAATTTAAAATTGAAATAATCTATCTATAAATAAAAATGTTAATTTTTGTTTGTTCCAAATCTTATATATCGGAAAGTTCTTCACCGATTACATTGAAATTTTAACAACATTGCATTTGAATATGTATGTATTTTTAAACAGCGCCATTTGTTGGATCTAAAAGCAACATGCGCTATTGTTTCTCTATCAGCACAGACAGACTGAGCCACAGCAACGCATGGCAGGGTACAGCTAGTTTAAAATAAAAAGGGATGAAAAAACCCATTACAAATTTACACTGAAAATATTTTAAAAAATTACCTTCGCTTGTTTTGTTTACGAAGAAATGATTGTTTCCACAAGTAGAAATAAATTCTCTAGTTTGGTCAAGTCTGTTTTCTTCCAAGAGAGATTCCTTGTAATCAGCTGCGGGTATAACCATCAAATAATCCAACCAAAGTTCTTTGTTCTCCGGATCCTACAATGTATCATAAAATATTATTGTTTTGATTAAATTGACATGGGTGAAAAATAATAATATTCTTGATAGTTTAGTTTCAGATAGAATGAATAAAATTAAATGATCAAAAGCGCATTAAGTTGTTGACATCTTCCAAATGACAAAATCTGTCAAACATTTTCATTTACACTGTTTGGAAGTCACAAATTGAACTTTCCATAGTTACAATTGGCACATTCAAAGTGTTGTATCTCCAACCTTTTTCAAATAGAGTTAGGAAACTTAAAGTGTTGGTTTTTTTATACGCATACCTTTCCAAGTCCAATGGAGACTAAGAAGTTTTCTGTTAGTGAAAAACGGTTCGCTCCATCAGGCATTTGAACCACAGTCCTGCAGCCTGAGTTAGATGGACAATGTTTGATTGGTAAAGTAGCTTCGTATATTTGTCCATTTTGTATTAATACGTCCAATTGAAATTCTGTAAAGGTCAAAGGAAATAAAAATATATTGTAACATGCCAGGCTTTGTTTACATTTTATTTAGCATATAGGAACATATTCTAGAATATTTAAAGATGTGCCAGTAGTACTAAAGTTATTGAAAAAATTACTACATACATACTTGAATGAAAAAAGGTTTCAATTACTATTATGTACATGGTGACCGGATAAATCATCACAATGATAATTCATCACATCTTTAAAAAGTTATATAAAGTCATGGAATGTGATGAAATAAAAACTTTATTAACTGGGTTAAGCAGGTTAGGTTAGGTTAGGTTAAAAAAAAAAAAAATTATCGTTTCTAATGACTTTATATCACTTTTTAAAAGTGTGTTGAATTGTCACTGTGTTGAGTTATCATGCAACCTATGTACATGTATGTTTTTTGTGAGAAAATTTTATAGTGCCATTAGTATGAAATAAATGGTTCCATGCTAACTCAACACAGTGACTATTCAACACACCTTTAAAAAGTGATATAAAGTAATTAAAAACGATGAAAAATTTTTTTTTTTAACCTAACCTAACTCTACCCAGTTAATAAAGTTTTTGTTTCATCACTTTCCATGACTTTATGTAACTTTTTAAAGATGTGATGAATTATCATTTTGATGATTTATCCGGTCACGGTAGTAAATATCTGCTCAACCAATAAGCTGATGGCAACGTCATGTTTTTCTGATTTGTATATAATAATTACAAAAGAGACCAGCTGCCCTGAGTATCAATAATGTATTCAATGACATGAGTGAAGATGCAAAAACCGCCCTGGAAATTTCTGCTGGCTTTGATACATTCACAAAACAGTACTTAAGTAAAATGAAAATAAATATAATATTAATATTTTTTGAATTAAAAACATAATATGTGCTTGATATATAGCGTAAAAGATATATTCTTTTTGTATTCAATATATTCCAATAGTATTTCATAACTATTTCCAGATTTCCGAAAAATTCCAGAGCGGGTTTTACAAGTTAAAGATTCATACGAAAAGACATACATATAATAGGGGAGGGGAATAGAATGGCAAAGATAAACGCAAAAATACAAATTCAATATCTATAATAAGTAATGGAGTACTTACCAGGGGTATCCGGTTGGTAGTACTGCACAATGAACACATACTGTCCAGGTTGTGGAACCTTTGAACTAACATCAGTGATTGGACTTTCTTGAGAGAGGTAAACCAAATCTGTTGAGTTATCGAATATATTCCAAGGACGAACTTTGGAAACTGTTTCTGCTTCAGACTCAAATTCAACCTACAACACAAAAATAACAAGGTTGTTGAGAAGATTATAAATGAACAAAGACCATAGAATGCATCATAAACAGCTACCAACGGTACAAACCGGGAGAGTAAATAAATATTGAGGGATATGCAACGCATTTGTTAACCACAACAAAGGAGACAACGGCATCCCCAATTGGGGTATGTTGTGAGGCTAAAGATATGAGGGAGGGGAAGAAGATGGGATAGTACCAGGCTATTCAGATTTGGTCAACATTTCGATTCTGAATGTTGGTCTTTCACTAGGACGATAATAAGAGTATCTACCACTCTGTTACCCGCTACATATTACATTTTGTATTATGTATAATTATTTAAAAAGATCATTACCTTCTTATAGTAAGGAGCAAGCGGGAACTCGGCTTGTACACATTTCCCATTCTTGCGGACACAAATGGGTTGGGGCTTGATATAATCCAAGTGCCAATCCTGGTAGGGGATCACCACAATAGACTTAATTCCCACGTTTGTTTCATTGTCGCCCTGTAATCATATGAAAAAATATTGTGTAAGTCACATTATGCATTCCATCTGAATATATAAAAATCACGTGTCACTGTGTTCGTATACGCTAATCTCCGAAACAGCCCAACCAATTTCAATTTCAACCAACCATACACATTCAATTTTATGAATGTGTATGGTTGGTTCCAGCTTGAAAGATAGGATAGTTTTGGGCCCGATAGGTGCCACTGTTGTCGAGATTTAATTTATTTTTTTATTTCAGCGAAATCTCCGAAACCGCCCAACCGATATCAATAAAATTTCGTGAATGTATATGGTTGGTTCCAGCTTGAAATATAGGATAGTTTTTGACCCGATAGGTGGCGCAGTGGTCGAGAATTTTTTTTTTTTTTTTTTTTCAACAATTTTTTTTATTTCTTATATTTCATCCAAAAACACATACAACCACAACTTTAAACTTCCCTACACAGAAGGCGGTCTGTGGCAGGACAACGTCTGCACGGGCCCACTATTAACCTATAAATATCAATTTGTGTAACAAAATCAAGATTGTATTTGCTTTAAACAGCGAAAGTTTTCCATTTTTGCCTACCTAACATTTTGAGGCAAAACTAAAATATTATGTGTATAATTTCTAGAATTAATTCAATGGTTACTTGACAAACTAACCTTAAGTGACAAACCAACGTTGATATCCTGGATATTGAATACGTGAACTTTGCTGCTCTCATCCGTGACAATTTGCCGACAAGCAAATGTGTATGGGCAGCTGTTGAGCAAAATCTTGGCGTATTCCTGTGATGCGCTTCCCCTGGCAGTGACGGTCAGTGTCCCTCCGGTCCGGTCTCCCCCCTCCACAGGAGTGACATACTCAATCAGCATGACATGTGGCCCGGTCTTGGTCACCGTCAGATCCAGCGACAGTTCATCTTGCATTTTGTCAACTAGGGGAATTTCCGGCTCTTTCAACTCTTTCAATTGCTGAAATAAGTGAAAAAAACAATGTTGCAACAAAACTTAACTAATAAGTAGGAAATTTGTGAGCTGAAACTGTAAAAACTCTGAACTGTAAGCTTTGAAGTTGAGAATGGCTTTTAGGACATTATATTTAACCGGTAGACAAGAAAATTGAAAATTTTTTTTAAAGCTAACACTTAGACAATGCTGTTCTTAATAAAGTACATTTTAATTTTTTGTCTATTACTAACCTAATAGAAGTAATATTTGAAAGGCAAAATGAATGTATAAGGTCGACACTGTAATTGTAGTGCTTCGTACCATGCGTACGCACAGTTCTTCAACTCTGCAAATGCAGGGGTTCAATGTCACATATTTTTGAATAGCTCGATAAGAAAAATTGTTTGAAATGTTATGTTATTTTTGTCAAAATTGTGACCATCTTTTAGCCTGAACCTTTCTATATACCAGTAAATATTCAATATATATATATATATGATATAGTGCAACAAACCTGATTGTAGTCAATGTATTGGTTAATGCGGTCCCTCACGCCATTCCTGGAAGTGAAGCCTCCGGCGCCTCTCACCGAGTCGTAACTGGAGATGTTCGGGTATCCAAAGTGACGGCAGAGTCCCTTGTCTCCCACGGTACATACTGACTCCACCTGCTGCGTCAGAACCGTGGCTTCGTAGTAAGCAGCTGGGACCAGCACAAAGTAATCCTGTAAGGAGAATTGCCGTTATATACCTAAAACTTTTTTTTTGTTTATTTAACATCTCCCAAAGGTCCAGAGCTAGAAGCACTAAATCTCCAGGAGGCTGAAGGAATAAGGTAAAGGGATAAAGAGGGAGAATATTGACAGGAGATTGAAGATTGAAGGGCTGATTAAGAAGGGATGTGATGGGTACTAGAGTCCAGTTACTAAATGTATCTTTAAAAGGTTTAGATACCAGGAAGTCAATCATCATATTGTTAAAATAAAAAAAAAAACAATTTAGTAAGTCTGAGTTTTTGATAAAATTGTTTAAAAAAATAATAATAAAATAATTTTCTGTCAAAATATTATAATACAGGCAGGTAGGTACTTTATCTACAATCAGTTCCACTTTTGAAATAGACACATAAATTCAAATCAAATTTGAAGAATCATTTTTAATTATAATCATTTATAATCATTTTAAGAACAAGAGTTACTCGGACTGATACACAACAGAAATTCACCATTTAATACTACATATGTACATCATATCTCGCTCAATTTAGAAGAGCTAATAAAGTTTAATATAAATTCTAACAAAGTCAAATGTGATTTGAATTTTTCAATAATTGAGTTAAATTAATGTTCCTTGAACGTACCAAAAGCAGACTCTTGTCGATTTTGAAAGTGACGTCCCAAGTTCCTGGGTTCATCACGAATGGGGAGGGATTAACCCCCAGGGCTCCAGAAACGGTCACAAACTGAGGTGTGGTTGTTGGCTTCAGTAGTACATCAAACCTGGATTCGGAATGAACACATTGCTCATAAGAACTGGCACAAGATTAGAAGAGTTATACTTCATCAATCTAAGGTAGGGTTGTTTCATTTTTGAGCCACAATTTGAATATTTATAACTACATATTGTTAACTTAAAAATAATGTTAGAATAGAGTTCTAAAAATATGTACTTTTGGCTAACCATTGACTAAATGATGACAAAACCTGGCCTAAGTAATGAATGCAGTAGGTTATAAATGTGAGACATCAATAGAGATACAACCTTAAAATAAACTAAAAAATATATTACAAACATACTCTATTAGTTTCCAATATTGGAGTGCAATAATTGACCATTTTGTCTGGTACATAATAGAGTAGGGTCTCGATATGTATGTAAATAGTAATTTATTAGTGGTTGGTTCATGATCTATCTAGGTATTTCATAAACTGTATATTGTTTTAAAATTACTTTTGCTCAATTTCATTTGAGTTGTCTGGAGTAATGGTGATCTTTCCAATGATGGGGTCTGGATTTGGGTTGACATAACGTAAAACCATTCGATAAAGGGACGATTTCTGGATGAAAATGGTTTGAATAATTGTATTCTGGAAAAAAAAAATAACATTATTAGTATTGTAATTTTAAACTACCATAAATATAACGACCTTACAACCTGTTTCATTGGTTCAAAATTTTTTTTAGTCAAAATATCAAATCTTTACATGAGTCATTGAGAAGACGGCATAGCCCTTCCATGAGAATCCTGGAAACCTGGATTCAGAGTAATCATATCGGACAGGATTTCCCGACGGAGTGGACGCGTCCTCTACTTCATATTGGTATTGGTGTAGCGTGGGGAAGTAGTGGATATTGAGAGGCTCATGACAGCGCAGGCCTGTCACACGTGGCTTGCATGTGCACTGCCCGCTGCTCTTGTCGCATATATTGTTCACAGATCCTCCAACGTCGCAACCGCAATCTGAAAAATGAAATACATATGTAGTAATAAAGAACGGGCGTAGAAATTGTATTGTATGAATTCCGAGCGGAAGTAATGTATTATCAATTTCTTATTGGGGTAAACATTCAACCGACCATCAACAAAATATTGGTTCATTTGTGGCGGAATTGTGAATAAGGCATGTGGCGTAAGAGGGAAACGAGATCATTTTATTTAAAGTTAATATTTTATTCTCAATTCTGCTTTATTGCGAATTCATAAAAATTATCACAAATGTACATTCAAATAAATGGTAGCCCGTAATCAATAACATGCTATATATTATTATTATGTACACACCATGTAAGTATGTAGTTACTTACCAACACATCCAAAAATATTTTCCTGGGTTAAGTTGTAAGACCCATCCTTGCACCCTCTGCAACTTCTCTCTCCAACTGAATATTTGCAGGTGCATAGGCCAGACTTTGAATCGCAGACTCCAATTCCTCCCTGCGTTCCTGGTTTATAGCAGTCGCAATCTGAAAATCAAATACATACATTTGGTTTAATTCCCTTTCAACTGTTGTACATTATGTATATTTATTAATGCATATGTATAATGATTTGATATGTTTGATAATACGCACCAATACATCCTGCCGGGTTGTTCTGTTGGAGGTCCCAGTATAATGGTCTGCACTCATTACAGATTCTTCCCTGAACCCTGTCTTTACACTGGCACAATTCTCCAGCGGGTACAGAGCCACAACCTAAAAATATACAAATTCTTTCATGGTTAACATTTCTTCACATATAATATATACATTTAAATATAGGGACATCTGTACAAGACTGTAGGTTTAACCATCCCAAACCGTGTCTTCAACCGATAAAGATGCTGAGTTACGATGATGATTATTGGCTATGGACTGCCTTCCGCCTCCAGCGTATGACTTGACAACTAGATATTTAGTTGTCAAGAAAATAAGAGAAAATTTGTAAAACAATATAAGAAATGTGTTCCTCAGGAGATAAAATTTGTAAAATTTGTACAAGTGTTATTTTTCCGGGGTTCCCTTTATGGCAGCGCTCTGAAATCAGTTTATTTCACTACGCTTCGAGGTTTCTTGGTTTGTATACAGGGAAAAGTGTAAATTTCATGACACAAAAAATGAAAAATATAAACTAGGTATTTCAATTGAATTGAACAGTTAAATACCTCCCCATTGACGGTGTATACCAAATACTTTTTATTTTCGCTGCCGCTGGGGAGATGTACAAGATATATAATTTATTTAGTTTTCTTATGTTTTTGGAGAAATCACCATAGAAGTAATTATGAAATTAACAATCAGGCCGCAGTATGTCATCGGCACAGTATTCATGCTTTTCAGGGTCAGAAATTTCAGCCGATTCTGGTAGAATCTGCTTGGAATTGGCCAGTGGCATGGAGTGAGGATTTTGCCAGTGGCGTGGAGTGGAAATATATTACCAAATATATAAAATTTAGAAAAATGATTAATTTCCCAGAATGACGTCCATTACAAATATATTAAATAATAACAAAGCTTGGTGATTGCTTAGTTTTATGGTTTGTGCTGTGAAACCTCACCTGCGAAAGATTGGATGACTCCAGCAGGATCACAGTTGCACTCCTCACAGATTGGGAAGTTGTAGAAGCCCTCCTTGCAGATGTTACAGCGAGCGTTGTCAAAGTTCCCTCTGCATTGGCATTGTCCATCTTGGTCACAAGATACTCCGATAGCGCCGAGAGAATCACAGTTGCAAGCTGGAAACAATTGAAAAATGCCAATATTATGTTATGTTAATTTTATGGTAAAACACCTGAGATAACATGGTGTTCTTAGGGCTGGCAAACTGATTGCTCCAAATGTGTCAAAGAATATAATAATAATAATAATAATAATAATAAAAACGTTTATTTGACAATAATTTTTTACATGTTTGCATATAGTTTGTACACATACATTTAGATGATTATATTGTCAAAAGGGCAACTGCTCAGCTGTACATTCCGGATTTCTCCGGGAATGTAGCTGGTTTTCAGCAGTGCCTTTAATATAATGTGTTATAAATCGATAAATACAAATTTCTTTAAAATAAAATAAAATATAAATTCAGGATTAAATTTACATAAAATACATAGATAAAAATAAAAAAAATAATAATCACAAGTAGGTGTCCCTTTCATTTTAAATTCAATCAATTATGATGTTGTGCGGTTGACTGTGCTGTCAGCAACCATTCGCTGCAGAGCTTCTTAAAGCACTGCAACGATGTTGTTGTTCGAATAGGCAGTGGTATTTTATTCCAAAGTTTTGACGATGAGTAGCTAAAACTACCCTCAAAAACAGCAGTTTTATGTTTGGGGAGAACAAGTAAATGGTCTCTTTGGCGTGTACTATGTGCATGTGAGTCACGGGACCACTGCAGTCTGTCAAACAGATAGGAAGGAACCTTTGAATTCATCAAGTTGAACAGTTGACACATTTGATGTAACTTCCTTCTGTTCGACATATTCAGTATTCGATGCCGATAGAGGTAAGGCGAGATATGCTCGCGTCTCGGGACATTATAGCAATATCGGACACATGCATTTTGGACTCGTTGTACTTGTTTTTGGGTTTTTTTCAATAAAGATGGACCGTAAACTGAGTCTCCATAGTCCAATATTGAGAGAACAAGACTATCAGTAATAATCTTGCGTAGTTTCACTGATATGTTATCTCTTATATTGTACAATAGACGAAGCCTCGAGTAGCACCACTGTGACCTGTTTTTAACATGTTCATCATACCTCAATCTACCGTCCACCATTATTCCAAGGTTGCGCGCAGCATCAACAAAGGGAACGGTGGTTTCATGTATTTTTACAACATGTCCTCCATTTTTTACGCATGATATTTTTTGCTTAGTTCCCATTAATAAAGCAACAGTTTTTTGAGGATTGAGAAGTAACGCGTGCTCCTTTGCCCAACTGCAAACTCTACGTAGGTCACCATTTACCATATCCACTGCCACATGAGTTTTACTTACGTCAAACGATAAATATAGTTGTGTGTCATCAGCATACATGTGCGAACCACAGTGTTCAATAGATTGCATCATGTCAGCGGTATATATAGCAAAAAGCAATGGCCCTAGTATCGATCCCTGGGGTACCCCTCTTGTTATTATAATGTCAGATGAATATTTTAGAGTCCCATTACTATCCTTGCAAACTGTGCGCTGAGTTCTATCTTTGAAGTAATTTTGAAACCATTTTATTGCTTCATCGTCAAAACCAAAGTAACGCAACTTTGCAATAAGTAATGGAATGCTCAGTAAGTCAAATGCCTTAGAGAAGTCCAGCAGAACTAGTATCGAGGCTTTGCCTGCATCAGTGGAGGCAAGAATATCATCTGTAATACATTGCAGAGCTGTTGTAGTGCTGTGGCCTTTACGAAACCCCGATTGATGACGAGGTATAATCCCGCATGTTTCAGCGTAGACTACTGTTTGCTCAAACACAACTTTTTCGAGTACCTTGGATAATGCTGGTAATATGCTAATCGGTCTGAGATCACTAATACTTGAAATTGGTTTCTTTTTCGGAATTGGTGTGACTAAACCATTTTTCCACAGTGCTGGAACTATACCTGTCCGTAATGATTGGTTAATAATGGTTGTTATAGTGCTGAGTGCATACGGAAGTATGAGTTTAATCATTGAGATACTTATTTTATCGCAACCGATAGCGTTTGATTTGATAGTATGAATGTGTTTTGATATTGTAGTTTCATCAACTATTTGAAGTGAAAATGATTTTGCTATAGAGTGATTTTGTGTATTATAATGGTTGACTAAAATTGGACTATGTTCTAGATTTTGACTGTGATTAATAAAATGATTATTTATGGCTTCTGGGTCATTTAAATGTGTTGGTATATCTCCGACTTTGTCTTTAACATGAAGGCAATTTTCTAAAGATTTCCAGAGTTTTTTTGAGTCATGTACATTATTATTGATGTTATATTCAAAAAATGCTTTTTTTTCTCTTTTCATGGAAGAGGTTACTAGATTTCGTAATTGTTTATAATAAGTGTAGTGTGAGTCTAATTTTGATTTTAAATACCTGATATACGCGCGATCTCGAATTTTCATCATATATTTAATGACATCTGTTATCCAAGGTTTGTGTTTGTCTTTAATGGTTATTGTCTGTTTTGGTGCATGCGTATCGTAGATATTCAATACGTACGCATTGAAGTGTGTGACCATACTGTCAACATCATTCAAAGCGCTTATGTGTTGCCATGGCCCGTTAGCCAAATCGGCATTTAGCCTATTCATGTCTATGTCTTTAGTGTTTCTGTAAGTTATTGTTTTTGGTATATATTTTGGTTTTGAAAATTTTAAGTCGCATATAACTAAACCATGGTCGCTTATAGTTTTATAATGGTAAATTTGTGTACGTGTAACTATTTCAGGTTTATTAGTGAATACCACATCTATAAGTGTCGAGGAAGTACCTGTTACTCTTGTTGGTTCGTTTACAGTTGGCGACATATTAAATGCTTGCAATGCATCTATTAACTTTTTTGCATCCGGTTCCTGTTTGTTTAATAAGTTTATATTTAAATCGCCAAGTAAAAAAAGTGTTTCACACTGAAACATGTGGTCAGATAAATTATCACTGATACAATCGATTGCGTCATTGACGAGGTTTTTACAAGTTCTGTATGCTGTGCCTAAACATATATCGATATTCGGAGCCTTAATTTTAAGCCACATTTGTTCCAAGTACTTGTTTTCGTGTGGTAGTATAACGCTTGATAATTCACGACGTACATAGAAACCAACACCTCCCCCACGTTTAGGACGAGGGGAAAGATATAAGTTATAACCCGGAATTGCTCTATCAGTTGTACCTCTGCTCGCATCAATCCAAGTTTCGTTCAAGGCTAATGCATCGATTTCGTGTTCTCTAATATAGATACATAGATCATCAAAGCTTGTACCAAGCGATTGTGCATTTAGAAAACCAATAGTCAGTCTACGTTTTTTATTATTATTTGGAGCCATTTATGTAATATGCAATCATCTTGAATGGTAAAGACAAGATATTGTAATATACAGTATTTGAACATAGAGAAGTTGAATGAAATAACAACATGGATAATTTAAGCAAACACAGCACAAGATTTAAATAATCTGGAGGTAATAAATAAAACATAAGGTTTTTAGCGCATGAGAAGTTAATGTAATGAACGTGTAGGAATTGTAAGATAAAGAGACATAAGAATAGAACAGAAAAAATAAAGTTGGAACTCAATACCACTGCCCGTCCGGTAAAATTAATAATATAATATGGTTGCCATAATGTCACACTACGCGCATAACAACAGCAATATAATAAATCGAGATCATCAATATTGGTAATACTTCGTATATTCTGGTGTACAATTTTTAGACTGTACGATTCCCAACAGTATTTATTTATGTCTTTAGGATTATCAACTACATAATTGTTGCATGTGAGCATAGATTCATCGGGAATTTCAAAAGAATGTTGGATCATTTTTAGAGTAAGTTATCTGTAAGTAAACCCAAACGGTAATATTAATTTGGGATGGTAAATTTATGTTTTTGATGTGTGAACAAAGAGTACATAAGTTTGGTTGCTCAGTTATTGACATAAAATAATATACATGAATTATTGTAATACATAAATTGTGAGAAAACATTAGCCATTTCATGTTCTTCGAATGGTACAAATAAAAATTGCAATTGGTATTAGTGGTGAATTGAGGGTTAGCTAGTAATTTCTTATAATAAGGAAGTAAAGTAGCGGGGTCAGAGAGACACAATGATATAGTTGCAAATTTGTCATATAAGAATTTCCTGATAATGTGTGGGTAATATAAATGCACCACGATGTTAATAATTAAATTATTAATTGAAATGTCTGACATCGTGCGTATTTGGGGATTGAACAATGCAATATTGTAGTATTTTTTTGAAAGGAATAGAAATATCATGAAATATAGGAACACTCTGATTAACATTTTGAAAAGGGATACAGGTAGTATGGGTATGATTGCATTTGTGAGTCATAGTGCAAGTAAGATATTCTCAGAGGTGATATGTATAGCTCTCGATTCCGTGGTTTGGCGTATATATACTCGTCCCGCTTTTACCCATACGAATGCAAATTTTTTATCAATAGCCGTCTTCTTCGCTAGGTAAAGTAGGCGTTTATTTGTTGAAGTCAGGTGTTCCGATATATATACCGGCGTGCGCGGTCCGGAGAGTCCTATTGAGGTCGTGTTGAGTTTGTCTTCCTTAGTCACAGCATTCATATTGTACCTTTTTACATCGTTTAAAAAGACATCTCTTACGTGAACGTGCTTAAACCGCACAATTATAGGTCTGGTTTTTTGGGGGATTGTCTTACCCGGAGACCTATAGCTGGTCTCAATGTCATTTTTCGTAGTGTTTGTTTTTATTTCTTGATTTATGTTAAATAAAATATTTGCCAAATTCTCACCTTCAACCTCCGGTATACCTCTTATTTCGGCGGCAAAATTTTTTTGTTGCCGATCTTGATCGTCGATCTTTAATTCGAGCATAGTTAGTTTTGCCTCGAGTTCTGTGTTTTTTTTTTGAATGGAGTCTATGCTTTGTAGTTTTATCAGAGATTTTTTAAAGTCTTCTTCAAATCCCTCCATTTTGCTATTAAAGAATGTTAGCGAGGCCTTGAAGTCCTTGAATTCATCGAACATTTCGTATAATTTCGTCTGGACATTCTTGAATCCCTGTAGCTCAGTCTTGATTTGACGTAATTCATGTGTAATTAGGTCGAGCTGTGTTTCACCTACTTTAGTGGTGCTGGCCGCTGGGGTCTCCTTACTGGAAATAGAAGTAGAACGCGCCGTACTGCGCGTTTCCGTCTTGCAGCCAGTGCATTTGGTATTATTGCGTTTTTCTTGGGAGAGTTTTCGGTAATGACCTTCACTTACGCCACCGCAGGCGAAATGTAGACTCTCCTTGCAGGAGGAGCACCAGAACATTGATTCCCTCGTGAGTATGGGTTCCGGGCACTTGCTGCAGGTGGTGCTCTCCATATTGCAGGGAGTTATTATGTATTACACTGAACAATCGACACAGAAACTGAGTTGTAAAAAAATTATATTTTAGTATTACAGTTTTGAAGGATTTGTATTAGAATATTATATTTAGTTTATTTTGTTGTTAGATTTAATATCACATTTATTTTTAAAATTACAGTATATATTTGATTTAGTATTGGATTTATTTTGTATGATTTATTGGATTGCCATCTGTTGGACAAAATGTAAATCAAACTTCACAACGTAAAAAATAAAAAATAAATGTTTACTCTGGGTTTCGAACTCACGTCCCAGGAAGGTAGATCGGAATGTGTCGGCGCCTCTCACCACGCTGCCAAGTACCGATACACAATTAGCGTGATTTAATCCAATATAACTGGTAGACTTGCGAAATAGTCGTACAAACGGTCTAAATTGTGGTTTAGTTGTTTGACACTTATATAACGACTGTTTTTTTTTTTAAAATAAATCATGAAATTCACGTTCGCGCACAACGGGTTCACTGGTTTAGTAGTAATTATTTTTAATGTTTGTTATTTAGATTCACTATTCACTATGTTTATTACGATTGTTTGTTACCTTCTTTTGTATGTCAGAAGGTGTTGATATAAAACACAAATTTAATGTCGGTTTGTCGTTTTTTAGAATAGCGCAGCTCACAGATAGTGCGCAAACGCAAAAATGATTATATTCACTTGAATTCTAACTTTAATTCTAACTTTAAGATTGTTTTATTTTCAAATTAGTTTATAGTAAAATGAAATGCGACTGGTCGGTAGGTAGTATTTTTCAAAATGATATTATGCCCAATTATTAAACAGTATCTTTCCGTGCTGTGGACGCCGACAATATTAGCACTGTCTTTTATTTATTATTGAAAAAAATTAAAATAACGTTTAACATTTATTTTATTTTAATGTTCAAGAACAAATTTATATAAAGATTTAAAATAGGCCTTTTTGGATCTGCCGTAAAAATGACATGTTCATTTTTGATTATGAATGTTGCTTTGTTGACATTACGCCGGCTGACGCCGGTGACAACCTTTTTATCAGCCAGTAGCATTTTCTCATAATGACATTACATACATACAATTTGAACCGTTTAAGAATGTTCAGTTTTAGATTGTTTATAATCAATAATAAATCATGAATTAGAAAAATTAACTTTAAATTTTCCATACATTTTTTATTCAAGTCACAACTAGACACTTACTCTACAGCATGTTTGGCCAAATTTAGAGGTGTAGTCAAATTATTTATTTTTGGATTGAAAACGAGCTTACCGAGACAGTCCATTTCGAGGTTGTAGTAACCGGGGGAGCACTGGTCACACTGCTTCCCTGCAAAGTTGTACAGACACGTGCATTTTCCCGTCCCAGCGTCGCAGCTTGTCGTGGTGGAGCCCTTGGTGGAGCAGCCGCACTTCACGCACACTTGCTCTCTCCCACGTAGTTCACTGTAGTAACTGCAATAGAATTTAATATAGTTCATTAAAATTATAAAAAAAACTATTACAAGCTAGAGTCTTTAACCACGTCAGTTTATGTATTAGAAAGTAATTAAAGTTTGTACTTGATAACTACATAATTCAGATTACATAATCTATGAGAAATAGTTTAAGATGCAGACAAATTTTCTTTTCACTAATGGTAATCTTTTATATTCTCGACGCTGGCTGTAATACATGTTTCCTCTTCAATAAAAATATTACAACAAACTTTGGTCGGTTTGCTTAGTGAGCTGTCCGCAGTTGGTAACTTAATATTCTTTCTGAAGAATAATGATTATTTTTATTGATTATAATAGGAATAAATCTAATTAAATTTACTGCAAATTTCATTTCGTCTTATTTCTTTAAATATTGTAAGGTAGAAAAGAAAAATGAATGTTAGAGGGAGCGTGCATATAAAAAAAAAAGATAATAAAAAAAAACAGACTGATTGATATTTTAACCAATGATTTTCAGATACATTCTTTTGCTATTCCGATGATTTTTTTCTAGCAAGAAAAAAAAAAGATACAGGTCCCATTTGTGGTTTTAAGATTATCGTAATTTTTTATTATTTTTCGTTTACTGTCATGCATATTATGCTTTCTATATTTAAATAAATCAATAATTTTTATTTTTTTAAATTAGTGTTCTCTAGCAAAAGTATCACTTGTGACAGTACCTACAGTGTCATGACAACAAAAAACTTTGTCAAGTTTCATATAATTAATATCTACAGGCCAGAGCCAAAGCTCTTGCTTTCCTGCTAAAGAAATGTTTTTTTAAGTTTTTTTTCTAGCAAACAACTCTATGGGTTCGGCTTTGTAGCGAATATTAATAAGGAACAGAAAAAAAGTTAATGTTTAGTTACAAAAATATGAAAGACGTAATACATCAAAATGTAGATTTACCCAGGAATGCATTGATCACAGCGCGTTCCTCCAAAACCTTCCTTGCAAAGACAAGTTCCTTTTGTGGCATTGCAAATACCAGCCAATGTACCGCTAGCATCACAATTGCAATCTGCAAAAAGGTGGGAAATATTATGGAAATATTAAGGTATTCTGTGATATGTATGTTGTGACGCAGTTCATAAGTGATTATAAATGAAACTTACATTTGCAAGACGGGTAGTTGTAAAATCCGGCTTCACATTGATCACAGGTCCTTCCACTGTAGTTGTTTTTGCAAGTGCAATTTCCACTCTTCTGGTCACAGGCGGATGTCAATGAACCAGTCGGGTTACAGGAACATTCTGAAATGGCACAGATCGTTAATAAAGTATAATCTTTAGACAATGCCTCTATTTCTACACAATGCAGGTTTGAGCTCACACTAAACTGTCAAAATAATACAAACCTTCACAGGCTGGGAAGTTGTAGAATCCATCAGCGCACTGCTCACAAAACATGCCAGCATAGTTGGACTTGCACGGACACTGGAAAATACAAGTTCAATTTAGAATAAAAACATGTTTCAATACTAGAATATCTTCATTTCATTTCAATATTTATTTATTTGATTAAATTCCAAACTTTAATTTTTGTTACAGTGGATATACCCGCGCTGAGGTCTCCAAATTGCAGATTTATGTAGTGATATTAGATTAGGTTTTGTAGGCTGTTTTCTAGGTCAGATTATCAAACATAACCGAAAATATATATCAAAAACAGAACACCAAAGAGTATGTTAAGTGCCTAACACCACTTACCATTTCCTCCTTCGGTTCACAGAAGTCTCCTTGGGTGCCGTTGAGGTTGCAGGGGCAGGGCTTGCAGTTGGGGAAGTCGTAGTAGCCGTAGCTGCAAGCGTTGCAGTGTGGTCGCTGGAACTCCTTGCGGCACTCGCATTGGCCCTTGCCCTCAGCACAGTTGCCCGTGGAATAAGAGTACTTGCAGTCACAAGCTGGATGGAAATAAATTTAAAAAAATTTAGTAGAATACCTTTGTTATACTAAATTTATAACCATTGAACAAATAATTGCAAGAAGTGTTTTGCAACTTTAAACGAAGTGAAACCTACTTTTAGTACTTCATAGGTATACGTTAATATCAATCCTTTAGGATTTCACACAATTCATTGTAAATATTAAAGCTCCCTTTAGTTTACCTTCATTATTTTTCTCTTTAACTCAAACTTAGCAGTACTCACCTTATTTTTTTTTGCTTTGTTAATCAATAAAACAGTGTTTTTATTGGTCGAGCTTTGTGTATTGCCTTTTAGCAAAGTAGTAAAATCCAACAATTATATTCACTACACCTGTATTCTAACAGGTACTTGTAATATCTATGGTAATTATAAAGTAAATTCTCACGCTGGCAGACATCGGTCTCGTTCCAGTACTTTCCATAGGGTCTATAGAAGGTGGGTTTGCACTTGTTGCAGTTGATGCCCTCTGTGTTGTGTTGGCAGTTCTTGCAGACACCTCCTCCCTCATAGTTGCCGTGGATGTCCATAGACAGGCGTTGCGCGTTGACTTCCGCATCGTAAGAACACTCGCTGGAGTGGTTAAAGCAGTTGCAGGCTGGAACAAATAATAAACAAAATTACAAATTGAATTATTACGAGAGCAAGAAACATTATTTATTTTGTCATATTCATTGATATTAAAACCCTTCTTGGCGAATTTAGGAAGGGTCTCTACTTTACCGGTCCTTAGCCAAGAAGCTGATTACTCTGCCATGGAGGTCATTAAGCCAAAGGATGTGGTGTCCGCATCCAGCCACCTATGATTAGGCCTCACAACACTTCGCCAAACAGGTTCATTACAGAGAAAACTCTTTGGTGATTGGCTACCTTCCATCTCTGCTCTACGTTCTGCTAAGTCTAGTAGACCCATTTTTATAAATGATATTATTGCTGGGCTTTTCAAACTATGACAGTTAGATCGGTAAACTTGTTGAATTCCGCTGCATGCAAAGGCTCTTTAAAAAAACAACACTTGATTTTAAATAAAATATATAATTGTATAATTATTTAAGTCGGGGTTTAAGTCGCACATGCACAAAATAGCTTTTTAGGGTTTAGCAAACTAAAAATAAATAAAGTAAGTAAAAATAATAATAAGCAAAATAATCCAAAGATTATTTTAATAATTTATGCGTATTTCCTAACATGAGAAGTTTACTTTGATTGAGAAAAAATGGAACTTTAATGCATCTTTTACCATCTCCAATCACATAAATAGTTATTTCTTGTAGTAATTAAGTTGAAAGCGCTATTTATGTATTTCTCTTTATTACTGTGTCCGGCGGAATTCGACAAGTTTATCATTGGATCTTTTATCCCATTTCTCCTGGCGGGCAAGTCATTCTTTCAATTTACTTAACAACACTCACGTTCACAGACAAACTTCTGCCAGAGCTGTGATATCCTCCAGGCTTTCTGTTCGAAGCCGGGGCAGCAGTAGGCGCACTGGGGCCCGCAGGTGTGGTGCTGGCACCGGCACAGCAGCTTCTTGGGGTCGGCGAGGTCGGGGATGTCGCAAGTGTCGGCGTGACCATTGCACATGCACCGCCCACCGATGCTTACGTCTTTTATCGAATAGAAGTACTGAAATTAATAAGACATTAAACATTAAAAACTGCCATATATATTTCGTAATGGATAATTGGGGATTTAATATTCATCAAGTCCTATTCAAATACATTATTTTATTGGTCGAGCTTTGTAAGTCGAGTTTTACCGTTCAGTAAAGTAATAGTAGTGGAATCCAACAAGAATAAAGACGAGAAAATTCATCTGTCAAAACATCATAGATCACAGGTAAACAAAATAACAAAGACTAAAAAAGCAAAGATTTTGGTGTTACCGGTAATTAAAAGCAAATGCCATAGACAATAATGGTTTTAAAAATGGGGCATGTAGTTCACATGAGTTTTGAATGCTACCATAAATCAATAATTAAAATAATTAAATTATTTAGCATTTGTAATAAATTTGAAAATAAATTTACGCACTCTTCTCGTAACTGTGGGGTCTTGCCTCGCAACTGACATCAAATGTCCTAGGAGGGTTTTGGTCCTCAACAAACGCAATCGGACATTGGTCGCCCTCGTCCATTCTTGAAGCACAGAAGAGTTGAAATACTTGTTAGCTGAAGGGCGGTTAATAAGCAGCGAAATTGGAATCTGGAAGAAAAATTTTACATCAGTTAATTGATATTTAATGTTCATTGATGATTTAAAGCAAAAATCAGAAATGCTATTCATATTTTTAGCTCTATATGTTGAATTATTATTGAAATATGGAAATATTTACCTCACCACCTTCCAATGGCACAATTTTGGAATACTCCGTGTTGCAGATGACAGAGTCATCCCTGGTTATTGGGTTCAAACTTTCTTTGCCAAAGTGGGTTTCACAATCGCTAAAAAAAAGTAGGCAATTTATTAAACAAAAACGCTTAAGGTAAGCATTAGGTCTTTAATAGGTACCACCATATTTATGAAGTCAGCAATAAGCAGTGGTGACGTCACGGTACTGGGAGGAATAAAGAATCAGTTACAATCCTCCGTCAGAGGGTAAACGATATGAAAGGAAGGCAACATAATTGTTTCAAATGGAAATCTAGGGTTTCGTATTTAAAAGCTGTTACAAGGACCAACATAAATTTTTCACCATCGGTTTGTGTCATTGTCTTACCTTGCCGAATCGGAAAAGTATTGCCAAGGCTTATAGGTTTTTCCGTAATCCGATGATTTTTCCAAAGCCCACAATCCAGGCCTAGGTGAGTTCCCCATCCGAACAAACACATACGCCACATGGAACTCCTGGTGACAAAAAAAACATGGAAAGATTGTTATACGTTCAAAAAATATATATCAGTGACTACGAATTGCTATTTCGAAAGAAATACCTGTTTTTCTTTCATAATGTCGAGAAAATCTTTATCAGCCACATCTTTTAAGTTTTTGGTAAATATATATATTTTACATATTTTTATCAACATCCAAATAAGAATGCCGAAATTAGGTAGTTATAAATATATTTCTAATTTCCTAGCTTTAGAAACAATTCGTTCACCGCATTACAACAATTTCATACAGTTTCCAGCGTTGGTTGGTCTGATAAAAAATATCAAAATAACTAGCATTCATCGCATTTATGAAGCTAATTAATTATAAGATAAGAAAATATAGTATTAGTAACTTCTTGTCGGGTTAAATGACTCCATTGATGTGCTGCAGAGCGATATGCTCGCCCCCGGTTTCCTCTCGAGATAAACTATTGAAGGAACTGTACAGATAAGGATACGCTGTCCGCTCTAGATAAAACACGGACTACGCTCTCAGAACATAATGCGGACAATTATTATTATGACCCTCTATTTGGAGCAGAATAATTTAGCAGTTGAAAATAAGTAGGTACTAGGTATATACCTCCTATACTACTTATAATTATTACCTAGTATAAGTAAGTATCTACTTGGGTTGAAATTCTTTTAAAATTTTGGAGCATGTAATTCAAGTTTGCCCTAAATTGTTATAATATTGTTTTATTGATAATATTTGTGTTGGGTTGGCTGCATTTATTCAGTTGACCGTATTTGCTCTAATTGTTGTTAATTATTCTTGTAGAATTCTTTGCCCTGTAAGAATGTGACGTCCAGAGTAATACATAAATCTAATAGTGCAATCATAAAGCACATTTTTAACGTGACATATAAGGTGTGCATGAAAGGTGTGTATTTTAGGGTGGAAAAGATTTTAATTCCACTTTCTCATAAAATAACCAATCATTACCCTTCCTGTTCGAGGTTTACCTACTTTACCCAATCTATAGAAACTGGATATCAAAGTAGTTGCCTCTCACATTTTTAAAATTCACATAAACATTGTCATGTTCGATACAAATTCAATATAATTTATTTTTTTAACATCAATTCGTATGCATAATGCTACGTATACATACGCGAGCCGAACTACCGAATTGAACTTCAACATATGAGAAAGGAACGAAGCAACCTTCAAATGGCGCGAAACGCCGCTTGCAGTCGCTTCGTTCCTTTCCCGTAATTCGTGGCTCGGTTCGCGTTTAAGTTAGCAAATGTATACGTACCATAAGATTGCATTATGCAATTAAACAAGTATAAATCAATTCTTCGTGTTATAATAACAACAAAAAAACCACTCTGCAACGTTGGCTAAGAACAACGAGAAAAGAAAGCCACTTGCGAAAATAATTTATATTGGTAATAATTTATAATATATATGCCACTGGTATCCACCACATAGTGGTCTCATTGTTTATGTTTTATTTGGTTAATTTCATGTGGTCTTATACATACAAAGAATCATCACCACTTAATCATCCATTATTCGCGGAAACTCGAAATTGTCGTTCTGATAAATAAATATTAACTATTATAACATATCCTTATATGTAGAGCGATTGTTTGTTATTACTTATAAATATAATAATATTTTCACAATACGAGTTAACTCCTCAACAAATCGTATCATCGTGAAAGGCGTAAAACTTAAAGAAACAATATAAACCATTGCTGCCATCCAGCAGGTTTCTTGAGATTTTACTTTTTAAAATTTTTTTTTAATACCTTGGTATTTTTTATTTTTTGTTGGTAAGTGTGAATCCAGATACCTCATGGTTTATTTATGTACCTCATTGAGGTCCGTATCTGGATCATCAATGTTGTCTTAGTTAACTCTTGTCCCCAACATAACTCGAATTAAAGAACAAAATATATATTTTAACAAAACAGAATCAGTTTTTTTCTTGAAACAATATTTTAGTGTTTCTTCATTCATAAAAATTTAAATGATTACAGTTTTCTGTTTTCTACAGCCACCATACTAGGCACATGCCCATTGCCCGTATTATAATAATAATAATAATAAAGGCAACATTGTAGATGGGGACGAGAGTATATTTAGAAATTTCCAAATTACTAGTATGAAAAGGGATGAGGTTTATAAGTATTTAGGATACCCACAATCAAATAGATTAGACCATAGTAGTATTAAAAATGATATTAGGATTAAATTTCAAACTAGGATCAGGAAAATTTTAAAATGCAATCTATCTGCTAAAAATTTAGTAAAAGCAATAAATACTTGGGCAATACCTCTATTAACGTACTCATTTGGCATAATTAAATGGTCTAATACAGATTTAGATAACTTAGAAAGATTAATTAGAACTACGCTAACAAAGTTTAATTGCCATCATCCAAATTCAGCTATAGAACGAGTTAATTTACCTAGAAATTTAGGAGGTAGAGGTATAGTCAAAATAACTTCTTTGAAACATAATCAGGTAGAAATGCTAAGAACTTTTTTCCATAGGAAAGCTCATAGCTCAGAAATGCACAAAATAATTTGCAAGGCAGATATAAATATTACACCTTTAAATTTATATGATGAGAATGCCACCATTTTTATAAATCCCAACCAGGAATTATTAGATTCCTGGTCAAATAAAATTTTACACGCAAAACACTTCAATTATCTCAACCAAACGTATGTTGACAAAATTCCGTCAAACAAATGGTTGAGTATTGGAGAGTTGAGCGCAGAAATAGAAGGATTTATGCTTGCCATTCAGGATAGAGTCATTAATACTAAAAATTATAGAAAGCATATAATCAAAGATACAAATCAAATTGATGATTTGTGTAGAAAATGTTTGGCTTTTCCGGAAACTATAGAACATATTATATCGGGATGTTCTATATTAGCACCGTCCGAATATACATTTAGGCACAATCAAGTTTTAAAAATAATTCACCAAAATTTGGTAATTAAACATAACTTGATTGACTGCCGTAATGTAGTACCATATTATGAATACGAACCAAATTCATTTTTAGAAAACGAATTTTATAAAATATATAATGATAAAACTATACTAACAGACCGAGCGATTAGTCATAATAGACCCGATATAGTTTTACATGACAAAATTAAAAAAAATAACTTATATAATTGATGTCGCTATACCAAATTCCTGTAATATTCAAAAATCTGTTAGCGAAAAAATAAGAAAATACACAGATTTAGGAAATGAAATAAAAAGAATTTGGCATTCTCAGACTATAAAAATATTACCATTCGTTATTTCGGCTACTGGCATTATACCTAGCTCTCTAATTAAAAAGTTAGGCGTATTAGATCTATCAAAAAATTTATATATAAAGATGCAAAAGTCGGTCATTTTGAATACATGTAGGATAACAAAAGATTTTTTAAATATTTATGTTGAGGGATCAGTAGGATTTATAGGCCCTGTTAGAAGTTCTACCTAGCCGAACCCTCTGATATGAAAATATCTGGAGACGGTGAATTTTTTTCCCATTTGATATCTGGTGAGTTGACGTGTTGTTGTTCTTGTATTGTTTTGTATTTATTTTACTTATATAATGCACTTACATAGTGTTGATTGACTAGCTGATCATTTGTGGAAAAGTGAGTGGAAGGGTTTAGTTTTTCCTATGGGGAAGATTTAACCCGGACAACAAAATCGGAAGCATAAAAAATAGTTTTTCATTATGAGGATTTTTAATAATTTTGGTTAACAACCCAACCGATATATTAGAAAAACTCATGTGTTCAATGCCTGAAAAATTGAGTTCTTCATTTTCTATCCAGGGACTTGACTCGTTTCATATCTTTACTCCAAATTTTAGTTCAAAAATCGCGCATACCTGATTCAGATGGCAACGGAATATTATTATTCGAAATAATATTTTGTTTATCGTCAAGTTTGGAATAATTTTTTTTTTTCATTTTTCTAGAATAATCTATTATCATATTTTTTATTTTACGTATAATTATATCTTTTTAATCTAATAGCTTTTACGCCTAATGTTTGTTTTAACAAATCCAATAAAATATTGATTATAATTTCATTATTATGACTATCAATGCTATAACCAAATTTTTTCCCAATTTCATCTACATGTCTCAAAATTTTCCTACTTCTATTTCCATTTTTATATTCTATTACTCTAGCTATGTTATTTTTATTTTTTCATTACAAGTTGAGGTTGAGTTTTTTAGCACTATCTACAATATTTACATTGCAAGGTTTTGTTGGAAATTGAATGACATCACTGTAGGGTTAGGGATAATATATGTAAAACATTGTTTCAAGCAAAAACTTGATGCTTATTATTATTATTGCTGTGGTTGCGAAGATATTGTCATGTACCCATTTAGGTACATGGAGTGTTCTATGCGTTCATCAAATGCCACACTAGCATTTAGGAAATTAATGGTGAACTGACATTTTAAAACGATTCATTTAATGATAATGTGGTGTGCATTACTTTATATTTAGTTTTGTGGTTGAATTGTTATATAAAAAAAAAAACTGACACAGGAACCAAATTAATATAATCTTCATAACCGACAAAGTATTTATTCACAGCAGAAGGTTTAATATTGGGATTCGTATTTATTTATATAAGTCATGTGAAGCTATTTGTATTAGGCAAGCAGAAATAATGATAATCACATTACTTACACTGGCAGCATACCAAATGCATGAAATATGTTTTTTGTGGAAAAAAAATTAGGTATTTTTCCAATACATTTAGTTAATTTAGATTATCTTTTCTTGAATGAATGAAGAAATAAATTAATTAATGAAATGTTACCTTGGAAGTGGAAATTAACCCACTTCCAGACATCTGATCGAGCAGAAACGTGATAACAACACATAACAATGCATTCCATCAACTCATGTACACAGATAATCATTTCTCGGAAGTGAAAGTGACTTTTTAAATTTACAGAAGATAATATACAAAATAAATCTCTGTACCATTAAATTCAGATTTGGATTAAGTGATAGCGCGGTTCACTCATTTTATTCAGTCCTTGGGGAGGAAGATGCAATCCTGAGATTTAAAAAAAAATACATCTATTCATAAAAATAGTACTATTATAATTTAAAAAAAACGTAGTTTTTTTTACGAGTTGATTTATTTATATTTTAATAAACCAATATAACTAACTAACGAACCATGACGCCGCAGGGGTAGGCAAAGAGAGTACCTACACAACTCTACCTTGACACCATTCCTTGCTTCATTCAGGTTCACACATACCATGGCCGAACGAATAACTAATTTATTTCATCATGTCGTGTCTTCCTCGGAAGTCCCCGGCTTCTTTTACCATTACTTATTTATTCTAACGTGCCCGAAAACTTCCATAGCATTGTTCTGGAAAACCTCTATAATAAAAAATAGGCTGGGACCTATGCCACAATATTTCGGTTTAATATTTTATCAAATACTTTATTTTATTATTTATATTCATAAAACTACTCTAAGCTCCAATTAGAAACCGTTCAGTATTGTTGGTGTACTGTACGGAATTAAATTATTACCCATTTGCCTAAGAGGAAGTCACAAGCCAAAAACGTGAAAATTCTTAGTGTGCCTTATATCGTCACAAATATGGGTATAAAAATCGCTTGGCAAACGGAGTCTAGAAAGGCTCGATTTCAAGAGTAAAAGTGGTTTTCATTATTTTGTGGATAATTTGAAAAGAAATAAATAAGTTAATCAAAAGAAAATGTCACAGATAATCTAAGCCATAAAATTTTATTCAAAATATAATTCTTACGAGCGTTCGTACATTTCTAATGAAAAAACATTTTTTATAAAGTAATTAACACATTAATTATAATTTTACTCAAAGGAAACGATAGGAAAAGCTATGATTTATACAATACATATTTTTTAGCATTTATAATGTAAACCGATTCGTGGTAAAGATTAATCGAAAATAGTAATTTAGCATTAAGGTTCTTCTTAAATTGTCTCAAATAATATATTTTCCTTTCCTGCTGATACAATATAAAATAGCTATGATGGTGTAAAATCCTCTGATTGGAGCGATATAAGCTGTACCTGTAATACAGAATAATGATAATTATCATATTGTACGACTTTTGGCTAAACATGTTGTGTTTGGTGATTACACATCGTTGGGTGATGGTTATTATTATCATAGGTTGATGTCATACCTATATTAACTGTTTAGTTAGAGATTAAAATGTTCGCAAACAATGATATTTTCAGCTGCATGCGATTCTGGCGCTAAGGTGATGTAGGCACTTGGGTTTTATACTATGGATTGAACCGTTTACGAAGAAATTGTATGTGTCTAATTTAAGAGTTCAAAAAACATTGATTGCTTTGACGAAATTGTGGGAATAGTGGGTAGTACCAAATACCCTTATTAATAATACGTTCAACTCATAATGTAGCATATTGACTTTGACATTCCTTTCAATGCCGGCAAATTAAATTTATTTAGTACTTGATAGCTGTGTTTTGCACTTTTTTAAAATTGAATTTTGATCAAAATTGATAAAAATATGTATTAATAAAATTATGTTCTGTGTGTGAAGTTTTTGGATCTAATAATTAAAAACAACAAAAACACTCTCAAGTCTCAGTTATTAATATTTTTAGCAGCTTTAATATTTTAAGGTAACAATTTATTTATTTTTGCTTTCTCTAATTTATTAATGTAAAGTAAAGAATTTATTACATACGCATTAAAATGTATGAAGAAAACAAAGTCGCACAACTCACCCCGCTAGGAGGCGCTAGCGTAGCATGCTGCCATCATAATGTATATTAAATGTCAGAAGTTTGAAGGTATTATTAACATTATAGGATATTTTGTAATATGGACTAGCTCTCAATATTTTTACAGCTCTCCAATTTTTTGTAGGAAATGCATGTATTTTTTGAATATGTAATACCTGTTTTTTTTTTTTTTTTTGATTGGGATACTATGAATAATTGTGGGAGGGTTTTTTTTTAAATTATTCCACTACTTGAAAAAGCTGATTCCAGCGATCCTACTAAAAACGATCGAAAGCCGACGATCATGATAAAAATTAAACACTTCTAATCATGGAGAAAAGAAGAAAACTAGAAGTGCCTTTCATATAAATTTGAATGGAAACAAATGTGTCACTGACCTAGTACTGTTTGATTCTAGACCATTTAGCATGCAATCTGTCTCTCTTACACTTGCCCGAATTTGTATATAGCCATCCCATTTGAATTTCGTATGGAAATATAGGCCCAAATTGGGCTTACGTTCGGATCACGACACAAGCCCAAAAGGCACTCAAGTTATGTTATTCTTTATTCCATGCGTCGTGTACTGAAGCCAAAGCATTGATGTATACAGGGTGTATCGGCACGTACCCGACAAACTTTAACCAGCTATTCCTTTGCATATTTGGAGTAAAAAATCTTATGTGCACTTTGCTGTCCGGTAACGTATTTTTTTAATAAAAAATTTACTATTCATATTTTCACCACATGTCACCACTGTTTTATCCTTTGTCAAAGTTTGAAAACCTATCTGGCAATATTTTATTCGAATTCCGTTGAATAATGTACGTATACGTATACCTATATTGGCGCGCTTTTACAATCACAACGAAATGGCACGGCACCATTCGTCTCATTTTTAACTATTATTATTTAGTGTGTGCGAAAGAGCGAAGACGCTTTTCGACATACTTGCTTATAACAGCTGTTGAACACGAAAAGCAATGCCAATGGCAGTGATGTACTCGTAGTGTGGAAATTTTTATTTTTTGTTTGTTTTTAATAGAAAAAAAAATGCTACCGGACAGCAAAGTGCCCATAACATTTTTTACTCCAAATGTGCTAAGGAATAGCTGGTTAAAGTTTGTCGGGTACGTGCCGATACACCCTGTATAACCCTAGTGTGGAACGAAAGACTCGCCAATCTCAAGGCCTTCTAATAGCTGTAGCCTTTTGCGAATCCCGCCGAAGGGCAGATATTTTTTGCGCATCCTCAATTGGTAGGTACCTACTTGTCAATTCAGAAGCAAGATGGGCATCCGGCCCACATTCCTAAGACATACCGAGGCATTTATTTTTACTACGTATGTAGGTAGGTGCATTTAATTTTCCGAAGCTCTGTAGGGAACCCGCCTTCGCAGCGCGGATATAAACTGTGAACCCTAAAGTTGAAGTTTAGACTCACCGAATTCAATACAATTGTGTAAAAGCACTAGGAGAACCGCTGCTGATTATAACTGAAATTATTATTAGTTTTTTTTGTGAGGGAGACTATATTATAAACTTTGCACTTACATTATTTAAGCATTATCAGAATTCTTGAGTCCACACTGCTTACCGTCTACAAGAAAAGCCTATTTCAGATTAGAAACATAAAGGGCTCACCTACCCCTGTGCGCGCTGAATACCGAATTAATTAGTAAAATTATTTTATAGGTTACATGGTGAATTTTTTTAAAATTGTTGACTTAACATTATTTTATTAACTGTTTAACTAACGGAAAAAAATATTGTCGACTTTAGGGATACATAAAATTCCTGTAGCGGTAAGTTCCGGACATATTCCTGACGAAACTCTTGTTTTCATTTCACTTCACTTTAGCCAAACTTTATAATCTATTGTTTTGTTGTTGTTGTTGTTTTTTTACATACTTACTGTTTTATTTGTACACATGTAAGCATGTTGTACATATACACGTAGGTAGTTATTGAAAGGTTGGTATTTATAATTCGTATTTTTTTATATTAACCCTTTGACATTAATTAAAAAAAATTCAACAGCCAACAGACATTGCCTAAATGCAATTGGAACAATTGAAAATTTCTAAATAGGTATATTTTCGTTTTTCTACCATGAGTCTATTCCTATTGTTCAGAGCTATTCAGAATCTAAAGGTTATTTTTAGATGTTGGTTTGATATATACATCCATAATCCATATACATATGTGTTTTGATATATATTCATCCATATACATTATGAGTTTTGATATATATTCATCCATATACATATGTGTTTTAATATATAGACATATATGTATTTACTAACAAAACATTGTCCAAAGAAGCGAAGCTAGCAGTCCACAATGGAGTGCTGGTACCTACCCTGATGTACGGAAGTGAGGCATGGAACTGGCAGAAAAAGAATGAAAGTAGACTGAATTCTGTAGAAATGAGATCCCCGAGTCGTATGTGTGTTAAAACCATGTACGATCGTGTGAGAAATGTGGAGATCCGCAAAGAGTGCAAGGCTGATGTAAGTTTAATGAGTAAGATCAAGAAGAAAGGGACGCTTAGGTGTTTTGGGCATGTAGAGTGAATGAGCGAAGAAAGGAGTGTAAGGAGAATATACGATGCAAATGTGAATGGTAGCAGAAGTCGAGGACGCCAGAGGAAGACATGGCACGACCAAGTGAATCAAATACTTTGGTCGGGCCATGTCAAGAATCAGAATAATAGAAGAGTATGTATGAGACGATGTATGAATGTGAGTAAAGCAAGGAGTTTGTGCCAAGTCCGAGTTGTTTGGCGGTCCTTCCTCTCTGCCTACCCCTGCGGGGAAACGGCGTAATGGATAGTTAGTAAGTTAGTTTACATATAAATTTAAATACTAACATATTTTTGCAAACCCCTTTTATTTGTTTCATTAATTAAAAATTATGAGTAAACCGATGCGGAGTCTGGCCTTATTTCTGTATACTGTTGTTGCTGGGGCAATTTGCACTAAATTTATATTAAATTGAAATTTTTTTAACTCATGATAGAAATGACGCTGTAAACTAAGCTAACTAAACTAAGAGTAAATATTGTCATGACCCAAACAACGCCGGACAGAAGGGTGAACTAATTCAAGACCAAAGCTTTTAGCTAATACATTGACAGTTTTTAGTGAAACAAACAAATAGTTTTTCTTCTTTGAAGGAGAAAAGTATGCAATGGAATAATAGATTGAATAATATCTTTTCTTACGAAATAAACCTTGTAAATTATTTATTTCGGTATTGAATCAGGGGTCTTTGACCCTCTGAAAGCTGTACCTAGGCAACCCTCCCGAGTTTCTAAAACAAGAAACAGAAAATGCACCAAAATAGACGAGCTCGATACAGGAATGCATTATATGAATGTATTTTATAGCGTTTCCTAGAATAAGAACGGCAGTTGAAACTGTTGTCGACGCATTTAATAACGGTCGATTATGCACAAATGCATTACAATACATTATGCACAAGAAAATTTATTTTAGGGATAATCGCAGATATAAAACCATAATCAGAAACTAAATTCTTTCATGTAACCTCTAGTTTAAGTTGAAAATTTAAACAGATTGTTTATTTACGGTACTGTTGTCTGGATTCTTCTTCGAAAAATGCAAGACGTTACAAGAAGGATTTATTTGGAAGTAAAAAAAGGTATGTTATAAACATACTAATTTCAGTTGTCGGTGCGTGATTTGGCATTGTGCCAACACGTTACACAATTATTATTATGATTATTCTAGTTCAATTAATTTTTCATTTTCAAATTTGGAACTGATTAGTATAAATCATATCAAACAGAATATTGTAAAGTTATATAGTTTTAACTTGCAAATTTATTTAGTCAGTTAAATATAACCAACGAACCTGTATATATTTTTAATTAATTAGATCGAAAGAAAGTGTATTTTTACCTTGACCCATTTCCACATTCAATTAAACAAAGTCTGATACAGTATTTAATTTTATGTTATAAGATTAATTTTTAAGTTTGTTTAATTGTTTGTTTTAGCTTACGTAATATATATTTTGAAAATATACAGTTTTTACATAAATTTGAATTAACATTGAAATAATCAAGTTTATTTTTCTGTAAAAGAATGCATTTGTTCCATTCCGTGACCATATTTAATTATTATTAACGCCCGTTTACGAGTAATATCAAACAGTTTTTTTCATATTTTTTATACATAACTAAAAAGTGCTCCAGCAACAATCTTTTATATTTATTAAGTGATAAATTGAAGATGTCTACTGAAGCATCCACATTATTACCTTCCATTAGAATTCTAGGCAATGAGGAGTAAATATTATGGTAGTTAAATAATCCCAGAATATTTGCACTGAAAAAAAACTGAATTCAAGCAATCTGGTATTGGTGGAAACTTATAAATGAAAAGTAACGAAATGGAAAGTATAAAAATGTTTAAATTTTTTCGAAATTTTATTAAAATAATCCTTTATCTGAAATGTGCTCTCTTTTGTTCAAATATTTGATAGATGCTTAGATTTTTTATTGTAATATTAAAAATGGGTTAAATTTAAGTTTTAAGGTTATTATTGGTCATGTATACTATATCAGAAAAGTGGAACTGTTGTGCCTGATAAGGGAGCCCCGATTCTTACTTTGGTCAACCAAAGTAGGACTGTATAATGTGTTAATAAATAAAATATTATAATATGTTTTGTGTAAAATATTTATCTTCATATTTGTTTTTGGATGATTTAAAAGGTGTTGTTATTTTTCTAGTTTAGTTTTTTTATACGCTAACACAACAAGCCAATTTCTCCTTTAAAAGACAATATCAATAAATACCACCAGATTCACATAACCTAAGGTTAAAATATCCCGCGATACGTTCTATATAAATGTACGTATTCTTAAAAGAAGACAATTATCCCCGTGGTGAGAATAACCATGTATTTATTTTTGATTTCTCCTATTACCGTAATTATAAGCGACAAAGTAATGTATGCGACTATGTTGGGAATATAGTACTGCTTCCAACAGAGGATCGTTAGAAATTAAACATCATCGGCTGGAGTTCCGGGTTCTGGGTTGGCATCATGGAATCTCCAATTGACTGAAAGAGTGTGGCTGACATATACCTATGTTCTTCGATGATCAATTATTAAAAGCAACTTGTCGATTTAGAACAGTGTTTTTTCAGTCAATACTGAGAGTATCTTCCACTCACATATTATATAAAAAACCAACAAGCAAAAGGTAAGTGGATAAAGGTTGATTGACTTACCTGCCCGAGGTCAATCGTCAAGTTCACTTCGTTGTACTTCATTCCCCTCGACAGGGGAGGACTCTGCCACCAGGTCTCTCGGCCGTCCACCGCGTACTCTGGCGGGTGGTTCTTCGTGGGGTTGTTCTGGTCGCAGAAGTCACACACCTGAACACGAATAAAAATAAGTATAAATGTATATCGTGAAGTTTTTTTTTTAATGAAGTGTTCATATAAATTATAAAACCTACTACATGTGAAGTAATATCATAGTAAAATGTAACGTTTTGTTACAAAACTGCACACATATAACGGAACTACCGCAGACCCATTAAAATCACGCAATGGTCTGAATTCTTGAAAAATTATTTCATTTATAAAAATGACTTTCTGTTAAAAAAATATTACATAAAATGTACTTTATCGCTTTTATGAAATGTTCACACAGTCAGTTCCGATTTTGAACATGACGTTTTAACTATAACTAAAATGACAAATAGTTCATTAAACCAGAGTTACATAGGACGCACAGAAAACCGACATTAGTATTTTTAATTGACAGTTTTCAGTTCACTTGTTTATTTACGCTGATAATATTGCGCTTTTTTAACATCAAACGCATAAGGCGAACGTGCAATTATTTAAACAATAAACAGAATTAGACTATTCTATGTCCGCCATAGTTCAAAATGAGAAAATCAAACGTACACGGAAAAAAAATAGTACAGCTAAATTATTAAGAATCCCTTAAAATTATTGGTAATTCGGTTGCAGGCCTACGAATGAATTAACAGGTTTCATGATGAATTTTTAGTAAATATCGAACATATCTGACATCGTGATAATATATTCGAAATTTAGAGAAGAGATTCTTAATAAATTAGCAATACTTATGTTTTTCCGTGTAAATGTAAAAAAAAATATATCCACTAGGTAAGTTAAATTTCTGCAGTGCTTATTTATTTATTTGATTAATAACAACTAGTTAATGTTTCTACAATCATATTTCGCCGAATTGTCTTTAATATTTTTTAAGTATTCTGATTCTGTTCACTTCGGGGAGCGTTTCAGTAATGCTATTTTATTGTATTATGTTTTTAAGAACTGGTTTATTCCATGTCCATAAACTTGACGGACATAGAATATGCTAATATTAATAAAGCTGTTGTGGTATTCACTATAAAAATGTTTTTTACAATAAAAGTGTTCTTTGGTTGAAAAAAAATGTTTTAAACATCGAATAATGTTGACGAATATTCCAGCTGAGTTAGTGACATTCACGTAGGTAGGTACCTAACATAAATTTGGTTACTTCAGAAGGACTGAAAAAAAAAACACTTCTCTTCGAGTGAATGTCGATCTTAGTCAATGTGTCGAACACATGTTGTGCACAAATGTGAAAGATACAGACAGCAACATTAAATTAGGCACTGGAATTGTATTTAAGAAGTTATTCTCATCAAAGTTCGTATTTTATTTGTTTGGTGCAAAGTATCAATGTGCAAAATGATAAATATATAACCTATATGAAAAGAAAATGATATTTTACCAAAAATTATAGAATAACACAACGCAATAATGCAAGAAAATTCGCAATTCACATAGATTTAACAAAAAAAATACCTGTTATTTATGTCATGTACACATAAAAGGGAATGAAAAAAAATAAACACACTAATATTATAAAACAATTTAGGTAAGTACATGGGCAAAAACCACAGCATGTATTTTTTAGTGCAGGTAAGTTAGATGTAAGTAAGTCTTTAACTGTAAGTATGAGTTGTAAATATGTATGTCATTAAGACACTAGTTTTAAGTCAGCAGTTATAAGTTTCAGTTGTAAGTCACTAGATATTTTAAGTCTTGGATGTAAGTCATAGATGATTTTTAATTATGGATCTTAGTTGATAGCCAGTTATATTTATTATGCAACATATACATTTGTACAGCGCCCTTGAGATAATTTTTAACGTAAGCTTTAAACGTTAAATTATCTTGAATCAAACTTCAGCTACCAAAAAGAATGCTCTAACATATAGGCTCCCGGAACAACGAACATTTCTGCCTTTGTAAAACTAATTCAGACCACATGAGACTCATCTGAGTTTGAGACACTGCTTTACCGCTTTACCCAGAACGGACAGTGTTCCCAATATCCCAAAGCCCCCTCGAGATAAACTTTCAAAATCCGTTCAATGTGTTCAACAGATTAACAGATGGCTTGTCGTGGGATGCCCGAGGACGAGTCGTTGGGAGTTCACGACGCTCTGTTCATTATGTGTGAAAATGCACAATGTAAGTTGGTACTTTTTCTCCCCAGAGGTTGACACAGAAGATGGACTGCTCTGTTGTGGTATTCACTATTTGAGGAATTTACATTAAAAAATGACACTGTATTTAATAGGAATTGCTAAATTCAAAATAAAAATTTGAAATTATTGATATTGCAGTATACGGATATTTTTTATTTTCCCAAATGTACACTTTCAGGACTTTTGAGTTATTTAGTAAAATGATATAATGTTTAAATTATGAACGACTCGAACGTTTGACTATAATATTTCGATTATTTATAGAGCACCGTTCTTAAGAAAATCTACCTCAAGGGCGTCGTATTTGTTTTTTGTTTTATTTTCTTAAGGCTCTACCTTAGTAATAACCACAGATAAATTATTATAACAACTACGATGTATGAATGTGAATGAGGCAAGGAGTGTGTTCCAAGACCGAGTTGTTTGGCGGTCCGTCCTCTCTGCCTACCCCTGAGGAGAAACAAATAAATGAGGCAATAATATTATGTTTAGTAATGCAAGATACGCAGACATATCTTAATTATCATAAAGTTAAGTGCTGTAAAAATAACGTTCATCAATGTTCTCCAGTGTTTTAATTTGGTGTATTCACTGTATTCTTTTTATCTCCCCAAAGTTCAAAGGTTATAAAACTGTAATGAGAATTAATAATGTGTCGGGGTCCTAACCTTCCTCCATTATCTTTAACCAATATTGGGACAAATAATAATTTAGACCAAATCTATTATATATTATGAATTGTATACATGCGTACGTGTATTTTAAACAAGAAATTATTTATGTTTATAATAAAAATATACATTTAGAGCATTTTTTATCGCATCATTCCTACTTCATTTAATTGACACAAAATATTAAGACATTCTTGTATTTACTAAATGCCACAAGTATAATAAGTAAGTGTATTGAAAATTTTTGATAGCCGACACTAGTCAAAATGTATTTTTTCCAAGAATTTGGCAAGAAACTTGTACTCTCATTTATTCAGTAAGCGATAACAATCAGCGGCAGAAGATAATTAAATAATAAATTAGTATAAATATTTAATGCTAAATTCATACCCGAACTTGAAAATTACACCCAGCCTAAATTTCTTAGTACTATAAAATAAAATAAAGTCGCTATCCGCATCTGTCTGTTTGTGTGCTTTCTTCTAAACTACGGAACGGATTTTGTTGGAGTTTTCTCTATCATTTATAGAATTTCTTCCGAAAGGTATGTATATATAATACATGTATATTATATTTATAGAAAGTAGAAAAAAGTCGATGTTTTATAATCAAGTCGTATAATATGTTTTCGGGCACTAAATTGTTAACGCTGGCTAAACCTTACGAGATACATCAAAATAATTTTCTACGGAATTATATATCGTAAAAAGGCCTACAGAAAAGTTTGCCATGGTAAGCATAACATAAAGCAACTCCGGGTACACTTTAGCTAGTTTAGTGATATAGCAATGCACGCCACTGATCAGACGCTGTATGTTGAATAGATAGGAAAATACATATCGCAAAATGGTGGAAGCGGTTTATAAATTGAATTTAAAATGTATTATAAATTAATAGATTCTAAATATTTTATACACTATAATAATTTGTCTTTTAAAAATTGTGAAAATATTACAGCTCATAAATATTAGGTATACTATTATAGAAAAATGTGAATTTGTGAGGGAACATTATTTCAGAAAAACAGCTATTCATACTGATAATGATTTGAAATTTTTAGGGTCAAATGTACTATCGTGATTTATCTATATGCTAAAAAGGACAATGGAAAATGGTTCCATGATAACACAGTGACAATTCAACACACCTTTAAAAAGTGATATAAAGTCATTAGAAACGATGAAAAATAACCTACTTAACCCAGTTTATAAAGTTTTTGTTTCACCACTTTCCATGACTTTATATAACTTTTTAAAGTTGTGATGAATTATCATTTTGATGATTTATCCGGTCACCCGCAAAAATATGTATTCACACTGTCAATTTAGAATCTTTAAAACAATAGTAACGGAAAATGCATAATTACAGACAAATTATGCTTTGTAATTTTAGTAATTAGCTATGTTAACAGTTCGTGAATTTTGTTCTAGAATACTTAACTTAGTTATTTGAAAAGAAAATGATGATGTTTGTAACAACTTAAAAATCATAGTAAGTAAGAGTAGATAATGTAATTTTTTTTTCAGTAGCAGAATACATTAATTTTACTATCGCAAAGGAAGTCTTAGGGATAGGAGTATATAACGCATGACAGCATCATCCGAAAACGTACTTCGTATCATATTATTATAGGCAGGCACATTACACATAATACATGATTATACACACAAAGTAGAATACTTGTTATTATCAATACTTCAGTGAGGTGGGGAGTTCGATTTAAGCTATAATCATAGAATATGGAGAAAACTAGAAGTGTCTTCCATATAAATTTGAAAATGAACTAATGTTCCATTTTTAGCCCGATAACCCAGCGCTCCGTCTCGTTTACACATAATAGATCTCAATCCCAATTGCATTTCTTGATCACGGTTTATATTTAATAAGGAAAATATTTTTATTACAAAACACGCCTACAAGGCACTTCTTGAGTTATTCTTTATTCTATAGCTCTAATAGACAAATTGCATTTCTCAGCTCGAAAAATCTTATTTCGTGAATTTGAATTGATTTTGTAGAATTCTCAATAAAATGAATGGATTGTTTAGAATTCACAAGAATTTGAATAATTTTTTTGAGAATCCTCAATAATTTTAAATGATTTTTGACTAGAATCAGTATGGATTTTTGAAAACTCTCTTTTAGAACATTTATATTCACGTACCTGTCCCTGGATAACGTTGATGTTCTCATCGTTCTCCGCGTTGGCTCCGACCAGCTTGCAGTATAGTTCAGCCTCGTCGTCTCCGCATGTTGCCGTGGCTGTGATGTTTCTTCCCTCGGCCAGGTTAAAGTAGGGCGGCGTGAGGATCTCCGCGCCGGTCTGGTGCACCATCAGGCCCAGGAGGCCCGCCGCCAGCACCAACAGTTTAGTTCGCATCGTGTCTAGTCTAATTCTATTTCTCCCCGTCATCGCGGGTGCGCCACACATGTTTGCGGCTCCCCGGTTCGCTTTGCACTGTCTTGAGTTGAGTAAGTGTCTTGCAGGCAGTGATGGTATGCCCAAAATTTTTATATTCCCCAAATTTCACTCAGAAATTTCCCTAGAATTTGCCACAGGGGTATTGCTCACTCAGTACTGGATACACTATAATATTTTTTTCAAATCCAAGGGGGGAGGGGGTTGTTAGAGAATTTCTTAGAAGATTAATTCCCGAATGAAATGGATTTCAGAAGTATGATACAAATATTTTTTCAAATCCGGAGGGGGGGGGGGGGGTTGTGACTAGAGAATTTCAGGAAAAAGTTATTACCGAGGGGGGTAGCTAGGGAATTTCAAAAGAAATGAGGGGAAATTTTGAATGTTTCAAAATTCACAAAATTTCCATAGAATATTTAATTTTATCCGCAATTTGACATAATTAAAAAAAAATGAAATTTTGAAATATTCCCTTTGAAATTCAAAATTCCCTAAAATCTGGGACTTCTCCCCAGACAACCATCACTGCTTGCTAGTCTGGAGCCCGGCTTCGCGGGCGCGCATCACTCCAGCGCTGGGTGGATGGACCCGTCTCGCGGCTTATCAACCACCGAAAAAGAGTTACCCAGAATAACATACCCATTCGTTTGCCCAAATTTTTACTGATGAAAAATAACGATACATATTTAATGTGTGTATAATTTAAAAAGCCTTAGATGCATAATATATAACAAATCTCTTTTTTTACATATTTAAATACAAGCGCACTCGAAGTGAAACAACACAAAACTGCGCTATATAAATGCTATGTTATTATTATTATTATATAATTCAAACTAGTTTTAACTATCGGACGACTATCAGAACGATTGGGATATGTTCTGAGGTTAAAAGGAATGAACGAGGAAGGTTGGGAAAAACCTGGCTATTCACATTTGGTCACCAAACAGTTTTTTCGAATCTGAATGGTGGAAGTTTCCATAAAAGTCTTCTTTTTATTCTTCTCGTGCACTCATCTAACAGGGTAGTCTTTACCCAGGAGGCTGCAGTCCGGAATTGCGCTCGTACCGATCACGTATCTCTTCAAAGTCATGAAGCGCAGCGTCTTTCTTTGCTTTGTATTCTATCAATATTCCCCTCAATTTTGCGGTAAGAAAATAAAGATTATGTTGGTAGCTCTCAGTCGAAGCATGATACAGTTAAAAATGAGGTAAGTTGAAATGGTCGAATTAGCTCAGTGGTTAGAGCAATTCCCCGGAAAGGAAGAGGTTTTGCGTTCAATCCTTAGATGCAACTGAATTTTTTGAAGAGAAGCTAAAATTTGTGGTTGTATATATTTTTGGATGATATTGGATGAACAAAAACAAAATCTGGATCTCGACAACAGCGCCACAAATCAGATCCAAAACTATCATGTTTTTCAAGCTGGAACCAATCATAGACATGCATATTTCATTGAAATCGGTTGGGCGGTTTCGGAGATTAGCGTGTACGAACACGATGACACGTGAATTTTATATATTTAGATGTACCACATTTTAGTGATGTTTTATTCAGAGAACAATTTTAATTTAATATAAAATACACTTATGCCATTAACACCCAAAATTTTGCAATGGACTGCTTTTAGATGAACTGTCAGAATACTGATTCTACGGAAAATATTTTTTTATAAATCGATTATTTACATGAAACTAAAAAAAATTATATATATAATTATATATTCGTGTCTAGGATGAACGAAGTATGCATGAAGAATGAGTTAATGATGAATGTAAGTAAGTCTAAAGTAATGGTGTTTGAAAGAGAGAGTACGAAAACAGTGTGCAATATAATTGTGAATGGGGAATACTTGGAGCAGGTGGATGAGTTTGTGTATTTAGGAAGTATGTTTACGAGAGATGGGAAGGCTGACAGAGATATCGAAAGAAGGGTAAATGCAGGTAATTCCGTTAATGGAGGACTAAACGCCGTAGGCGCTAACAAAAAATTGTCCAAAGAAGCGAAGTTAGCAGTCCACAACGGAGTGCTGGTACCTACCTTGATGTATGGAAGTGAGGCATGGAACTGGCAAAGAAAGGATGAAAGTAGATTAAATGCTGTTGAAATGAGATCCCTGAGGCGTATGTGTGGTAAAACCATGTTTGATCGTGTGAGGAATGTGGAGATCCGCAAAGAGTGCAAGGCTGATGTAAGCGTAATGAGTAAGATTAAGAAAGGGACGCTTAGATGGTTTGGGCATGTAGAGCGAATGAGCGAAGATAGGAGTGTAAGGAGGATATATGATGCAAATGTGAATGGTAGCAGAAGTCGGGGACGCCCGAGGAAGACATGGCACGATCAAGTGAATCAGATACTCGAGTCGGGCCATGTCAAGAGTCAGAATAATAGAAGAGTATGTATGAGACGATGTATGAATGTGAATGAGGCAAGGAGTGTGTGCCAAGACCGAGTTGTTTGGCGGTCCGTCCTCTCTGCCTACCCCTGCGGGGAAACGGCGTGATGGTTAGTTAGTTAGTTAGTTATTCACTTTTTCGTTAAATCTAAAAATTAAAATTACCTTTTAATTTTTCTGTGACTTGTTCTGTTTCATATTTTAGTTTAGATTTATTCTTAATTGATAAAAAATAAATAAAAAAAATTGAAACCAGGAATATTTTTTAAATACAATGTTATTCCCACAATTACATATTTCAATTTTTCGGAGAGTTTATGGTAATCTTTTGAAGGCGTGGTGATTTTTCTTTCTAGCATTGTTCAAATCATATTTCTCACCATTAAGTAGGCGACACATTACGCTATACACATAGTGGCTTGGCCTATTTAAGCATATCGGTCGCCATTCACTACCAATGGGAATGTATAGCGAGCTATATGCTGAAATAGGCCAAGACACGAAAATGTAGCGCGCTTATAGCGTGGTCACAGGCTTAATACAAATTGAGATAGCATAAGTTTTATGAGACCATGTCATGCTGGGTTATATACCTCCCATAAATAATTTACTATTGTTTCTTGTCTGGGAAGTTTATTTCCCAAAATTGCCCGAGGGGTTGAGAAAGGTAAAAATATTTCTGTATACCACCAAGGAGTTTGTCTACCTCGGGAGCAAAATAACATGGGACGGTCGGTCTAAGAGCGAGGTCGACAGCCGTATACATCAGGCTAGGCTTGCATTCAATAAAAGGTCGAAAATAATAGAATCGAATAATATAGACCTAAAACTGAGAATACTCCTCATCAAGACCTATGTATGGAGTATCCTGATGTACGACTGCGAAACATGGTGCCTATCCGAAAGAGATAAACGGAGACTAGAGGCTTTTGAGATGTGGTCCTATAGAAGACTGTTAGGAATTTCCTGGAGAGACCATATTACAAATGAAGAGGTCCTCCAAAGAATCGAAGGAGGAAGGCACCTGCTCAGGACCTTGTCCGAAAGGCGTGCAAGATGGATCGGCCATGTTATACGACAAGAAGGCCTCTTGCATGTCATAATGGAGGGTATGACCGAGGAGACCAACTCTAGGGGACGAGAGTACCTGGAGGACCTGCTGGTGGACGTGCGCTGCTCATCATATGCAGAAGTCAAAAGAGCCGCACAAGACAGGGAAGAATGGAAGAGGAGATTAGATGAAATTGCTGCAAACCAATCCCAGGATTGAAACCAGAGAGAGAGAGGCCTACATCTTGTTTCTAAAGGGTTGTGACTGCATTATTATTATTATATTATGCTACATATACATACGAGAGCCGAACTGCTGAACAGAACCTCAACTTATGGGAAAAGAACTAAGCAACCGCAAATAGCGCGAGCCGCCGCATGAAGTTACTTTGATCCTTTCCCGTAATACGAGGCTCGGTTCGCGTTTCGATGGAATGATTTGACTTTCATTAACATAATCATACTTTGATCGCAAAGTCAGGGCCGGCCCTGTGCGGGCGCAATTTAAGCAGTCAGCTCCGGGCGTCTAATTATCAAGGCGCTGATAATACCTAACACCTAACAGTCCTAACACATCGCCCTTGAGATTATTTTTCACAAAAACGGCGCTTCGCAAAAATACAAATCATCCGAATATTATTGATTACAGTGATAACCTACCTAGACTACTGGTCTACTGGTTTTGACAAAGGCCGCAAAGGCGTCAACATTTTACTCGCGCCTGGCGCCGTTGGACACAGGACAACCTTCCGCAAAGGCTTCACACTCCCACTTATTACCGCAAATTTACATTACCGATCCATTTATTAGTTTATACTAAGGAACGAATTATTTTGTAGACGGTCAAAGGACAATAATTGCATACCGGACTCTATTACGATTACGTTGTTAGGTTATTTTCTTTTGTCATGTGTATTCATCGAGGCTTCTGACTCATACAGTGTTGTCATATTTTGCCTCACGTGTTTTTTATTTCAAGCTTTTTTATTTATTTTTATATGCTTTGTTTTAGTCCAGCGGTAGGTAATTTACAAAGAATCGTTTTCTCCGAGTTGATGATAGAAGACAAAAGAGACATCTCGGTTGAAATTACTGAAGCTTTATCATTAATCGTAATTTATAGTTCGCAGAACTGTCGATAGATGTCTCTTTATGAAAATTTGTCGAAAATGTAACATCATTATTTTTTATCATTTTTATGCTTTTCAATTTGGTTAAATATTGCAGAAGTACCCATTTATATCGTTGTAAACCTAAAAAGATGCAACTTTTAGGACTGTTATCTCAGAATGGTTAGGAATATTATGTCGGAATGGCAGAGGCGGCTCTAAGGATCCAGTAGTGGTAGGTCATTTGAAAAAAAATGTGTGACTAATCTTTATTTTATATTGTGAAAAAAGTCCATATATTATTATCTATATTTTGACCGGTCGGTGGCCGAGTTGACATCGCGTTTGGGTCCCACCCAGGCGTAGTGTGTTCAACTCCTCGGCTGGCTAAGTCCTCCATCACAACACAAGCAACATTTTCAGCTTACTGTGGTGGTAGTAGGAGATTTTCAAATATTGTCAGGTTACTCGTAACCCGGGAATGTTTGTCTTTCTTTTTAAAAGAAAAAAAAAATTGTTAATATAGTAAATTGGAAATTAATACACAATCCATGTATGTACTTACGGCAAATTATTTTTAAGATATTAGGTTTTAATTTAGTTTTGCACTTTTTTAGTGTAAAATAAGAGTTTGATTCTATTTGACAGTGATCTTTTACGTTTTTTGTTTTTGTTTTCATAACAACATAAATAATTATTCTAAACCTTTCCCGAACTATCCAATTGAAAAACAACCATTGTTCTACACAATACAAGCGTGTAAAATGAAAAACCGACATGTGTTTATGTCACCATCTCTGTAAAACATATAATATTCATCGTGTTGTCTCCCTCACGGTCATGACCTAAGCGTCCCTAAGCTTTCTTCGGTACCTAATTTTTACTTCGACAAAAATTATAGTGCCATCTCGTTTATTCTATGGCGCGCATAGGGACAGAAGATGCGAAAGTGGACATTCTTTAAATTGACCCAGCGAATCGTATGGACTTGTGAATGAAAGCTTCTAGCTTCTATTAGAGACAACAGATGTCACTCCTAGTCACTAGCCGCCGCCGCTTGCAGCTTTGCTGTTTCGCAGTACATTTTAAATAAATTAAGAATAAGACCAGTTGTTTTGATGCACATAATTGAATATTATTATTGTTGTCTTATAATTTTGGGGGGTCAAACACCAATTGACCTAAGGGAAGAACCGCCACTGCGGAATGGGTTGTTAGGGTTCTTACCACATGACGAATGTAAATGCCTCTCCAGGTCTTAGACACCTTACACCCCTAAATAAAAGTGCCGTCCATGTAGATTTTAAGGAAAACCAATGTAGCCACTGACTTAGTACATTAAGGTTCTAACCCCGAGACAGCCAATGAACATAGCGCTCTGTCTCTATTTGATATCGTATTGATTGATTTTAATTTGCACCTAAAGACCGAATTTCAGAATTAAAAATATGTTCAGAGTTTTGGATCACGAAACACGCTTACGTCGCATTTCTTCTTTATTCTTTGGGTAATAATATATTTTATTGATGTTGTCGCGAAGTCTGTGGACCCTTCAAAATGGTCGCCCATAATCTAGGGAAATCCCTCCTTCGGTGCATAGTTCATTGCAGCTGCATCTTGCTTGTATCTATCATCGTATCGGGAATCCTAGATAAAACAGTTATATGTATTTTTAGAGAAAAAATTTGAACTTTTGAAAAAATAATAATTATTTACACAATACCATTAGGTAGGAATATGTATCATGTCATTATAATTTATTTATATTCATCATCATTTTGCGTTTATAAACTATCTAAGTAATGAATATGATGGGTTAGGTAGGTTAGGTTAAATGTCTGCATTATATGGTATTTTTACCTTTCTCAACCCCTTGGGAAAATTTGGGAAATATACTTCCCAAACAAGAAACAACGGTAAATTATTTATGGGAGGTATATAACCCAGCATGACATAGTCATTATTATCGGGAATCCCAGATAAAACAGTTATATGTATTTTTAGAGAAAAAAATTGAACTTTTGAAAACATAATAATTCTTTAAACAATACCATTAGGTAGGAATATGTATCATGTCATTATAATTTATTTATAATCATCCTCATTTTGCGTTTATAAACTACCTAAGTAATGAATATTATGGGTTAGGTTATTATAAATGTCTGCATTATATGGTATTTTGGTATGTATACAGAAATTATTCCGAATCTCTCACTAATACAAGAAGTGTTCTGGAAAAAAAGGTTTTTCAATTAAATCAGGCTGTAGAAAAATTTAAAAAAATCTGTCTTGCTTTTTATTATTGGTAATCAAATTTGGTTAAGATAAGGTTCCTACTTTTGATCATAATATTTCCACTGCCCTATTTTGATATCCAGTTTTATATAAGAGGAAAGTAATTAGTTTTAGTTTTTGAACGATATTATTATGTGGAAAATTTGTCACAATGGTACATTATTTTACTTAATTGATTTCCACTCAATATTTTACCTGACTTGCTGCTCAATATTATAATATTCACTTTACTTTGATATTATTTAATTACTATAACAAGATTTTTGCTTTTCCTAAAAATCACGGAATATTAGATTTTTATTTTCAACTCAAAATAAGAATTATGTTTTAGATTTTAGAATGTCACGTACGTAAATCGTAAAACGTAAATCGTAAACCATAAATACGGAAATTACATTGTTTAATTAATCCTTACATATATTTTTAATTAATCCGAAATTATGTTGTTTTAATTCTCTAGATAGTCGAAAAAATAATTCACTTCCAAATGGCATCAATATTTTTGTATACACTAGAATTGAAAAATGTGTTGCTTTTGGATTACCCTTCCTGAAAAATGATTAATATTTATCAAAACATGTGATTTTCCTGAGAGTAGTTCGTAGTAGCTCGTTTCCGAGGTTAGAGAGGTTTGTCACGTTCGTGTGGGGGTGAGGTCGTGAGGGTGACAGACAGCGGGCGTGTGAATAGTACCGGTCTATGATGTTAGTGTTAGTTAGTGCAGCAGAGAATGGACGGTTATCTCGAGAGTATTTCCTCCTGGGGTAAAAATAATCTCGTCGAATTTAATGTTTCAAAGACCCAATCCTGTCTGATTACGTCTAAAGGGGATCTAAATGATAATCTAGTCTCCTTCAACGGAAGCAATCTTCAGAACAGGCCTTCCATTGATATGCTTGGTGTAACTATAAGTGACCAGCTCAGGTACGGGGGCTCCATCGAAGCCAGAGTAAAGTTGGCCTCTCAGAAGCTGGGCGTACTGTACAGGGCCCGCAGATACTTTAATAGTACACAACTGCTGACCCTGTACAAATCGCAAGTGCGCCCTACTGTCGAATTTGGCAGCCATCTCTGGTCCGGAGCCCCTAAATACCTGAAAAAAACCCTTGACTCTTGTGCAAAACGGGCGGTCCGTTTGATAGATTCCCTAATCTTAACAAACGGACTGCAATCTTTAGAGCACAGGCGTCAGGTAGGTATGCTGTCCTTGTTCTATCGGTATTACAATGGAAGATGCTCTGAGGAACTAGCGTCATTGATCCCTTCGGCACCGGTGCGTAGTCGGGATACACGCCAAATGCGCGCCCAACATTTGTACACGGTTGACATTTGTCACATAAGAACGGGTCGCTTCTACGATTCGCTCTTCAGTTCAACAGCTCGGCTGTGGAACGAGCTGCCGGCCTCTGTGTTTCCTTCCTCCTACAACATGGGACTCTTCAAGACCCATGTTCACTCCTTCCTCTCCACAAAAGACCCTCCACACAGCATCCCCAAAGATGACATAGGCCCTGAGAGAAATTATTTTCTTCAGGGCCTCCTGTGTGGAGTTAATATAAAAAAAAAGTAAAACGAAGAAATAAACATGTAGAAATCTAATAAACAAACTGCATCACAAGAAATAATAAAACAATACAAACCGGTGAGCAAATATAAAAATAACAATCTGAATCATTCTTTCTTCCCCATCAGGCGACCGTAATTACCCACTGCAAGCAATAGGTGCCTTTACGGACGTGCATATAAAAGATTGAATTCCGCAATTTGACTCGCCAAAAGGAAATACTCATTTCCCACTGTAAATTGTCTCTTTTGCGCTCTCCGAGCCCACCGACTCGCTCTGCGAGCCAATACAGTCAACCAAATACTGTTACAGTCCAACTATCCTGGCGTCACACACCACTGACCACCTGCGCTCCTTGACCACGTTATCCATCCTACTCTGCCCTACGACCTACCCGTGCCCCGCCATTACCTGCCGAAACCTTCCTGACCTGCATCTCTACCCACTGACATCGACATGGAAACATACCTCCTTGAACTGGAGAAGCTGGATCCTCCAATTGAAGCTCTCCAGACATTCATCAACAACATGCAAAGAACGGTCACAAAAACCCCCCAACGAAAGGTGACCTTCTACCCGGATGGGGTAAACCCCTCGGCCACCACCTACCTCTCAGGCACCCCACGAAAAACCCCGCCCATCGCCACCCAACCGCCCACCACCTCAGCCTCCACCTCCACCGCCTCCACCTCCGCCGACCACAGCCTGGCAAGCCGCACTGCACTACCTTCATCACCATCCAAGGACTTCCCGCCCCTTTGGACCACACCGAATAACCCAATTAAAACAAAACCGCCCACGCCTCCTCAGACCCTCGCTACCACCAACCGCTTCCAGACCCTGGCCCCGCCCTCCTCTAACGAAACAAACTCGGACACAATCACCACTGACGGAGCAGATACCACAGACCATACAAACACCACCATCACCCCGACTCCCGCCCGACATCCCATCAAAATCCCGCCCATCATCATTAAATCCGATTCAAACTGGAATACCATCAGAAAGAAGCTGGAGAACGCCGGTGTGCGCATCTCTCACGCCAAAGCCATCCCGACGGGTGTGGTTGTCCACACCGCCGACTCCTCCAGCTTCCGACTAGCCACTAAAATGCTGGAAGAGATAAAAACAGACTTAGAAAAACAGGAGGAGATTCTCCTCGAACTGCAGGACCTCGGTCTCCCGGCCATCTCCGTCTCCAGGATGAGGTCGGGACCCGACCCCACGAACGTCCCGATGGTCCTCGTGCAGCTCACCCACGGCGAAGAGGGAAAACAAATTTTCAACATCACCCACATATTCCACCTTCGCATCAAAGCAGAATTCCTCGACCACAAATCAGCCCCTACTCAATGCCACCGATGTCAATTATTCGGCCACTCCGCCAAAGGCTGCCATCTCCCCCCCCGCTGCGTCAAATGCGCGGGGGCACACTTCACCGCCACCTGTGCCAAGCAGAGAACTGACGGCCCGGCCACCTGTGCGAACTGCGCCGGCCCACACCCGGCCAACTACAAAGAATGCCCCAAACGCCCAGCTCCCTCCACAGCCATGCCCCGTCGAACTGAGGTACCTCCCCAAGTCACATTCACCTCCCACCCAGTCCAAGCATCCACATCCTATGCCCAGGCATTAAAACCCCCACCCCACATCCCCCTTCCTCCCCCCTCCCCCTCATCCCCCCCCCCTCCAACCTCCCCCCCCCTCCGACAAACTCTCCCCCCACCCCCCAGCCTTCAGCAACCCCCTTTAATTTTTCAGACATTTTCAAAAATAACTTCTTTTCAAAGATCGGCGAACTTATCGCTGATCTAGTCCCAAAATTCCAATCTGCCACCTCGCCGGCAGACTACCTCTCGATTCTTTTCACAGCAGCCCCTCAAATCATTTCTCTCTTTACCAATTAAATGGCTAATTCTACCAAGCCCTCCGCGCTACGTTTGGCATTCTGGAATGCCAATGGTCTTGACAAAAACATGCACGAACTACGAATTTTCACCAACACACATAATTTAGACATAGTACTCATAAATGAAACACACCTAAATCCTTCACACACACCAAAAATCGCTAACTACACACTGTACCGAAACGACCGTTTACACTCACGGGGTGGTGGCACAGCCATCTTCGTGAAAACTAAAATCGCCCACAAACATAACATCACCCCCCCCTGACTACCATTGAAAGTACCTCCATCACTGTATTCACGAAACATTCAGGTCCATTGAGAATTAATTCAATTTACAACCCACCTGTTCAGACTTTACAAAAGTCGGATCTTGAATTACTTCTCGATGGACAAACGCCTACTATTCTAGCGGGGGATTTTAACTCAAAACACCCCGATTGGAATAGTAGGCTCACCAACAAAAACGGACGTATCCTACATGACTTTGCCAACTCTCACCCCGACATAAACATTGCAGGACCCATAGAGCCAACATTTTTCTCTAGCATCGGACACAGACCTGACGTACTAGACATCGCCATTTTTCACAAATCATCCTGGGCATACAGTATCGAAACCATCTGCGACCTTTCCTCCGACCATAACCCCGTGTTGCTAACTCTCAACGAATTCTCTTACCCCCCCCCCTGCAAAAATTAACAAAAAAACTGATTGGACCTACTTTTCGCACAGAGTCGGGGAAAAAATATCCATAAATCCCCATATTAAAAATCCCTCAGATTTAGATACAGCGGTTGACGAATTCGCGAAGACAATAATGTCCGCAATTGACGAGGCCTCAAAACCTCTCCCCTCACCCCCCCAATAAATTTCAAGGAAAACCTCCCAAATTCAGTAAAAGACCTAATTAAAACAAAAAATATCTTACGCCGCCACTGGCAAAAATATCAAAATCCCACCTTGAAAACTTCTATAAACCGAACCCAAGCCCTCATCAGAAAAAAACTTCAAGAGCACGTAAATTTCACCCGGAATTTGAAAATTCAAGAGATAAATCCACAGGACGGCTCTCTGTGGAAATTATCAAAAACTCTCAAAGCCACCCCCACCCCTAACCACCCTATTCACGCCGAAAACGGTCTCGTCTTCGACGATCAAGACAAAGCGGAGGCGTTCGTTGACAGTCTTGAAAATCAATTCAGCCCCAGCTTCAAACACGCCGATCTAGATCACATTGCAAATGTCAACCGCAAAATCAATAATGTTTTAAATAATCTCCCCAATACAAACATTCATTTTACTACCCCGGCCGAGGTTATCCGCGCTATAAAAAGCCGGAAAAATAAAAAAGCCCCCGGTCCTGACGGCGTCACAAATTTCGCTCTTAAAGCCCTCCCCCAAAAAGGAATACGAGCGATAGTAAATCTCATCAACACTGCCCTCAGACTGCGCTATTTCCCGAAAAACTGGAAACACGCGCACGTCATTCTCATCCCAAAACCGGGAAAAGACCCCCTCTTCTGCGAAAATCACCGTCCAATCAGCCTTCTATCAAATATTGGTAAAATCTACGAACAGATCCTTTTGACACGGCTCCTCAAGCACATTGACGAGGTTTCAACGTTACCTGAAGAGCAACACGGCTTTAGATCAAATCACTCCACCCTCCATCAACTCCTCAGAGTCTCCGAAATTATTATCGGAGGCTTCAATACCAAGCGATCAACTGGCGCCATTTTCCTGGACATAGCCAAAGCTTTCGATAAAGTATGGATAAACGGCCTGGTTCTCAAACTCCACGAAACAGGCATCGATCCCCAACTACTCGGTGCCTTCAAATCATTTCTACGCCAACGTACTTTTCAAGTAAAATACGGTGGCGCTCTTTCAATAAAACGTTTCATGACAGCAGGGGTCCCGCAGGGCTCTCTGCTTTCTCCAATCCTCTTCAATGTCTACACTCACGACATCCCCCTCTCTGAAAACTCAAATTCTCACAAAGCTCTGTACGCAGATGACACCACAGTTATGGTTAGATACTGTTCACCCAGGATGATTACGTACCGACTACAAAAAAACATAGACTTACTCCAAGATAGGTGCGATAAATGGCGTATAGACGTGAATCCCTCAAATAGCGTGGCCGTCTTTTTCTCTCGTAGAAAAGGCAGCCGCGCCCCGCGAGAGGAAATAACGATGTACGGCCAGACTATACCATGGCAAAAATCGGCCAAATATCTTGGAGTTACACTTGACAGACGACTCACATGGACAAAACACATAAATATCACTCTACAAAAAGCTAAAAACACATCCAACGCCCTTTACCCGTTGCTACACTCAAACTCAAAAACTTCCATACAAAACAAACTACTCATCTACAAAACACAAATTCGCCCCATCATGTCATACGCCTCACCCATTTGGGGCACAGGAAACACAAAACGTCTTGCCACATTCCAGAATGTCACACTTAGAAGATATACCAAAAGCCCCTGATTTGTCCGAAATAGCATTATTAATTCAGGCACGAAAATCCCCCCATTTAAAACACATGTGGTAGAATTAGCCAAATCATTCTATGCGAAACTTCCTATGCACACAAACCCAAGCATAGCTTGTCTCGGGCGCTCAAGTCCCGACGACAAACCCACCTATCCATTCCCAGTCTCTATTACCTTCCCCCCTTGATGAGTGGACTCAAATAAAAAATTAAACTGCAACCAGATATACAAAAAATATAGTATAAATTTTACAAACACATTAATTTAAAATAATATATAAAAATCATAATAAAAAAATCTTTTACAAAAAAAATATAACTAAAATAAAAAAATAAAAATAAAAATACCTACAGACAAAAAAAAAAAAAAAATAAACAATACAAAAAAAATAGTATTACAGTCCTATAAGTTGCTATAGGCAGCCCACTCATCGGGTAGAAAAAACCATCCCCCAGGTACTTTACACCCTCAGTTCACGAGACATGGAGAAAATAATCCCCGAACCTCGCAAATACACAATAGATACCGTAATTTCTGGGAAGGTAAAATTGAAATAAATAGTCAAGTGGGTTGTAGACATCAACGCATTTAATATTGTTACGAATATCGATAAACTGTTAGAAAAAATAACAATGATTCATTTGGGAATATATTAATGTATTTTTTTAATAAAAGATGCCTCTACGCTCAGAGATTAATTATTAAACATATAATTATTAGATGAAGATATAGATCATCCGAGGGAATCGTCAACTCAGCCACCGACCAGTCTGATGTTGTCCGGTCCGATCTTTATATTATTCTATGATATCTGTGTCAGATTCCATAGTGAAAAGATGTGTGGAAAGTCTACACCGAAAAAATAAATTGTTTTAGCTACTGTCTAGTTACTCCTGTGTTATTCCAAATCTTATAATTTTTTGCATAGTTTTATTATTTATTATGAATCCAAATTTTTTTATCCTTATTTTTTCGCAATAATATTTTACACATAAGTTACACAAATATTTTCGAAAGTTTATGTTTAAAAAAGGTAAGTTTATTTATTTGTTTATTTTTACACGCCCAATTAGAGCTTTTACATATGATACAATTAAAAATACATTTGATATAATCAGAGAGTAAAAGAGATATAACAATAAAATATGTACCAAATATAGAAATATTAACTTAAAGCAACAAACAGAGAAAACTATAGGGTGCACATTCCTATAAATTTGGATACATTGAAGATTTATAAACATTACTGTATCATACGTATCCAGACCTCCAGAATATTTCAAGAGAATTCATATTTACGCCAAAATTTTTTTTTTTTTCATTCATTTTCTAGATTCTTATATTCCATGAAGTGGTGAATCATTTAAATTTACTGAATTTAAAGTTAATGTTCTTTATACAAATAGAACGGCGTCATATGCGCCTCACAATTTTTACCTCATATGGGTTTATTTAAATATTACCTGGCTTTTATAGACTTAGAGGCCTTGTATTTTCTCGGTAGGGAAAAAATTTGTTACCTAAAAACCCTACTAAAATTGCATGTATCATCATCCAGCATCAGCACCAGCGGCGACCTACAGCGGCCATATACTACATACGTGTCTGTTTGTGTTGTGTTGGGAATGGGAGGGAAATTTTGGCTGCGCCCTTTTGTTGGAGTCCTTCCGCATTTGCCGTTGGGAGTAAGGAAAATCGCAGAAAACCTTACCCAGGAAGGAGCGGCCGAACGTCAACTTGAAACGTTTGCGGCCTTCAGTAACATCGGTATATGATGTCCTGCATTTTTGAGATGTGTGTGTGTGTGTCTGTTTTTATGTTAATATATACTTATGGGAAGATAGAAAATAAACATACATATACATACAAATTATAAAATATTATATAAATATATAAATAGATATATAAACATTATATATTTGGGAAGAAGGTCGGGAGTTTAGGAAATACCTACTGCTCGCTATTCGTCCGCGTCTAGTTCTGGTATGTGCCATATGTGGTCATGGTCCATGAGGATGTGTTTTGGTAGTCTATGTGTGTATCTGAATGTCAGGTCGCTCGGAGCATTGTATTGTCCTATGTCTCGTATTAGTTGATTTTTACTAAGTGTGAGTGATTTGTAAAAGCGTTCAGTCAGTCTGTGTGTGAATTCGTATAGAGTTGGAATTTGTTCTCGTTCGTGTAATCTCTTCAAGTTTGTTCTGAGTCTCGTGTTGTATGTGATTTTAATGCAGAGATTTTGAAGTGTCTGTAGATTCTTGTGGTCTGTGTGTGAGATGCTGCTCCATACGGGAATCGCATAAGAGAGTACCGGACGAATGAGCGAGTAGTAGATGAGGAGTTTGGTTTTGGGAAGTAGCGGACTCCGTCTATTGAAAATTGGCTTCATCATGCCGATCGCTTGTCGCGTGCGCGCGTGCATTTTCGCTTGGTGAGATTTCCAGTTGAGGCGGGAGTCCATGGTCAGGCCGAGATATGTAACTTCATCTTTCCATTCAATGCTGTGTCCTCCCATTTCGATGTTGAAGTCAGGTTTTCTGTTTATACGTTTTCTCGTAAACATGATGGCTTCGGTTTTCGCCTCGTTCAGTTTCAGGCGCCATTTCTTGTAATACTCTACGAGCGCGTCGAGCGCTCTCTGTAGGTAAATCGCGGCCATGTTCGCTTTCAGCGAAGAAACGTATAGTTTGACGTCATCTGCGTAGATAGACAGATTGCATCTCTCGTCTCGGGGGATGTCGTAGGTGAATAGAATGAAGAGAAATGGTCCCAGTAAACTTCCTTGCGGCACGCCTTTTGGAATCTCACGCATTGAAGATAGCACGTTCCTTATGAACACTCTGAACGATCTATTCTTTAGGTATTCCTGTATCAGTCTCGTTAGGTATATGGGCGTGTTAGTGCGGTGCAGCTTATGCACGAGCCCGTCAATCCATACGGTGTCGAATGCCTTCTCTAGGTCGATGAGCGCAGCGGCGGTGAAGCGATGTTCGTTAAATTTTCTTGCGATAAATTCCGCTACTCTGGTGAGTTGATGGGTCGTGGAGTGCCTCTTTCTGAAGCCGAACTGCTCGTCTGGCAAAGTCTTGTTGTCGTCGTGGTGTGGTACAAGCCTGTTGAGTATAATTTGTTCAAATACCTTGCTCAGCGTAGATAATAGGCTAATCGGCCGGTAACTTGTCGGTTGCGTTCTATCTTTATTCGGCTTTGCGAAAGGCAGCACGGTCGCCGATTTCCAAATCTGGGGGAAATGCCCGGTCATGAGGCAGGCATTGAACAATTTTGTTGTGTAGATGATGGCTTTTTGAGGAAGATGTTTGAGTAGAATGTTGTGTATTTGATCGCTTCCCGGCGCCTTGTTCGTTCTGAGTCGCTTGATTGTGACCGCAATCTCGCTCGGCGTTGTGAAATGAATATCTTCAGCGTTTGTCTGCTCCGCTTCGTTCAAATCTCGTAGAGAGTCAGCTACGATCCGGTCCGTAGCCGGGTCGGAAAGGCCGTCTGTAGCGGCGTAAGCTCTCTCGAACCCGTCGGCGAGTGTTTCAGCTTTTTCTTGTAGCGAAAGCGCCGTCCCGGGGCCGTTCAATTTCTGTAGCGGGGGAATTGTGTAATCTTTATGTCTCAGCGCGCTCGCCATTTTCCATAGGGAATTATCCTTCGGCGTGAGCGACGCAACTTTTTTGTCCCAAAGTTCGCGCTTGAGTTCTGCGATTTCGGTCTTGATTTCCCTCTGCAGGCAGTTGTACGCTGTCTTGAAGTATTCGTCACGCGTGCGGTGGTACATGCGTCGCAGGCGATTTTTGTCCTTGATGAGCGATAAAACGTGTTCGGGAAGCTTGATCGTGTATGAATGTATTTCTTTGAGAGGAATGTGTGTGTCTTGTGCTGTTTGAAGAATCTCTGTGAGAGTGCTTGTAGCTTCGTCGATTTCTTGTGGCGAGCGCAGAGTTCCCGAAGTGAGATGAATTCGTTCGTTGACTTCTTTTTTGAATCCTTCCCAGTTCGCATCCTTGTAATTGCGCTGTTTTCTGGGGGTCCTTGAAGTTGTGCCGCCTATAGTAAAGCTCACGGGCAGGTGGTCCGAAGACAGTTCGTCTAGTGTGCGCAGTGGAGATATTGTCTTGACATTTTTCTCGAGTACTATGTCCAGTGTACTCGGATATCTAGATCGTTGCGAGTAGTACGTAGGTCTGTCGGGCGCCATTATCGAATAGGTATTTGTCTGCATGTGTGTAAAGAGCGTATTTCCGTTCGCATTTCCTCTGTAGTTATTCCAATAGTTGTGTTTGGCGTTCAAGTCGCCTCCCATCACAACAATCGGTCCCAGATTGAGCAATTTATTGAGATCTTCTCTCACTAGGTTATGTTGGGTGCAGTATACGGAGATGATGGTATGCGCTCTACCCTCTATGGTGACTTCGATAATCGTGGCTTCAGCGTGCTTCAACTTCGGAGTAGGTATTCTTGTGGACGTCATAGATTGCCGAACGAATATTGCGGTTCCTCCGCCTGATCTTCCTTGTCGATCGTCACGATAAATCTCGAAACCTTGCACTCTCAGCGGTACGCTTGGATTCAAGTGAGATTCTGATAGGAGAATAATGTCGGTGTGTAATTCGTTTGCCAAAGCGAGCAGTTCGTCTGTCTTGTTGCGCACGCTAAATGCGTTCCATACGAGGACTTTCACCGTCTCGGTATTAGGCATCGAGGGTGTCTAGGAGCTCAATCAGGATGACGAGCTTGTCTGCTCTTGTTGCGCAGCGGGCGAGCTGTGATCGCATCCTCAGGAGGCCTTGGAGCAGGGCCATCAGGTCCAGGTTGTCATCTGAAGAGGTGGGCGCGCGCACGGGCTCCTGCTGTGGGCGTGGCTGTGGGGGCGGCGCGGTCTCGCGCTGCTCTTGGGCGGGGGCGGTGCCTCCGGCTACGTTGGCCCATGTGCGTCCATCCGTCCTCGGCTGAGGAGGTGGCCTGCTCGGGTTCTGTTCTGCCGGCGGGCGTTGGGCCCTTCTGGCAGGTCGCTGCTGTATTGAGGCGACGTACGCTACCCGCTTGGGGCAGCCTCGGTAATTGGCGGGATGCGGGCCTGAGCAGTTGCAGCATGCGGCGGGCTCATCTCTCGTCTTCTTGGGGCATTCTGCCGAAGCATGCTCCAGTAAGCATTTTACGCACCTTGCTGTGTGCGAGCAGTTTCGGGACCCATGCCCGAAGTCTTGACATCTGTAGCACTGAGTGCCGTGCTGAAGGTGGTTGCTCCTGTGCTTCTGGAGTCGAATTCGGCAGTGGCACAGGTATTTGACGGCCGCGCGCAGCTGTCCCATGTTGACTTCCTTATTGAAGTGCGCTAAGTATATGGGATATTCTATTGAGGCGGTCATCTTGACCACCTTCACAGCTGGGAATCCCTGCGACTCCAGATCCGCCGCGATGTCTTCCACTTCGACGAGCGGCAGGCCCTTGATGACGGCCTTTTTCATCTTTTCTGCTTCGGCCGTGAATGTATGGAGGCCGCGAGCCTCCGCCCGCAGTCCATTGGTGAGGGCGCGATGGTCCTCCATCGTGCGCACGAAGATGTTGGCCGTGCCGCCCCTGTTATACCTGAAAGTGAAATGCTTACCAGCTCCCAGATGTCCTTGCACCGCAGCTGTGATCTGCGCGTGCGTCATGTTCCCCAGGGTCATCACAACCGGGGGAACGCGGTCTCTCCTGCCGGTACCTGCGGGAGAGAAATTATTATTAGTATTGGCACGCTTTATACGCGGCGCGCCGGCGCCTTCGCTTACCTCGGGCAACTCATCAAATCGGTTGCCACACTGGAGCGGTTGTGGTCCCCGTGGGGACATGGGCCTCTTCACGGGGTTGGACGGCCTCGTCCAGCCTCCATCCTGGGGGGCAGCCGTCTCCATCGGCTGCTGCGGTCTCGGGGGCGCCACGTAGGCCGACGCTGGGCCTATCGGGGGGCGCGTGGGGGCAGGACTGGGTCCTGCTGCCCAGGATGGGCCTGCTACGGGCTCCGTCATCTCGGTGGCGTCGGGCGTCGTGGGAGCCGTGGTGGTGGATGGTCTCCGGGTCCTTGGGTCCTCGGGGCGGGGCTGTGGTGCGGGGACCGTATAGCGCACGGTCCCGGTCTTCTTACGCAGCGCGATTTGGTGAGCGCCGGGCGGTACCACGACCGGGGAGTCCTCGTGGTCTTCAGGTAGCATCCTCGTCGGGAACATCTTGACATGCGGAAGTCTGTGTCTCCTCTTAAAAAGAGAGCACGTCTCGGGTGCTTGCGGGCGGTTTGTAGGGGCCAGCGTGGATTTTTATGTTGAGTAATACTTTGCGTGAAAAGTGTTGCCTTGAGAAAGGCAGTTGGGGGGCGCGAGCGCCTGCTCAGTGGGCCGGCGGGATTCCTCCGGCCGGCAAAAGTAGCGGGGCCTGGCTGAGTACACAAGCCAGACAAAAACGCTTGTGTGGTTGTGTCACAAACCACAAAAACGATCTCTCAATCTATATCTTTTCGCCAAAATCACAAAAACACTCAAACCCCGAAACCGCTTGATACCGTGTCGCCGACACATTTGGAGATCTTTACATCCAAATAACTCAATCAAATGATGTATTATATGTGATTAATCAAGATAATTACGTAGCAATATAATAGCAGAACCTGAAACACATCTGAAAATAATCATCCATCACCTCCCTCGGACACACCAACCCACGAAGTGACCGCGGCTAGGAAGGCTACTCAGTATTTACGTAGGACCCCCTCCACTACTCCCCGGATGGAATTCCATGATGGCCGCCGTCTCCAACCAATCACAGCCCAGCATGTCACCTTGACTTTCTTATCAAACACTGATAACAGATTCAAATGTGATTAATTGTGATATCATCAGACTGGATTTACGGGAAAATGATGCAAGATATAACTACGAAATAAATATCAACATCAAGAAATGATTATATACTAATACAATAACATGAATAATTATATCTAACTATATTTGTTACCCTTTGGGAAATGTTCAAACCAAAGATATTTAACTTCAAACCCAATATGAAAATTTGTATAATTATTTATAAAATAAATAAACGGGACTGCGGGAGATGGTTTTGGTAGATTGAACTGACTTGGTTAAAGGTATCATATTAAAATATAACTTTCCTCTCAACAAGATAATTGCAGAGAGGAAAAATACCTAACCACTTTACTCCTCACGAAAGAGGATAGAACGCCTCCGAGAGGGTTCGATTTGAAAACGTTCTATAAATAGAGAACCGAATTCCATACAAAGTCAGTTCAACAACTACCTCTGAAAGAGAATCGTCTCTCCTGAAGAACCATCTCCAAGTCTCCAAAAGTCTCAAGAAATATTTTCAAGTGTTTTATTCAGTAGTAAATTCAGTTTTGCCAAGTATTAAATTCTTTTCGTCAGTTCAGATCTGGAAATAAATTCCTCTCTGATCGTGGCTTTAAACTCTACCACGAACTTCTACAACATCTACAACCTCTACCAAGACTGAAAACGCTGACAAGTGTACCCAGCTACCTTCGTATCTACAGTTATTGTACGGACAGTATATTGTTTCGTACAATTACAAAGCTATCAACATAGACATACAGATTTAATAACAATGTTTTTATAGGCTAATAGACATTCAGTACCGTTGGTGTTCATGTGATATTTATTCCCTGCACTGTGCAGTCGGTTCATTACTGAATTTATTTCTGCTTTGGTACCTGCAATGTTACAATGGTAAGGTACCTTCTGACGAACCGTTCTACTAGGCACATGAAAGTCAATCAGCCTAAGGAGTTCAGGGGAGTCAAACATGTTATTAACAATTTTATAAAGACAAAATAGATCAGAATATATTTTTCTATCTTTTAATGTGGGAACATTAAACGTACGCGGACCAATAAACCTGTATGTGTCATTTATTTGGGAGGGGGAAATAAGAGGTATATTAATGTCTATACATGATTTGAAAAAACTCGGCGTAAAGCCCGGGCAAAGCTGGGGATTTCAGCTACATATTATGAAGTATATATACATATATCGATGACCGACCGCTAACATGTCTTAAGTGCAGTTTTAAGTAAAAACAATTACGTATTTTTAAAGAATTTATTTATTTAGATTACGTTGTAAATAGATATTTACAATACTTATTTCATTTAGAATGGATAAAATGCGGATATTCACACTATCTTTGTTGCTTTCAATCATTAGCCTGAAATATAAATTGAATTTTCAAATATCACTTAATGCTCGTGTGCACTAGGCCATCGATATAAAAGGAAGTGTCCCGGTGTGGATTTAGTTTTTTCAAGCTCTAAGTTCAAAGACAAAAAGTCCAAAGCTTAAAGCTCAAAACTCAAAAGCTCAATGTCATTTTCGTGGTTCAGCTATCCACTCAATAGAACGAGCGACTGATGCAGATGATACGGCGACCACCTTGAGGGACGATCCATTAATTTAAATTTAATTTATTTCCTTATTTTGTATAATCGGTATCTATAATTTTGTTCATTTTCATATTATTTTTATTCCATATTTTATATAATCGTTACCAATTATTTTTTCTTTTTTGGAATAACTTAATGAGTAAAAGCTCAAATTTTATAATGTATGTTTTTAAATTATTGAAGACAATATTAGTATTAGCCCCGGCAAGGCAAGGTTCCTTTGTTCGAGTCCTATATGTCAGTGCTCCGCAACCGGTGTGCCGTGGCACACTGGTGTGCCGTGAGCCGGTCACAGGTGTGCCGCGGTCAAATTCAATGTATTTGACATTTTACAATATTTCATTATGTATTTAATACACAATGACAAAATATTTTTCATAATATTGTCTATTTTTCATTGTCTGCAGATACTGTTAAAAGACGTATTCACAATATATTAGAAACACTGATTAGAAAACTGCTATTGGCTGAAAAATTTGCGATTCAGATCAACGAAACAACCGATATTAAAAATAAAGCACAGTTGATAGCTATTGTACTTTTCGTTGACGAGGACTTTATTAAAGAACATTATTTATTTTGTAAGGAGGTTCCAGAGCGAACTACCGGTGAAGAATTTTTTCAAGTAACCGATGATTTCTTCAAAATATATAATATTAAATGGAGCAATTCCATTGCCGTTTGCACGGATGGCGCTGGGGCAATGACGGGAAGTAAAAAGGGTTTTGTCTTTTATCTAAAACAAAAAAATCCAGCGTTACAATTTACACACTGCTGCATACATCGAGAAGTATTGATGGTCAAAAATTTACCTGAGGAACTTTTGAACACGATGAGCTTCGTTATGAGGTGTGTGAGTTTCGATTAAATCAAAATATGCCCAAACTATATCAGTACCTCGATGATAATTACTGGATAGCCAAACTTGCATACATGGCTGATATATTCGAGCATTTGAATAAACTTAATAACGAACTTCGGCAGAAAGTGTTGCAAAAAGGATGTTTGGAAATGTACCAAAGGATCAACCATAGTACAATTAAAAACAAACAATTAACCGTGGATCTGGCTCAACAACATTTAAGTATGCTTCAGCAGAAATTTGGTCGATATTTTTATTCCATTAATACGGAACAATACGATTGGATTCGAAATCCTTTTGCAACCAATGCAATAAATTCTACGGAAGCAATGCTTCTGCAAATTCGAGTGGAATTTACAGATTTAAATAATGACATGACATTAAAACTTCACTTCTCCGAAGATCAATTAGATGTTTTCCGGATTTACGTTAAAAAAGAATATCCTCACATTTCCATCAAAGCATTCTTAACACTACTTCCATTTTCAACGACGTATTTATGTGAGCAAAGTTTTTCAACGCTTGTATTAATTAAAAATGATAAGCGGTTATGCTTAAAAGGTCTTGACCAAGAATTTCGGGTTGCGCTGTCAAAAATCGAGCCGAATATAAAACTTTTGTGTTCATTGAAACAAGCGCAGGTTAATTTAACAATTAATCGCTCATTAATTTATTATTATTTTATAATAATTATTAAGATTGCGTAAAAATAAATATGTTATAGTTATTTGTATAGTTTTCAAATAAAAAAAAGAAATTATTGTAAAATTTGTGTATCAATTTTATATGTATATATTTTAGCTTTTGGTGTGCCGCGTAATTCTAGGAAGAAATTTGGTGTGTCGTAGGTGAGAAAAGGTTGCGGAGCACTGCTATATGTGACCGTATCTTTTTCTGATTTTTCTTTTTCAAATTTTCGCTTAGGAATCGCTAATATTGTCTTCAATTGATATTATTTTTTCTTTATTTGTTCATTTTTATCTTCATTTATTTTTCTTGAAACGTAATTAACTGTAAATATTTTTTCTCATGTAATATGGCAGACTGGTTTCACACACTTCCAGCACTTTGCTTCCCGCTTTCAGTCTCCCGCTTCCAGCTTTCCTTTTATGGTTATTGCTTACCACCGCTTCTTGCTTCGCGTTTCCAGATTCACTTTATTTTATGCTTTCGCTACAGACTTCCAACTCCCCTCTGCTTGTTTCTTTCCCTTTGCCGATACTTCATGCATTCTGCTTACGTTCCTTCTTGTTCTTTCCTGTTTCCCGCTTACTGTTTTTATGTTTAGTTTAGCTTCCCGCCTCTTCTTATTTTACGTTTCCCGCTGCTTCTTGCTTCCCGCTCTCCCCTCCTGCTTCTTTTCGTTTCCTGCTTCTTGCTTTCCGCGGTACCGTACCGAAAAAAAATCTTGCCTAGATCGTCCCATCCCCACCGTGTGTCCAAAGCATTTGAATTTTCATATTAGTTCTATTGGTTTAGCTTATGTTTTAGTGTTTAGATTTCCTTATTCTTGTTGAGGCAATTTTATATCGTATTTAACTATTTTGCATGGTTGGTAAGTGAGTTCTCTCACAGATATCAAGGTTTCTGTGTTCAGTGTTCCATCGACCACCACGGCGCGTTCATGAATTACCTTCTAAAATGAAATAAAATAAAAACACATAACTTTGATATAATACTTGAATATAACACTTGAAACGTGAGATTATTATATATTCGTGCAAACAGACGAATCTATGACACTCAACAGATTCATAATATTTATCAGAGTTCATTGCTCCATAACCTTTCCTGAAATAGTTGAAAATCGATCAACCAGATCCTGGGTCATTGAATGCAGTAATTCTACCTTCGTCAATGGTTATGGATATCAATATTATTATGAGTTGGTTTTATAAACCAAAGCTTAAAGAAAAAGGCAATTATTTGCTTAACGCATGAAAAAAACTAAAACATGGAGTTTATCTACTCTGTTTGAATTGGTTTATCATACGAGACAAATAACCGTTAATAAAGTTCGTGTGGTTCCACCCCTCACTTACTGCGCGGAGCAGTTATTTTGGTGTCACATAAAACTCTCCGATATTCGATTAAAATATTATAAGATTACGTTGTTCTTGAATGTTAATAGAAAAATAATTTAAAGGTTGAAAAATAAATCTATTAATTAAAATGTGCATTTTGACAATTTTTTTGCCCTATCGGACTTAATCTAACACAATTATAACAAAAAACCAGGAGGTAGACGAAACACGTCAAGCCGTGATCTCGCAACTCATCTCACAACCTCGAAACTTTACTCTACACCATTCATAATGTCGATTACAAACAAAATCTGAAGTATTTTAAAAATTGATGTAGGTACTTAGTATTATTACGTCTTTAATATATATTACAACGCCGCATCAACGCATTGGACTGCCATTCCGGGTCGTCATTCAAGGTCGCGGGTTCGAACCCGGCGTGCGCAAATAAATTTTATTTGATTAATTTGTGTTATTTCACAATTAATTAATTAAAATAATATATATTATATTTGCGGCACGTTCCAGAGTGGAAGATACTACCAGTATCGCCCTGGTGTAAGACCACCATTCAGAATTGAAACGTTGCTCCAAATGGCTTTAGCCGTGTTTAGTGACTAGATCTGAATAGCCAGGTACTTCCCCACCTTCCTCTTTCCCTTCCCCACTTACCTTCAGCCTCACAACATCCCCCAATTGGGGATGCCATAGTCTCACTAGCTCCAGACGGGAGCAGTTGGGACTCTTGTGAGGTATACACTATAAAAAATAAAAAAATAAATATGATATTTGTAAAAGCCAACTACTTAATTGAATAATGCATAATCAGGTGAAGCGAGCGCGAGTATCCTCTCCGCCATTGGGTGGGTGTAGGTACCGCCGCTGCTGGGTTCTGCCGGTAGCTGTCGTACCCGCTCTGCCTGCCAGCTGCCAGCGTCCCTGCCGCCTCCGGGAAATGTTTTCCCAGCTCAGTTTTCTTCTGGCGCCCACCGCGATTGGTCGTGTCGAGTTTCTCGTTACCATATTATTAAGTTTTTCGTCCTTTCAAGGAGTACTTTCCGGTTTTTCCGGAAGCCGTTCTCTTATTATTCGGAGATTTTCGTGAAATACCTTTCCAGTCGAAAACGGTGTGTCACATTTATTGAATATTTAAGGTAAAACTTTTTACTTCTGCTTGTTATCGTAGTGGTAGTAATTAACACAAACTTCTCAATTAATGTTAACAAACTTGAATTATTATGAAGAACACTTAAATAACGCTTAAAGTTTCATTGTTCAACTTTTACAAGACACCTGTTTTACCACTGCGAAAAAAACAAGCCACCACACACTTTAATAACAAAAGTTTTATTCATTTATTGTGAAAGCAATGTTTTTTGTAATAACACACATTTATTATGATGAAATTCAAAAAGCGAAAATGATTTTCCTTAAATAATGCTCTTTATTGATCTTACACGGTGTCACAGAAACCAAGAAAGCATTTACTAATAAAATGTAATAAGGCTAAATATGGTTTTGTACTTAATACCTACTTTATATTCGTACCATATTAAGTGGTGCATAGTTTCGCAGTTAAGAATTACATATTAGTTAAAACCATGGTTTTGCATATAATTTATTTATGAAAGATATGTGAATAGTGGAAATGTTTATTAATTCATTTAAAAATAAAATTAATTTCTAGGAAATAAATGAAATCTCAAATAACCTATTTAAATAACTTCGTTTTTTAGCATATTTCTTTCGAATTTCCTTTGTGATATCCTTTAGAAATTACAGTACCTACTATTGAAGGAATATCAAAGAGAATAAAAAATAAGTTAATTCTTCAAACACAGTGGTCAGATCCTTACTACATAAAAAAATATGCTTCAAAATAGAATGTAATGAATCAAGTGGGTTTTAATTAATGGATTGAAATAGTAGGTAATACATATATATACTTGTATTACGTTACTGTGCATATTATCGTTAAAATATACACATAATTTATAATCCACATTCCGTATACTTATTGTTAAAATACGTATACGGAATGTGGATTGGAAATTATATTTGTACATTTTAAAGATAATATGCACAATAATATAATTTAAACTACAAATACCTATTTATCTACAGAAGTTCAATATGTTAAATAGAATAATTACTTTTTATTCAAATTTTACGATATAAAAAAAACAAAACGCAATATCTGTGTGGTGAGCGGTTCAAAATCCCAAACAGTCAGTCCTAGCGTTAATAAATTTCCACTCCTCATTTTGTCTCCAAATTATAGGTGAGCGTAATTATTTTCACCTCGCGTCACTTTCATAATAAGAAGTTTGTAGTTGTATAATCCTTTTTAAACTGTGTTTTTATCACGTAAGGAGATTAATAATTGGTAGTTGTTGTACTAACACAATGAAACACTAAAAACACACAATTGTGTTATTAATATGCCTGTAACAAAATAATTTATTAATTAAATAGACAAATTTACTAAAATAGAAAGAAAATAAAAAGCAAAGTCTGTATATTGGAAAGATTGATGCTAAGTTTGATGATGCTTATGAAAAGTTCTATTCACCTGTAGTAAGAAACCTCGAAAACGTATGCAAATGTGTAATATTTCAGTAAAATAATTACCAAATATGTTCATAAATACGAACATCTTTTTGTAGATAGATACATATATGTACAGTAAATATGTAGCAGTAGCAGTGAGAATGTTCATGCGTGTGACAGCTCTTCCTCCCTCGCCTCCAGTCTTCTGTCACTATCAGATCTCTCCAGTAGACTTCCAAAGAAAATCATTGCGGTCTAATTTAACGAAACTTTTATGTGAATAAAAATAAAAATTGTAAAAAAAATTTTGAAAAATTCTTTTATTGAATTATTGGTTTTTTGGTACGTTGAAATTCGTTTGTGTATGTATCGCGGAAAGAAAACAATTAAATATCTATTTAAAATATGTCATTTTTCTAAGGTTCACCTTATCTTAATTCAGAAGGATTTTTGTGCGCTGAAGCATCAAAAGTTCTGATTTCTTCTCATGCAGTTCAGAATCAACGAAATTATGTTCAGCTCGGTACTTAATTTCCAGTGACGTTGTTCTGAAATATGCATTCACTATAAAAGAAGACAAAAAGACATATTTTTAATTGTTATATGGCAAGAATGATTTACAAAAATAATGAGAATGCGAACATTTAAATTTATTTAGGATTTTTCTTTTTTACAGTGAACAATTATTTGACAGTTTAACACAGATACTTAATTTGAAGAAAATATCACATTATATTCTAGATTTTGTAGAAAATATAACGACACGCTCCTTGTGCACTATGCATACGCTATGCGACACGCTACTGTGCAAATAGTATCAATTTAATCATGATTCCGTATCCAAAAAACAGCATACTGACTCCATGGGAAAATAAGAGGACAAGGAAACGACGTGCTTATTTATTCTGTCTCAAGAACCTAAGAAATTGATATGATAAAAGCACCCGTTCATTATTCCGAGTGGCATTCAACAGAGTGGAGATATTCTTAATGATAGCAGACTTTCGGACATGATACCTTTGATATAAGTCACTGTAGATTTTTAATAAATTCAAATTTGCTCAGGAAAAATGAAAATAAAATATAATAAATAAATCCATATAATATAATAAATTATAATGTCGAATATGATTCTTGTATCTAAATCCTGACTTTAAAATTCACTTCGATTCTATTGAAAATATTCAGCATAAATTTATAAGACACATTAAATTTAAACTCAGTCTACCTAAATGAACTATAAAATACGACCATCTGATAAAATAATTAAAATTATTAAAACAATTAACTCTAATCATTCCAATATGAATCAAAAGTTTGAAAATTAGAAACCACGTAAAAGTTTTCTTAATGATAAAGCTCACATTTAAACGTTTTAGGGCTTCAGATACATAGGTTTCTAGTTTTGCACTTAACATTTGATTATGAAAAGTAAATCCAAAACATGAACCGAAAGATTAAATAAATACATATAAATTCATATTGTACTATTTACTTTGTTCAGTAAATGTTTCCACAATGATTCTTAAAAGTACATATCTATGAAATATTTATTTTTAAAAGTCGAGGTTTTTATTTAACGTTTTTAAATTTCAATGTTATGTAATCTAATTACAATGTAAAGCTAAACTGCCACATTCAAGAACGTTACATGAATAGATGATCAACACCTTGCACAAGGACGGTTGGCAATACAGTTTCGCTAATTTAATAATCTAAACATACTTGAAGTATAATTAAACATGAATCTAATTTAAATTAAATTAAAAATTTAATGAATGTAAATAAGTGGTTTAAAACAATAATTTCATTTTATTTAATAACCATCTGACGTGTACCCGGCGTTGCTGCGGGTTATCATTAGGAGATAGATATATACCGTAGGCTTTTAAAGATATACAGTTCCGTTTTACATTATTTTGATGTACCTATCTTATTAGGTTGGGGGTATTTCACTATGTCGGGCTAAATATCTGACTAGCTATCCGTTGGCTGGATTTAAAGATCAGAATAACTTCGTTATTCAACGGCAACCGTTTCACCATTGTTTTGAGCTTCCGGATAGATAACACTCGAAATAGTCTGGCAACATCGCAAAATGTTTGCAGTTACTCCATCTACTGCCACGGCTGTCATGCGTCACAGTCCGCACACCGCGAAGTGTGCATTTTTTTGGTTATGTTATGTTGATTATCAGGTCATTTTAGATAGATTCGTGTCGAATTAATACATTGTTTCTTATTTTGAACACAATCAAATAATTCAGGATGGATCATACAAGCATTCAAATTCATTCAACAAAATTCGACTCACTTCTCAGCTGTCAAACTCGGAATGTTTTGACGCCATCTTTGATTCGAGGAATAGCGCCTAACGTGAAGTTCGAGCACTGATTAGTCAAATCGAACTTTAACCCGAGCGTTAGCGTTATTCAGATATAGTGAAAACGAAAAAATGACTAATCCTCGGATTAGTGCTTGGTCAGAACATAATCAGAGATAGTGAAATACCCCCTAAGCCAGCGTTAGCAATGTAGTGCCCGAAAATATAATTTTTCGACTCAATTATAAAACATCGACTTTTCTATACTTTATATTGTGTCTCTAAATAGTATCAAATAAAGTTGCTATCCGCGTCTGTCTGTTTGTGCGCATATAATATATATATATATATATATATATAAACACACGCACAAACAGACAGACGCGTATAGCAACTTTATTTTATACTATTTAGAGACATATGTCAAATCACAAAGTGATACGATGACATGTATCTAACTTTAAATATCGATGCTTTCTGTTTCTGGGAGTACTAAGCAAGGGCTCATGGTACAGTGTTAAGTATACGAGGAGCAGATGTAAGTAGGTACCTTGGACATAATGGACGCATTATACCGTGAATTTGCTCTCACCATCATTAAATTATGTTTATTTTAATCAGCTTTAGGTATGTAGACGAATTGAACACACGTTGCAACCATTCTATTTTTTTCCATACGGTGACAGTTGGAGATAACGTTCAAAGCGATCCGAAACGTAAATGTAAAAAGACATAAATAGGTCTGCCAGAACAATATAAATGATTGTTATTTATTTATAGACTAACTATAGTTACATTTGTTTGTTTTACTGCGGTTTTCACCTAACTAGGTCAATATTATTGAGACCTGTTATAAGTTGAATAATCTCGTACCTACTAGTAAAATTATTTTATTTTGCCTTTATTCAACTACTTAAGAATTTATTTAATGCGCTAAAATGTGATTTGTGATATAATATATCGAGCTTTTACCGGCTTAAAATCGTAAGCGTAAAAATTTAATTTTACAGGAGGAGGTTTTTTATAAATATCTTAGGTTGTGTTTAATAAATTGATTTAAAATTAAAAACGTATGTATTTTATTTGGTTAATTAAAATAGGATTTGATGAAAACATGATAATTGTCTCAAATTAAAGTATTTTTGGCACTTACGATGTTTTGACGTGCCCCTTTCTTGAGTTCCATGTCAATGCGTCGTACGCTTACTATTTAATTTGCATTGTTTTGTTTGCCACAACTAAATATATCTTTCGAAGGAAGCTGACTCGTAATTAAGATATTTATTTTGAACAGTTTTATTTTTCAAAAGCTTTCCTCTTTTGCAATATTTATTTATTTGATTAACATTTAAGTAATTTTCTTTAAGTTCAATTTATGTTTTAACATTTCGAAACATACAATAAGATTGCATTATTTTATATGACGCTTAAGATGGTTTGCTTGGCCAAAAATTTAAGTAAAAATCAAAAGATAAAATGCATTTATTGTGACTTCGGTTACTGCATTTCATACAATACAGTCCGTGTGAATATGTGTTTTAAACGGATTTTATAAAAAAAAAATGAAAATCGTCAAATTGCCGCTCCAATCTTCTACCAAGAAAGGCTCGATTTCTTTGAGGTAACGTTTAATTTAAAAATATATTTTTTTTATATTAACTCCACACAGGAGGCCCTGAAGAAAATAATTTCCCTCAGGGCCTATGTCATCTTTGGGGGTGCTGTGTGGAGGGTCTTTTGTGGAGAGGAAGGAGTGAACATGGGTCTTGAAGAGTCCCATGTTGTAGGAGGAAGGAAACACAGAGGCCGGCAGTTCGTTCCACAGCCGAGCTGTTGAACTTAAGAACGAATCGTAGAAGCGACCCGTTCTCATGTGACAAATGTCAACCGTGTACAAATGTTGGGCGCGCGTTTGGCGTGTATCCCGACTACGCACCGGTGCCGAAGGGATCAATGACGCTAGTTCCTCAGAGCATCTTCCATTGTAATACCGATAGAACAAGGACAGCATACCTACCTGACGCCTGTGCTCTAAAGATTGCAGTCCGTCTGTTAAGATTAGGGAATCTATCAAACGGACCGCCCGTTTTTGCACAGAGTCAAGGGTTTTTTTCAGGTATTTAGGGGCTCCGGACCAGAGATGGCTGCCAAATTCGACAGTAGGGCTCACTTGCGATTTGTACAGGGTCAGCAGTTGTGTACTATTAAAGTATCTGCGGGCCCTGTACAGTACGCCCAGCTTCTGAGAGGCCAACTTTACTCTGGCTTCGATGGAGCCAGAGTAAAGTTGGATTTTTTAAATTTACTATAAAAAATTGTTATTTACAAAAATACAATGTATATAATTCCAACAACGGTATCTACATATAATATTCGCTAATTAATTAGTATCACCCAGATGAGAACGACAGAACACCAGTAGGTATTAGGCAACCTCACGACTTAAAGTCAAACCACACCGTGGATGTCAACGCGTCAAAATGAATGGTCATTTTTTGATGTTGTAATAACATTGTCCCAATCGGTATACGAATAATAGGCACCTACCTCTACAATGTAGAAATGCAGATATTACATTAGCAATATATTTTTGTAATAAACATCATCAATTTAAATTTCGTTTTTGTTTTCTTAATTGAATGTACGAATGAATGAAGTGGAATTTTGAAAGCGAAAATTAACCAGCTTTCCGACATCCGATCAAACTGAAACTCACTAGAAAGAATTGTTGTCGAAGACAATGCATACAATCAACTTTCGGTGGCACTCATCCACACACAAGCACACACATTTAGTATTAGTATTAGTATTTTTCTGAAAATTGATAACATTACACTAAAAATTTTTGCGGCATTTTTACGATATAAATGTCGGTATTACCCAATTAGGATTTGGCTTAAATAATAGCGTGGTTCACTCATTTTAGTAAGTCCATGAGGAGGAAGATTCAATCCTCAGTCAAACCAAATAAATATATTATTATTTTTTTAAAACATTATAAAATCTTATAGTAAAAAAACTATACTTTTTACATGTTAATTTTTTATGAATTTATACCAAAAATACTTGAATAATTTAAACTTTTCGTTATTTCAGTTGATGCTGTTAATGTTTCAGAAATAAAAATAGTATCAACAACGGGTATCAGATATAGACGATTTTCACGATGTTAGTTTACAGCAGTAAAAAAAACTGTGCCAATCGCAAGAAAGTCGTTAATTTTTATCTTGTAAACAGACGGAGGTATATTTATTTTCTTTGCGAGTTTATCTTCTCATAACGTGTTCTAGAATCACATTCAGAATCATTGAACGGGTGTAATATTCTCGAGGAGAGATTCGTAACCACACATTAACAACACAATAAACACACTTACAAAGAAATTCACAATCGACCTACTAAAAACACCCTCAGTGGCAGCCACCATTGGCACCCAACGACTATTTAAACTTTTCTTAACTTTCCCAGAACAAAAAGTTTATGATAGATTGTTAAAATCTGAATTAAAAACATAGTTGCACATTTTCGTAAGTAAACAAACTTTTAAGTAATTCTTTCAAAACTTCGAACCTATTCTTAAATGTTTAAATTTTATGATCTTTAATTCTTTTGACTTTAAAAATACATCGCTCTTTGTTCGTCAAAGCGCAACGCACGCCACTAGTGGACATATTTGGAACTATTTTAGACTAGAAGACCTTATTATAAAAGTGAAGGTGTTCTTATAATAAGGTAGTGAACCATTTAGATTTCTGTAGATATTATATAAGTGGGTAAAAATTGTACAGAGACTTTCGTCTGCGTTAATTTAAAAAAGAAAACAGGGCTATAAAAATTATCCAAATATTATTTTTATGCTTCCACCACTGACGATTTTTGGCATAATTTGATATTTGCGCTGGACTTTTTAATTTGTGGTAACCTTCTCTGTGTGAATCAGGTATTATTAAGTTACTAAACTACATTATGACATTAAGAAAACAATTATTTCTTAGATAAAACCAGCGTTTCTTTTCGGTAAATGTTCACCTGAATGGATTTTTGGAAGAAGGTAGCCATGAATAAATAAGGAGACTTGGCGGACGAAATAATTGTTGTTAAGTATTGGGTAGAATTTGGGACGTTTTGTGGAGATTGTGACGGAGACATCACATTGCAACAGTTTGCTCATCTGTATTTGAATTTATATTTTTTCAGATGTGCCTACCTGAATTTTTAAGTGTTTCTGTAATACACGTTTTCTTTATACTTTAAAAATTAAAAGTATTCTTACAGGCCAAATAATATAATACGATATTGGATATGCACAAAAACATTGACAATGAAAAGTATAAAGTACGTCGTGGATAAACTGAAATACAGGATTTTCCAACAAGAGGTGTTATTTTAAAAGCCCGCTATTTCGGTAGATGTTACTTTTGAAGCTGTAATTTTTTGACGTTTGACAAGTAAAAACTACGACATTAGAAAAATGGAACGATACACGCTTCAACAATGCATTTAAATTATTAAAATTCACTTGAGTGAATCAAATGCAAATCATCTTGAGTGATGAGGCCCATTTCCACCTCGGTAGCTTCGTCAACAAGCAAAATTGTCGCATCTGGGGCTCGGAAAACCCAAGAGTTATTGTTAAAAAGCCTCTCTATCCTCAACGTGTGACTGTTTGGTGCGGTTTATGGTCCGGCGGAGTCATTGGACCTTACTTTTTCGAAAATGAGGCTGGAGCAACAGTTACGGTGAATGGATTGCGCTATCGAGAGATGATTAATGATTTTTTATGGCCGGAATTAGATGGTATTGATCTGGACAACGTTTGATTTTATTTATTTATTTATTTATTTAGACGCCGTAAAAGGCTTTTACAATATACATGATTTATGTGTACAGTGGTTCACAGGAGCGAAACAGTATTATGTTAAACAGAATAATTACTGAGAAATTATGTTGAAAATTAAACAAGAATAACATCTGGTATACATAGGTACAATAGCATTTTTATTTTCAATCCGTACAGTAGTTTAGTATTGAGGTTATTGTTACCTTCAATATTGAATTTGGTTGAATTTGCTGAGAACTAAGAGTTAGCTCTATTGAATCAGGGCTGTCAGTAAGACATCTCATAACAATTTTGGGAAAAATTATAGTTTTGATTAAGTATATAAAATTATTAGATAACACTCTTCTGTCTGATATCTGATGTAAGTGCATAGTTTAGGTTCTGTGATAACTTATGAATAGAATGGTATTATGCCTAATAACATTGATAATTACGAGAGAGGTATGTTATTATAGCCTTCTTATAAGCTATATTCCGTGCAGTTGAACACATCTACTACTTCTGAGAAAGCATTGCCAACTGCATGCAATCTAGGTATAAGGGAGTTTCTAAATGACTCAGTCCTGATATTGTTATTGAAATTAAAAAGAATTTTGGATCGAGTGGTTCTAGTGGGTATATGGAAGGTAATTAGGCTTAATATATCAGGGCTGTCTATAATACCATTGACAATTTTAAAAATAAAAGTCAAATCGGAAATAAGTCTTCTATCTGAGAGTTTAAGTAAGTTTAATTCTTTCATCAAGTGATTGTAATTTATTGATTCTATAGGTAGACCGAGTTTATAGTTAATGTATCTTAGGAATTTATGCTGAATTTTTTCAATACAGTCGGAGTGGATTTTAAAGTAAGGACACCAAATAGGAGAATTATATTCGATTTGACTTCGAACAAGTGAGGAATATAAGATTTTTAGTGTTGAAATATTTTTAAAGTCTCTGCCATTTCGGAGAATGAAGCCGAGCATTTTTAATCCTTTGTTGGTGACTGTTTCTATATGTGAAAGAAAGTTAAATTTTGAATCGAAAATAATGCCGAGATCGTTAATTTCACTTACAGAGGCGAGAGAAACATTATTAATTTTGTATTGATAGTTAAGGGGTTGTGTTGTTCTAAAAAATCTTATAATGTGGCATTTACTAATATTGAGATAAAGTTTATTAGTTTTGCACCAATCTTGAAGTTTATTTAAATTTAATTGAATTTGAATACAGTCATTTATTGTTTTTATAATTTTAAATAGTTTAAGGTCATCGGCAAAAAGTAGCACTTCAACATTTTTATCAAATACAGTAACAATATCGTTTATGAAAAGGAGAAACAGTATTGGGCCTAAATGTGACCCTTGGGGTACACCGCTAGTAGCTATGAATTTGTGTGAAAGGTTAGAATTATTTTTTACTTGTAGTTTTCTATTTGTTAAGTAGCTTTTTATCCATTCCAATAGTTTACCCTCAATTCCGATTTGACTAAGTTTATTGAGAAGAATTTTATGGTTAACTTTGTCAAACGCTTTTACAAAGTCTGTATATATTGAGTCGACTTGGGTTTTGTTTTCGAGTGAACATGCTATAAAATTTTCATATAAGGAGAGATTTGTTAGTGTGGATCTGCCTGGCATAAATCCATGTTGATTAGTTACAATGATGTTGTTAATATGTATGGAGATTTTATCGAGGATAAGTTTTTCAAACAGTTTGGGGATAGTTGAGAGCATGCAGATGGGTCGGTAATTAGTGACATCATGAATATCGCCTTTTTTAAATACAGGTGTTAGATAGCAATTTTTCCATAGGTCGGGGAAGCAGCCAGAATTTAATGATTGGTTAAATATATGACATAGTGGATTGGCTATTATTGATGCACAGTTAATTAGAAAGGCAGGACTAATTTTGTCAGGACCCGCTTTTTTCTTTAAGTCGAGTGTTTTTATTTTGCGTATAACATCAGGAACATTTATATGTAAAGCGGGAATGTGGACCGATTCCTTTGGATGAAAGGGTGGAAGTTGAACATTTGGGATATCATTATCGTAAACATTTTTGAAGAAGTCGGCAAACAAATTAACGATGTCATTAGTATCACTAATACTTTTCCCTTCGAAATACATGTATGTTGGTAGGCTAGGTTTGTTTTTTCTTAGTGAGTTTACATGTGTAAAAAAGTTTTTGGTATTTGAAGGAATAGACTTTTCTGTGTTGAGTATGTATGTTTGATATAATTTTTTGGAGAGCTTTTTACAGTCAGTTCTATATTTATGAAATATTTTGTAGTCTGAGATAGAGTTGCTCTCTTTGAAATTTTTGTGCCAGATTTTTTTGTTAATTATTAAGTGTTTTAAGTCATTATTAAACCATTTGGGGAACTTTGATGGTTTGAATTGAATTAAGGGAACATATTTTTCAATAGCCGTGTTGATGATGGAGTTTGTGTTTTTGTCTAAAAAGGACCAGTCTGTACTTTCTAAGTATTTTGTTATGAGTGGATAATCTGCCCTTGCAAAATTGTATGAATATTTAGGAACACTATTAGAGTAAATGTTTAGGAAGTTGTTAGTAATGGTGATGTTTAAGGGAGGATGGTGGGAATCTTCGGGAAGAAGGGGGTCTATGGATTTACATAATTTTACTGAAGGATCGCTACTAAATGCAAGATCTAGTAAATGATGATTAGAGTTGTATACGTTATTAATTTGTTTAAGACCTAGGAAATTTGACATATTTATAATTTCACGAGCATTAGCAGATGTATTAAAATGAGTTGTTGAGTTATCGCTATGGGTAATCCAGTCTATATTGGGAGTATTGTAGTCGCCGATTAGCAGCATTCTAGCTTCCGGATATTTGAGCTTGAGGGCCTCTACATCTTCAATGTGGTTTACGTAAATTTGTGTAATTGATCCGGGAGGAATATAAACACATCCAAGAATGATTTTTCCTAGGTTCGTCTTGAGTAGTAGGAAAATTTGTTCTATATTTTTGTGTTGGCATTTTAGCCTGGATGAAGTTATAGATTTGGTGACTGATATTAATACACCTCCTCCTCTTGATTTGGTGCTGGTGGCGGTACTTCTATCTAAGCGGTAGGTGTTGTGTGAAGTGAAGCCTAGTTCTTCTGTGTTAAAGGACGGATCCAACCAAGTTTCAGTCAGAAAATATATATGAAAGGGATGGATTGGAATCGATGATCTTAGCTCATTAAGTTTTGTGCGGCAGCCTCTGATATTCTGATAGTAAGCCATGATAGGTTTTAGTTTTTTGAGTTACTATTTACAATAACAGGTTTATTATTTTTGTATTTTATTGTGAGTCCAATCTCACCATCTTTGGTTCTTTGTTCTAGTGTTAAACGTAGCTTGGTGAGATAGTTTCTTTGAGCTGGGGTTTGGTCTGAATAAATTTTAATACCGGGGTATTCGGTTATGTTGTTCTTTTTCTTCAGTATGTCTATGGCTTGGATGGAACTGTCAAGGATGACTTTAAGAGGTCGAGGTTTGTCAGGTTTTGTGATTCCCAGACGAAAAGTTGTTATGTTGGCTCGGGTGATGGATGAGTTAAGAGTTGTTAGTGTGGTTAAGATTCTCGTTGTATCATCAGTATTTTTTTCTATATGGGAACTGGCTGAGCTTTCAGGGAAGTTAAAAATAATTATGTTTTTTGACCGTTTTTTCCTCTCTTCGAGCTCATCGGCAGCTTCACACATTGATAAAGTTGATGAGTTTGTCGATTCTTGTGATGAGTTTGAATCTATCAATTTTGAAGAGACCATGTGCTCGTACGACTTGACCTGTCCCTCGAGAATTCCAACTTTTACACCTACATCCAACATAGTGCCAGAGAGGTTGGACAGTTTATTGAGTAGTTTGGTCATCTGATCTTTAGTTAGTTTTAAAGCGGGATCCGTTATGTTACTGTATAGAGCACTAATTTCTTCTTTCGCTTTATTGATATAAGAAAGAGCATCTGTGGCACTCATCTTGCAAGTTGGAATTTATAAAATTATTTTAATTTTATTTTATATAATATAGCGGTGACAACCCTGCACTTGAGTTGTCTGTGACAAGTTAGATGGGCAATTCACTTGCACACTTCGATACTCTGAATGTGTATGTCAGTAGTACTTCCTTCTGTATGGCGTTTGTTTGTGTGTGTCTAATGCGCTCTGGTGACAGTTGAGATTTGAGATAGTTATAAATAAAGAGTTACCAGTTAGGCAGCTGCAACTATTATTTCACTGTTTAAGTTTAGATTTTAGTTGAGTTTTTGTAATAAAAATCACTACATAGAGTCCTTAGATTAATGTTTACTGTTAAATTTTGTGGAGCAAAAAAAGTATGTGTTCACTGTGACACTTGGTATTGTTGTTTTAATCTTAAATATCTTTATAATATTTTGTTTTATTGTTGTTTTTATTTTAACAAGATGGCTCTACGTGCCACATAAGCAACGAAACCATTGATCTTTTACGATTGAATATCAAAATAACACCTCTTATTGGAAAACCCTGTACAGGCGTGAAAACATTATAGCCCAGTCAGCATTAGGTTCTAACTAGGCAGTGCCTGTCCTAAGAAACTAATGGCTTTAATTGTTGTTGTTTAATACGTAACTAATATCATATTATAAATAAAATAAATATTATATTTACATATTAAAATAATATACCAAGGTCAAAAGAAAGGAAGTTGTCGTTATAAAGTACTACTACTCTATATTGGCTGATGTGTAACATTCATTATAGCCTGAAGTTTGTTTGGCGATATATGAATCACTTAATCTGCATTCAGTGATTATTAGTACATGGAACTTTACAATATATTTGATATATAATCCATAAATTCTGCTAACTTTACGGCATACTTTCCGTGTGGTATAATTTTAATTCGAACGTTACTTATTAGGTATGGCCGAAAAGAGTTAACCATATGCTTTTTGCCGATCTTTGCTTCATTTATTTATTTATTTATTTACTAGCTGGCGTGTACCCGGCGTTACTCGACTTTTCTCTACTTTCAATAAATATAATATCCGTGTGTTATATATATTTAAACCTTTCGGAAGAAATTCTCTAAATGATAGTGCAAACCATATAAAATTCTGCTGCATAGCTTAGAAGAACTAAGCGCACAAACAGACAGACGCGCATGGTGAATTTGTTTTATATTATTTAAAGATACCAATGTATTGTCACGAATTGTATTGTATTGATTACGAATTTACTAAAAGTTTATCAGGAAACGGTCTGCAATCCCGTTATAGTTCATTATGATTTGGGATGTTCCCGAACCTTCCAGACTATTCCAGATCATTCCAGAATGTTCCGGGATGTTCCGAGATGTTCTGGAATGTTGTGGAATGCTCTCAAATACTCTACTAGATTGTTCTGGACTGTTCTAGAAATTTCTAGAGGGCAAATCTTTCAGCCCTTATATCTTCAGTTAATAATAGAAACCTTCTTCGTGTTTGGGAGATAGACGGTCACCGCATCATATAACTCCCGTGGTCGCACCATGACTCGTTTCTGAGTTTTAGCGGTGTACACTTCATTTTATAATATATATATACTGATTAATGCCCTTTTTAGGGGCTTGTAAATAAGAATAGTAAAAGTGATATATTATTATAGTATATTTTATTAACATAACTAAACTGCCTCAGGAACTCATAACTAATCTTTCGAATTTGTTAAGTGATAAATTAAAGATGTCCGCTGACTCGGTATAAAATTTCTAATTTATAAATGTTTCTTGGAAAATTTAATTCCATAGGTACATAGAGCCGTGGATAAAAGCTTTCGTATTACGCATAGAATGTCCCTTGTTTCCTTGTTTTCCATTAATCAACTCGGGGCTTGCGCGGAATGCAATTCAAACCGCCCGGTGAGAAATAGCACCCAAGCTTACACCCAACTCGAATCTACGCTCACGTGGCATACGGCACCGTGTGGAGTGAGCTTAAAACTTTACACGGCCCAAAAGCCGGGAACTGCCGGCGGCTTCGTTGCGCTGCAAACTGGAAGAATGGGGTAATTGTTCCTCTCACAATGGCCGGGAAATGGCCCGCAAAGGAACCACGTTCTTGCAATTGCAGTTCGAAAATGTTTTTATACTTGTGAAGGCCAAAAGCACCCGCTGCACATTACCTCTACCGGTATGTGACTGAAATGGCGGAGGCTTACCTATTATTCATATTTAATTATCGGAGTTGTTGGAGCCGGATGTGTAACGAGGATATTCGTTTATTTTACAATAAACCATTCTGCGTAGAGAACCTTTAAGCTATTTGTGTAAAACGTTGTAGAATATAGTATTTTGACATGATTTCAATAACTAAATTGTGTACTTTTACTAATTGAATTTATTTTTTACGGACTTTGTGTTTACCTAATATTATGATGTTTAACTCGATACAGCTACTAACCTAAAGGTCCGTATAAACAGAAAAGAAAATCCGCGAACCGAGCCAAGAATAACGAGAAAGGAATAAAGAAACCGCAAGCGTCGTTTCCCGTTATTAGCGACTCGGCTCGCGGATATTTTGTTCTGTTTATATAAAGCACACGATACAGTTCTGCCGCCCTCCATAAAAAGATACTATGTTTATATTTATGACGGCAGAATAACCCTTTTCAAATATGCGAACACATCACCGCAGGTTTTCCAAGTGAGGTATTCACAAAACATTACTACTTATATTTTAACCGGTTCCATGATAACTCAACACAGTGACAATTCAACACACTTTTAAAAAGTGATTTGAAGTCGTTAGAAACGATGAATTTTTTTTAACTTAACCTAACCTAACCTACATAACCCAGTTAATAAAGTTTTTGTTTTATCACTTTCTATGACTTTATATAACTTTTTAAATATGTGATGAATTATCATTGTGACGATTTATCCGGTTACGATTTTAACCATTTACATACAATTTTTGATTATATTGCAATCTACCACATACCTGTATATATTAGACCTTTTGTACTACTAGCACTCATCGTCTATGTATTTTCAAGAATATAAAAAAAATTGCAACGGAGTATTATTATATACCACAGCAGAGGCATGTTAGAAGTTTCTAAAAGTTTTAAAGTCCTTTATCTCCAAAACTGTATTTTTCGAGAAGGGGTGCGATTTAATCGGGCGTAACTCTTCGACGCATAAATGTCTCAGAGTACATAGTTATCCTGCAGAAACGTGGATAAATAATCTTACTTATATGTCAAAACCTGATAATTCCCCGCAATTTGTACGTTCTATACGCTCTGTGTGGGATATTTATATTGTTTTAATCTAAGTTTTCGAAAGTTCCAATTTCAGTTTATGCTTTGATAAATTGAGTGTCTACGCGAAACGAGTTAGATAACATCACAACATTTGTCAAATTATTGTATTAGCTACTCATCTAATCTGGGGGTGAGGGGGGAGGTTGTGTAATAATCAGACTGTGATGCAAATCGCGCTGGTGGACAGTCAATATCATTGTGGTTACAATCTACAATACGTGGAAAATACACATCCGATTATTACAGTGATCCACTTTGAATGCATTGCATACTTATCTGTTTATATAATAGTGTATACCTACTATTGTCATTATAATTCAACATCAGACGAATCAGATTATCTAGCAGATAATCTGCAGATGACTGTCGAATGGTGAGCAATATCACCGTGAATTTTTCGCTGCTGTCGGTTAAATCGCGAATTCCGGAGCTTTGAAATGTGCATAAGACTTACCAATAATACTGTTGGCTCTATATTACGCAAGATTTATTTAATAAAATTTAAATAATGATTACAAGAAAAAAGAATCGTGCGAAAACGAGTGGCAAACTTCTTTTTTAGATGTAGTAAGTATACGAGTATGTTTGTGGGTATAAAGTAAGTATACGAGTATGTTTGTGGGTATAAAGTAAGTATACGAGTATGTTTGTGGGTATAAAGTGACCTACGCAATATGGTGTCACTACTGTACATTTTTTCATTACATTTGCCAAAGAGAAATAATGTAGCTACTTCGATGCTCCTCTATTTACGCCTGCAAAGATAAATTTTTATTTTTTAAAATTCCTTCAATACTTTCCGGTTTGCCCGTAGGGATAGGTAGACATGTAATAAAATATAACATGTTTTATTTCTTGGTATAACTGAATGAGTAACACCTCAAATTATAATATTTTAGTATGGGAGATAATATTAGCGACTATTTAGATTGCATTTAGTTCAAGTTGAATATTGCCAACATACATAAAGATTATGATAATGTTGGTAGTTTTGATTCGAAGTATGATAAAGTGAAATATGACCGAATGAAATAAGGACGGATTAGCGCAGTTGGTAGAGCACCGTCCCAGCAAGACGAAGGTCCTGGGTTCGTGTCTCAGATACGTCCGTATTTTTTTCAGAAATTTCATTTTTCTGTTTCAAATTTTCGTTTGAAAATCGCTAATATTATCTTCAAAAATTAAAATACTACTTGCTGCGTCCACATTCATAGATATTATCATAAGTGGTCTTCTGCTATTTTCCACATGACTCAATGTGAAATGATCGTGACCTATCTTCCTGGGAGTCCTCGACTTTTCCGTTCATTTATTAGAATATTACATAAAATTTTCCTAATAATCTAGCCGCTGTCTAAACGTTTAAACTTCCAAAATATGAAACGAAAATTTTATTGCTGTGGTGAGTTGGCTGTACTTCAAGAATGTTGTCAAATTAAGTAGTTAATTATCAAAATATTTTTATGAATCTTAGAATACAAAATAAAATTTAATAAAAACGGAACACGCAAAGAAAAAGAATTCATTAAAATACTATACCCCCATGCTAAAACCTGGTGTTTAACGGAAAATTTATTAGTGAAGAACAAGGTGGCGCAATTCATAAATTAAAGATAATACGCTATAAATCCATTCAACAGTCTAACACTTGAAAATAAAATTGAGGAAAACAAAAATAAATTCAGACACAAAATTACAAAATGGATTAGAGAACAAAAAAGACAATTTTGACAAAATTTCATAACACAAAGTAATGAAACCTACACGTAACACACAAAACCAATATAAAACACTCAAAATTATATGTTAAATGTATTATTTTCTCTTTAAAAGTATTATGTATATTATTTTTTTATATTATAAAATGAAGGCATCAGCACGGGTAAGCCACCGAGTGAGGCCATCATTACTGAAATGTAAAAAATATTGTACTAAAAAAAAGAGCGATACAACAAAATAAATGTTCCTTTTGATTTTTTAAAAGCGATTACAAAAATAAAATTTCAGATTATCTCCATTTATGGCTTAGGAGCAAAATAAGAGCAACCTCCATTTATTGCACAACCCTAATCCTTTTCCTCACGATTGAAGTTAACAGCTCTCTATCGTTTCCTGATTCATCACACAACACTTCTTTTCATTTCTTCTGGAATAAATTTTGCATCATCAATAATTATTATTATCAGAAGCCAAAAATTTCATCACGAAGTCCAATGTCACCCGGACTGTTTGAGCTGTGGCACCTTTGAGTCGTAGACATTTTTCAATCATGGCGAGTTTATTTTAAGAATTAATTGTCTGGCAATTGTAGGTAAGTATAGTTAAGCGGATGCAATTAGTGCTAATTAGTAAAATAGTTCTCTTCTTTTATACCCAAATTGACTTATTACCAACATATGAGTATAGCCATTTTGCATAACTTGCCATATGTTGAATTCAAACTGCACATTATATTATTTAAGTCAAACAATCGTGTAGCGTTATTTCGGAAGTCAGTCGCTTCTTATATGGGAACATTCAGATATTTTAAAAGTGAAGAACATTTATGGGTGTCAATCATATATCAATGGTATCAATAAAATTCGTAGGTATGTATCGTATTAGGTTAACATTAAAAAATCGTAAAAAATAACTGACAGGATGTACCTATCTTTTATATTTTTTAAATTGTTAGCTAACTAACAGCAGTAATAATTTATTGCAGGCATTGAAAAAGAATATCAATCAATTTTTTTTATACAAGGTGCGGCAAAAGTAATATCATAACGTGGATGTTCCATAAATTTTAAAAATGTCAAATGTCATTGTGGTTTGACATTTTTGTTGTAGACAGACAGAGAATTAGTTAACAACAATCAATGGAGCGATACACCCCTGAAGAAAGTGGAATTATTGTTACTGCTTATTTGACCAATTTCCGGTCTGTTGTTCAAACGCAGGGAGGGCAAAAGTAATGTCATAATGTGAATTAGCTGCGTTTTTGGTAGAAATTAAAAAAATAGAATCTATTTTCACGAAAAGTTTATTTGAAGGTTTGCACGAGACGCTCAGTCAAACGCTTAATTGTTCGTACACGTTGTGCAAACCGAGGACGACATTAACACTGCGTTAAAAAACTCGAGTAAATCATACCATTTAACCGGCAATTCCTGAGTTTATTGGAATAAAACATTTAAATTGCACTTTGATCTCTGTTGACTTTTATCTGTTGTTTTTTCATCTAAAAACATTTTGAGTTTGGGCGGTTACTCGGCTGGATGACCAGTGACTACATGACATGTCCACATGGTGGAAGAATTTTATTTTGCTTTCGAAAAATTAAAAAAAAAAACTTTAAAAGCTGTCATCAGCCATTTTTATCATCGAACTAAATTCATTTGATATCGGTTGACACGTACACAGCCAAAATGGTTTACATCCCAAACTCTTCCCAAATTCTGTACTCTAAGGCCCTTCTTCCACGGGGATACGCAAGTATCCGATAGTCGACTATACTCGAGTACACTCAAGCTAGGAGATTCGTACGCAGGTACACATTACCGACATTTTATGAACTCGTCGACGACGACAGTCGCCCGCAACCAGCCACGTGAAGTTGTTCCCACCCACGTCGTATCATCGAGACTATACTTTTTTTTTTGTAGGGTAGACACAATTATTCAGAATTAATGGACTACACGTCTCTGGCCTTATAAAATGTCAAAAAGATATCTAAAAATATTCAGTTCAGTATTCACATAATATTTATACAGTTCATTGTGTGCTTCAGTGTATTTAACAATACCTTCAGTGTATAGATATATACAGAGTGTCCCAAAACTCATCTCCTTTGGGGAACTGAAAGACCAATTCACGACAGACCAGAATATTATAACATGACTTTAGTAAAAAGTGGTTAGCTGACGTGATATTGGCACTTTTATGAATGAAACAATAGATCAGTTTTTCGAGTGCCACAGTAAAACTAAAAATGCGTATGCCTTTTGAAAATATAACTTTTTGTCCGATTTGTGAGATATTTTTTTATTCGCTTACTCTTGCTCCACATACTGTGAAAAATTTACTATTCTAACCTAGCAAGTTATTTAAAAAAATACTTCTTTAGTGTAGTTTTTGCTATATTTTTGTATGAAAAAAATTAAACAGCCATTTTAATTGAAAAGGAGCTCTTAAATTAACACATTAATTTAAGAATTCGAATGAAACACTTGTTAAATTAAAATGACAGTTATTTATTTATAAGTCAACCTTATTCTTTGGAGGGCTGATAGGCCAATTTATGATAATTTTAAGTAATTGATGTGATTTTAGTAAAAAAAGTCATTGGTTTTCGAGATATTGGCACTAATTTAGTTTGTTATAAAGTCATGTTATGATTTTCTGGCCCGTCAAGAGTTGGTCTATCAGCCCTTCAAAGATAACTTTGAGTTTTGGGACATACTGTGTAAACCCTACATGTCAGATACCCTAAAAATAGTAGGTATACAATTCTAATTCATTGATGAGATGTAGACTTGAGATCGCCGGACATTGTAGCCACGACGTATCATTTTGAAAACATGCCTTAAACGGAATTTCGGAACAATCTGTAACGCAGAAAAGTCGCGGTTAAAATTAAGTCCTCCGCCAGACAATACAATGAGATGAAAGGAACCAGAGAGATGATGGAAGATAGATAAAAGAATAAAAGATTCATGTTTCCAAGAAGATTCGAGTAGAGACGGAATAAAACTGAAGGTAGAAGGAAACATGTTATTATTTTTACTTTTATTATCCACCATAGAATTTACAAATCTTGTGCAAATCTTAAACATCTATTTGAATTTAGATTTATTTTTCTTGAATGAATAAGTAAATAAATGAATGCACGAAATGCGATATTGGTAAGTAGAGATTAACCTACTTCCCGACATCCAATCAAGTTGAAATTCGGCAGATAGACTCTTTGTCGATGACAATGCGTTCTATTATTTTGGAGGCACTCAGGTATGCAAACGCATTTCTCTGAAATAGGATGACATTATAAAAATTTACCGAAGTACTTTAAGTGATAATTCTGCTTAATTGATAGCGCGGCTTACTCACTTTAGTCAGTCCATGGGGAGAGAGGTTCAAACATCAGAATTTTTTATATAGTTTTAAAATACATTTAAAAGATCACAGTGACTGAGAGCCAGTCCCTAAGGAGGAAGGTTCAATCAATAGTCAAGTATAAAAATTTTGAAACATTTAATAATAAAAATAGATGTATTAAATGTAAAATAAACAAATAAAAACTTTTTTTGGATGATTTTTTTGGGAATTTAAATGGACAAATGTTTACAGTGAAATAGATAATTTTGAAAACTGGGGAACATCTGCGAATGGTATTATTTAATTCTAAAATCTTTTATTTGTTTGAATACCAACTGAAGTTCCGGCTTTCAAAGTTTGAACCCAAGTCATTCATTTGTGCTAATAAAAAATATATATTTAAAAAAAGATTTTTCCACAAATGCTACTTTACTGTGATTTCATTATTGATTTCAGTTCATACCACAATTCTTACTACGAATTGAAGATTTCAGTTCATTATTTGCTATAGAGTCTGAGAAAACGGCTCTTAAAGTTCGAGCGCATGTCTTGCATATATGCCCGAAAAAATGAAGATTTTTCCACAAACGCTACTTTACTGTAATTTTATCATTGATTTCAGTTCAGACCATTAACACGAATTCAAAATTTCAGTTCATTACCTTCCATAGAGCCTGAGAAAACGGCTCTCAAAATTTGAACCCATGTTTTGCATATGTGCCAAAAACAATGAAGATTTTTCCACAAATGCTACTTTACTGTGATTTTATCATTGATTTCAGTTCAGATCACAATTCTTACTATGAATTAGAAATTTCAGTTCGTCACTTGCCATAGAGCTTGAGAAAACAACTCTTAAAGTTTGAACCAGTTCAAGCAGCGTTGCCGGGCTTTTAACAGAGTTTTTTTACCATCCATTGGAAACAGTAACCTTCCCCTTCTTCTTATGGTCAAGTGTGCAAAATTTCACTATTCATTAATTGAAATAAAACTGCAAATTTGTATTCAAAACAAATCCACGATTCATCTGTCCATCAGACCGCCACAGATTTCGACTCTGATTGTCTTTGACGATGGAGACAGTGAGTGGTATCTACCACTATGGAACGTGCAACAAGTATTGTACATATTATTTTTAATGAGTTGTCTATGAAATAATATCTAAAATTTATTCAAATGAAATTTACTTGTACCCGCCGGGAACCGAACCACCTCTCGAACAAGCAGGAAGTTGGGATAAAAAGTTTATGTTTTTAATATTATGTAAAAGCTCTGTATAGCTTGTGTGCTACGCTCAAATCGGCCATGGGAAGAAGACAGCCTTAATCTAATAAGATTTAATTTTAATATTAAGCATTAATTATTCATACACTAGGAAATTTTCTAATCGTCACCTTTAATCGTTGCTTTAATTAAGTGACTACAATTTAATTGATTTATTTACACTCAATCCATATATTTGATTGGGCGTCTAATCCTACGTAATCATTTCTTTTGATCGGTTGCCGGTGGGTTATTAAATTTTAACGGTCCCCTATAAAACTAGATAAATATTGATATTACCTTATTAATGATAACTTATTGCTATATAAATTAAATATTATGTCCATAAACTGGCAGTCGGTCGCCCTAGCAAACTAAACATATTATTACATTCGGATGTATGCTTCTTGATATCTACACCAACCATTAAAACCGCATATAATCAGATTCATCAGCATTTTGTTCGTGTCTGTACGGATTTCAAACACTTATATATTTTTTTAAATTATATACTGCAGAAGAGTCCCATTAGAGCTGGTGAGGTTATGGCATAATTGGGGAATATTTTAAGGCTCTAGGAACTAAGCAGGGGAATGAAGTACGGAAAAATCCTGGATATTAAGATCTTGTCGCCTTAATTCCTTAGTGAAGTCTCTAAATGGGAATAGAGATCAATAAGGTATATAATATTGGTGTACAAAAACTGCACTGTAGCATTCCATCTGAATTACAGTATACTTTTTTTGAGCAACAAAACACAAGTGAAAAGCATTGATTTTTAATTAGTCAATGGTGAAAAGACTGGAAATAATTCAGAACAGAAGTATGCGGGCCATGTTGTGCTGTAGCAAGTAAAATAATAGGTAATTATGTGGCAACTTTCAGTTATAATACGCAATTATTTATTTATAAGTTAAAGAATAAATTTTTATGCGATGACGTGTTAAAAGCAGTAGTGGCTCGTAACTTTTGAGTGTGCTAACTTCGAAAAATTTGACATTATTGATGATGTTTATTACAAAGAGATATTTTTGTTTTCGAAAATTCGGTTTTTTGTATGAAGATTTTCAATAAAAATCAGTTTGGCAGCGCACTACACCAAATTTCTAAAATTCTTCATACTTTAAATAAAATGCCATTTTTCAAATATTAAAACTCAAAACACAACCAATGGTCACGAGCCGCCACTGGTTAAAAGGGGTTAGTTTTAATGAATAGTGGATTTTCATGCTTTTCGTGATTTTTAAATTCATCTATTTTAATTTCGTTTTTGTTTTCTTGATTGAATGAATGAACGAATAAATCGATGAGTGGAATCTTGGAAGTGAAAATTAACCCATCACGGCAATGCATTTTTTCAACTTTTGGTGGTAATCAAATATACACACGAGAACATATAATATATACATTTTTCTAAAATTTGATGAGGTAGTAAATATTTGAAACAAATGTCGGTCTTACCCAATCGGTATTCGGCTCAGCTGTTAGCGAGGTTGACTCCCTGGATAGGAAGGTATGATTCTCAGTCAAAACATAAAAATTTAAATATATAATATTTCCACCAGCGAATGTTTGCGCTCGCAGAACTCGCAAAGTAGTCGACCGATAAGGCTGAAAATTTCAAAGTTTGTTCTTATTAGAGCCAGGAGTATTTAAAGAGTGTTTTGAATGGTAGAAGTAGTCGGGGATGCCCGAGGAATACTTAACGCAATATCTCTGTACAAGAATGAGATACTGAGTCGAATTAAAGTCAATGTAATATAGTTTTTAACAGTAACATTGCGGTCTTCTTCTTCCTAGCACTATCCCAACTCATTGCCTAGGTAGGCTGTTGGGGTCGGCTCTTCTCGTTCTCAGGTTATAGCTTCTTCGGTTCTGAGTGTCGCTTTCATCTAGGCCGTTTCTTTGTAGGATTTTGGAGCATTGGGTCATCCAGGAGTTCTTTGGTCTACCTCTGGATGACTGTCTTTGAAGCTCTATAGACATTACCTGCTTCACAGTGTGGTCTGGTGGTCTCCGTCTTATGTGCCCATACCATCTTAACTGTCGTTCCTCTAGCTTACTGTTTATGTCAGTGACACCCAGGCTACCACGAATGCGTGAGCTTTTAATTTTATCTTTTAATGATACTTAATGATACCGCAACAGTAACATTGCGGTGTTCATTAGTTAATTATGGAAAAACTTAGAGACGCTCGAGAAAGACAATAACGAAGCATTGCGGGGTCCAGTAGTAAATAATATATATATATTTTTTAAATGTGTTGTTTTTAGTAAAAACGCTAGCAAAATCACTTATCCGTTGATTTTGAATGCTTCCGATAACAAATTTATCGTGAACACAAAATAGTATTTATAATACCCAATGGTTTTAAAATGTGCAATGAGCTCTCTTTTAATATGAAGAAAGCTAACAGCCTTGCAAATTTCGAGGGGTTCTTTCTCAATGTGAAGTCCAAATTTTAATAATTAGATAATATTTAAATTCAAATACATAGAAGGTTAAAAAAGAAAACTCATACAAATAAAATATTAGAATGTTTGTAACCTGTTGGTTTTTTGTGTTGTTATACAAGATTTATTAATCTATATTGGAAGGCTGAAGAAATAGGAAAGTACCTGGATATTCTTAAAACTGTCACTAGACATGGCTAAAGCGTTTTCAAACAACGTTGCGATCACGAATGGTGGTCTTACGCTTGAGAGTTGCTGGGAGTACCCACTGCTCTGGAATGTGCCGGAAATATACCTACTGCATATTATCTACGATATTATAATATTTGAATTGTGCGGGAAACACCAATTGAAATTAAAAACGTAATTTTACCTAACCGACTATGAAAATGTGATGAAATTTAAAAAAAATTGTTACATCGTAATTTTGTTTACAAATTTGAGTCCAATGTAAACCGGCCGTTTGTAACTTAAATTCAAGCTCATCAAAATGTTCTTTTTTTATATTTCATAATATTTACATAGTAAGTAGGGAAACTATATATATTTTTTAATAATTATTATTAACACACAAATCATTTCCAGTGTTGCATCTAACATCTCAAAAAATCGAATTTTTTAACGGTCTATATTTTATATTTCAAATCGCAATTACATATCCATATCTCCTTACTACATATTTTCTGTACCTTTTGGCATAAAAAAATATTCAGTTTAGTTGAGTATTTTGGCTTCAAATCCAGTATAATCTTTTACAAGAAAAAGACCGCACAGCCGTTCCTCTTAATGCCATTCCTCCTTCAATGAAAGGTAAGAAATGTGCAGTAATTCAATACGGTTTTTAAATTGGGTAACTGATACGACGCTCTTTTAACGAGCAGCTTAATCTTAATTTTCCATTATTATCTCCACGAAGAAAACACATTCAATTTGTGTTGCCACTAATAGTTACCTTCTACAAGAGAAACACAATAATTTATTTCCTTAAATTTTATTAAACCGTTTTGTCGGTTTTCTTCGTTCTTCGTTCTTAACCCTGGATTTTGTTGAAGACAAATAGATATGAATGATAGATAAAATACCTTGGTAAACACTTAACATATATTATTATTTTCGCAATCCTACCCTTAAGTGACAAAAATCTCAACGGATATTCTTTTTTTCTTGTTTTCAAGTAAATAACTTAAAACATATTTTATATATTAATTTTCAATCATAGTTTATTGATTTTTCATGAAGACAGTGACCTTCCTCTCTTTTTTAAGGTAATGACGTATATTACATCAACCTAGGAATAAAACTGCAGATTTGTATACAAATCAAATCTACTCCGCCATCCCGCCCGCCCGCCACAAACTAACGCTCTCCTTTTTATACTATGTTATATACAGACTCGGTGGTACTGTGAGGATCTCAATAATTATACGCGTGGGCGGATAGAATGTTTATTAACACTTTAGAACGGATTGTCTACTGCTATCTTCTTAGCTGTCGGTTGGGAAAAGAGAGCGAGCAGATGCATCCATCATCTTTTATACGTCGATATGTCATCTCGCTCTTACATATTCAAAAAGCAGGCGTACCACCTAAAACCTTTCTTACATATTAGAAGATGTATTTATTAACGCCCTATTGGGCTTTTCCAAGGATTTTATAATTATTTATTTAGTTAGAATGTGTAAGCATAACAAGTATTAATAAACCCTTTCTAATCTTAAATTTATTTTAATTCTTTGTATTTTCACAAATCCTTTTTAATCGACCATTTTACTTTTAAGGTTTTTCTAGATTAGTAGAAAAAAAACATTTTTTTTAAAATACATTCATTTTAAATTGTATATTGTGTATAATAGGTACGAAGAGGATGGGAAATAGGGAAATGCCACTATTTTTTTTCTAATTCGATAAACGTCCAGCATTTTGTTGGTATTTGGAAGTACCTACCAATCGAAAAGAAGATTATTTTACTTTTCATCTTTTTACTTCCAAATAGAGTAGCCAGAGTAGTCACAGTTGTTGCTGATGATGAATGACTATTCTAGATAGGTACTCGTAGGTTCCAATGTGATGCTTTCGCTTCACTTGTAAAATAATATTTATCAAAGCTGCCAAATTGTTGGCCTTTTTTCGACTTCCTATTTGCGTGAAAAGACTTTTATATTTGTGATAAAAACCAAAGAGAGAAATAGAATAGAATTTAATTTCTCATTTTTGTGGAATGGATTTTGGATTCTCTCAGAAACGACCCTGCAGCCACGTACATACATACCTATATCAAATTTGCTAACATAAAAGTAATCACAGGTTGTATTAGAAATATTCGTTTAAACGTTCTCATGAACGAACGATCTTAATATAACGTTAATTAAAAAGTAAGAAAAATTATTTTTTCCCATCTTCACAGTAGGTTCACAAGACCTAAAAAATTTAAGATATTTTAATAATCTAATAGTATTCACCCCATTACTAAACATTAAAATTTATTGTGGGAAAATAGATTTCAATGTACCTACCCCATAGAATAGAGGATTTATTGTCACAATTATTTTCTCAGTAAATCGGCTTAGCCAGTAATAAATCATTTTAAACATCATGTAAATTGAAATTGTGCGGGGGTAAATAGTACCATATAAATAAGTGATCTCAACATGGTTTAACCAAAGTTTTAAAATGGCATTAAACTCCGAAACAGCTGTCACAATAATAAAATACTTGTAGAAATTCATAATAACATTTTTAAATTTGATTGATATTTAATTTTTAGAAATTATTACTGCTATATTACATGTATGTGATATAAATGTAACTAGTGTACTACCAGCAGTTATAAAAAATTTAAAATAATGTAATTCGTAATAATACATCATATTTTGAATATATTTTGAGAAAAAAATGTCACTTATCTAAAATAAATGACTTTTATTAATTATTTTTTAGATCAATTTGTCAGAAAACAGTTTTTAGGATTAGATTATCTTTAAAATACTTGTTCACAGTTGTTTTTTTTCAATTCTTCCGGTAGTCGAATGAAAAAAGTTTTTCGTTGGTAAATATAATAATTTTGTGCAAATAAAGTATTTAATTTTGGGTAAGTAAACATTATTGTAAATCGAGACGGCTTTCAGTTAAAAATTAGTACCTACTTATCTTTTTCTTATGTGATTTGATTTATTGTATTTTGAATGCACATATCTTTAAATGAAGGTACTTACGATCGACTACCCGACTAGTAATTACTACCAACCATCGAACAGACCTTTGTATTAAGTATTGTGGTTTATAATAGTGGTCTGGTGTATTCAAACGTAGATATAATTGAAGTAGCCATTTTAAACAAAAAAAAACGCTTATGATGACACAAATAAAATGGTAAAGTGTGAGAAAAGGTGATTACTCGACAAAATACAGAAATCAGCGCTCTTCGTAAGACGCTCTAAAGAAGTTTCATTCGCTTATAATAAAGTATTGTAGGAGTTAGATTGCACGTGTGCTTGACACGTGCGACGATCGCAAAAGACAAAAAATGTCTATTAATACTTTGGTGTTTTCTCCTCGGAATAATGTTCGATTACTTGGGGCTTGGTTTTATTACATAAGACTTGTTATTGAATTACCGATTTTTCAATTGAAAATAATAAGGAGAAGAAATGTGGATATTTTCTTCTGAGATTAATGAATGTCCCCCGGCTCGACCGAGAGCGAGCGGCCGAGGATAACAACACGGAACACCGCCGGAGTCGGGTTACCCCTAGTACGGGCTACTTCTTCAGGGCTGGGCCATTCGCGGTTTTACGCCTACGAGCTTAAAACGCCTTACAAAATAATAACTTTCTTATGTTTTATTTTTTGTGTGAAGTGGAGATTGTACTGGATTTCAATATTGAAAGGTATGGTTATGGCTAGTCTGAATTATTCTTCACCCAAACAGTATCAATATAGAAAATGTTATATGAAATAGTGAATGTTTGGACTCGGGAATAACTAAAGTACATCACATATAACCGAAAAAAATAAAATCTAAATAGTGAATAATTTCACGTGGCAATAACTAAAGTACATAAAAAACCAAAATAAATAAAATCTAAAAAGTTATATTTTGAAATAGTGAATAATTTCACCTGGGAATAACTAAAGTACATAAAAAAACCAAAATAAATAAAATCTAAAAAGTTATATTTTGAAATAGTGAATAATTTCACTTGGGAATAACTAAAGTACATAAAAAAACCAAAATAAATAAAATCTAAAAAGTTATATTTTGAAATAGTGAATAATTTCACTTGGGAATAACTAAAGTACATAAAAAAACAAAATAAATGTAATCAAAATAGTATATGTTGAAATGTTGAATAATTTCATGCGGGTAAAACCAAAGTACATCACAGACAACCGAAATTAATATAATCGAAATAGTTACATTTTGAAATAGTGAATAATTTCACATTTCAAATTTCACATTTTGAAATAGTGAATAATTTTCACTTTGAAATAGTGAATAATTTCACATTGGAATAACTTAAGTACATCACAGAGAACCGAAATTAATATAATCAAAATAGTAATATTTTGAAACAGTGAATAATTTCTTGCGGGAAAGTACATCACAGACAACCAAATGAATATAATCGAAATAGTAATATTTTGAAATGATGAATAATTTCACGAGGGAATTAGTAAAGTTCACATACAAATAAAATTAGTATGTTTGATGATGATAACCATAAACATACTGTAAAACTTTTCAAATAACTGTAAAAACTTTTGTGATTGGTATTCAAATTTGTGAAATAATTTTAAAGAGATTATGCTTATATAATGATGAGCTGTATCTTAGGACTAATGCGTGCTAGGAAGACTGTCTTCCAAACTAGTTCCAAATAACTGTTTTAAGTATTTGCCTGTACGCTTTTCGCCGGTGCCATTTGTATCGATAAAAAAACAAAAGTAAGCGTAGGCAAGACAAAAGGTTGCTTCTTTTTTCAAGAACGGAAAGGTGTGAAAGAGTAAACAATTGCACCAATAAACATTCCTATTAGATTGATTGAATTCGTCTGGCGCATTATTGACGTAGGGCTGGTTTTTCCAAAAACATTTAGCATACTTACAATCCTACCGACTTTTGGTTTCATTGGTGTAGGGTTGGTTTTGACAAAAACATTTAGCATACTTACAATCCTACCGACTTTTGGTTTCATTGGTGTAGGGTTGGTTTTGACAAAAACATTTAGCATACTTACAATCCTACCGACTTTTGGTTTCATTGGCGTAGGGTTGGTTTTGACAAAAACATTTAGCATACTTACAATCCTACCGACTTTTGGTTTCATTGGTGTAGGGTTGGTTTTGACAAAAACATTTATCATACTTACAATCCTACCGGCTTGCATAAGAATACACGAGAATAAATAGAACTTGTAAATACTTCATATAAATATACGACTGAACAACAAAAGTCTAGCTGAAGGCACTCATTTTCAAACCTAAGTAATAGCATCGCAAGACATACTTCAGTTACTCTTTATTGATTCATTACAATATCTGGCAGCTACAAAGAACAAATAGAATAAAAATAATCCTAATATTTATGTACTAGAAAAAATAAGCTTTTGCTCACCCTTGATTAAAATCCGCTGTCCTTCGCATCTTCAGTAAACGTGTTCAGTGTTCAGTGATCAGCGTTAGTGGTAAACTGCACAGTAGGTACTGCACAGTAGGTACTGCACACTGCACAGTTCTCCGCGACTTTGCACTCTCTTGAGTCCGGCGCACAACACTTACAATTTATGGCCTCTTAAACCATTCCGCTGGATTTTTATATACATTTCTACAATGATCTATTTTATTACTCATTATTTTTACTTGCTCATTAGGGACTAGGCATAACAGAATTATAATGTTTATTTTTTGAAGACTCACTGTATCTATCTCTAAACCTATATCCAACAGTCAATCGGTTTAGGGATTATTAAAAAGGTTAACGATATAATACCTATTATCTATTAGATTAATACTTTATAGCTATTATCTATCAAATTAATACCTTATAACTTTTATCTATCAGATTAACGGTATAATGAATACTTATTATTTTATAAATATTATGTTCTAATTATTGTATTAATAATTATATACAAATTATTTATTAGAATAACATAGAAGAAGATGTTATGGGTTCAATTCCTAGATGCGTCTTAATCTTTTAGTATCTTTTCTATTTCACATCTTTCGTTTGATAATCGTTAATTTTTATTTTCTTATTTGTTTGGGAAATATACAGTTATACATGTGAATTAATTTTACATTAAATACAATGAATATAAAATAAAACTAGTATGTTCCATTTACAATATTTTTTATGGTTACAGATTGGAAGCACGTAGGTATTAAAGAATATTCGAACAATTATTTTGATTTAAGTACATTGTAAGGCTAATTTGATTTTAAACGTTTTAAGGGTACAGTGAAAAATATCAATATTTCATAGGGTATTTTATGATTTGCAGATACGTATGAATAAAGTGTTTTGTGCGTATTTAGATTTGAAATGTTGTACATAAAATAAGGTATTCGATCTGGTATTGCGTTCGGGGCAAAGAAATTAAATCTTTTCTAATGGAGTTGATAAGCTAATACGGCGGTTCAAGATCTTATTTAGAATCTGTACGTCATAATATTTTATCCGTTTGTAAAGAGTGATAGGGTTACATTGTTAATTTTTAATGTAACCCTATCACTATCAATTTGTCTCCAAAAACTTCCTTTACAAACCATCTCCAAAATCACTTTGTATGCCTTATTCGAGTGCTGATAACATCTATTCATAGTTCTGGTAAAACCGTAACTCTGATTTGGATTCCTGGACATATTGGCGTTGTGGGTAGTGACATTGTGGATTCCTTGGAAAAACAAGGAGCATCCAACCCTATTGTTACCCTCGTAAACCACATTCCCCTATTTGACATTTTTTCCATCCTCCAAGATCCCGCAATGTTTGGTCAGAGAATTGGCACATTGCTATTTCATCCAAGGGAGTCTGCTATGCCTCAATACAAAGGACTATCCCATGACCGTGGTTTCAACAACTCCCCCATTTCTCCAAAAAATAAATTTCTACACTTATTTGAATGAGGAATGGGCATTGTTCCGTTCCATCTCACCTTTTTAAAATTCACGTTTTGACTCCCCAGATTGTACTTTCTGTGGTCTAGAAGTGGGAACTTTAGATCACATAACTTTTGTTTGTCCCTCTCAAAACAAATATCCTCTCTTAGCTTGATAAAGTCTTATCTAAAATTGCCTCCTCTCCATTCAACATCTCATCTTTTCTATGTCTGAATTCGACTCCAACCTTAAATGTGCTTTTTTTAAATGAAATTTGCCAATTTAACAAAATTAATACATAAATTAACCTCCTCTCTCTCAATAATTTGAAATGAAGGGCGAAAGCCAGAAACATTTGGAAGTAAAAAAACCTACATTCAGTCGTCGACTAAGTTGATTTAAAATATTCATGCCTTTAAAAAAAGATTATAAAATGTTATATTTTTGAAATACCGTTAATATTAGAGAAAAATCGGATAGTAAAGATAGTTTAAAAATAATCTAAGGTTGAAAAGACAATTAGTTAGAATAAACTAAGAGCCACATTTAATTTATTATATCTGAAGTGTTGTGTAAAAATTTGTAACGAAATAACGTTCTTCTTTTAGTGGAATCTTCTATGAAAGTTTGGCTCTAAATAATTAAAGCATTCCCCACTTTAGAAAATGTAGCTTGGAAAAGAGGTGGGTACTTGTTACACAAATTCTATGGGTTCTTGAGCAACAAACTACGCCTTCTTCTGATTTTATTCGCTTACATTCTCCTTTTCATAATCCAATCTTTTTTACATCGCGTATCTAGTTTATTTCAAGAATGGTTCCAGAAGGAATGGGCTTTTATAGCCCTAGAATAGATATAGGTGTACTTTATACAACGCAAATTAATGTAACAACTTGTTATTTTATATTATGAACCTAACAAGGATAACTAATATTTCGCAAGATTGCACTCACGGTTGCTGTGGATTTTTGCGATTTTGGCTTTATGAATGGATATTTTAGCTCGCTCTCTGTTCTGTTTAACTTAGATACCACTGATTAAAGAAATATGTATTTGTATTCTTACTGGGAAAATTCAATCTATTCCGTATTTCAGGACCATTGACGATTTTCCATACTGACGTTCCTCAATTTTGCCAAGAAGAGAATATTACTTAAAAAAACATGTCTTCAATAATTTCAAAATTACTTTGTAGTGTAATTTTATATACACAACCAGCGTAGATCCGTTAAAATTATGGTATGTTATAATTGTAGCATTTGTGAGGCAGAAAATATTTTATTTAAGTTTAAGTCAAGGTACAAACATTAGAGGATTCAAGTGTAAAAGCAAAATACAGGATCGATCCGTAAAAATGGCTTGGCAAAAACAATTAATTGAATGGTAGATGAAAAACAAGGTAATGCAGCCAAGTAGTGAATTTCCGAGGTTGCTTGAGTACTTAAGAATCAATAGTCTCTAAGGAAATATGGCAGCCGGGTACAGAGCATCAGAAATTAATCTTTTCGATACTGAAATAGTTAATCGGATATTACTCACAAAGAAGAAGACAATTCTGATACGAATGGCAGAAATAAGTACCAAGACATTTCAAATAAAGAATTATTAATTAATAAAAATAAAATAATGTAGGTACCTACCTCATCGCTTGTCTGAATTGATCTCAAAATTAGATCCAATTTTTAAAATTACACCAAGGATGGGTTTTTTCGCAGAATTTTAACAATTCATCTTATTTCACAGTTTATTTGCACGTTCTGTGATAATCCTATTCAAGTTCTGTTATTATATTATTATAGACCAGTTGCTTCACAGAATTTAAATAATAACAAAACGTTCTCAGAACTTGAAAATTGTCTTTGAAATTTGAAGAATTGCTCAAATTCTGTGAAACAACCCGTCCTTATTCGAAGCAAATCCTAATTCTAGAATTCATTGAATCGGAATTTCCTACAGACAGCCGGAGTTACAACCGAAATTATAAGATATTTTTTAAAAACATTCTGTTTGTTGTTTGAGTTTCTTCTTCTATATATATTAAATGAAATATACATTGTATCCAGAGAAAGTGGCCATTGGTCCCGAAACACTTCGTTGTAGCCAGAGAAAATGACCATTGGTCCCAAAACACGTCCATATAATATACATTGTATCCAAAGAAAGTGACCGTTGGTCCCGAAACACTTCGGTATAATATATATTGTATCCAGAGAAAGAGTCCATAGGTCCCGAAATACGTCGATATAATATACATTGTATCCAGAGAAATTGACCATTGGTCCCGAAACACGTCGATAAAATAAAAACTGTGGCTAAAAGAAAGTATTTTATTATTGTTTATAAAACAGGGCTTGGAAGCCATTCTCTTGTAAATTTAATTAAGAGCTAAAGTTATGAGATGGCGAATACTTCATAGAACTTCTCAAACCGAAAATTCTAAAGTTAAGACAGAAATGTAAGATTACTATATAATTACTTACAGGCTAATCCCTAGAAAAAGCAACATATGTATACTGTAAGTATAATGATGTACCTATGCTAAATGGTGTTTTCATAAGACGGATAGATGTGAACAGTAAATAAGACAATGTTATTTTAAAAAAAATTCTATATTGAATTATGTTATTTGGCAATTATGCGTGAAAGATAATATTGCCAAAATGTTTACATGCCCAAGGCTTCGGCGGCACAACTTCACTCCATAGTAATTTTTTTTATGACATTATACACAATTGCTCCTCGATTTCACTAACATGTATACTTATCTCATCCTTCAGATGTTGTTGGCACATAGCTTACTTTTGAGATAACTCCAAAGGGGGACGTCGAAAGGCATCAAAACGCACTATCTTTGTGGCCAATTGACTTTGCCTTTTCGAAAGATGATTCGACCTGGGAACTTCTCATTCAATAAAGCTATTGTTGCATTGGATGTGCGGCATGTGGCGCCGTCCTGTTGAAACCACAAATCTTCGACATCAATAGCACCCAATTCAGGCTATAAAAAGTTGTTTATCATGGCAGGGTAACGCTCTCTATTCACCGTAACAGATTAGGCTCCAATAAATTTAACACGTTGTTCAGTTGTTAATATTTGCATGGTTGAAATTGTCAAAGACTGAACTAATCAAATGTCAAAACCAGATATCAAAATCATTTGATGTTTAAGCTTCATATGCATTTAACATCGGTCCATGCCATTGTCACAACTTTTGTTTGTACGTAGTATCCACATAAATAAAAAGTAGAATTATGTAGTATAGAGAGAAATCGTACGTTACGTAATCGTTCTAGTATATTCTGTCTTTTTCATTTTCATACAAGCCGCGTGTGAAGGAAAATGACGTACATAAAAGCTGGGTATGCGAGTAATCTAATTTAATTCCACGTTAAAAAGATGGTCACAAAGCAACAACATAATGAACAAGTTTCATTGAGGAATTTAAATATTTTTCCTTTTTTTATGAATTTCATACAATACGTATTAGTATATTTCGTTCCTTGTATTAAGAATTCGTGGGGATCGCGGAACCTTACCCGTAGGAAGCATTCAAGTCGCGGATCGCAAACCACAATGACTCATTTTTTCCACACAAAATGTTCATAGGATGAATGGATGTGGTGGGGGAGGGCGGTAGGGAGAGGTGGGGGAACTCCAAGCAAAGCCCGCTGAAGAGGTCCTCGGGAGATATTGTACTGAGTTTTATGGTGAAATGAACAGGCTCCCCCACCGGCCTTTATTATAAATTGGCAGTAACGAAATGGCGTCGTTAGCCATTGTGAGGGGGTGGGGGTGTTATGAGTTTTTTATGTACCTATTCAACTTTGTTTAGGACGACAGCTGGAAAGCCATTTGTATTGGTTCTTCAATCTAAACAATTAATCACTACGCCCGCCCTGGAGGCGGACTTATGTGTAATAATCTGATTCTCCTTGTGGTTGATTATTTCCATTACGTCAATCAATATGCAACTTGCACTGTAATTCAATTACGTAAAAATTTACCAATATACCTACCTACATGGTGACCAAAAACTACTGGTTAAAGAGGGAAATTAGAGAAACTATATCGCAAGAGTCGATTTTGAGGAATAACTTTTTTAATTTATTTTCGAGTAAATCGAACAGAACTTAAATAGAACCTATACAGAACTTTTTTAAATTCTGTGAAACAACGCGTCCTTAGTCTATATGCAAATAGTCAAGATGCATAAAATAAATGAGTCAGTTAAAAATAATATGACAGCTTCCTTTTTATATCCAACATGAAAATTCAATATCAAAACTCTCTAGAGAAGTCTAATTTGTATATCTGTTGGAAAGAGCCGAAACTCACCTGGGAGTAATGCAAATTTTCACATTGCAATCTAGCAAGCTGTGTGTCTTTTCTCTGCCTCGGAAAGAGGGAATGTATGAATGTACGGTGTTCAAGAGGGTACTGGACAGCACTGGGAACTGAGTACCTGCCGACGCTCTTGGCACAATTGAATTCCTCGAAAAACAGTAAAGCAGCCGGTCTTGTCGCTATTCCCAAGAATGGATATTTTATTGACAGAGGGCAAACTTACGAAGATCTTGTCTTTTGTAATCGGGTCGAGAGGATAATGACGATGAATATTATATGTCAATAATATTAATTATTCGCTATAACGGTTATATCCTAAGATAACCCTAGTGAGAGAGGCACAGTAAATAGAATATGTGTAGACCCTACTAATGTAGTATATGTGCCTAATAAATAGTTGAAAATAAATTATTATAAATACATTTCTTTTATGTATCTACGTAAAGATAACTTGAAACTAAATACAAAAGTTTAAAAACTACAAGCCGCCTCAGAAGGGGAAACCCTAGTGAGGATGACTGTGAATTTTTTTTTATTTATGCTTATATTATATTTTATACCTACATCATGTACAAAATTTTGCAATTGAAAATAATATTATTTTTTTGTTACTTTTCTATAAATGTTCACAATATAATTAAATTACGAGATCACAGGTCTACAAAATTCATATTTTTTTGTAATCATTCAATGATCCATTTTCAAGTACGACCGTTAAAATTGGTATATCACTTTCAACAATCTCTGATGTATTTAAGTACGTACATAGTTAAATGTACAAGTAAATCAATTTATGACGACATATTTATTTATTTATTAATTTATTTATTTATTACACGCCCTAATGGGCTTTTACACACTACAAAGTTTAATAGTTGAGTATCACAGTTATTATAAATTCTACAAAATTAAAACAATAAAGGAAACATAATACAACGAAAAAAAAAAAAAAATTTTACACCAAAAGCATATAATAAAATAAGATACAATAGTAAAAATGATAAGAAGTCTCACATAAATAGATATTCATAATAAAAAAAATAAAAAAATACATATATATATATATATATATATATATTGCGGAAATTATAGATGTCTATTTGTGTCTCGATATATAAAAGAATTGAAATAAACAATATTTATATTGATTATTTTTAAGATAAAATATATCTCCCATATCAGAATATTTATTTCCGAGACTGTGAAGTCTTGGAATCGGGGAATTTTGATAAGACAGTGTCCTGGTGTTGTAAAAATAAAAGGGTAGTAAATTTCGGCAAGATATTTTGGGTATGTGGATGTGGATGCTGATTAATTGGAGTAAAGCAGGACAGTCAATTTTGTAATGAAGTATTTTATTTGTGCAAACTAAGAGTATAAATCTTTAAAAAAAATTAGAACAAGTTTGTCACACCTGCCAGCAGTCCCCTCTTACCCCAAAAATACCCAAAGATGCTGGGAGCGTGGCGAAGTTTGTCAATTATTATTTGTACTGAAAATATGTATATTTTCACCAAGCGTCAGTACTCAAGTACCTACTTATAAACGTATACCGTTTAAATTTGGACTTACGTATATTTACAAATTGTATTAACTCGAATTATTTGTTAGGCAAAGAGGACGAATCGCCAAACAACTCGGTCTTGGCACACCCTCCTTGCCTCATTCACATTCATACAGAGTCTCATACATACTCTTCTATTTTTCTGACTCTTGACATGGCCCGACTCAAGTATGTGATTCACTTGGTCGTGTCATGTCTTCCTCGGGCATCCCCAACTACTGCTACCATTCACATTTGCATCGTATATTCTCCTTACACTCCTTTCTTCGCTCATTCGCTCTACATGCCAAAACCATCCAAGCGCCCCTTTCTTGTTCTTACTCATTACACTTGCACCTTGCACTCTTTGCGGATCTCCACATTTATCACACGATCATACATAGTTTTACCGCACATACGCCTCAGGGATCTCATTTCTACAGCATTCAGTCTACTTTCATCCTTTCTCTGCCAGTTCCATGCCTCACTTCCTTACATCAGGGTAGCAGGCTACCCTGATAAATGTGGAGATACCAGCACTCTATTGGGGACTGCTAGCTTGGCTTATTTGGACATTTTTTTGCTAGCGCCAACTGCGTTCAGTCATCCATTAATGAAGTTGCCTGAATTTACCCTTTTTTCAACATCTCTGTCAGCCTTCCCATATCTCGTAAACATACTCTTAAGATACACAAACTCATCCACCTGCTCCGAGTATTCCTCATTCACAACTATATTGCACACTGTTTTCGTACTCTCTCTTTCAAACACCATGACTTTAGACTTACTTACATTCATCATTAACTCATTCTTCATACATACTTCGTTCATCCTAGACACGAGAGACTGGAGATCTTCCTTTTTGTTAGCTATAAGCACCGCATCATCAGCATACAACAGGCAACATACTCTCAGATTACTCAAATTCACGCCCAATCCTACCTCTTTCAATTCTTGCTTACAATTATCCATGTATAGATTGAATAACCATGATGACATTACGCAGCCTTGTTTAACACCTTTTGTGATATCAAACCAACCCGTAAAACCACCGTTCACCCTAACACATGCAACACTTCCCTCATACAGAGGATACATACATGGACAACAGCTTCCATAGCTTTTTCTTGTCGACTCGTATGCTTTTTGTAGATCTATAAAGGCACGGAAAAGTTTCTGGTTTTTTGCCAGAAACTTCTCAGTGAGCATACGCAATGAGAATATCTGGTCCATGCACCTCCTTTCACTCATAAAAGCACCTTGCACATCCCATATGTTATGTTTTCTTTCTTACCCTTTCAATCAAAATTCTACCAAACAGCTTGCCAACTAAACTTAGCAGGCTAATGCCCTATGATTGCCCCACATTCCATACGTGACACTTTACCTTTGTATAACGGCATGATCACAGTCCTTCTCCAATCTAATCATACTAATCCAATCTTCTCTAATCGAATCATACGGCTATCTCCTTTAAAATATTCAGTATCAATATTATCGAAACCGACAGCCTTTCCATTCTTCATACATTTAATCGATCTTGTTATCTCTTCCACGCTGATTTCGGTAACATTCGCCCCATCTTCATTCATATCTGATTCTTCGCTGCTAACACTATTTTATACTTTCGAAGACTTTCTCAAAATACTTCATCCATATCTCTTTTATTTCTTCCTTATTCGTCAACATTTTTTCATCTTTCGATTTTACCAATTTCATGCTTCCATTTTCTCGACCACTCCGGGACCTTTTGACTTTTTTCCAGGCGTTTCTTTCGTTCTCTCACTACACACACATATATATTGTAAATATATTAATTTGAATTTGGTTTTGCATATATTTTTATTTATTTTATTTTTGAATCCATCTAGTATCTAGTACATGCATACACAAATAAGGGATATTTAAAGTGATTTACTTACCTGTATCTTTGCTGTATAGGTTCTTAAGCTAATCCTGTTGCAAATGACATAAAACGTATTCGCATTATGTAGGAAAATACGCAGCATGATACCCCCAGTATATCAGTGGAATGAGCAAATATCATAGTTCTTGAAATATTTCTGTAATAATCGTTGTTTGAACACGTTGAATATTCAGTATTCTTTCTTCCCCTTCAACCCTTCATTTATCCTAAGATATAAACAACTTCACATTGTACCAAGCAATCTTCCGAACAGGCCTTCCATTGATATGCTTGGGGTAACTATAAGTGACCAGCTCAGGTACGGGGGCTCCATCGAAGCCAGAGTAAAGTTGGCATCTCAGAAGCTGGGCGTACTGTACAGGGCCCGCAGATACTTTAATAGTACACAACTGCTGACCCTGTACAAATCGCAAGTGCACCCCACTGTCGAATTTGGCAGCCATCTCTGGAGCCCCTAAATACCTGAAAAAAACCCTTGACTCTGTGCAAAACGGGCGTTCCGTTTGATAGATTCCCCAATCTTAACAAACGGACTGCAATCTTTAGAGCACAGGCGTCAGGCAGGTATGCTGTCCTTATTCTATCGGTATTACAATGGAAGATGCTCTGAGGAACTAGCGTCATTGATCCCTTCGGCACCGGTGCGTAGTCGGGATACACGCCAAACGCGCGCCCAACATTTGTACACGGTTGACATTTGTCACATGAGAACGGGTCGCTTCTACGATTCGTTCTTAAGTTCAACAGCTCGGCTGTGGAACGAACTGCCGGCCTCTGTGTTTCCTCCCTCCTACAACATGGAACTCTTCAGGACCCATGTTCACTCCTTCCTCTCCACAAAAAGACCCTCCACACAGCATCCCCGAAGATGACATAGGCTCTGAGGGAAATTATTTTCTTCAGGGCCTCCTGTGTGGAGTTAATATTAAAAAAAAAAAAAAAAATGTCAAAAAAAAGTCCCAAACTGTGCCTTACGCGTTGTCTAATAGGATGCCTTTTAAATGTGAAAAATCGAAATTGATTTTTATTGAAGGAAGTAAAAATGTAAGTAAACAAGTATTAACATTTTTGTTCATAAAACAATTGTTTTTATTTTTTATAAAGACTATTCTGCAGTGCAATTTTTAAGGTCTATTCGTCCCGGATCCGGATCCCGGGCCGGTGACCTGACCGTCACTAATGTCTTTAAGTATGAGAGTAGTATGGAAAATATTGTTTAAACTTAATTACTCTGACGACTGAACAATTTGAAAAGTGTTATTCCCCATGATTATCATTTATTTGATGATACCTTAAGCACGAATAGTGTAGTGGATTTCTAATTTTATCTGGGTTTTAAGTAATTTTATATTGTTAAATTTATTCTTCAACTGTAATATTAATTTTAATACAACAAACTTAAAAACAGTTTATATGCCACCTCAGTTACTATCCCGAGCTATTAAAATTAAATCTATACAACAAACCTGGTAAATCCAAACAAGATTCTTAAAAAGTCATACATAAAAGCAAAATTGAGCAAAATAAACAATATTTTTTATTCTGTTTTTATACTAGCATAATGTCGGTAATACCATAATCTTGAGTAATAAATCTAAATTGCATTTTTATTTCTCAAAATACATTTTTGGTTGTGTTTTTTTTCTTTTCAACATTTTTCTAAAATAGGTTTTAATAGTAAGGTGACGAAATGTATTTTAAGTTTTGGCGGCAGGGTGGTAGGCCTGTGCAATTAGCGCCAAAAAGGGGGTCGCGATCGAAGTAATTCCGGTAGTCCCAATTTTTTTATATGTTATATAAACTGATCCCCTGATGTAAAATCTGAGTTTCCGACCTTGGCGCACCTGTGCTCGCTCCGCCATTTTGAAAAAACTGGCTGAAATCGGGCCAAAATCTAGTTTTTCCCAAATATCTCATTTCCAATGCAAATTTCGGCTAAAATATTTTAACAAGTATAATAGAACATAAAATAACCTACAACTATTGTTAAAACAAATTTCTTCTATCTCTAATAGGTACCGAGGTAAAAAGTCGTAAAGGTGCGTATATTTTAAAAAAAACAAGTTTTTTTGCGGGACTAGGTTTGGTTTTTTATAAATACCTCGTTTCCAGTGGAATTTCATGAAAAATTTATTGTTACCAATTATGTAGAACATAAAATTTCAAAAAAAGCTGTGCAGTTATGTTTATATAGTTTTTTTTTACCGATATAAAGAATAATCAAATCTAGGTAGGTACGCACAGAAAATCTATCACGGTTTATTATCACGTTATTAGATTTTTGTTTGCATTTTTAAATACATACAACTATAAATTTACTAGAGGGCACTTCGGTATGGGGGGGCTACCCCCCACCCTTCTACTCATCCCCTCCGGTTCCCTTCAGTTGAATGGAACAATGGAATTCAGGGATTGAATCAGGAACGTCAGAGCAACATGTAGAGATGAGGCCTACAAGAATTGAGAGGGATGATTGAGACGTTCAAACTCTCATTGATTGGTTTGCTTGCCATGAAGCATTTCCTAAAACAAACGTGATTATATCTATTAGCAGTGGCACAATCGGGGATAGCAAAGTCACTTGTCACATGGCTGAAAAGATGGGGAAATTAGCTATGTCTAAAGTTATCAACCAGAACTTTGGAAACCTACACTTAAAACGTAATCATGCGATAGTTTCTCTTGCAGCGGTGACCAGCAGTGTCAAAAATCAGGGTGTGACTATGGCAATAGATCCATCAATGCTATTCCATCGTATATGTATTGCCAAAAAATCTGAAAGTGAACTTAAAGAATATTTTCAATAGGAACTCTCTCCTGTACCATTGTCTCTTTTCTCAGAGGAAGGCATGCGCAAAGGAACGAAATCTATATTTTATTCATCATTCAACCATCTACCAAATAATACAGAACTGGGAAGCAGTAAAATACACGTAATTGATGGAGGATATATACTGCACAAAGTTGTATGGGGTCGTGCTCAACCTTTTTCAGTAATTTTCCAGCAATATGTCAGGTATGTACAAAATCATTATGGATCCAATGCAGTAGTGGTATTTGATGGATACCCAGATTCTATGGAAAAGAAAAGCACTAAAGGGGTGGAAAGAGCACGGCGTGCCAGAGTTACAACTTCTGCTGAAGTTTTGTTTTTTGAAAGCATGCACCCACAAGTGCCACAGGAAAAATTTCTGGGAGAAGAACAAGTCTCGTTTTATTTTCCTACTCAGAACCTCATTTGCACGATCCCACATAACGACAGTATAAGTTGAAGAGGATGCTAACATTCTCATAGTGAACACAGCAAATTCGTTGTCATCTCAACATGATGTAGTCATAATCGTTGGTCAGGATATTGATCTGCTGGTATTCCTCACAGCTCTCTCACCTCCCAACGTATATTACCAAAAAGTTGGAAAAGGTAAATCACCTAACGCGTTGTACTCGAACAAATGTTTTAAACACATTGAAATAGTTGAAAACATTTTATTCCTTCATGCCATAAGTGGTTGCGATACAAATGGAGCTCCGTTCAGTCAAGGCAAACACAAATTTTGTAATATTCTTCTCAAGAACCACTCAGTGAATGAACTTGTTCGTGTATTTCAAGACCCAAAAGCAAAGACAGAAACAATCACTTTGGCTGCCGAGCAACTATTTGGCGGCAACGAGAAATCAAATTTGGAAAATTTAAGGTACATCATTTTTCTCAAAGGAGTAAAAAAGAACAAATTCAATTTATCCAGGCTACCACCCACCAAAGATGCAGTCCAGCAACACGCTTCAAGAACATACTTGCAAGTGCAGACTTGGCTTGGTCACGATAAAGATCCGACTGAATGGGGGTGGAAAAAGGATGCTGTTGGGTTACTTACTCCAGTAACAATGTTGAAGGAAGCTGCACCTCAGGCCTTGCTGAACTTCATATCATGTCAATGCAAAAAAGGTTGCGCTGGAAAGTGCACCTGCAGAAAGTCGGGTTTGAAATGTTCCCTACTCTGCATTCATTGCAATGGTAACTCCTGCGAGAATGCTGTAGAAGCCTTCGTTGATGACGATGACGAGGAATATGATGACCCAGTCGCCACAAATTTGGGTGATAAGACAGATGAAGAAGCTATTCAGGGCCAGAAGTAAGAAACTATAGTCAAGGGCTCGTACTTCTGTCTAAACTGATCTACGATTAATTTTTTTTTTGTTTTGCTGACAACTTAACTAATAAAGAAAAGAATGTCAATAAATGTTAATTTTACGAAAATACCATTTTTTATCTTTTTTATGTACCTTATCATCTTAATTGTATTAATAATCTTAAATGTATGTTGTGATTACGTTGATAGGCATGTCAGACCAAGCTGCGAGCACAAATGTAGTGGCTTGGCTTATTTTAGTGGTCTTCCCATTGGGAATGTATGGCGACCGATATGCTGAAATAGTCTATCTACTATATTTATAGCTAGGTCTGACACAGGCATGATGATTGTTGTCAACGTATATGTTCTTAGAACAATAATTGTTAAAGAAAAATAAAATCAAGGAATGCCAGGTTTAAAACACCTAACCTCTGTTTCAATTTTTGGCCTGGTTTTGGTGGATTAGAGTTTGGATACGTAATAGAGATAAAAAATATTAATTATATACATATTTCTTTAACGAAATTTTATTTTCTTCAAAATTATTATCAATAAATTTTTCACAAAATTGTACTGGAAACGAGGTATTTATAAAAAACCAAACCTAGTCGCGCAAAAAACTTGTTTTTTCAAAAATATACGCACCTTTACGACTTTCTACCTCGGTACCTATTGGAGATAGAAGAAATTTGTTTGTACAAAAGTTGTAGGTTATTTTATGTTCTATTATACTTGTTAAAATACTTTAGCCGAAATTTGCATTGGAAATGAGATATTTGGGAAAAACTAGATTTTGGACGATTTCGGCCAGTTTTTTCAAAATGGCGGCGCGAGCACAGGTGCGCCAAGGTCGGAAACTCAGATTTTACATCAGGGGATCAGTTTATATAACATATAAAAAAAATGGGACTACCGGAATTACTTCAATCGCGAATCGCTAATTGCACTGGCCTATGGAAAGAGCCGAATGAAGCGTCGTTCCGTGCAAGAGCGTCGTCCCGTCTTACATCTTAAAAGATGTCTCACATCAAAAAGTTAGCCATTGCTCATTAGTTTTAATACATAGGAGCATCATCATCATCTTGCCGCTTGAAGAGAGTGAAAAAAATATTCTCAATGGTGCCCTCGCTAGGGCTATTAATAGGACTACTAGAATCATTATCACAATGTTGAGAGTATTAGTAATCATTATCAGAATGTTGAGAGCATTCTGGAACACGTGTAAATAAATTTACATATTAATATGTATGTATCAAAAATATCTTAATTTAAAAAATTAAAAAAATATCATTAAATTCATATTCAAGTAAAATAGTCGGACATCAACATCACTTGCGAAAGTTACATTCTATAATAATAACAGTATTTGCAATTATTGCTAAAAACGATAATTGCAAATAGAGCAATAACTCTCCTTACTTTTTTTGGTTTTTACGACCCTCCCGAGTAGTAGTAGTCGGTAGTCTTGACACCTGAAGTTGATAAACATATGAGCAAAAAAGTATTTGCAATGTTCAACTGATGTAAATCATTCAATAAACATTGTATTTATAACAAAGCAAGTAATTATTTTTTGTAATTTAATTTAAAACTTTAAAATTATTCTTAAAAAATTAAATCCATCTGTTTTCCATTATCCCGAATGCTCGCATGAATCTTTCATGCGAGCATTTCAAATATTTGTTTCTCCGTGGCAGCAGTATAATTGTCATAAAATTCTTTCAACAGAAAAGCTATCAAATGGTTTATAATGCATTTTTATACTTATAAATAAGATGTAATGCTTCACATTGAATTCCCAGAGTAAATATTTCCAATGTAAATGCGCACACGTTACATATAAATATTCAATGTTTAGGTATAAAAAATCGAATGCAATGAGAACGAATTATTCAGATTTTCAAATATTTTCATTATATCATAACAAAATATGAAATTCCGCATCGACTCACGCGGTGTGCAAGTTATTTTTCCCTATGTACTAGGTATGGAAGTGATCAGTAAACTAAAGAGTTTTGAGAATATTTCTTTCTCACTTTACTTTGTAGTTCGCTGGTTGGGAATGTAATAGGTAGATAGATACCTACGGCGTCGTGTTGCTGATTTAGATATATGAGTTGGCTATGTCCCTTGGAACTGAAGTAACATGTTCTTGAAAGGTTCAAAGTGTATGTTGTGACGTGTGGCTGAAATTTGACATTTGTAGCGATATTTTAACAAATATTAACTTTTCTTAGAACGGGGGCAAAAATGGTGAAAGTCTCAAACATTATTAACATTTCTGAAGTTTGCAACTTCGTGTCTACGAAACCATTCAATATAGTAGATCAATAATTGTTATTTTAATTACCTCCGGGCATTAATTTTCTTAAGATTATAAATAACAGTCTAATGATTTTTAATTTCCGGTAAATTCATTAACGGCCTCCGTGGTCGAGGGGTAAAGCTCTCATCTAGCAAGCCGAAGGTAGCGGGTTCAAATCCCATGTTGTTGAAGGATATGTGAAAATTATCCACATTAAGTTTTCTGTGAGGCAGTTAATTAACCTATTAAGCTTTTGTCATCAGCATTGATAAGTTAGTTCTGCACCTGTAAAGAATCAGAAGCCTGTATTATCGAAGATATAGTATCGTATTTCAGCTAGGATGTCTAGTATTAATAAGAAACCGAAGCTTATTAGTCATCAGCAGAGATGCAGCATCCCTCCCGAGATAAATTCTATTTAGCTGAACTCTCTCATAGCCACATAGACTCTCACATAGCCAGTGTCATTTGGCTTCCGTACCTGAGATCCACTCTCATCAATGTTAAGAAGTCACGCATTCTAAAATAACGCAGCCACCATATTAAAACGAAGACATTGAAAGATTTGCTTAACGTCAGGTTTCTAAGCTAAATCCATTCGTTGCTTCAAGAAAATCCATGTTTATGGTGCATAAACCTCGGACAAGTTCCGTGCGTCCACATAATGAAGATTGGTATACCTAAGGGTTTTTTTCTGGATTTTTTCCAGCTAACTTACATAATGTATTTAGTTTGCTGCCGAGTCCATATTCCAGTAGCGTAAATATAGTTAATCGACCACCTCTAAATCCGTGTTTTTGTTCACGAAAACGGTTTATCTTTGGCAAACAAGTTTAAATTATTTCTTATTAGGTTATTTCTAATAGGTTTTATTCATTTATGTTTGGAAAGCTTCAAGTTTTCTAAAGGTCAGTAATTGGTTTCTTGACACTCGTTACCATCTTTGTGTAAAGGGTAAAGGTGTGACCTTTGACAGCTTCCATGATATGAGTATAAAATTCAAAACAAAAGTGAAAAAAATATTTTTGATTCAAATCGTATGGCAAAGATCTAATACGAATATATGCTATTGAAACAAAATCTTACAAAAAGCGTTGTTTTTGGTAGAAATTTTAATTTATGTACGACTAATATGTATTTAAATTATCATGAAAAAATTAGTTACTTAATATCCTATATTGTGTTATTTCAAATATAAATAAGAAAGTAGCATATATCGGTAATAAATATGTGCTACATCTTTTGATAAAAAAATAATTTATTCGTTTTTTGGGTACTTGGGCCTCAAATCCAAATAGTATAACAAAAGGAAGAATTAAATCAGGAAAAAATTTATAGCTAATCTGGAATCCACAATTTCACGTTGTCAATAGAAAATATTTTGTGCATGAAAAGCAGTGGAATCGAACGACTTTTCTACAAAATGGCGATTTGTAGAATCATGGACTATTATTAAATGCCCTATAAGTGAGAACAAAACCAACATGGTATAGTCACTTTAAAAATCGACACTCTTTTCAGTAGATATTAAAATGTATTTTTGCAGAACAAAGCGAACATCGGTGAGGAATGAATATATCGACATCATCCATTTTTGTTAAGTGGTTTTCAGTGTATTTCGTGTATTTTGCTTTCACCTTTAACTTTGGCCATGGAATTCTGCGCGTTTCGATTCGATGACAGATTTTTTTTATAAATGAGCATTCCATTCGTTCTCCAGTACCAAAAGGTACATTGGTAGCTTCCACACGACCCATTTAAATTAAAAAGTATAACTCTTGTTGATACCGTAAGTGAACACATTTATGGATATTATTATGTTATGTTCAATAAGACGACATTCGTGGCAGACCGCTAAGCTTCTTAATCCCTGACCCAACATATGTTATTTTGTTGATACCGTAAGAGAACACATTTGTGGTTATTATTATGTTATGTTCAATAAGACGAGATTCGTGGCAGACCGCTAAGCTTCTTAATCCCTGACCCACATATGTTATTTTGTTGATACAGTAAGAGAACACATTTGTGGTTATTATTATGTTATGTTCAATAAGACGACCTTCGTGGCAGACCGCTAAGCTTCTTAATCCCTGACCCACATATGTTATTTTGTTGATACCGTAAGAGAACACATTTGTGGTTATTATTATGTTATGTTCAATAAGACGAGATTCGTGGCAGACCGCTAAGCTTCTTAATCCCTGACCCACATATGTTATTTTGTTGATACCGTAAGAGAACACATTTGTGGTTATTATTATGTTATGTTCAATAAGACGACATTCGTGGCAGACCGCTAGCTTCTTAATCCCTGACCCAACATATGTTATTTTGTTGATACCGTAAGGGAACACATTTGTGGTTATTATTATGTTATGTTCAATAAGACGACATTCGTGGCAGACCGCTAAGCTTCTTAATCTCTGACCCAACATATATTATTTTGTTGATACCGTAAGAGAACACATTTGTGGTTATTATTATGTTATGTTCAATAAGACGACATTCGTGGCAGACCGCTAAGCTTCTTAATCTCTGACCCAACATATATTATTTTGTTGATACCGTAAGAGAACACATTTGTGGTTATTATTATGTTATGTTCAATAAGACGACATTCGTGGCAGACCGCTAAGCTTCTTAATCTCTGACCCAACATATATTATTTTGTTGATACCGTAAGAGAACACATTTGTGGTTATTATTATGTTATGTTCAATAAGACGACATTCGTGGCAGACCGCTAAGCTTCTTAATCTCTGACCCAACATATATTATTTTGTTGATACCGTAAGAGAACACATTTGTGGTTATTATTATGTTATGTTCAATAAGACGACATTCGTGGCAGACCGCTAAGCTTCTTAATCTCTGACCCAACATATATTATTTTGTTGATACCGTAAGAGAACACATTTGTGGTTATTATTATGTTATGTTCAATAAGACGACATTCGTGGCAGACCGCTAAGCTTCTTAATCTCTGACCCAACATATATTATTTTGTTGATACCGTAAGAGAACACATTTGTGGTTATTATTATGTTATGTTCAATAAGACGACATTCGTGGCAGACCGCTAAGCTTCCTAATCTCTGACCCAAAAGTCGGGGTTCGAAATCTGGAAATATATATTTTATATGTTATTTTTATTATTATTTTTTTATCAAATACATTACATAAATATTTATTTACGTATTATATAGAGTTGTAGAGTTTTTACCTTGTTCCAGAGTGGTAATACTCACAACAAATCTAATGATTCCATCCCTAGTTGAGCTACCATTCAGAAACTTTTTTAATTTCTTATAATTTAACTTTAGCTAACATTATTGAAAAATATAGTATTCATTTTCTAAAGTTTAAAAGATAATGTTTTAACCGCACAGGAGTCTCGAATGCTCCCAGCCGTCTGGAGCCAGTGAGACTATGGCATCCCCAATAGGGGTATGTTGTGAGGCTGAAGGTGGCGGAGATGAGAAGGAGATGGAGGAGAGGAATGTGGGGGAGTTTTTGGCTACTCAGATCTTGTCAATCACGGTTAAAGCCATTTTAAGCAACGTTTCAGTTTTGAATGGTGGTCTTACCCTTTGAAGGTATCTTCCTCCCTAATATATTACATCCAGGGGGCAGTGCTACGTAAATAAAATGATATTATTTATTTATTGTTTTCTGAACTGGCAGCACAAAAAATTACATTGCATTTGAAATACATGTTTGTATTCGAGGAGCAACACTGAAATAGTAACAATAATAATATTTGATCTTGAACTACATAGAAGCTAAATATAAGCAGACCGGCTCAAGTTTATGGGCTCTATAAAAGTTCGAGTAAATCTGGCTTTTAAGAAACTGGGCGTATTGAATTGGGCTGGCAAATTCTTCAGTAGTAACCAGCTGCTAACCCTAAACAAATCTCAAGGACGCCCAATAATTGAATTTGGGAGCCACCTCTGGGCTGGAGCTCCACAATACTTGATAAAACTACTTGAATCTGTGCAAATGAGGACGGTCTTCTCTATTTATGGTATTCATGATAATTTATGATATTCTGATTGATATTTCAGACCATTGTTAACAGACTGATTGCCATCTCCCACTGTGGGCATGCTGAGTGTGCACTACATATATTTCAATGGTATTTAATCGTTTTTACTTTAACCCGCTTCACAACGCAGACAAGGGCGCTTTATATTTTCAAAGTCAAAGGTACGTTAAAACCTTTATTGTTTCAAAAAAACCTTCCACGCAGCATATTCATATCCAAAGAGGACATAAGCCCTTAGGAAAGTTATTTTCCTCCGGGTCTCCTGTGTGGAGTTAATATTAAAACAAACCTGCTGCTCGTCACGGAATTATATTTCTGGTCGACTAACTCTTAAATTTTGATCCAAGAAAAAGAACCAGTAAAAGAAAGACCTTCAATTTTATTCGACCGATTTTGAGTTCAGATTCTATGAACGGTCGCAATCTTTTGAAATTCAAACACTGAAATCAAGATAAAATGTATAATCAACGAAAATAATTGGTTTGGCTTTTATTCCGGCGTAAATTTGACGTAAGCGGCATTGTGAAGAACTCACAATTTATTTCGTGTTTCAGAATATCTGTTTTTATGTAATAATTACGTTGCGAGTTGAAATAAAATGTCAAACACAATGTTATAAATTTTATTATTTTGATTACGGGATGCATCGAAAAAACGAACTATAGGGTTTTCCAATAAGAGGTTTTATTTTGAATAGCCCGCTATTTCGGTAGATGTTACTTTTGAAACTGTCATTTTTGACATTTGACAAGTAGAAACTACGCCATTAATAAAAATGGAACGATACACGCATCAACAACACATTGAAATTATTAAAATTCACTTGAGTGAATCAAATGCAAATCATCTTGAGTGATGAGGCCCATTTCCACCTCGGTGGCTTCGTCAAAAAGCAAAATTGACGCATCTGGGGCTCGGAAAACCCGAGAGTTATTGTTGAAAAGTCTCTTTACCCTCAACGTGTGACTGTTTGGCGCGGTTTATGGTCTGGCGGAGCCATTGGACATTAATTTTTCGAAAATGAGACTGGAGCAACAGTTACGAGAGAGATGATTAATGATTTTTTATAGCCGGAAATGGATGGTATTGATCTGGACAAAATTTACTTTCAACAAGACGGCGCTACGTGCCACACAAGCAACGAAACCATTGATCTTTTACGATTGAATATCAAAATAACACCTCTTATTGGAAAACCCTGTATAATAATATAATGATAACCTCCGTTTGTTTTGGATCCCGCGTCGCAGATTCTTTGTCTCAATTTGACTCACTGCTAATGTTAAAAGTAAAGATAATATTAGTAGTTTTTAAACCAAAATTTGATTCAGGAAAATCTGAAAAAGATACGGTCTATTTCCAACTGTCATATTTAACCGTATCATAACTTCGAATTAGAACTTCCGACAATATATTAATTTCCTCACTGCACATTTTTACTGGCTGCTATCTTTATGAATGATCAAAAGATTCAATTCGAACAAACTGCAATCTAGATAGTGTCTCGATTAATATCGAAATCCATTGACATTATGAGGAATATTTAATATTGTTTTGAAAAACTTAACGAGTAAAACCTAAAATAGTAATATTAATTTTTGAAGATACTATAAGCGATTTTTAAACGAAAATTAGAAAAAAAAGACAGGATTGCATCTATGACTTGAACCCAAGACCTTCGCCTTGCCGGGGCGCTTCTCTAGCAATTGAGCTAATGGGACCCTACATCCTTTGTAGCCTTTGTAACCGTATCAAATTATGTTTGTTTGCATATTAAGTTCAAAGATTTTCTTGTTTTGGAGAAGTCACAAATCTATAGAAATAAATAGATGTAACATTTATTAGTGGTGATGATCTGGCTTGTAGTCACACAGACCATCAGGGAAATTAATTTCCTATGAAAAAAAATTGGTTGATTATTAAATTCACTCTGCAGGAGAAGTAACAACTTATAATCCAGCTACCAATTACATAAAAACAGAAGACTCACCAGAAATATCACTCGCAATTGATTTTAGCTACTTAATCTTCAAATTCGGCAGCGGACTGGTGATCGGCACAATAATATTTGCAATCGCAGTATGAAATTATAATCTGTCACCACCAGCTCTCAGGAGAGTGGAATTTAGAATAATAAAGAATTAACACATTGTAATTCTAAAGTGGTCACTTTATTGTGACAAAAAAAATTTAATCCTTTTGTCTTAAATCCACCAAACAGAATGGTGCCCTCTTTTGTCAAATGATATAATTCGGATGAATCCATCTGATTAATGCAAAGATGACTAATTCATTATCACTCACCTGCAGAGCAAAATCTATACAAAACTGACCAGAGATGTCTTTTCTGTCCACTATTTTTTATTTTAAAATTTTATTTGAAACTAATTTTAAGTCGACTGCTTCTCCAATTAGTATTGCATTCGGTTCTTCGGAAAAGAGTTTTTTATTTTATTTTTTACGATAACAGTAGTTAGCTAATTTGATAATTTGCGTTGAGACATTTTTGTGAATAATCATCTCAATGGCGCTGTATATACCTATGTTTTAATTTACAAATATACATTTGACATTGGACAGTTTTATACTTAAGGTACTTTTGTAAGTACAGTGGAAAAAATTAAATCTGAATATCAATTAACGCACGTTTTATGTTATATTTTCAAGAAAAAATAAAAATTAGTACTAATGTTCATCATCTCATGCATACTCTTCTGTTTTTCTGACTCTTGACATGACCCAATTCAATATCTGGTTCACTTGCCATATGCCATGTCTTCCTCGGGCGTCCCCGACTTCTTCTAACATCCACATTTGCGTCATATATTTTCTTCCATCTGAACTCCCCTTCTTAATCTTACTAATTAAGCTCACATCAGCCTTGTCTTGTTTTGCGGATCTCTACATTTTTCACACAATCATAAATGGTTATACCGCACACACGCCTCCGGTATCTCATTTCTACAATATTCAGTCTACTTTAATCCTTTCTTTGCCTGTTCCATGCCTCACTGCCAAACATTAGTGTAGGTACGAGCACTCCATTATGAACTGCCAGCTTCGCTTCTTTAGACAGTTTTTTGCTAGCGCCAACGATGTTCAGTTAATTAATTAATTAATTCATTCATTCATTAATTAACCATATTCCTCCGTGAATCTGTTAACACAAACATCTTAACAATCTTTTTAAACAGAATCACTTTCCGAAGTTAGTTCACTTTACCTCCAGCATACCTTGTATATGCATAATAAATAAATAATGATCAATCAAATAATCAAAATCGAAAAATAATTATTTATGAAAATTAGTTATTTAAAGTCCTGAATGTGGTTGGGTCGCGTCTTAGAAGTAGATTGATTTAAGAAAGATGAGTCATTTAAAGTTCTGGATGTGATGAGGTTGCGTCTTAGAACTACATTGATATAACGGAGATGAGTTATTTAAAGTTATGGATGTGATGAGGTTGCGTCTTAGAAGTACATTGATATAACGGAGATGAGTTATTTAAAGCTCGGGATGTGATGAGGTTGCGTCTTAGAACTACATTGATGTAGCGGAGATAAGTTATTTAAAGCTCGGGATGTGATGAGGTTGCGTCTTAGAAGTACATTGATATAACGGAGATGAGTTATTTAAAGCTCGGGATGTGATGAGGTTGCGTCTTAGAAGTACATTGATATAACGGAGATGAGTTATTTAAAGCTCGGGATGTGATGAGGTTGCGTCTTAGAAGTACATTGATATAACGGAGATGAGTCATTTAAAGCTCGGGATGTGATGAGGTTGCGTCTTAGAAGTACATTGATATAACGGAGATGAGTTATTTAAAGCTCGGGATGTGATGAGGGTGCGTCTTAGAAGTACATTGATATAACGGAGATGAGTTATTTAAAGTTATGGATGTGATGAGGTTGCGTCTTAGAAGTACATTGATATAACGGAGATGAGTTATTTAAAGCTCGGGATGTGATGAGGTTGCGTTTTAGAAGTACATTGATATAACGGAGATGAGTTATTTAAAGCTCGGGATGTGATGAGGTTGCGTCTTAGAAGTACATTGATATAACGGAGATGAGTTATTTAAAGCTCGGGATGTGATGAGGGTGCGTCTTAGAAGTACATTGATATAACGGAGATGAGTTATTTAAAGTTATGGATGTGATGAGGTTGCGTCTTAGAAGTACATTGATATAACGGAGATGAGTTATTTAAAGTAACTAACTAACTTTATTTTGACGGCAGTATTCTGGCGAAGAGGAACGATCTCTCTCGGGTTTTCACCATTCGCCGTGAAGGAGACCTTCAAAAGATAATCACACATGAAAACATGTGACTACAAACATGTTACTGCTATCTTCGGTATCCGCTTTCTCACAGTATTCTGTATCCTGTAATTTGTTTCTTTCAAAGCTACTTTATATTTTTGTTTACCGCGCAATATCCCTATAACTTTAAACTAATACCATGTTTTTCACATATTCATTCACATTCTAAAATGTCAACATATTTCACATTCCTTGATCTAATAAGTAGTCTATGTTTTTTATATAATTTCGAAGCCTCATATGCCCTGCATAATGTATCACTCGTGCGATTGTGGAATATGTCAAACGGCACTCCTACTCTGGTAAAATGATCTCATCATCATCTATATCCGTTTATTACCAGAACTGTGGTGGTATTAGGACCAAAACCCAGGAGCTACTAATTAATGTATTATCGAATAACTACGACGTTATAGTTCTAGTTGAAACATGGCTTGTAGCAAGTATAAATACGGCTGAATTCATAGATTCGCGTTACACGGTGTTCCGACGTGATAGGGACCGTACACTCACTGGTAAAATGGACGGAGGCGGTGTGTTGGTAGCAGTGCGCAAGGAGCTTGCATCTTCCAGGCTCGATGACTGGGAAAATGGTCAAATCGAACAAATCTTCATTTCTATTCCGGTAAGGTCTTTCAATCTCATCATATGTGCAGTATACATACCTCCTGCCTCACAACCTACGGTCTATGATACGTTCTCCGAAAACCTGGAATCTGTATATTCATCACAACCAAATAATACTTTTTGTGTACTAGGAGATATGAATCTACCAACTCTGACTTGGTCATTTTCCGAAGACAGCAGTCAAGGTCTCGCCTCCTCAAATACGGCTGCATCGAAAACTTTGCTTCACGCAATGTCATTGATGGACTTACTCCAATATAACTGTATACCAAACCATAATGAAAAATACTTAGACCTCGTATTCTACAGTCGCGAAACAAATGTTAAACGTAGCAACAACCCTCTCCTCTCAGAGGATAGACACCACCCAGCCCTTGAATTTGATATATCCTTTGTAATTCAACCAAAAATCAAAAACAAAATACAGCCTAGGCGCAATTTCAGGAAAGCTAATTATGCTCAGATTAATGACGACATTAATTGTATTGATTGGTTATCTGAAATCGCAAATTTACCAGCCGAAAAAGCAGTAGATCGATTCTATTTAAAAATAAACAGTGTAATTGATAAGCTTATTCCAGTATTGGCACGACGAAATGACAAATTCCCCATATGGTTTACTCCAGAACTTATTAGGTTATCAAGGAAAAAAGATAAAGTCTGGCTCAAATGGAAGACATACAAAGGTCTTTCTGACTATCGTGAATTTTCCTTCTTACGTGCTACATACAAAAAATTGACTTATGAAACCCGAAGGTTATTTTTTGACAACATCGAAAGTTCATTGCAAAATAATATCAAAAGCTTTTGGTCATACATATCCTCATTAAAATCGTCTGGTGGATACCCTGCTGCAATGTCCTTCGAAGGGCACAAATCTAACGATGCCCAGGAAATTTGTGATATGTTCTCTGAATTCTTTAAGTCAACATTTGAACCTTCCTCTATCAATGACCCAATTATTAACATTGACCAACTCGAGGAAGTTCAGGACTCTGGACTTGCGCACATTCACACAATTAAACTAACGGAAAAAGAAGTGCAATCGAGTTTAAAATCGATAGACATAAACAAGGGTGCGGGTCACGATGGAATACCGGCGTTTTTCCTTAGATCTGCTGCGTCGTCACTGTATGTGCCGCTTACCATAATATTTAATAAATGCCTGAGTGATGGGGTTTTCCCTGATAGGTGGAAGTTGGCCTATATTATACCGGTCCACAAGGGTGACTCGCGTCAAAGAGTGGAAAACTATAGGCCAATATCCATTCTCTAAGCGATCCCTAAACTATTGGAAAGACTTGTCCATGACAATATATATCCCCAGCTTGCTGCCAAAATTACTGAACAACAACACGGGTTTGTAAAAGGCAAATCTACCACGAGTAATTTACTTATTTACTCAAATTTCTTATTTACTAGCATGGATCGAGGCCACCAGGTAGATGCAATATATTTCGATTTCAAAAAAGCTTTCGACAAGGTTGACCACCTTATTCTTATTAAAAAAATTATGTGCAACGGAATTAGAGGAAATTTATTACGTTGGTTTATCTCATATTTAACAAAAAGGCAACAAGCCGTATCATTACGAGGACAGACTTCTACATGGGAACCAGTTACTTCTGGCGTGCCACAGGGGTCAATCCTGGGTCCGCTGTTGTTTATTCTTTTTATTAACACTGTTACTAAATGTTTCATGCATTGTTTATATCTTTTGTACGCTGACGATATAAAAATATTTGCCATTGTTCGAAATTTAAACGATTGTCTTCTCATACAAAGCGACTTAGTAAGGTTCGAAACGTTTTGCAATGAAAACAAAATTTACCTAAGTTACAATAAATGTAAACAAATAAGTTTTACTAAAAATCACAACGCTATCAAACACAATTATTGTATTGGTAATTATTTACTCGAGCGCGTTTATTGTATAAGAGATCTAGGCGTACTTTTTGATTCCAAACTCCACTTCGATGCACACATAGATAAAATTGTGAATAAAGCTTACAGCACGCTAGGATTTGTCATCAGAAACAGCCGTGAATTTCTAAAACCTGAAACATATCTTCTTCTTTACCACACTCTGGTCCGTTCTCAACTTGAATACTGCACCTCCATATGGAATCCACTTTACGATATCTATAAAGAAAATATTCAAAATATTCAAAAGAAATTTCTGCGATGCCTCAATTACAGAATGAGCGCACCCAAACGTGGGTACATAAATATGCTCTCGAGTTATAACGTCTCCACTCTATCTAACCGGCGAACATACCTTGATCTCATGACTCTGTATAAAATCTGTAACAACGTTATTGACTGTCCCGACTTACTGAAATTGATAAACTTCAAAGTACCACCCAGAGTAACAAGGCTTAACGACTTATTCCACATTAGCAGAACGCGTACAAATGCTGGTGTCAGGGATCCAATCAGAAGAATGTGCGAATCACTTAATCAGAACCAAAACCTCAAGGACTCTGACTTATTTTTTGATACACGCACTACTTTTAGTGGAAAAATGAAGACTGTTTTCCTACAAAGTTCAAAGTAAACAACTTAGACATACTTCGTTTAAATATATTTAGATATTTTTTATTTTCTGTTTAACATTGTTTATCTATTTATAAATATATTTTTTTTTATTTTACCCTCTAAATTTTTCCAAAAAAATTTGTAAATTCTTAAAAGGATATTGCGCATTTCTTTCATATCTCTATTTGTAAAATAATATTCTTATGTATATATTTTTCCCCTATTTATAAGTGAAAATATTTGTAAATGTTTTCTGCTGTTTAAGTTAATTTGTGAGAAATAGTTTGGATGCAGGTGAATTCTCTAGTTGATGTTTCGTATATATTTTTGTCAATTGATATCTGTATCTGTTTTTAAGCTCGGTATGTGATGAGGTTGCGTCTTAGAACTACATTGATATAACGGAGATAAGTTATTTAAAGCTCGGGATGTGATGAGGTTGCGTCTTAGAAGTACATTGATATAACGGAGATGAGTTATTTAAAGCTCGGGATGTGATGAGGTTGCGTTTTAGAAGTACATTGATATAACGGAGATGAGTTATTTAAAGCTCGGGATGTGATGAGGTTGCGTCTTAGAAGTACATTGATATAACGGAGATGAGTTATTTAAAGCTCGGGATGTGATGAGGGTGCGTCTTAGAAGTACATTGATATAACGGAGATGAGTTATTTAAAGTTATGGATGTGATGAGGTTGCGTCTTAGAAGTACATTGATATAACGGAGATGAGTTATTTAAAGCTCGGGATGTGATGAGGTTGCGTCTTAGAACTACATTGATGTAGCGGAGATAAGTTATTTAAAGCTCGGGATGTGATGAGGTTGCGTCTTAGAAGTACATTGATATAACGGAGATGAGTTATTTAAAGCTCGGGATGTGATGAGGTTGCGTCTTAGAAGTACATTGATATAACGGAGATGAGTTATTTAAAGCTCGGGATGTGATGAGGTTGCGTCTAAGAAGTACATTGATATAACGGAGATGAGTCATTTAAAGCTCGGGATGTGATGAGGTTGCGTCTTAGAAGTACATTGATATAACGGAGATGAGTTATTTAAAGCTCGGGATGTGATGAGGTTGCGTCTTAGGAGTACATTGATATAACGGAGATGAGTCATTTAAAGCTCGGGATGTGATGAGGTTGCGTCTTATAAGTACATTGATATAACGGAGATGAGTCATTTAAAGCTCGGGATGTGATGAGGTTGCGTCTTAGAACTACATTGATATAACGGAGATGAGTTATTTAAAGCTCGGGATGTGATGAGCTTGCGTCTTAGAAGTACATTGATATAACGGAGATGAGTAATTTAAAGCTTGGGATGTGATGAGGTTTCGTCTTAGAAGTACATTGATATAACGGAGATGAGTCATTTAAAGTTATGGATGTGATGAGGTTGCGTCTTAGACGTACATTGATATAACGGAGATGAATTATTTAAAGCTCGGGATGTGATGAGGTTGCGTCTTAGGAGTACATTGATGAGTTATTTAAAGTTCGGGATGTGATGAGTTTGCGTCTTAGAAGTACATTGATATAACAGAGATGAGTCATCAAAAGTTCGGGATGTGATGAGGTTGTGTCTAAGAAGTACATTGATATAACAGAGATGAGTTATTTAAAGTTCGGGATGTGATGAGGTTGCGTCTTAGATGTACATTGATATAACAGAGATGAGTTATTTAAAGTTCGGGATGTGATGAGGTTGCATCTTAGAAGTACATTGATATAACAGAGATGAGTTATTTAAAGTTCGGGATGTGATGAGGTTGCATCTTAGAAGTACATTGATATAACAGAGATGAGTTATTTAAAGTTCGGGATGTGATGAGGTTGCGTCTTAGAAGTACATTGATATAACAGAGATGAGTTATTTAAAGTTCGAGATGTGATGAGGTTGCGTCTTAGAAGTACATTGATATAACGGAGATGAGTCATTTAAAGTTCTGGATGTGACGAGCTTGCGTCCTGGACGTGGATTGCTTTAACAGGAGATGAGTCATTTAAAGTTATGAATATGATGAGGCATATTACATAGTGGTAGTAACTTTATCTATCGCCCTGATGAAAACCACGAATAAAAACGTAGCTGGTTTTAAAGCCGTAAAGGCTTTAGCCGTGAATAACTTTTTTTTTATCATTTAACATACGTGAATAATATCCCCAAACATTTTCCTTCATTTTACGTTCCCCTGTACATATCCTTCAATCTCACAATATAGGAGTTAAGAATACGATTGATTCATTAATACTAATGTGTTATTCTTGAAAATTATATAATTAGTTTTCATAAATTTCTTTTTTATTTTTACTAAATATTTTCTCTAAAGGAATAGTTTTAAAATAATTTTTAATTCGTAATATGATGTTTTCCGCTGAATTTTACCTAAAAACACGATACTGTTTAATTTACAAAATACTTTTTAATAATATTGACCGGTTTGTAGCTGAGTTGAGATCGCATATGGGTCCCACCCAGGCGTAGTGTGTTCAATTCTTAACTGGCTAAGTCCTCCATTACAACACACGAAAACATTTTCCGCTTACCGTGGTGGTAGTAGAAGATTTTAAAATATTGTCAGGTTATTCGTAACCCGGGAATGTTACTCTTTCATAAAAAAATAGTGATCTTCTGGCTCAAAAGTCCACAAGACAATTGGATTAACAAAAGTTAACGGAATTAAAAAAAAATCGTTTATTTTTGGCAAAAGTTGAATTCTTCAATACTAAGCATGTGAAACGAAGTGGGAGTTGGAATATTTAATTTTTTATTTGATAGAATAACTTTTTTTCACATAATCTCATAATATGGGCCTCACTGGGTGCTTTACCCATGCTGAGATCCCCGATTGGTGGTTAAAATTGGAGATAAAGATGTAGATTAAAACTTCGTTTCAATTGGAGGTTAAAAGGTTTCAATTGAAGGTTAAAACTTCTATGTCTTAATTCCGTAGTAAACATTTGAAGAGGTTGTTAGTTATTCTGTTCTCGCGCATTTGTTTTTAGCTCACTCTATAATTAGCATTTTGTCGATATCACGTCTACTCTAGACAAAAGCTGTAATATTTAATTAAAAATTAATTGAGAAATCGCATTTCATATATTTTGATTCCATTTTCTTTTTTCTTGGCCGGAAACAAAACCAAAGTTTTCAAATCTTATAACGGAATATCGACAACAATTTTTTTTAATTTCATGCATTGAATTGTGACAATTTTTTTTTATAAAAGCTATTTACAAGAATCTAAATTAAATCGCGATTTCGAAATCTTGAAAAAATTACGTATTTCGAGCATCGTGTTTTATACAGTGCTTTAAAGCATTCTATTTATGTAACATGTATCTACTGAATTCACAACAACAGTCTGTATAATATTCAGACAATAAGGGCCGGGTAGGAACCTACTGACTAGGTAGGTACTGCTTACGTAGCACCCAAAAAGGAACCAGAATGTCTAAGACAGAGATATGCGAAAGACAACACAAAGAAAGCATTATGTTTCATGGTTGAGATGGTTTACTTGTTAAGCTCTCCCCCAGCTACTTGCCATTATCAAATCAGATTCTCCAAGAACAGTAGCATTATGTCCGATGGAATTTGGTAGCTCGCTTGTTGCATAACAGCGAGGCTTATGTTGTTGACATTCCCGGAAACAATATATGGCCTTAGGTCTTGAATGAAATGGGAAACACGAATTACAAATATGTATCTAGTTTTCTAAAAAAATTGCTAATTTTAAAACCCATTGTATCCCAGAATATTTCGCTAAAATATCAATCGGTAAAAACACACGCTTTTTTACCATAATACATCTATTTTTATTAAAAGATCAATTAAAAAATATATACAGAAATATTTTTTACTTTGTCGTTTGACTGAGCATTGAAATTTTCTCCTTAGAGACTTGCTCTTGCTCACGATAAATTAACATGCCTTTTTAATAAAAAATCATTTTATCATTGTTTTACCGATTTACCTTGATAATATATCTTGACGACACAAAGAATTTTCGTTGTAATGCAAAAATATTCATTTGATTTTCATGAACACGTGTTCCATCATCATGTTAATATATAAGTAATTTACTACAAGTTTATCAAGAAACCTGTTAATTCATTCGTTAGGCCTGCAATCCCGTTTTTACACGAAATTACCAATAATTTGAAAGGATTCTCAATTAATTATCAATAGTCATTTTTCCCCGTGTGCTGAGAACTTTTAAAATGTCTTATTAGTTCATTTAATATGCTTTGCGTAACTCTTAAATATCATGACAGGGAAAGTATTGAAAATAATTGTATTTATAAAAACAATCGCACGCGGGCGTAGATGCTCTCAGCATCCTTGGTGAAAATCGTGAAGAACCACCATTCGGAATTGAAGCGTTATTTGGTGTCCATAAGTTAATAGCCAGGTACATCCCGACCTTCCTCTTTACAATTTCTTTCCCCTCCCTATACCAAAATAGCCCAATTTCTTTTCATCTCAGCTATATATGATAATACAATTTATTTATAATACGACGTTGACATATAATATGACGGCCGGCATAGTCCAGTGGTAACGCATTGGACTGCCATTCCGAAGGTCGCGGGTTCGAACCCGGCGTGCGCAAATAAATTTTATTTGATTAATTTGTGTTATTTCACAATCAATTAATTAAAATAATATATAGTATATTTGCGGCACGTTCCAGAGTGGAAGATACTACCAGTATCGCCCTGGTGTAAGACCACCATTCAGAATTGAAACGTTGCTCCAAATGGCTTTAGCCGTGTTTAGTGACTAGATCTGAATAGCCAGGTACTTCCCCACCTTCCTCTTTCCCTTCCCCACTTACCTTCAGCCTCACAACATCCCCCAATTGGAGATGCCATAGTCTCACTGGCTCCAGACGGGAGCAGTTGGGACTCTTGTGAGGTATTCACTATAAAAAAAAATAAAAAAAATAAAAAAATACAATATAATTATGCTGAACTGTTGAACTTTTCGTTCTCGTGAGATGAATAATGTCAACCAAATCAATAATGTCAACTGAAGTCATTGGTTTTTTTCAATTATTTTGGGACTCCTGACCAGAGGTGGCTTCAAAATTCAACACTGGTCAAAAATATGTAACGGTGATGTACGCAAAGTATATAAGTTTAACTTAACTGAGTATATCATTTTAGTGCAGAGAAAATACGTTAGTAAATAAGTCTTCCTTGGGCGTCCCCGACTTTTTCTACCATTCACTACTGATTTACACATTTTTACTGTTAAAAAACAATATTTTATCGATTTTAATTCGACTTGAATGTAAAAACATAAGTGCGAGGAAATTAACTTATAATTACTAAAAAGATATATTATATACTTTGCGAAAAGTGAAAGAGATAGTTCCTTTCGGACTCCAACTGGTCTTCGAGCTACGTCACCTAAAGTGTCTGTATGAGCCAACTTCGTTAAATAAATTTTCTAAGAACCTTGGTTACCGATTTATACAAAGGTAAAGGTTGACCTTATGGAAAATTAATTAAACCAGAAAAAGTTATACACTCTTTTAACGGGGGTTTAGCAACTTTTTTTATACTCATACATTAATTTTAACAAGGGCAGTTCGCAATGATTCAAACACAATCCTACCTACTGCCAACCATCTCAGAAAAGATAATTAATAACAATTATCGTAACTAAACAAAGATGCAAATCTGTTTTTCCGTAGCAGATAAACTTCGCCAAGGTTGACTTTGACAACTTTTTCGTAAGACGTCAATGACGAATTATTTTCATTATTCAACATGAAACAGATTTACAACCAAAACAACTGTGATGCTGTGGCAAAGCCAGTAACTAAGTAGTCAAAATACATTTTTTAACATGATTTTCCATACTTTTTTTACCCATAGTACCGCCCGACCGCATTCTAGTCCCAAGTTCCCTGATTACGGCAAACTTAATTTGAGGATTGTTGTGAGACTAAAGAAAGTAAGGAGATGAACGAGATGGAAACATTGGAGGTTGGGTTTTAACTGGTTCCTCAGATAGTAATATTGTTTATTCCATTTTACATTGCAAAGCTCGATCATCGATTTGATGGTCATAAAATATGTTGGCGTTTGAAACACCCAAAGCTTTTTAGTATTTCCAAGAACAGGAATTTGGTTGAAAAAAATGTTTTTAAAATATGTTTCATATTATTAAATATTTCATAAAGTAGATGAATCGGCGAGATGTTAAAAGTTTGGAGGGAACACGTGGCGGCGAAAGACATGTGCCGAAGGGGGGAAACAATGACAGTTGATGATGTCAAAGTAAACATTTTATTCGGCGACTGTTTTTTTGTGAAAATATCATGGCTTCCACCGGCCAAAACTAGGCACACTGCTTAGTGCAGGTCATTTTTTATCAATTTTTTATTTATTGATTTTTATTTTAGTAATTTGTACATTTAAGTTTACAAATGACTAATTAATTTATTACATTTAAATATATTATGTTTTTTCTTGCTTGATGTGGCTCCTACACAACATCTTGAACTTTTCAATTGGGGCAGACTTAAGGTTTTCCGGCAGTGCGTTATAGTATTTCATCCCTTTATATAATATACTATTCTGGGTTTTCGCTTTGTCCTTCTTTGGTAGCCTGATTTCATTGCACTTCCTAGTTTTATGTTTGTGTATGTCCTTGTTGTATACAATTTTATTAGAAAATATTTGGGTAGCAGGTTGTTTACTATTTTGTGTAAAAATATCATCGTGTTCAAGGTCAACATCTGTTTCACCGTTAGCCAATTTAGTTCGTTTAACATTTTATTTACTTTTGAATATCTATTTCGTCTGAGTATTGTTCTCATTGCCCTATTTTGGAGAATTAGAAATTTATTTTGCTCTCGGTCGTTACACAGGAAAAGGATAGTTGAGCAGTAATTAAAATGTGGAGCAATAATGGAGTTATAAATGGTGATTGCAGTTTTTTCGGACAGTTTTTGGCGAATTCTTCCCAAGAAAGATATCTTTTTTACCAAGAAAGATAATTTTCTTTTGGGTATATTCAGCATGTTTATTAAAGTTGAGTTTGGAATCTATTATAACTCCTAAGTATTTTATATCGCTAACATTTTCAATAATTTCACCATCAATTTTGATTTTGCTTTCACTGGATGTCTTCTTATAACCAATTACCATACATTTTGTTTTTTTTTGTATTTAATTTAAGCTTATTTATTTTTAGCCATCTTGATACATTATCTAGTTCATTATTTAAAATATGTATTAGCTCTTCATAGTTTTCTCCAATTATATATATATATATAAGTGTATCATCGGCAAATAGTCGTACTTTGCATTTTGAAAATATTTTCACCATGTCATTAATATAGAGTATGAACAATAGAGGTCCAAGGACTGATCCCTGTGGTAATCCTAATTTATTTTCCATTGGTTTTGAAAATTGATTATTAATTTTTGTTACCTGTATTCGGTCTTTCAAATACTCTTTTATTAATTTAGTGGCTAGAGTTGAGAAACCAATTTCTTTAAGCTTTCTTATCAATATTTCTCGATCTATGGTTTCGAATGCCCTTTGAAAATCCAAGAATATTGCTAAGATAAATTTATTACTATTCATTCCTTCTTTCCATTCTTCAACGATTACATTTAACGCTGTTGCACAAGAATTATTACATCTGAATCCCGATTGTTCTTGGTATAAAATATTGTGTTCATCTAAGTATTGCAATATTTGTTCTTTTATTATAACTTCAAGTAACTGTTCATATTTCGGTAAGGTGTTTATTGGTCGAAATTCTTCACATTTTCTGGTATTTTTAACCTTTGGAACCGGTATAATGGTAGATAGTTTCCATGACTGTGGAAATTTTCCCTCTTCAATTGTCTGATTAATAATATTTAATAGAGTAGATTCAATTACTGGAAAAGCATTTTTTATCAAACTAATAGTTAATCCATCTAAACTATTTTTTGATTTAATTTTGTTTAAAATGTTAAATAAATATTCTGCAGTTATTTTTCTGAAGACCAATAATTCTTTGTTTGAGTTGCTATTATCATTTGTGGGGTTGAAAACAATGTTAGGTATTAATTTGTTAATTTGAGTGATGCTTTCTATAAAATATTTATTAAAGCTATTAGCCATGTTTTCTTTGTTTGGGAAGTTTACTATTTTTATGTCGTTTTTGTTATCGCCATGTACTAATTCTTTAATGCTTTTCCAAATTTTTTTGGGATCCCTTTCTTCCGAGTTTATTTTATTTTTTATGTACTCATTATATGGCACTGCACACTAAAGTCATAGGATAGCTAGATAACCACGTTCCTTTCTATACTCCGTTTGTCAAGCGATTTTAATGCCTATTACATACAGTATAAGAAATACCAAGAATATACAAATTTTCGGCTTGTAGCTTCCTCTAAAATTAAACTCAAATTATTAGAGCGCACGTTTAAATGTATCTGTGCGCTCCGATAGTTTCGCGAGTACGCGTCAGACTGATTCGAACTACAGTAGTTTGGAGTATCCGCTCACAGTCCCCCTTACCCCGCAGTAGTCCTACGATACACTACACCACTACACAAAATGAAGAAAGCTATTTTAGGGCAAACAATGATGTGATCTACCTCAATATTAATAAACAAATAAACCAGCTCTGTAACAGAAAGGGTGGTTGTAACGAAGCCCTCGGCGGCAACACAATATTTGTTTACAAGCCTGACTTAATTTGCGGTAAGTAGCCGGACGCGTCAAATCAATTATTGTTATTGTTTGAAAAGGATAAACCTCAAATTTGCATGCTTATTAGAATTACATATTTCATTATCTAAATTCATTAGAATTGCCCTCAGATTATGCAATTGATACTTAAAGACCTCCATAATGTTGAAAAAGCCACAAGTAACTAGCTACTCAATATATCTAATTTAACTATATAACCAGATCCATCTGTAAATAAATGGGAACATTCCCGATCGATTGATTTCATGCGTCCTTCCCCCGCGGACAGATCATTCTGAATCCGTCGAACAACTGAGCGCCTAATTATTTTTCCAGAGTGGCGTAACATGGAAGACGTTGGGTGGGCTGGGGCACTCGAGCCCCCTTTGACCCCTGAGTGCTGTTTGAGCGATGTGGAAATAAATTTATTTTAATTTTTTTAGCGTTCGTTAGACCCAGCGAGATCTCGGCTGAATATTGAGAATAAGAGGAGAAATGGAACCGAAGCCTTTATTATCCAAGAATACAAAGACACTTCAAGTCTCGCAAAATAATGACTGCCGCACTGACTTGTCAGTAAATTTCTTAATTATTTGGGCGTATTAGTACCACGAAAAAACTCAAAACTTGTAACCTTATACCCAATTAATAAAAAACACAGAATCATTCAATGACTTCCAAGCTACAGTCATGTATTTAACCATTTTTCGTACTTCGTTACCTTAGTTACCTACTAATATAACTGAAAGTGGTTTGATTAATTGAAAAATAGGTAAACTAAAATAAATATTTTTAAAGTTATATTGTTTTCTACGAATAAGATACTAGTGCATTTAGTTGGGGTAATTTATTTCTGCCATAATTGTTTTCCTACACGATTTTCGGCAGTCAAATGTTTTATGTTTTTGTTTCAAATGTTTTGTTAAATATTAGTAATAAACAATAAGGTGTCGTGAATTAATATTAGAAAAGTATATGGATACTATACACACGCCGGCTGAAAATTATGGAAATGTTAAGACACCGACATGTTTTTGAGAATTTCTTTAATATTTTGAATCTAGAATAATTTTTTTTTAATAAATAATTAATGAAGTTTCGGTAAAAAAAATAATACTTTATTTTTATTTTTACATTTTATTTTATTTAGGAAACAAACAGTTATTTATATATTTAGCATAAACAGCAATTATTTACAATATTAGACCAATAATATTCCATACAATATATTTATAAATTTACAGAGAAATATAAAGAATAAACGTTATATGGAATTACAAAATGTTATTAAAACAATTAAAGACGAAGAAGTTAATAGTAATACAGTTTTTGCATGATTATAATTTAAAAAAAACTAAGATGATAGGATTATTAAACAAAATGAAAAAAATAATTTATCAGTTTAGTAAGTTGCATTTTATATGTTCTCAAGTTACACTTGAAAATGTCTACATCTCGTAAGGTATTGTAAGTTTTACAGATACGAGAGTTTTGCGCATATTTGGCTTTACAGTGTGGTGTTCTAAATAAGTCGTTCGATCTTGTGTTGTGTTCGGGGCAACGAAATGCAATCTTTTCTAGCAGATATGATGAATCAACAAGACTGTTCACGATTTTGCATAAGAATAGGGCATCAGAAAAAAATCTGCGTTTATATAAAGCTGTAGGGTCAAACCAATGGTTGCTAAAGCGATACGATGGGTGTTTAATAAATTTGGATTGAATATTTTCAATACGATCAGTTTATGTTTGATTTTGAGGATTCCAAATGACTGAGGCAAACTCGAGTTGTGACCTTACATATGACATATATAGCAGAATTAGTGTGTGTGCTATAGTGAAAGGCTTTTTAATGTTTATAATAAATCCCAATCGTTTGTAACCTTTTTCTAAAATATGTTCAATATGGTCCTTAAATAACATTTTAGAATCTAGCAGTACTCCAAGATCTCTGATTGATTTTACTACTACTTAGGGGTACATGGTTTAATTTGTAAAGATAATTAATCGGCTCTTTTTTTCGTGTAAATGTAATAACGTTACACTTTTCTGTATTAATTATTACATTGATAGTATTAACACTGGATATACAAAATAGGAAAAGTTATTAATGCAATCAGTATTGGGATTTCGCGCGTCACAAATATTACATTCGTCAATGTTTCAGTGATAGGTGTTGATAATTTTGAGTAATTGGCCATTCTATTTGGGATGATTAGTCTATTTGCTTTAACAGACATTTTGGCATTTCAAAACAACTTTAAACGTATATAAACAAAAACGAGGAATTACAGTAAAAATATGACAAAAATAAAATTAAATTTCTCCAAATAATCAACAACAAAATAATGCAAGCTTCGGAGATCTATTGACAGCGTTGAGGCTATTAATCCATTCAATCGACCAGATATTTTAACAATAATTCATAACAAAATCCCATGTTAAGTCGTACCCAACCCAGGTACATATTTGAAGTAAAAATTTCATGTAGGTAGGTACCCAAATTATAACGAACATATAATATAGTAAGAAGGGTTCTAGAATCTATAACGTTTTAAGCTTTATAGCTATATTATATGCACACAAACCTACACGCTAAAAATATGCTTGACCTAACGAAAAGTAACCCACAATCAGTATGTAAATTTATAAAGCAATAGTTTAATAAATGTGATGCCCGCTTTCTTGAGGTGTTGTGTTCTTAGCAAGATGTGTTAAAACAAACTTTAAAAGATAAAGTAACAACTTTCTGTAACGTGTAACGTGTGAGCTGTGAACAGACAATAACCATAGGTAATTATATTGGCAGCGGTGGGGGGATGGCGGAGGGACAGATCACCTCGCTGGACTCATGCCTCGCGCACTACGCCTCGTTCGTACCACCAATTCCGGGTAAGTGCATTCTTCAATTATGTTGTCATTTATAATGTTTTATTTTTATTTTTAACACAACATGAGAAGTTCCCCTCAGGACCTAAGTCACAGATGGAAAAAAAAAATATAACTACACACGGACACCAGGTGAATTCACAGGAGGTGAATGCATAATACCAGTGACTTTTGTTTGTTTTAGATTGGTAAGAGGTACAAATACCATACGCACTATTGAATTTTTATTCGAAAACATTATTTAAAAAATTCTTTTATGTTATAATTACTGATGAATATTATTCAGTGAAAATTCCTGAAATGCTTTGTAACCACTAGAGCAATGAGTGTTCGGATTTGGATTTAATTAATATCATTCTTCAAAATATTAATTCAGAAACATATTATAAACTGTTTACCGCGATTTAAATCCGACGAATAAACTTATATTTCACCGATTGTCTCATATTTTTAGGTTCTATATAAAGTTGGCGCATTACAGCAAGCGATTGCTCAAAACGTTTTGCAAACTTGCTTTAATGTGCCAAAAATCGTACTTTTGTGTGGAGAAACTAAAAGATTTTTTTTAATCTTAGAGTTTTTCCTCTCTTTAGTTATGAGCAGTACTGCATTATATAAGTTTATCAGTGAAGAGAAGTATTTATTTTACTGAAGACCAACCGCAAAAAAAGTTCCGCGTGAGATCCCACTATTTTAATTTATTCTGCAACCCTGTGATTTGTAGTGAAGATATTGAAGTTCTTGAAATATTCAACAACTCTGCTCAAACCTCTGTATTTCTTTTATAAAAGTTTAATTCAATTCAAATCAAAAATGTTACAGAAAACTTAATCCAGCTCACTGTTATTTGAAATTCAGAGAATGATGGAGATAATGTATAAAACTATTATTTTCACGTCAATCAATCGAAGAGTTTACGTAATTTTTATCGAAAATTCCTCGTAAATTTCGATACGATCGCTTTCGACAGATTTATTATGATTTTCAATGGGTGATGAGTAAGTTACAACCGTGATCTGAAAGCCGTAAATCTAATTAATAGTTACAATTTATTATTTGTAAATCTTCGGCGGGTCTGTTAGGCCGGTACTAACAGACCCGCATGAGCGCAAAACACTCAGGGTGCGAAAGACGCGCGCCGGACGCAAAGGGCCGCTGGACGCGCGTCGCGCATGTCTCCCAGTGTGAATGGTTTTAAGAGCACGCAGCGTTAGAATTGGCAAATTGTGATAGGATAGTCCTTTGGTTTTTATTTTGCTATATATTTTTATTTATTTTACAATAAAAACAACAGAAATTATATTACACACGTATTAGATCTGTCAAAAAATTTATACATAAAATGCAAAAATCAGTAATTTTAAATACATGTAGGATAACGAAAGATTTTTTAAATATTTATGTTGAGGGATCAGTAGGATTTATAAACCCTGTTAGGAGTTCTACCGAGCCGAACCCTCTGATATGAAAATATCTAGAGTCGGTGAATTATTTTCCCATTTGATCTCTGGTGAGTTGACGTATTGTTCTTGTATTGTTTTGTATTTATTTTGCTTATATAATTAATGCACTTGCATAATGTTGATTGACTAGATGATCATTTATGGAAAAGTGTGTGGAAGGGTTAAGTTTTTCCTATGGGGAAGATTTAACCCGGATATAAAATCGGAAAAGAATAAAAAAAGGGAGTTATAAAAACTATTTTTAATTGTTGGGGGTAGGTATAAAAATTTAATAGTTACAAACAATAAATTCCGCATTTGTCGTTTGAGAATCATTTATATTGTCTTCGATGATTAAAAGTATTTCAAGTTTGAGGTTTTACTCATTAAGTTATTTAGAAAAAATCATCTTAGACGTAGAGAAAATACAATAGATGTCGCACATTGAAATAAAATAAATTAAATTTATCAATGACGCTATCTAGTTTTCATTTAGTTCGTATATGTCAATAAAAATATGCATTATAGAAATGAAGGTAAAGTTGGTAGCTCTCAGTATGAAGTAGGAAACAGATAAAATTGACGTAAGTTGATATGATCGGATAAGCTCAGTGGTCAGATCATTTCCACGGAAAGGAAGAAGTCTTGATTTTAATTACTTGATGTGACTGGATCTTTTTTTTCCACTTTTCTTTCGTTTTTGATAGTTTTGATAGTAATTTTGACAATTGATTTAATTAATTTTTTAGGACAATTTTGATAGTAATTTCAATAATTAAAAATATTACAATTTCAGGTTTAACTTAATTTATTCCAAAAAAACTATAATTATTACCTATTCGAAATCGCGTGAAATAATCCACGCAATTAACATAAAATTTCTAAGCTGGAAACCTCCGGGTCCGGGGAAAAGGAGCTAACTGTAAAAAATGTTAAGTTTCTTTTGGTCCTAAAATGTTTGAATAATAGTAAAATTAAAAACGTGTACACATAATGGCACACAAAAATTAAAAGAACTGGCATTACGGGTCAACAAACTTATCGAAGCAGTCGACAATGATTTGAAAAAATGTTATTTCGTAAGTTAGTTCCATCCTTGGTCGCCTGGAAAATTATCCGTGTCAAGTTCTACTTTTACTACATCAAAAATTCCATTTGTACGCAGGCTAATACTAAAAATGTGAAAACTTATCTCTCTTCTGAGAAAACCTTAATTCCAGCCCTCTTTAATTTATCTAAAATGTATAATATAAAAATATAATATAATATTAAAATGTATAATATACCTCCTATGTATAAATGTCAGCGACATGTCATTGGTACCAATTATTGCACTAACTTTGTAACTATTGTCATCTATGTAATTATGTACTGTTTGTTTCTGCAATAAACAAAAAATAAAAAATAAAACAAATCTCTATTTCTTTGTCGGTATTTATTTAAAAGAAGCACCACTTTTTTTTATAAAAACTTAATGCAAATGTTAATATACATAAAATAAATTATAGACAACTAGTTTTCTTTAAATTTTGTGTTATCCTTTCAATTTGTCAATCATTACGTACGTAAAATTGCTGAATCACAGATACAGGAGGCTACTGGCAAATCTTTAAAGGGGACACGTTTGAATACACCGAAATTTAACAAAAATAATTTCAATCGAGATTGTAACTCCTGTTTACAACACATACAAAATATTTTTTTATCCTTCCAGTACACCACTTCACAAGCAAGAGTGTTAAGAAGATTCACCTGTAACTACCTACTAAGTACGTAACAATATATTATATTCTTACCAGGTCTGAATAACAGCAGTCAAAAGGAGATAAAATCTTCAATTTTGACTCATGCATTTGTTTTGGCTTTTCAAGCAATTTAAAAATTTGTTTGCCGCGCAATTATTCATCCGGCCAATCGCATTCCACGCAATTCCACCTCGTGCTAAAACAACGTGCAGATACCCCTAGGAATTCAAACGGGTAAAATACTCGTAAACCACTTTGATCACAAAAAACGCGCCCTTCGGCAAAAAATTCCCAAGCCGTAGACAGGGTCTCAGAACATCGAGCATGCTAAAGGGTAGATTAATTAATTCTTTCAATTATTTACATACTGCAGTCAAAATTATGTTGGAGATGATTTGTGACTGATGATATATTCGTTTTGCTTAGATACTACAATTATTTTACAATCGCATTTGGGAAGGAATACTACTTATTATAACGCGACTGGGGAATATTAAATGGAAATAATAATAATATTATGATTCTTAGAAACTGAATGATTCAGTCAAAATGCCTGAAATGAGTGTTAGAAATCATAAGTGACTTTAATAATTTAGAACTTCCTTGATACGCTACCTAGTATTTCATGAAGTGAAATACTAGGTAGTGGATAGAGCTCTTTTTGCATTTGTCTTGGTCTATTCACGGTAAAATTTCGTGTGGGTCGTGTGATGGTGAGGCTGTGCGGCTGTCGTGCGCGTCAAATCAGTACGAATCTCATGAATAACGGGGATTTGAAACCTAAAAATAGCAAGGAAACACATTGCCGGATGAAAGAATTCACGTGTTTACGAATAAAACGAATTAAGTAAATACTTACACAGCAGAGTTTCGCTTTATTAATTCGATAAAAAATTCCGAAAACGTTGCGTTTTATATCTGATGCATTATTTATATACAAGTGACAAAATTTTTATCGTTTTGCTATAAGACTGGCTACAACAATACGAGAGCACAAGTAATTTTCAAAAGTAAGCACTTATACTTTTAGTTGTTAGTATCATCTATAAATCCCATTGGTTATATGAATCCTATAATTTCTATACCCGCTATATCCGATTTTTTGACAAAATGATCTGAGTATGACATCTTGTTCACATTTTTGCGAGCAACAAGAGGAGCCTAAAATTGAGTTTCAAAACCTTCCTTATCACGACCAAAAAAACCATGTTAAAACTGCGAGTGAGAAACCAAATCCGCTTTATCATACAGAAAGTTACTATCAAAACCCGCTGTATCGAATTCAACCAATCACAAGCAGTTATTTTGCCAAAATACAATATGACCGCCGCTCTGACGCCACGCTCGTGTGTCAAAATGATCTACGCGTGTGTTTCTAAACCCGCCATGTCGGCTCAGTTGACTTTCAAAATCACGAAGTGAGTATCAAAATCCGCTTTATCCATTTTATTTATCGAAATTACTTAATTATTGCTAGACATATGTACAAAAATAAATGTTTCTCGAAATTTTATTACCCCAATTCATTATATAAAAAATTGTAATGCAATGACTTATGTACGCTAGAGATGTGACATTTTTTTGCGGTTTTCTCCAAATCAATGAAAGTTGATATAGCGGGTATAGAAATTACACGACTCATATTACGTACTATCATAACTGTACATATTATAAGTTCGAAAATCCATAATGGGGAATATTGAAAATAATAATAATAAAAAAAACATTTATTTGCCAATAGATAAATTATACATATTTTTTAACATAAGTTCTATTGACAAAAAGGTCACTGCTCAACTATGCATTCCGGATCTCTCCGGGAATGCAGCTGGTTTTCAGCAGTGCCTCCAATATAATAATAATAAAAATATATACATATTTAGGTATAATAATAAACAATGAAATAATATTAACAATAAAAAATCAAATCAACACAAACAATAAAAATAGAAATAGTAAGTATACAAATCAGTGCAAAATAATAATTATAGTCAACAAAAATTCAAAATAAACAATAATCGCAACCACATCTACCTAAGTATCCCCTTCATTGTAACGATAGCAACCATTCGCGGCAAAGCTTTTTGAAGCAATGCAACGATATCGATATTCGAATTGACAGTGGTACTTCGTTCCAAAGCTTTGACGAAGAATAGCTATAAATCCCCTCAAACACAGTAGTTTTATGTTTGGGGAGAACGAGTAAGTGGTTTCTTTGACGCATACTATGTGTATGAGAGTCACGGGACCACTGCAATCTGTCAAACAGATAGGCAGGAACCTTTGAATTCATAAAATTGAATATTTGACACAATTGGTGTAATTTCCTTCTGTTTGACATATTTAGAATCTGATGCCGATAGAGGTAAGGCGAGATATGATCCCGTCTCGGGACATTATAACAATATCGGACACATGCATTTTGGACTCGTTGTACTTGTTTTTGGGTTTTTTTCAGTAAAGAGGGACCATATACTGTGTCTCCATAGTCCAATATTGAGAGAACAAGACTGTCAGTAATAATCTTTCGTAATTTCATTGATATATGATCTCTTATATTATACAGCAGACGAAGTCTCGAATAGCACCACTGTGACTTGTTTTTAATATATTCCTCATACCTCAGTTTACCGTCCACCAATATTCCAAGGTTGCGCGCAGATTCAACAAAGGGAATAGTGGTTACATCTATTTTTACATCATGCCCTCTATTTCTTACACAAGATATTTTTTTTAGTTCCCATTAACATAGCAACAGTTTTTTGGGGATTAAGAAGTAGTGCATGCTCTTGTGCCCAAGCGCAAACTCTACGTAGATCACTATTTATCATTTCCACCGCTAGATGAGCGTTACATACTTCAAACGATAAATATAGTTGTGTATCATCTGCATACATGTTTGACATACAGTGTCTAATAGATTGCATCATGTCAGCGGTATACATGGCAAAAAGCAATGGCCCTAGTATCGATCCCATACGATATGTCCCATCCCATACGTATCGATACCAATCCATAAATCTATAAAAGGGAATATTTAAAATCCATAAAGGAGTATATTTTAAATCCATCATAACAAACTGCAAGAACACAACAATTTCAACTATTTATAAAACTGGAGATCTGCAACAAGTAACTAATTATGACCCAGTCTGTCTCATTTCAACATTTAAAAAAAACAGTTTGTCAATTTCCCAGAAATAAATAAAACCTAGTCCGGTTTTACTATATTTTTCAGCATAAAGATGCTATTGCTAATGTAACTTCATACATTTAAGAATCATTACATAAGGGTATCCCATGAGATTCTACTGAGAAAATTGAATATTGGGATGAAACACAACGCGATTAAATGGATTTCAACACTACTTAAAAATCTCCCGCAAGTCGTAAATCAGGGAAAAACGAAAAAAAAAATGTACAATACAATAAATATTGTGTACTTAAATATTATTTATTGTTTATTTATTTGTAAAAGAAAGACAAACATCCCTGATTTACGAATAACCTGACAATATTCGAAAAACTTCTACTTTACAAGGGTAAAATGTTGCTTGTGCAATATGGAGCACTTACTAGCATAGTAGTTAAACCAACGGTGTCTGGGTGGGAGCCCGACGCATACTACGAGTTCAACTAACGCAAACAATCCATGGCTTATACCCGGCGCGCATGGCGTTGTAACTGCAACAGTTGCATCGTTGTTTTAAAATCCATATAAATGCATAAAAAGTCACCCAATGGCATGCAGCCATGTGCGCTCACCTCCACATACCGCAATGGATTTCGAAATCTACATGTAACAATTAGACAAACATTAATATTATGTAGATATATACATCTCTTTCTAACTTTTTGACTGCCTCCGTTATCGAGAGGTAAGGCTCTCGACTAGCAAGCTGGATGTCGCGGATTCAAATCCCGGCGGGCGCAAGTAAATTTTATTTGATTAATTTGTGTTATTTCGAAAATTACTAATTAAAGATGGTATGTTTGCTGCACGTTCCATAGTGGAAAATACTCTCAGTATCGCCCTGGTGTCGGCTTTATCGGCTAAGGAATCCTTAAAAGCTGCCTGGATGTGATTTATTTTAGCAGCTAAAAAATATGTTTTACTCTGAAAACCACCCAGCTTGATGTGCATGAATCTCACAGGAAGTAATCGGTTACAGCTGGAATCAATGTTTATATCAAAAGATTGATATGAAATGATGATTGATTTCATGAGGCTCCGTCCGTCTATAAACTCGCATTACGTGTCATAAAACGTCTCCCTTCCTTCCACCTATCCGTGGCATGCAATGATGTTTTATACAAATTTAACTAACTTCGAGAAATGAGAGTTTCTTGTTGGTATTTTACAAATAACACGCCGAAATAAACAGGATCATATCTGAAATAAATGCGCTTTCAAGTCAGTTAGAAATTAAAAAAATATATATCAATATCCATAAAAAAATTACATTACGGTAAGCAAAATCTATCTCTTGGGTACTTCCGAATAAAGACTTACTTATTTATCAACAGTTGAAGATAACTAAACATGATAATAACATCTAGGTACTTTCACCATTCTGTAATGTTATTTATACTTTAGTATTGTTGTCAATTAATGTTGTTACGAATATAATTACACAAAAATTTCCTGTCTTAAAAATTAGAAACAAAATTTATTGCACTGGATAATACCTACGTCACATGTCACAGAATCTATCTAGATAATTTGGAACAATGTTAATGTGTTCCAGATGTGGTCGCTGGTCGCACACCGTTTACTGTTGTGGGTGTATATCATGAATCAATTATGTATAAACTGTATATAAATAAATAAGAATAATAACACATGTACATTCTAGCATCAACTCCATCAATCAAGTACATATAGCTTTATATTAGTGGTCGCCAAACAGGTGGATGCAATATATTAGATATAAATTGATAATAGTTCGAATTATACGTAAACTATCTAATAACAAAGATCATTGTAGAAATGTATTATTTATTTACAGGGCCCTTGTGGTCATTTTTCACAAAAACGGCGCTATGAAAATCTTCCAAATATTATTATTATTATGATCTGGACCCACTAGCACAAGTGCATATGTAAAACTAAATAAAAAAAAAATAAAAAAAAAAACAATACAAAAAAACTCAACACGCTACAATGTTCACAGATATTAATCCCAAAAGCAAACAAAACTATATTTCAAAAAGGACCACACTCCATGGCCATGTAAGTATATAACAACCTTCCACGTAGCATCAAACAAATAACCGACATACTTAAATTTAAATCATCACTAAAAACATTTCTTTTAAACAAATATCACTACACCTTAAATTAAATACCTCTGTTTTTTTATTTTTTATTTACATACAACATGTAATTGTTGGGCTATGTAATATAATGTGTATTTGTTGAGTTAGCTGGAAGAAATAGGATGTAACCCATAAGCTATACCCTTTGTACTCTTTTTGTGCAATAAATATATTTTTTAATTTTCATTTTGATAGTGTCGGTAACTTGTCAGTTTCCGAGAACGACCGCAGATTGCGGATAAGAGGTCTTAACTAAATTATGCTTATTTAGTCCACAATAATGGTAGTAACTTAGTTGCCGACTTTATCGATGTGCTCTTGCCGCTTCGTTTCTTAACTAATGTAACAAGAAAATGTTTACAAGTTGCCGAGATTTTAGGCTTCCCAAAACTAATGTTACATGCACATAAAATAGCGTGTTTTTTAAAGGACAAACTTTATAATATCCTAACAAAAGCCGTAAAGGAAACCACAAGTCTTGGCACTTTTCGTAGGGTGTGTGCTAAAACAATATTATGATTCGTGCACAAAGGTACTTACCAGTGTTATTTTAGTCACCTTAAACCAATTAACCTTTTTTACCTTATATTTTTATTTTGTATTTCATATGTTTTTCCTGCTAGATGTATGAAAAATGTGTATAAATAGATACCTATTAAAAAACATACGAACAAACAAATATGTACAATATTCATAAATATTACAATAAAATAATTGTTTCGATTACTTGTACCTTCATGACATTATCTTTTTTTTTAATATTTACTTTCAGTAATGAATCACTTAATGGAAAAACAAATTCCAACGTGCTAAAAGCGTTATGCAGTCAGCCAGTCATCGGTTAATTTTAAAAGTTTAGTCATTACCTACTACGGACATCAGCGAGGGGATTATTTTATTAAACGAGATCAAGCCAATTAAAAGGGATCAACATCAAAGGATTTCATTTTAAAATTGCTGTCATTTTTCCCTATTCGGTTACAGAAAATGAAAATACCCTTTCTCGGTAACCCAGTACAGTATCACATAAATCAGTGATATTTAAACTCAATAGATATAGTATTAAAAAAAAAATGAAAACAAATATATATATTTATATATGTATTAATAAAATTAATGTTACCGATTGACAAATTTGAAAGTTTAATGCATAAGTACTTACATTCATAGCTTCACATTTATCAGGGCTGGAATATACTGAAACGAAAAAAAATTAAGGGAATATCACAACAAATGTAATGAAGTGAACAAATGTAATAACGTGACAGTAACAGTAAGTGAACAAATGTAATAAAAGTGTATTGTAATAAAAAATAGTAATTAACATTTTGAAATATATTTGTTTATTTTAAAAACAAAACATGCAAATTTTCCGACTCGGAACAGACTTTGGGTAGTGGACTGATTGCCTACGGTAGCGAGGGTGGTTCAAGGAAGTCAATTCGAGTAACTTCAATGTTTCAGAAGATGATCATTATTTTTAATTGGCTAATTGATTCAAAGTAGTGAGAACGTCGATAACAACAAATACACAGAGAAAAATATTTACTGATATTTAAAATATTGTTAATTTATTAAAAATCTGGTCAAATTATTCTTTTTCCTGTTAAAAACGGGACTTTAACGAATGAATTGACAGAGTTCCTAACAAACTATTAGTTAAAAGCGTGTTTTATAAGGACGCCGAAACACGTGTAAAAATACTGATATTGTCACATTCTGTCCTAATATTTATTGGGAAAAAGAACACGTGTTCTCGATATATTCCGAATGACTAATATTGTAACAAGAAATTGGCATGCTATTACCTTTATAACAGGATCATTTTTTCCGTGTATCTACCACATAGTAAATACAATCGAAAACGATAAACACCTAATAAAACCGTTTAAAGATCAATCCAATGTAAAAATATGTTGAAATTATCTTATCAATTAACATAACCGTTTTAATTTGTATATTTACATCTATTTTGGTAATAACCATATTTCCTGAAATCATAATTAATTACAGATACAATATATTTTTCATCTTAATGCTCGCTATTCTTTTAAACACAAGCGCCTGATTCTATAAAAGAGAAACATAACAAAAACTAATTTAATGCATTATTTTGGTTTGCAAATAATTAATTATTTTACTTTGTAAACAGATTAATTATTTAATAAAATACAGATGAATACTTTCTCAAAAAAACAGTTTTTTACAATCGATAAATTAATAAAAGGTCTATTTATAGATATATAATAAATAAACTTCGTAAATTGACACACGGTGCAAGAGGCTTTATAACTCGGTATTAATAAAGGTGAAACCAAACTTTGCAAGCAGTTGAAATGAAATGAAAACCCGCTGCCTAAAACTGATCTCGCTTATACATGATTCTCACCATTGAAGGTCTCACAATGAACTACTTCATCCATTGCCTCTTTCTAGCAGACTGAACTCTTTCTCGAATCAAGTTAGAGTAACCCACGATGCAAGTTTGTTAGGAAAGGTCTGTATATTTCCACAAAAAGAAACTTACTCCTGGAGACACATTTTATAGAACTTTTTACTATGAATTTCGCAAGAAAATAGTTAATTTAAATGAAGAAGAGCTCTTGAAACTTTAGCTGCTCGAAGCGAGTCACCGTACTGTCAATTAAGCTGGTGTGTCAGAACGAGCAGTGCTGCCATTCAGCCGGTTTTCTGGAAACCTCTTGAATCTTTCGCATACTAAAATTATATACTTTTTAAATTACTTATTTCGTATAAGTTTTCAAACAAAGATATTTGAAACTAAACAATACAGATAGAAAGCCCGGACTCTCCCCTGCATAGCAAGTACTTGGGAAATAGCATAATTATTAGAGTTACCTAAGCAGAATTATAAGAGATTTTCAAAAAATAACCGTTTCATCGTGCCTATGGTTTTTGAAACAATAAACATGCTGAAGGGAAGTAGTTTGTGTCAGAGGGAAGAGGAGCATTTATGAATATTTGTGTCATCGGTTACATAGCTAATAGCTGATGTCACAAACACGCTACACTTTCGAACACAACGAAACAGGGCCACCTCAAGATCGGCCGTTCTGCCGAATGAGTCGAGAGGCTACTTAAATTCGGATGCACAGAGTACACAAACTGCTATCGCCACACCACGTGCCAGCACTTCTTCTCGAATCCAAGCTCTTCCCGACTGCTTCTACCGTAAATGTTGGTTCTCTTGGACCATCCCGCCCTTGGATACACGAACTAACAGGACTGAGGCTAGCAAAACCTAATAACAGTTAGTACACAGGGCCGGCCCTGAGCCAAACGGAGCTTGGCGCTGGTAAAAATCTGAAGCGCGCCGTATTAGCCGTTAGGTATTATGAGCGTCTTGGCTCCTTAGCTCTTTGGAAAGTCGGTGTCTGGAGCAGATTTCTCCAATTGCATCTGCACAGGACCGGTCCTGCGGCCTTACCAATTACTACCCTATTCAAGTACCTGCCCTACCAACTAGAGGTGGGCGTTCCAGTTTCCAAAAATAAACGGTTACTAGAAGTCGTTTAAACATAAACGTTACACGCTACAAAAAAAAAATCTGCACAAATGCATTTAACCGTGCCCAATCCATATCCAACTTGATCAATCGCCTTGCACCGCAGTGGGAGGGATGGATTCATACGTCCGTCACTCCTGGAAACACTGACCCCCAGATTCCTACTCTACCCTTTCCTCAGGACCTCATGTGTGGTTAAAATATTAGGGATGACTACTCGACACATTGACCCCCAGCTTTCTACCCACCCCTCTTACCTTTTTCCTTTCCAAAGCTTCCTCTACTTCTTTTTATATTTATAAAAATATGACTTATTTTATAGTGCGTTTTCATTCTGATACATTAGATTTAGTGCCGGTCTAGTGTGGGCGCAATTGGAGCGGCTTACACCGGGTGCCGACCTCCAAGGCGCAAATGAACCAAGGCGCTGATAATACTTAAAACGTAACACAGCGCCCTTAAGGTTCTTACTAAAAAGAATGACAGCATAATAAGCCATATTCTAAAACTTCCGGTATTCGTTTGGTTTCGGTTGCCTCTTTTTAAATGTCTGCTAAGAATATTCTCATTTCTGAGCACAAACTGCCTCCTGTTTTACATTATGTTTTAGTTTTAATATTCTTGTTTTGTCCTGTCCTGTTATTACTGTTGTTCTAAGTTTTGTCATCACTTTGTATAAACAGTGTATTTAGTGTTATAATATTAGATCTGTATTGGGTAAGGCACACTGTAGGAATAATTTTAAGAACCACTAATACTGAATTACCGTTTTTAAGTTCGTTATAGTTAAACGCACTTGAAGTGAAATGACACTAAACTGCGCTATATAAAAGCCATGTTATTATTATTATAACAACATTATAATACTGGCTAATGTGCGCGTTAAGAAAAATCTTCACAAAACCCTGAAATATTATATCCGCTCAAACAATAATACTCTTTATGACTGCAAGTAGGTAGGTATATATTAAAAATGAATCGTCCCGAATGATCCCACTTACTAATAAAATTCTAAAGCAATTATTTTTCTTGTGTATCCATTATTCTCAAGGTAGCGCTGAACAAACTAATAGCTTTTTTGTTTACATTGTGGTAAAATTTTATAACCTAATTGATTGAACCCCTTTCGAAGAGATAATGATTATTAGTGACATTTTATTATTATTATCTTTCTTGAGTCTTGAGACAATGATAAAACAATTCTACCATTATTGTTAACATTCTGTTTTGAATTATCAGCGTAAAGACACGAAGTAAAAATAAAAAATAAAAATTGATTCACGAGCTATAATTCACTAAGATAAAGGGTTCACCTTTTTTTCTACGTTCCAAAAATTAAGTGCATTATGTTGTATTTTAGAGATGGATTGCACTCGACTTGTGTTTCTTTTGTTAATTTTGTAATCGCTGGTAGGCTTACCATTTGTATACATTATACTAATTTTGTATGTTCTAACTAAACGAAAGCCTCTAGATTATTGTAGTCAGGATATTCGGGCAGATATTATTACGGTTGCAGTAAAAAAATGCCGTGTATTTAGTACGTCTCTGAATGAAACTTTTCGCAGAACATCAGTCAAAATAGTTGATATTTCACTGTTGGGGACGGAAACGCACCGTCGCAACGCGGAATAATAGGATTGGAAAAGTTCGGAATGCCGACTTACCCTTTTCTATTCTTCCACGGTTTTCAATCCTTCTTTGCGCTGGTTCACAACAATTCACAAATTTCACCATGCGTGAGCTCACGATGGCTTTGATTTTCGACACGGTCGATAAAGGGGGGCTCCGTTATCAAACGATGTTGACAGGACGAATATTTTAACTCAACTAACGTCGGCATAGGAGAGGAGAGGGGAGTTGGGTAGATAGGCCACAATAATTTTACAAAGGATATAAAGGTAGGTAGCACGATGCTAGGTGCCAACAAATAATAATAACAATAACAACAATATTGATGAACACTACAAAGAGTAAAGTAAGAGTCTGTCTTTAAACAATATTATTTCAACTCACTTCTGTTCTATGAATTTTAGCGGTTAGTTCAACATTTTTGCATTATCGCGGAATTTTGTTCACACTAACGAATGTGAAGTTTGAAAATAATTATAATTCCATATTTTAAATTTTCCTACAAGGGTGATTCATATAAAAACCTAGTTGTAGGACAAATCGGTTTTGCTATATTCGTGCTTATCTGAATGAATTGGTTTAGTGGACAAAATCTGGAGAACTGAAAAAACGGGTTCCATGATAACTCAACACAGTGATAATTCAACATACTTTTAAAAAGTGATATAAAGTCATTAGAAACGAAAAAAAAAAATTAAAACCTATCTTTAAACTGTTAATAAAGTTTTTGTTTCATCACTTTCCATGACTTTATATAACTTTTTAAAGATGTGATGAATTATCATTGTGATGATTTATCCGGTCACCGAAAAAACGATAATAAAAATTATTATAAAATTTGTATTATTACTCGATCCCCGTGAAAATTAAGTTGAAATGTTAATCCAAAATACAAAAAAGTTGGAAACCCTTCTATTGAAATATAATTCACAAACTTATCGGTGAACGGTTGCGGAGAAAGCGTTAACATCAAAGCGTTTGACGAGAAGGCGTTTAAACATTCGTTTCTTTGCATCGGTTTACGGTCGGTTATCGCGGGCGGGTGGAAGCGTTTTTGCAACGGTTTACGGGCGGCCAATCGTGGACTTGTAGATAATGGGTAACCGTTTAGCGAGAAAGCGTTTCTTTTCATTGATTTACGTGCGGCCAATCGCGGGCGGGTGGAAGCGTTTGGTGAGAAAGATTTTTTTGAAGTGAAACTTCTTTAGGCGCGTAATTCGGGGACGGAGTAAAACCGAGTCAGGATCGACACGAAAATGCGGGTACCCCCACCACCGCTCACCGTTCACTGTCCCTCTCTCACCATATGCGCTTGTTGAGGTGGGGGAGCCGCTCACGAACGTTTTGCTTTGAGTTACGAGCGAGATACGAGTTCGGTTTAGCAGGTCGGCCGGTAGCGCACTTGCGCGGCCACGCCCACCACGGCCAGTGAATCAGTTAGCAGCGTGCTCCCGCTGTGATAAGTTGTGTTCGCGTTTTGTGTTGCGTTTACATTTACATTTATAGTTGTAGTTCATTTAATTAATTCATTTAATTTTTGATGAAATGAAAATAGAGAGAGAGGAATACTAGAAGTTTCACTTCTGTCTTGCGTAGGCTTGACACACCCACTTTTTTTTATTTAACGGCAATATAAAGTAAAATAAAAAGATACAATATTAAGTAAAATAAAAATATAAAGTGATGTAGTTTGTTCTCAGTACTCCTCACTAGGTGTTCCTGTTCCGAGTTGGACTGTGGGTTTTTGTATGTGTGTTGATCATGATTTCCTCATCTTCTAATTTGTTGTTTCCCACAAAATATAAAATAAATTAAGCCAAAAGTATTTATGTTTGTTGTCTCTAGGTTGCGTTGGGGTTACTTCATAAATTTAATGATTTCCTCATCTTCATGTTTAGTTAGCTATAATTTGATGTCTTTTTTTAACTTTTCTATATCCATGGTGTTTTTAATTTAATAGGAAGGGCATTATAATTTTATAGCATGGAAATAGTGGTTTTTCTGGCCGAAAGATGTATTTAATTTTGGAATGTTTAGTAGATTTGAGGATTTCGTCCTTGTAGTGTAGGTATATTGTTCAGCAAGGTACTCATATTTTTCTTTAAAATTGAGTAGTGCATTTTTGGAGTACAGTTTTATAATGCTGAACACGTTAAATTTTTTAAAAATTTCTTTTGTTGGAGTCCTTATGAGTACTTTCAGGATTATTTTTATTATTACTTTTGTCTTTTCTTTAAAATTGAGTAGTGCATTTTTGGAGTACAGTTTTATAATGCTGAACACGTTAAATTTTTATATTTCGACAACCTCCGGTTATTTAACACGTTAAATAACCGGAGGTTGTCGAAATATTTCACAACGGTGAAGATAAACCTGAAGAAACGGAAAAACCGAAGAAAAACAGAAAACCGAGAAAGAGGAAAGTGGTGCCTGCTGCGCAACATCAAGAAGAACCAAACCGTCCTTCTCTCGACCCGGAAGACCAAGGAGACTGGAAAACACAAGCCCGCACACCTCGGAAACGCACGCGACCAATAACGGGTACTAGGAAAGACACCTCTTTACGCGCCGTCGAACGTAAATTCTACATTCACGCTTGGCGTTTTAGCCTGAACACCGAAATCGCGCATATAAATACCTTTCTTAGGTCTATAGAAGCAAACATAGATTTTGACATTGTCAAATTGAATGCGAAAGGGAACTACAGTTCCTTTAAAATTGGCGTTCCTCAAGACAAAGAAGACACATTCTTAAACGCAGCAAATTGGCCGGCAGGAATTTCAATTTCAAAATATAAATTCCTAGGAAAAAGCGTGCCGACTTAATGGCGATACTAGAATTAAAATATCAAAATGTTCGTGGCCTAAACACGAAAATAGATGAATTTTCAAGAAACGTTATCTCACAAAATTCAGAAGTAATTGCTTTGACAGAAACATGGTTGCAAACCTCTGTTTTTGACAAGGAACTGTTTACCGATCAGTATACAGTACATCGGCGGGATCGAGACGGGCAGCGAGGGGGAGGGGTACTTCTTGCTGTCCGCAAACCACTTGCATCGATGCGCTTAAAGGAACTAGAAACAGACGGCGAGCATCTATGGGTAAAGGTAGTTAAATCTAACTTTACCGTAGTCATATGTGTTACGTATTTTTATTGCTCAGACGATACTGAAATTAGACGCAACTTCTATGAGCATCTAGATACTAAATCCAATTTATTATTGAATAAAAATATTATTATACTGGGTGATTTTAACCTACATAATAAACCTGAGGACGTGTTAAACGACTTTAAATATTTTTGTGGTTCAAATGGATTAACTCAGCACAGTGAAGTATTAAACAGTTATGACAATATCCTGGACCTCGTCCTAAGTAACTTGTCCCTGTGTGAAGTGACTAGAAGCGAAGAGCCGCTAGTCAAGGAAGACCATCATCATCCAACACTGGCCGGCGCGGCGCGTCTAACGCGAGCCGCATCATCACATAGCAACGGCCACAAACATCACCGCGCCCGCGCCCGCCCCGCCTCGTCTACACACAATATCAACTGCTACTCGCAATATAACTTTAAACTTGCTAATATAGAACTGTGTCAAAACATTCTGTCACATTTTGTCTGGAAATTTCTTAAAAGTATACATTCTGTTGATGTTGCGGTAGAGTATTTTTATAATGTTTTAACAAGTGTTTTTGATTTATGTGTTCCAATTAAGAAGTCAATAAATGTGAGTGCAACCTACCCGGTATGGTTCACAAAATCAATTATTGACAAAATAAAAATCAAGGAAGCGCATCGCAGAAAATATAGAGTACACAAAAAGCAATCAGACTACTTATTGTTTTCTGCGATGCGATCCGAGCTCAAAAAAGATATTGTCATAACTAAACGACAATATTTAAACAGAATTCAGGACGGGATTAAAGACAATGTCAAATGCTTCTGGGATTTTATAAAATCACAGAAAGCTAACTCCAGGTCACATAACGGCCTGAATAGTGGAGACAAATTTATAACGGACTCAGAATCTATCTGTCAGAAATTTGCAGACTACTTTCAATCTGTGTATGATAGTGAAACCCCTAATCTTAGTACAGATTTTACGCGAACAGAGGTCCCATGGAACGTAGGTAACATTTCCCTAAGATTAACGAGCCCGACAGAGGTAGAAGCTTATATCCGTAAACTGAAGACTGACAAGGCTACAGGGCCGGATGGAATCCCTTCCAGTACTATCATTAGCATAGCGCCAATGATAAGTGAAGCTCTTTGTCATATATTTAATACCAGTATTTTGACTTCTACTTTCCCCCAGATATGGAAACTGACCCGAGTCAGTCCCATTTTCAAGGCTGGTGACAAGACAGACGTCAAACTACAGACCGGTAGCCGTATTATCAGTGCTACCAAAACTATTTGAAAAAATGATTTGTGACAAATTAAGTCTCCAGATTATGCCATTCATTGGAGAAAATCAACACGGTTTCCTTCCAAAGAAATCAACAGTCACAAATCTGCTTACTTTCTCGAGATTGGTAGCCACTGGTTTAGACTCAAGGCACCAAACAGATGTAGTTTACACCGACTTTGCCAAAGCATTTGACCGTGTTAACCATGATATCTTACTGAGGAAAATGTTTAAACTAGGCTTCGACCTACCAACACTAAACTTTTTCTCATCATATTTAAAATCCAGAAAACAATTAGTTTCGGTAAATGGACATAATTCAAAAAAATTCTCAGCGAAATCTGGAATTCCTCAAGGGTCTAACCTCGGACCGCTGTTGTTTCTAATACTAATAAATGACATCCAAAACTTTGTTAAGAATAGTAAATGTCTACTGTTTGCAGATGACCTTAAAATTCTAATGGAAATAAGCTCCCAACAAGACTGTCTTAAAATGCAAGCTGATCTGGATGCACTATCTGAATGGTCGTTGATAAACAAATTAGATTTCAATACAAAAAAATGTGTCACTATGTCTTACACTCGCTCTTTAAACACTATACTTTACGATTATAAGATAAAGGGCGAAATACTATCACGTGTAAATTCCGTAAAGGATCTCGGTGTCGTCTTTGATCCCGAACTGAAATTCTCTGGCCATATATCGCAGCTCACTCAGTCTTGCTACAAACTTCTTGGGTTCGTCATTAGGACATGCAAGCAGTTCAATAACCAAGATGCTATGTTAGCATTGTTCGATGGCATACTGAGAAGCAAGCTGGAGTATGCGAGCGATGTTTGGGCACCGTATCACCAGAAGTACATTGAAATGATAGAGCAAATCCAGAAGAAATTCCTCAGGTATGTCTATATGCGGACGCATGGAACCTATCCCAGATTCATGCACCATATCGACTTACTTGAGGAAACCAATTCTGTGAGTCTGGAAACTAGGCGGAAAGCAAGCCTAGCCACTATATCTTTCAAAATTTGGAACAATTTTATTGATAGCCCATTCCTCTTGGGATGCTATGATTTATATGTACCAGACCACTACAGCCGAAGTCGATACCATGACTTATTTAGAGTACCAAAAGGCAAAACCGACGTCCTGGCAAAGCATAGCATGACGAGGGGAGTGGTGCTGTTGAACGAACTAGCAAAGAATTTGGATGTAAATGACTGTTCTTTAAACGACCTAAAACAATTATTGAAGAGTCACTTACCCAAATGCTGATATGATGTAAAATTATACTGTTTGTAAAATTGTACTGTAACTGGAACGAATGTTCTGTTGTACAATTAAAAAAAAAAAAAAAAATTTAAATCTCTTGATGGAGTCCTTATGGGTAATTTCAGGATTATTTTTATTATTACTTTTGTCTTTTAACGAGCTGCTTCACGTGAAGGTTTGAGGAAGTTTAATTAGAAAGTTTTTCTTTACAATGTTATAATGGCAGAGTATTGCGTACGGGCAGATAATCGTTTAAGGTGAAAGCGTTTAGCGAGTAAGCGTTTCTTTGCAATCGTATTGTGTTCTATTGGAATTATTTCGCGCGAGTTTTATGCAGGTCTGGTTAAGTTTTTTTAAACGGTTATCCCAAATTTTACCAGACTGTTGCAACCGTTTTTTGTACTAAAGCGCTTACGAAAAAACTGTTTAACGTTATTTTACCCACCTTTACTTCCAACACAGGCTACCCCTACTTTTCAGTCCGTCTAAAATACGAGAAGACGTCGTTTAGAAAACTATTACTGAGCATTTACTTGTGTATGAATTGTAAAATTTTATTTTTGGAGGTCCACTGTCCATGGAAATTGGATGACCATCAGAAGTGTCTTGCATGCACAACCTTTATAGGGTGTTTTATTCTATATTTATATGTGTTTTATCTGGCTTGATTTTTGAAAAGTTACTTAATAGTTAGTTTGAAAATTCGTCCAACTTACGATAATTAATGATCACAGTTGTTCGAATGTTTCACTTATGTAAATGCTCACAGCCACCGATGTACTTGCAAATTTACTCACGGTCAGATAGCTTCTCGTCAAGAACGACTTGCAGATATCATAATTTAAATTAAATAAATTATATAAAAGGATAGCCCTTAAAAATGTTACAATATAAGTTGGATTGAGAGTGAAAAAAATCTCATCGAATTATAATTAACGACTGAATTAAGAATGGAGGATCAATTTCAGTTATTTTAATTTTAAACGAATGACATCAACCGGATTTGAATACGTCATATTGAGAGAAAGGATTTGTTCGCTATTCAAAAAGAAAGATGCTCGTTCATTTTCAAAAAGCTTTTTACCACTGAAAAAAAATTTCGAATCTTTTCGAGTTTTTATTTTTTATTTTCGTATTACGTATTTGTGTTTTACCTATTTTATTTGTTATATTGCTTTCACGAGAAAATTGCGTATCTCGAATGTTATCGGAAATAATACTTAGTTTAATTATATGTAGAAAAATAAAACTTACAAAACCCGCCATTTGATTTTTTAGCATCGCCGCTTTTACGTCGTTTTTAACGTCTTAACTTATCAAACTGATTCCGTAATCTGTGAGAAGATCTCTACTACATCCGTTGTATTGTTAATTAGAATTCGCATAACGGCTTATAAGTTTGTAATACCTCATACACCTCAATACCTACGAAACCATAGATGTGCTCATTTTTGCTGGTTTATATTCTTATATTGCCACATTTATATTTACAGTTTTTTTTAGATTACCTCATTCATAAATTATCATTATTACTTTTATAAATATAAATATATCGGTTGAAAATGTACCATGTAATTAGATACAATGTCGTCAACAGCTAACTGCTGACAAACTACATAAATAGTTTAGCAGATTTGAATGAAAATAAATAATAAAAATACTGTAATGCTGTTTACTAAACCTGCCAAAACCTTATGCCACTTACGACTTGTAAGTTGCTACAAAGTAACTCGCAGATGATGCTTGCTTCGTAAATTATACCACAAGTCACTTAGGTGAGTGTGGCGGCAGCCTAACAACGGATTCTACAATTTTGTTTACAATTTCCACAATTGTCTGCTAGCGATTAATACCATATATTGTCACATACATATTTTGTGACAAGTGAAGTTCTTGCTTAATTAGGGTTATTTTGTCTATGGTGTTTTTTTTTTAACTTTGGCAATAATTTTAAGGAAGGAAGGACAGATTTGTTTATGGTCACTTCCTCCCCGGCCTTCTTGGCCAGTGGGTCGTGGATCCAGTCACTCGCCTTTTAAGGGGTTTTAATCTGAGTTAATCATGTGAATAGAAGTTATTATTTTCTTTCAAAAAGGGCGCGGGGTGTTTTACCTTTCACGAACAGTTCGTTTTGGTTATTATTTTTAGTGGTGATTATGGAATCCCGCTTTTCATCCAGTGTTGGCCGTTGGTCATATTTGTAATACTCGTGTTTCGGAACTGAAACCGTAAATGGATCGGTCCTAGCTATGGCTAATAGTTGATGGCTGAGTTCCCCCGCGTCGCGAAGGAACGGATTGCTGTTCCCGAAGTCTGTAAGACGAGCCTGGTCGGTTACCACGTGCTGCAGACCTGATGTCCCTGCAGGCACGCGTTGTAGGAGTTGCGTCCTCCCGTTCCACTAAGAGAAGGATGTCCTGGCTCCGTAAGAAGAGTCTGGTTGCTTGCCTCGTGCTGCAGGCCTGATATCCTGCAGGCGCCCGTTGTAGGAGTTGCGTCCTCCCGTGTCCACTAAGAGAAGGATGTCCTGGCCTTCGTCCCGGGTCCGTTCCCCGCTACCGAAAACAAGTTTTCGTTCGCCAACCGTTATTATTCCTTCGTTTCTCGACCACGTAAAGTTAGTTTAGTTTGGTTCAGGAGTCCATCTAGTATGTGCCTTACTATTATTCCTATTGTTACATGGTTATTATTTTGTACTCCTTTGTTGTAACTTTTGATGGTTTCAATATAATTTCTGTTAAGAATTTACTCGTATTATTTCTGATCACCCAACTTACTTGACAGGAAATTAATCCCACAATCTTGAGATTGAGATCTTGCTCTACCGTTTTTTGTAAACATTGGAATGTACCTACATTACATTTTACACCCCAACAAACTGTACCATTACAATATTATGAAACGTGGACAAGCATATTTTTCATAATTCAGTAAACAAAGATTCATTGGTACGTGTCTGTACACGTGATAGAGCTTTATTAAAAATTCGCCCACGATATTTGTATAAGTAGTCACCGAATAAGGTGGAAAAGCCACATTGTTTGCAACAGTGACTAAACAGAACATAATGAAAGAGGTTTGGTTAGGTTCGGTTAAGATTGGCAAAGTATTTTTTTTTCATTATTCTACAACTTCATAATTAATAACTGTTTTAATTCGTCATGGAACCGTTTGTCATATGTCACATTTTTTTAAACTTTTTAATACTGCAAGGCAAACGATCCATACAATATTTGAAAAACTCTTACTATCATCAATTTAAGCGAAAAATGTTGCTTGTTCGATATTGTTGGACTAGCTAGGTAAGCTAATTGAACCCACGGCCACGACGTGATTCCTAAATGGGAACCTGACGCATTTCTCCGCGCTACTAACTAGATATTAATGAAAAGAGATCGATAAAATCTACCTCTTGATTTTCATTTTCATGAATGGCGCTACATTTTTTTTTCAATAATTATAACAATAACAAGTTTTTAAAGTATTGTATTGAGTTGCACGGTTGCGCAATCATTAATGGGAGTTAGGGTGTCCCAGGACATAAGGAAGATTTTTTTTTCATGAATTTAAATATGCATACCCTCTTATTTTATTTCATTTGATCCCAATAACTCATATAATAAATATTATTATGATTAAACACCGGCAACCCGTGCCGACTTGATGCCAAACATATTGTACAGAATTAATATGGAAGGATTTTCAACTTTCATTTTTGTCGGATAAATAAAATTAAAAAATGCACAAATGTTCAATAATGTAGTATTTTATATTTAAAAATGGTTTATTGATTAAATTTTTTCTTCATAGTTTGTTTTTTACAGTCAGGATAAATGTTCCGGTGTTCCTGAACGCATCGTAACAAAAATTATTTTTGTTCCTCTTCGACCGTGAGATTAAGCCATGAAAATCTTGCATTAACTTAACAGTTCTTTCATCTGTATCATTCACTACCCTCAGCGGCGATACCTTCTTTCTGACTTCTTGATACGAAGCATTATTTGACCACATCGTAGGGAATTCGTTAAGAAAACTGGCATCTGTTTTCAGACGATCAAACAAATACTTGCTCTTGACTGAAATGAAGTCGTAAATATTTTTCTCTGTAACAAAGTCACTAAATTATGATATGAACAAAAACCTCAATACAAAACATAATTCAAACTACTTAATAAACTTACCATACAATTTACCGTCAAGATCTTCCTTCGATGCGATGTAACGTTTATCATGGGTTGATAAATTATTTTTTTTATATTTCAAACAGCTATAAAATAGATCTTTCATCGGTCAAATACCATAACTGCTTACTGAACAGAAATAAAGCTGCCATTGAGATGTTTTCATCATTTTTTTCTGAAGCCTTCATCGATTTCAAAAAGCACAAGTCCTGGTAAGGTGCTTTAACTGCTATAATACATTGTAACCATGGCTTGACATAGGATGTTACTATGAACAGGAAAACGTCTAAAAGTGCCGCCTTATCCTTACCGGTAATTTTTTAAATTGCGCACAAATTAATGATATTTTCATGGAATAAAGCGCCTTTGCCATCCATCGAGCACCTGGAGGCCGAATCTTAAATTTTCTCGCTGTATCTCCTCCTAAAACTATCACATAGAGCTCTAAAAACTCTCAATAGTCATCCCCAAGTATTTTTGTTGTCAGTGCAGTACGGGAAAAGTCAAGCAAATCATCAATTTCGGAAGCGGTTACGTGCAATGTGAGATTTTCTCTGTAGCACTGAATTTCATCGGGATCAACATTTTTCCAGTTATCTCTAAATTTTTTGAAGAGTGGTATGTTAGGGCTTGTAGTCACTTGACTGATTTTTACTTCAAACACAGATTTTAATACCAACTAGGTTATATTTGGTATATATTGACAATTAAATTCACTTTCCGGGTATTGTAGAACAAAACTTCAAGAACTTGTCCATTAGATGGCAGTTTAGAACCCGATATTTGGTGTTTTACGACTCCTATTAAAAATATACTCTTTTTGGAAGTGCGTAAATCTAACAACATCTTGCCTGAATGAGTGATTTTCGTTAACTAACAAAATAGCAAGTTACTACAAGTTCATCAACACGTTTGCTCGCTGGCGTCTTAATATACAAGTACTGACATCTTTCGATGCAAGTCGGCACGGGTTGCAGTTGTCCAAAGTAAACGAAAAAAAATTTACAAGTGTTTTGTCATTATTAAAACAAAATTAGAGGGTATGCGTTCAAAAATAACAACTTTAATTTTTTTGGGACACCCTAATGGGAGTAGATACGTACTCCGTTAACTAACACGATGAATTATATTGATCTGATTGTTCAATATTTCAGGGTGGCAGTTAATTAAATGTGATTATTGTATAACGTGTAACCGATAGGCCAATGTCGGTTCGGGCGGGATTATGCAAGTCAATGTTCGCAAATCCTTCCAAAATATCGAGAATAGTCTAACAAGCACGTTTTAATCGACGGTTTTAGCGTGGCCGTGGTAAAACTCTTGACTAAGATCTATAATAAAAACAACTAAGCTCTATAACAGAAAAAACCAATCAAGGATATTTCATTAATTTAATTCATTTACCACGTGTCAAATATTGGTACACGAGCGGCATTTAAAAATAAGGTGTTGTTTTTATTACTCGTTCTTGTGGTAAACAGTTAGGCTATGGAATTATTAGTAGTAAGCTTTTGAGTTTACTTCCTCCTAAAACACTTTCGCTTCTTGTAGATATGTGTTCTCTCCTTTACTTTTCAATACCCTCCACATGCCAGTAACATTCCCAAATATTTGAAATTGTGATAATTGATACTTATAGCACGTTCTAGAAAGAAAGGTACTCTCAGTACCCCACTGGCGAAATACCGCCTTATTTAAACGTTTCCTTAAATGGCTTTAGGCGTGTTTGGTAACCAGATCTGAATAACCAGGTACTTATACATCTTCTTCTTCCCATCTTATTCCTCTCCCCACTACCTTCAGAAATTCAACACGTCTAAATTGGTTTAGTTGGGAGCAGTCGGGACTCTTGTGAAGTACTCAAATAAAATAAAAAATTAAAAAGCCAGGTACATCCCAATCTAAGATCAATATAGTTTGATGAACTTAATTGCCTGCTCATGGACCCGACTCATGTATTTGATTCACTTGATCGTTCCATGTATTCCTCGGGCGTTCCCGAATTCTAGATACTTATTTTAGTTTCATGATATCAAAAAGATGCGCGTTGGTTGGAACCCTGCCTTGGTAAAGTCGCATACGTCTATGCAGCCTTATTATAAATTTATAATTTACAACCTCAGGCAGTGTAAGCGGAATTTAACAAGGGAGCGGTGAACACTGAACTTTGTAATAAAAGGCCCATTATAATGGAATTAAATAATATTTATTTAGTTATAAAAAAAGTTTATCGAGGACTTTTATTATGTCTCTAGGGATATTATATAAAATTTAGTTATTCACTCCATATTTGTGGTTTTACTCAGCAATTCGGTCATTTTTTTTATATTAATTTAATATTGTTTATTTATAGAGATTTTATATTGTCCTCCATGCTAGGAGGTCACACTACTTTGGTCACACTACTCGAGGGTAATTACATTCAGTATTGTGGAAGACTTTTATGTAATAATACATAAATTACAAAAATAAAAAAAAAACATTAAAAAATATACGAATATTACAACACAATTAAATTTCGACATTTATCAAGGGTAAGTTGATCAGTTAAGTTTAAAATCTTAAAACAATTTAAAATATAAAAGCAATTTCAACACAGAAAATGTCAATTTTTTCAAGCATTAATTGGTTCAGTTTCTATAGTGGAAGACTTTAAAGATATTAATAAAATTAATATTACAAGTTTTGAAGCAATTATAATAATTTAAAATATTTGGGAATGTTACTCGCATGTAAAGGGTATTACAAAGTAAATAAGTGAACACATATTTATAAGAACCGAAAGTGTTTTAGGAGGGAGCAAACATAAAAACTTGCTGATAATAATTCCACAGCCTAGCTCTTTACCACAAGAACAAGTCATAAAAAGCTTAGCTTAGGCCTTTATTGTTTCAAATAAAGTATTCATTTTTATAAGAAATTAGTTGTCAATGTGGTTGTTATACACATTCTTGCTAATTCTTCTTACTCAATCGTAACAGACATCTATTTTTATAACCAAGTAGTTGTCAATGTGGTTGTTATACACATTCTTGCTAATTCTTCTTACTCAATCGTAACAGACATCTATTTTTATAACCAAGTAGTTGTCAATGTGGTTGTTATACACATTCTTGTTACTTTTTCTTACTCAATCATAACAGACAAATATTTTTAGAACAAAGTATTTGTCAATGTGATTCTCAATCATAACAATCATAAGGTTTCTTAAGATCGCAAAATTAACTAAAAAAAAACAAACGTACGTACCTACATACAAATATGTAAAGAATTATCGAGTCCAATATTAAACTAAACAATCAGATTCAATAATAAAATGTATGGTTTCGGGATGACGCAATTAAGGTACCTACCCTCGTCAATACAGAGGTTTCTATGAAAATAACTTTTTTACATTTTCTACTTCAGTAATACAAGATCCATCTGCGTAAATATTAAAAATTCACATTGAAGCCTTATTTCCATCCTGTCGTATTATTATCCATATTGGATGCAATGGAAGACTTCCAACTATAAAAAGTTCTGTACATATGTATAATGGTAAGCCACGCTTTTTGACATTTTTTTATTACCGATAAAGTAAGCAGAAAGCTAAATAGAAAAAAGGTTTTATCAACCACACGTGGTGCAATTTTAGATACACGAAACACCCATCAAAAGTTTGCTTATTATCTACTGATTAAAATAACTCCCTGTCCATGTTATATGAGAGCGTAGCCCACCATTGAAAATGTAATCTGATTTTTACTTAAAAATACTCCACATGATATAAAAATACTCCGCATGATATAAACTTTTTTAATTAAACATGGGTTGGTAAAAAAACTTATAAAATTATTTTTTTAAGAAGAAAAACTTCTACGCTTTAAGTTAATTAAACCACAATTTCCTGGTGGATATTTCCTGTTGATTTTGGGAATTAATTAAAGTTTATTTTTCACTTTAAGTACAATAATGCAATGTTCTCTACAATGCAGTTAACCAATTTGCCCAGGTGGGTTAGAGGAACCCCTCCAACCCCTATTTGGTTAGTATTGAAGGCAGACGGTGGACCATCTTAAAAATCTCTGGTAACATTTAACATTTTCATTTCGAGGAGAAATTGGAACGTATTTTTTTAAATTTTGTAAGGATTTATGTATTTTTAGAATACACGAATGAATCTAGATCATTTAAATAATATTTGCATTCGTATATTTTTTTAAAATTTGGAATTAAGTAGTTGCATGGATGTTACTTTACACACTAATTGGGGAATTTGAAGTGTATTGAACAACCTGTACAAATAATAATATATTAAACAAACATGTTTCATCGTGTAGTTACGCTATAAAATACAAAATGTTCCAAATGTTCAGAGCTAAAAAAATATATGGGACAACTTTTTACAACAACATTTGGCAACTCACTTCAAAACGAGCTTCTTCTGTCAAATCATATACAGACCAACTGAAGTATACAAAGGAAATGCTCTATGGTCAATTGTTGGTACAAATGTAAACTTCTAAAAAGGATACACTTCAAATCTACGCAGATGACACATAGATTATAAATCACATAAATCATGTAAACGAACTTGAGAAAGAACTGGCAAGGGGTGTAGATTTCCTGGTAAACTATCTACGATTGAACAAACAAAGTTGCAAATTGTAGTTATAATGTAATAGAACCAAATATAATTCAGGACGCCTTGGTAACAACCGCCTTCAAATGGCTTTTTACAAAGTAAATTTCGCCTGATTCACAACCATTTTAAACACACACAACTGAACCGTTTTATCTAAAATTTCCCCCATAACCGGTGATTTATGTAAACTTTGCGGGTTACTTCCTACCTCTCTAAGATCAATCTACCATACTATGAGACACTCTCTTTTAATACGTCTCTCCGGTATCTGGGGTTTTTTCTACCAAAATATCCAAGTCATTCAAAATAGCGCTTTACGAAATATCAAAGACGTATACAGAAACTCGCAAATACTCCCCTTTAATACCAGTCACACCTTTGAAGTAACAAACACTTTCTTGAATATAATTCAACTCACATAATAACATAACACTCAATTAAAATCACGATTTAAACCAACACAACACAAGAAACCACAACAAACTACATATACCCAAAATACACTCAATAAAATATGAATTAAAACCTTTATTATGAACTAAAAACACACATTACAATATTTACATAACAAGTTATGTGGAAGCCAATATAAAAGGTCTCAAAGTAGGATGCTTGGAGCTAATTGTTTGAAAACAACCGGATTAATAATGTGTCTTTATGGTAAGTATAATGGTATTTATTTATTGGACAATTTGTATAGCGCCGCTTTTGTGAGATATCACCTCAGGAATTGTATATTGTAAATATTAATTATGTATTGTTAATTTTAATTACTTGTAATGCTAATTTTAAATATGCATTAAAATTTACTGTAGCTATTGCATATACTCGTTTTATGATCACACAATGGGCTTCCTCTGGTTAAATAAAATTAGTAAATAATATTAGTATTCCTTATTTATTTACACAATGTATTTGAATTAGTCTTCGAAAGTGGCGTAAAGTAAACTGCGGGGGCGTATAGTACGGTTCTTTTGTTAACGGTCTTATATATTTTCAACACTATTGGGAGTGTCTGTTGGAAAATGAGCCTAGGTTAGTAATGTGAAGCGATTTCAAATGCATATGTACATTATTTTTTGTTCTTCATTTGATAGTATTATTAGCTTAATGACAATATAGATTAGTTTAGGATTCTTGCAAAAGGAAGTGGCATCTGGCCCTCCATTATTTTCAAACTCGAAAAAACTTTAAAAACCCGCGGTAGCAGGTTTTTATCCGCTAGTTTTAATTAGTTTGAAAGTCAATAAATTTCTCAAAATGTTGATACAACATCTAAAACATAGTGAAAAAAATCACAAGTTTTGATATAAAAATGGGCACCGACAGCGGCTTTCGTGTCATATTCATTAATAAATCTTCTGGCACTTTTTTATTTATTTATCATAGTTCTTTTGATAGGTAGTCCATCTTCAAAACACTCTCACTGTCACAAAAGATTGAGGTGACGTGTTTGGTGAGAGCTATTTCTCCCTATTCTACCCACTGCACTGATTCTTATAGACTTCGGGTCGTATTAGACGATCCATATCTCATCACAAGGTAAAATTTGCCCACAGATCCTGTCCCGACTCTCTTCAACAACTCGAGAAATGCGTCAGAAGTTTTCTTTAGCCGCTGGCAAATGGCGTTAAAATATAATAAATATATCTTTTTATTTTTAAATTTAAATAGTCACCACGGATCTCTCCAACTATTTCCTTATAATGCCTCCTTCATTGCGATTCGCTAAACACAAACATTCGTGTCTGGAAGCATGATTTCATTCAGGTTTTCCTCAGACCCTTGAGGTGGTAATCATCTTCAATACAATTTTTTCTCTGTTTGTACAATCAAATCATTTAACTATTTCATGAGATAAAAAAGACATCAAAGGCAGTGTTCAATTCACCATTAATGTCCTTTTGGGTGAATTCCCTTCTTCACAATACACTTGTATCACTGAGCATTACTTCAAAATTATTTCAATTTACTTATAAAAGTTGCAGAAGTTGCCCCAAAATCCTCAAAAATCGAATTAAAAACAGCCTATATTTTATAATTCAAAACGCAAATTAACAATGTACCACAAATTCTTATTAGATATGTGCCATTCCTATTGATAAAATAAAGTTTTTATTTGTTTGTAGGTATATGTATAATCTTATGTTGAAAAAATGTCTAGATTAGATTAGAAGATACCACAACACCACTGTGAAGATGTTTATTCAATAAATCGTCTGTGGTGTACTTATTCTATGAATGCATACTACGTGTACTAACTAATTATGTGGTTGATGATTGTATACAATTACTAGCACCTATTATTTGAATAAAGCAATTGGTACAGCCAGGTACATAATGATTATAATATACTCGTATTATATGTGTTTTTCTATAAAATTAATAAAAAAATTCATTTCCACATTTTGTTAAACAAAATAATATGTTATTATTTCGTAGAACACGGTCGGTGGTTCTTTGTTAATTTCCTGTTTATAAGATTGAATAAATCGTTTATGTCTTCTCCTTAACCTATTCTAACGCAGCCCTATGGAGTTTCTTTTCGCGATGAATTGTTTATAACTCCCAGCAAATTTTCTGTGTTCTGTGTGTCATCTGTTATTTTCTGTGATTTTAATTCAGAATCAAGGTTTATGGACGATGAATATGTTACACACTCTTGGCAACAAAAGAATGCAGTTTTCGTTGATACTTTTACCTGAATAATTCATTATACTTAGTGTCTCAAAAAAAAAAAATATTTATATTTTTAAAGGCACTTTTATATGTAATACAATGTATAATAAATATGAAATATTTTTTATCAACCGTAAGGTTTTTACTAAATGCGATACATTGTAATAAAACGACATTAAAAAAACCTGAAATTAAAATGGAAAGATCACTTGACTTGATCAAATTGCAAATCATGAAAAAGTTATTAAATATATATTTTTTTAAATACCTAAAGTAGAATAATAATAATTTTGTTCTGGAACAATCCATATATTTTATCCAAACAAATTCGTGGACGATAATGAATGTTTTACTACTATCACAAATGCGTAAAGGTTTTTAAAACTTTTAATATTTTCCTATGGATAATATATATATATATATATATATATATATATATATATATATATATATATATATATATAACATAATATGTTCAATGTTCACATCCATGTTATACATTATATTCAACAAAGAAGAGTGTCTATGGCGGGAATTTAATTTTTATAGAAACCAACAGTTTTATTCCGAGATTGATGAAATTTTGAACACTTGACATCCAAAAAAGGAAGAGTCACTGTCTATGGCTGATTCATTGAAAAATTGTGTAAAGTCCTGGCCAACAGCGCGCCGGGGAAGTCAGCTAATAACGATAAAATAGAAAATATCAAAAAAATAGTTTCCACTATTTCCACGTGAATTAATCATATAAACGATCTTGTAATTGTATTAGACTTTTTGTTATTTTTATAAGTAGGTACAGAAGAAATAAGTATTATTGTTAGCGTATAACAAATCGAAGATCGGAGGGTACAAGTAGATTTTATTTGATTAATATACGTTCAGGAGTGGAAGATGTAAGACCACCGTTCAGAATTGAAACTTTGTTTGAAATGGGTTTGGCCGTAAACATTAAAATGTATATAAATATTTCATAATGTCTTCACTTCCGTTTTTTTTTTTTTTTTTTAAACACTTGTTCGATTCACGGTTCGAAATACTACTTGTTTATTATTTATTTTGGTTAAGTTAAAGCGTAACTGGATTTTAAAAAAACATACCATTATAGAAATAAAATGGAAGTCTTTGAAATAATTCTTGTTTCATAATTCTTGTCTTTCATTCGCGTTACCCAAGTAAGATAAATCCTTTCAATATTAATTAAAGATTTCTAAGAAGTTTCTAAGGTTTAATTATGAACTGTTTGTACGTACCTGTATTCCTTTGAACGTGCTGTTAATATTAAAGCATTTTGTTGGATTCTATTCTGCATATTTTAATGACGGCATTGACGCTTATACAACTTTGAAATCAATGAACACGGACAAATCAATTCCCTTTTTTATATTTATTTTGGTAAAATTATGTTTTACAAGACAAGATTTTTATACAAAGCACAAAGGATAGCAAATTATTTACTATATGAAATAATTACTAGCCTGAAACACACGGGCTACGAAGTAGCACAGTGGTTCCGTGCATCTGACCGGCAATCAAAAGGTGCGTGGCATTTATTTTGTTCTGTGAAGATTTTTTCTATTTACATTTGTCTTTCAGGCTAGTAATTATTTATTATAATAAATCATTTCTCATTCAGGCGTCCTTATACATATTTAGGAAATATTATGTACACCTTCGTAAATGTATATACATATAGTTGTTGTTTTAGTGTTGACGGAATTTTATTACTTAAATAATTTATCCTAGAAAATTAATGACAGTGATAGGCATTTATGTAAAGTTAATCGATAGTGATAGGCATTTATGTACAGTTAATCGATAGTGATAGGCATTTATGTACAGTTAATCAATAGTGATAGGCATTTATGTACAGTAAATCGATAGTGATAGGCATTTATGCACAGTTAATCGATAGTGATAGGTGTATGATTTATAAAATATATTTTTAGGTTGGTGTCAAAATCAAAACACACTACATTTAAATAGTTTTCTGCTTACATAATACTATTTATATATGATATTAGCTTTGTTGATTATAATAATTCGAAAATAATAGGTGCCACAATGGAAAAAAAGGAAAAAGTATCATGTAATTTAAAAATAAAATGTACAATTGAATCACCAAAGTGTAAAGAAACTTTTAATAAAGTTTCAATTTATGGCAAACATTTATAAGACCATTTAAATTTAACTATTGTACTTGCATTAAATAATCCCCGGAACAAAATTCAGTTGACCTAGTTGATAAAGAAACATTTCTATAGTGGCTATTTTGATGGCGTCACACAGTTCTTGCGTAGTAATACTGTCATGAATATATTTTTGCACTTTGGTTCAATGCAATATCATTAGTGAGGAAATGCTAACATTTTACCTAGCTTAAATGTTAAAAGCGGGTGGGTAATCTTAATAATAAAAACGGCACAATTTTCTTACAAAAATACAGCGCCTGCTGAAAAAAACTTAATTTTTTAGACTGGTTACGTGTGACGTCCATAAATTATTTTAATTAATACAACTAACCATAAAAATCAAAAAATATACTGGTATTTAGGTAAGAAGGCATCATTGATAAAAAAATATATGTACAAAATGGACTGGAGTTTTTTTTATTGGGGTATGTTGTCATAATAATAATAGACTTACCTATGGATAGTTTTTATTTACTTCGTGTAAAGAGATTTCTGCTTTTGGAAAGTAATTTCACAAAATTAATGTCTGCTGTTTTTAATGCCCGCCCCGAAGTATTTATGAATCCGTTGGAAAAATAATTTATAATCAACCCCATATGAAATGATACGATTTTTAAATTTTCAGGGCCAAAAGTGATTTATTTTGGGGTATTGTGCCGTATAGCGTTTTCTCCTGCTTTAATTAACGTTTCGAACAGCTTCACATACATCTGTCCTGAAGATGGACATAGTAACGCTGTCCAAAACGTTGGCTGAATAAGCAGGAAGCGCAACACAGCATATTAAAACCCCGAAGTACCTCACAATAATACCATTCAAATCACATGGCCAAAGTGAAAAATGTTTCGTATCGAATATTCTGTAAGAATAATCGTAGAATTATAGAGCTTTGATGTTCTAAAATTAAATTTACTTAAAAAAAATCATTTATCCACTATTCTTGTCGTACTTCGTGCACTATTCTTTTGTATTGTAATATATTCTTTATCCATTATTCATTGTATTCTTTTTATATACTTATTTTCACTGGAAGTTCCGTCGTACTTTTATAATGTTTAGTATTTTATTTAACCATAGTATCCAGAAATTTCATCCCTTCTCTCAACCGCGCATCATATAGATGATAGCATTTGGGTCATCTCGATTACCAGTATTATAGTGAATTCTTTATAATTTGTTTATTGATTTGAGTTCACGTTTCTGAACTTTTTTTAAGACCTGTAAGTTTTTTTATTACAATAAATTACACTTGTCAAATAAATTGATTCGCTTTTCTTGATTGAATCTCATAATAGTGCAATTTTAAATGTCATATGAAGGATGCTTTACAAAGCCAGATATTAATTTAAAACTTAAGATTTACCGTCAAAATATCCTACTAAAATTTCATAACTAATTACCGTAACAAGGCCATTTTAATTTTTTTACTTTTAAACGGTGCAAAAAAATTCACAAATTAGTTGTCGAGCATAAAGGTTAGGATTGACCCCTGATCAAATTATGATCAAAAGCTGAAACGGTCCGAGAATCTGCGTTTATCGGGGAACGTAAAAATCATTATGTTGATCGAATCTAAATCGAAAGTGGCGGGGTTTAAAACAACCAACCTAAGATAATTATACATAATAATATTATTTAGATAACGGCCGAAAATTTCTTAATAATAAAACTGATTTGAAAAATCAGAATAAGAGCTAAGAGCTCTTAATTAAAGAAAGTGATTATATTTTTTATTATTTTTAATTTTTCTTCATTTTTATATATTTAAGTAACTGACAAAACCCATTATATAACTAAGAAAGACAGGTGCCACAATGCTCTCTCCTTTGTTCGATCTGTTTCTTCCTTTTGTCGGTCTTCCGATGAGACTTGTATAAACTATAAACCCTCTTATCCCCATTTTTAAGCTCTCAGTTGGAATCCCATCTTTTTCAGAAGCTTTGTGGTTCTCGAGTTATCTCGTCCCGCTACCTTGGAATAGCGCCAGGGCTTTCTGCCACAGGGCTCGAACCCATATTACAATACATTGTATTTTATTAACCTTCAATATTTTAATAACTATGAAATAAAATAATATCTGGCTTTTCAAAATACATTTCACACAAAAGACTTCAGATAATTTTAACAAATATCGTAATTTTTTAATTATTTATATATATAGATATATTTATATATATAATTAACATAATTAATAGATAATTAACACAAGTTATGCATGTGTAGGAGTGTCGTGATGAAGTCAACTAAGATTGATGAACCTATATAAATATATGTATTCCTGCATAGTGCGTAGATTATTCATTCTCTATTAATAAACCTTTATTTTTATAAATTGGAACTGATAAGCATAAATTAGGTACCAACATTATTTTATCGTGCATGTGTATTTATTTTGTTATGCGAAATCTATTATCTTACTACCGCGGAAAAATGACGATACATTATAAAAATTACGACATCTGTCAACATAATGTTGCAAGTTTACTGATGTTTGAACTGTAATTTCTTCTTTATCCCGATCATTTTTAACCATTTTTGAGTATTTATAAAATATGTTCATTTCCTGGATTATCTTGAACCAATAGCTACATTCTAGTTAAAAAATTTCTTTGATGCATTTTTATTGTGGTTTTATAAAGAGACTAAGTACAATAAGAAAAGTTTGTAGACGTAAATATTAATAATTCACAAATATTAATTGCCCAAAAATAAAGATAAATAAATAATAAAAATTATCTCTCAACCTAGAGTAAAGTAAAAACAACTGCTTTTCTGCAAATATCCGCAACTTAAATTTTTCAATCTCTTACTGCAACCGTTATTACATATCTCTATGTATTGGTTTCCTGGAGGACCTAGGTAGAGATACTATTACTATTTACTCTATTTTTGAGACCGTAAAAATCCACAAAGTATAAAATATAAAATATTACGTAGAAATGTAGAAAAAAAATAATACAAGTCAAAAGATGCATTACATTTATACTTCAAATAGTCATGTTTGACCCACGACTATTTCCACGCTGGTTGCATAAAAAAATACATTCAAATCACATCAGGGTAATCCTCAAAAAAAAATTTTCAAGAAAAAGTGTTGATTTCATTATTTCATCAAAATCGATTCTATGGGATGAAGACACCGTGGGCCATCAAAATCCAACATACATGTATGAGTTTTATAGTAGCGTTTTTTTTCTTTGTAGTTTAACACGCACATTGAAAGTATATGATATGAAAAATGTTCGGACATCCGTGACATTAATATTAAAAAATGTTCGGATATCCGTGACAGTAATATTATAAAACTTTAAAAATATTCGGACATCCGTGACATTAAAGTTTTATAATATTAATGTCACGGATGTCCGAACATTTTTTCTTTGTAGTTTAACACGCACATTGAAAGTATATGATATGAAAAAATGTTCGGATATCCGTGACATTAATATTATAAAGTTTTAATAGCGGACATAAATAAAATATGTAGTCTATTTTAGCAGTAATAAAACGTGATGTGAGAGTTGACGCCACAGCGGTGATGAGTTCTATTCACATAAGATAATATATAGATAATAACGTCGCAGCGCCAGTAATCTCAAGATTAGCCGAGTGAGATATACATTAAAAGTTTTAATTGGTCTCCGCAACCAGCGAAAGGAGAGTAAGTGGGAATATTATTATGGTAACAAAATAATGTATTTTGATCCTTCGCTGGAAGGTTGAAGTTTAACCCTTAGAATTTTAGTGGTCCGAAAGGGGTTTGGATGTATAAGAAATTCATAAAATCTTTCACAAAGTATGTACTTAAAGCACATAAGAGGGGAAAGAGTAATAGATTTTCTTCCCGCAATAATTTATGATAAGAAATTATTAGACTGTAACACGTGTAGTGATGTAAAAAATGCATCTATATAAATATCAACTAAAAACTAAGTTTATTAAGCACTCGAGTGAGTGGTAAGTTTGCAAATGTGTCAAATTTATAGAACCTAAAAATATGGGATAAACGGCGTAATCTAGGTAGATATAATGGCTTTAAACCGCTGTAAGCATTTCATATTAATATTTTGAGGTATGATAGTATTTAAATAATATGTTAAATTTTGTATATATATACATATATTTGCATACACGTGGTTTTGTATATAAAATACCAATTACTCTAGTAGTTAAAGAGGAAAATAATGTAGATAAATAAGGTTTATAACGTAATTTACATTGTTTCCCGTGGCGCTGAGCAAACTTATTTGTGATAAAGAAGGCTTTTTAACTATGTATAACTTATATAGTGAAAACCTATTTTAAAAGCCAGTCATGTTATTGAGGATTGATTATTATATACTCTAAAAATATTAAAACTCTAATGGATTAAATTAATATTACCTGATGAATTTTTCTTACATAAAATTAGAAATTACGTTGCGTTAATAAAATAGTTCTGCTGGAATAGAAATATGACAGAAAAAGCAGTGCGAATTTCAAGACCCCAGAGATTATAGGAGAGAAAGGTGGTGGCGTAGTGAGGAATACGTAGAAGGATGAGAGCAAGGGAAACAAGATAGTCTACTGTAAACATCGTGCTGGTAATTGGTAGAAATAGAAATACCTATTCGAGAAATCAAGAACTAAGCAACGACATAATATCACATTACGTTTTGCTTTGTGTTGTGTACCAATTCAAGCAAGTATGTGTGTGAGAGACAACTTTATACGACCGTTTTGCGACTGAAAGGAAATAAAAATAAAATGCATTTCCATAATCGAAACATTCCAAGATTCAATATTCATTCACAAAACACGCAAATGAACGTTGAAATTTGATGAACTGTTGAAATTTATAGTTACTTGGCAAAACTGAAACAATAACAGAGCTTGAAAGGAACTTTCGCAGAAATAGAAAATTAACTTTGAAATTTCAAGAATTGTTCAAATTCTCTGAAACAACCCGTGCTTTTAAAAAATATACTTCTGAATAAATGTTCAGAAAAAGACGATTACTAAAATAATTAAATCATCCCATGATTAAAAATCAATCTAAAATTACGTATATTTATTGTTTTTTTTTTGTTTAATTCTTGAACTCCATTTAATTTTTTTTTTAGTTTAATTAAAATCAAATTTAATAATAAAAAAATATTAAGTGGACGGTTTAAAAATGGCCTTGAAAGCATAAATAGCTGTAACAATAACAAAAACCAAAAAAATAGTTGATGAACTTAATAATTATATTATTAAATTTGATTTGAATTAAATTTTAAAAAAATTAAATCACGTGGATAGAAAAGATTCGATTTTTTCTATCACCTTTAAAATACTTCGTTGGTTAATTTAAGAATAAGGATACGACCTTTTCTTAAAAAAAATATTTTTTCTCCAATTCTTAAAATATTAAGACAGGTCGCCAGCGGATTACTGAGGTTGGAACTCGCAACGTCTCAATGCACTTGGGATGTTCAAAGGTGAATGGAGTGTGGGGTAAGTGGAGGCGTCGAGTAGCACAAGAGGGAGGTAACGGGAAAAGCGTTCTGGCGGGGGGGGGTTGGGGGGGAAGGGGCGGATTTCACAATAGAGGGTTTGCTACATTGGAAAATTTCACTTATTTTATTTTTCGCTACGGGGAAAAGACACGTTCCGCAGCAGTTTCAAGGTAACACAGGAGTTATATGCCGGGGTGGCTCACTGGAAATGGTCGCTGCTTCTAGATTTAATATACTCGCTCTCAAATTATACAAATTTATTAAAAAGCATAAAATTTTAAATGTTTTTTAAACTAAGTTTTTTATTGTTATGTGGGCAAGGTTTAATAATACATTTCAAACAATGATGCGAGTGTGTAGATTTGAAACAATAAATTAAACAATGTAAGTTACATAAATGTGTTATATTTTGTTACCTGTTAAAAACTTTTAAAACTGTATTTTTTAAATTTACGTTTTAAATGTGTTTTAAAAGAAATTGCTTATTTCCCCTTAGAAATAAAGTTAGAAATTTTACACAACTGATAAACAACCTTTCTAATTTTTACACATATACATTCATGATGAATACATGAACACAGCGATGTTCCGACAGTCCCACTGAAGAGGCTCTCCATCAACCAGTTTCTAGCGATCTGGCCTACCACGATGAGCAGATGCATCCACCACCAAGCTCGAACAAACCTCACCACATGTACCCGGGCCAGTGGCGGCTCGAGACTTTAGCGAGTAATAGAGTGCTAATAATAAAATAAAATGGCTTTTTTGATGTTGTTGTAGCCGAAATTGTTTTATATTTATTTTTTTGAAAAATCGATTTATTCTTTCAATATTTTCACCACCTTACTAGGTTGAGCCTTTATTTTGTATTGAAGGAATTATGTACGTTTGCACATTAATTAATCCCATATTATTAAGAGTAGGTAGGCATGCAACAAATAATCCCGCAAAAGGCGTTGGTTTTCAAAAAAAAAATATATGCACGAAGGTTTAAAGTTTTAAAAATGTTTACACCTTATGGGAAACAATTTGTCAATAGACACACTCAATAATACATTTACAAATATGTAAAAAAGTATGTCTAAATTTCCAGTTGAATTTTAAATAAATATTATGGCATAGTTCAGAGTTTCCCAAACTTAATCACTGATTTAGACTGACTGGCTATGGCGTTTAGCAACTGAGCCGACGTTTTCACGCTTTAATCTAGGATTTACTATGGGAACCATTTCAGTGTGACCATGAACTAAAGCTTAAATTAACTTATACTCCTTCTGACATTAGACTACGCCAAATAAGTAACAAAATCATCACTGCCATGGTTGCTTGGATGGAGTCCCCTCTGATGGTCCTCTGGAGACAAATATCCCCCATAAATGGAAGATCACACTCATTTTTTGTGTTTGTATATTATCTTTTTTCACTCTTTTCACTTAAATTCCGCTTTTTTGTGCCTGTCGGAATTCCCTTTGTTATTACCTACCTTATTATTATTTTTATTACTTATTATGTATATCATTTCAAATATGGAATTTATTGCATTGAACTACCCCTGCATACATTCTGGAATAAATTCTTATTATTATTATTATTAAATATCAACACCATTTGTCGTTAATAAGGAAAAAATAAACATATTTTTAAGAAGTAAAGAGATAGTATTAAAACACGATAAAATATCACCAAAAAGATAATAGAGATTCAATAACCACGGACAAAAGCATAGCAGAGAACAATCAGAGGAACCTACTATATAGTACTAGGTAAACGTAAACGACAAAACGATAGAATTATTCGCAACCATAGAAACCTTAATTAGTTTTCCTTCAAACTTTCACACTATAGGTACTCTTTTATTTTGACGTAAACGGTATTTATGTTTCTTTGAATACATATCACCGTCGCGCGAACGATATCACGTGGACGATTTTTGCAGAAAAACGAATGACACCTTTTTAGGGGTTTTTACGTATAAATATTTATAAAATACATAAGTAGTATACATAACTAAACTGCTTCAGTTATAATATTTGTATTTATAAGTGATAAATTAAAGACGTCCAATGACTCGGTATATTTATTTCCTTCCATAAGTATTCTAGGCAGTGAGGAATACATACGATAGTTAGTAACAAGATTTCTGCGTTGAAATAAATACCGACTACAAGTGATCCGAAAGCTCATCTATGCAAGTAATTCTGGACTATCAAAAATATCATTTGGAATGGTATATAGAAACACCGAGTCAGTAAAAATTCTTCTGTCAATAGACGTAGAAGTAGACGCTTTATCTTTATATTTTTGATAAATAATAAAAGAAATAACATATTATTTATGTAAAACCATCAAAACTTGATAAACGCATTTAGATTTGATAAATTAAGTATGAATAATTGACTTATAGATTAAATTCCCAACCATTCTACTCCACAATGTGACGAATATGTTATAAATAAGACACCTTTAACTTTTTGACTTAAAACATCTTTTGTCGCGCACAGGAGATTTTGGCAAATTTTTTAATTCATAATACATTTCTTTGCATATATTTTAATTACAATAAAACAATTGTTTTATTTTATATAATATACAGACATGTTTACTTTAGTTTTCAATAATAGATCTTATTTTTCTTCAATAAAAAACAATTTCGTTGTTTCACATTTGCCATATTATCGTTTTCTTTTTATTCATGGTACATATTTTTTCTGCTCTCATTCCATAAAGTGACAAAAAATGGCTTTTGTATTAACCCACAACTATTTCATACACAAACTGTATGAAATATTTTTTGGATTGCATTTTGAATATCTTTGCTCACATAAAAGGCGACCAATCCTCACATTAAATTTACAATATGTGGTCATTTTTTACGAACATAAAAACGATAATACCTGATCTATCAAATTGATAGTAACCTTGAATTTACCAAGTGTTGTAATATAAAAATTTGTTTGAAAAAAAATAATGTTTTGTTTGGAGATAACTGATTTAATGTAATTATTGAAAACTTGTTTTCGCGAAAATGTGCCTCGAATGTTCCCATCACTTTTAAAGAATATTATTTTTGATTAAAACATTAGCAATTTATGTAAAACACAATAGTTATTGGATAATGTGTAAAACGATGTTTTTGTTAAAAATAACCTCAAGGGCGGTGTACAATTTATTATGAGTTCATAATCTCTATCTTATTATTTACAAACAGATACAGGGAACATACTTTCCTGACAGGAACAAGAACCCTTCTGCATCGGTGCACTGTCGGGAGACTATTTGTCTTTATCTGCTTTATGTCGCTTCCTCATAATGCGTTGGTTTTTTGCAAAAGTAACCTTAATTGTGTACTTTAAAAAAATTATTCAGAAGTAGACGTTTTTCTTTTTTTTATGAATTGGCATACAAAGTAGGTGGGTATCGGGTCAATAAGACTACCTACTGTTTCATAATGGAAAAAACAACATGACCAATTTAATTACCACCAGAATAAGCTCAAGCCACGTGACTCGTCGGCTCTTTCCGCCAGGCCGCCGAAACTCTATTATATATATTTACTTCACTCAAATTGGCAATAGACAGTATTATTATTATTGGCAATAGATAATTTTGAATAGTCTAAGTGATGATGAATTTTTAGTTTGTAATGTATTTCTATATATTAATAACAATAAAATAATTATTTTACTATCAAAAATAAAAAGACTTGTTTACTTTCATTTTCAATTCCTTCAAGAAAAATCCATTTCGTTGTCATACATCTGCCAGGCATCCCATGTCGGCTATTTTTTAAATATAATTTTACTATAAATGTTATAATTTTTATTTTTTATAATATAATATATTCATTAGAGATAAGTCAAAAGAATAACCGTAGTTTTTTTTATTTTATTTTATTTATTTATTGTTTGTTTGTAAATATTACATAATACAATTAATGAACTTAAAATGTCCAACTAGGCGATTGCCCGTTTTAGGACATTCCAATATGATAATGTTTTTACATGTAAATTATAGTAAATTATAGTGTTGACTATTCTATTGTTAAAATAATACATATGTATATTCATATTCTAGAATACTTTCAGTTATACCACTACATATTTTACTATTGTTTAACTGATATAATAAACTAAAGAATTATTAATAGATAAAAACAAAAAAAAGGATTTGAAAATGAAACTGAATTGAAGAAATTCTGTTGGTAAAGTAATACAAATGTATATTCATAATCTAGTATACTTTCAGTTATACCACGACATTTTTTTTTTACTATTGTTTAGCTGATATAATAAACTAAAGAAATATTAATAGATAAAACAAGGAAATGAAAAATAAAAAAAAAATAAAAAATGAAAGTAAAGAAGGAACTTTTCCTTTAAGGAAAAATATCACGAAGAATTGAGCAATTTTCGAACTTTCTTTATGTAAAAATACAGTTCCTGTAATGCTAATATAATACCAATATAAATTTAAATGTAAAGAAGAATGTAAAGAAAAACAAAATTTACAATTCAATTACAAGTTTTTTTTTTTTTTTTTTTTTTATATTTACTCCACACAGGAGGCCCTGAAGAAAATAATTTCCCTCAGGGCCTATGTCATCTTTGGGGATGCTGTGTGGAGGGTCTTTTTGTGGAGAGGAAGGAGTGAACATGGGTCTTGAAGAGTCCCATGTTGTAGGAGGGAGGAAACACAGAGGCCGGCAGTTCGTTCCACAGCCGAGCTGTTGAACTTAAGAACGAATCGTAGAAGCGCGACCCGTTCTCATGTGACAAGTGTCAACTGTGTACAAATGTTGGGCGCGCGTTTGGCGTGTATCCCGACTACGCACCGGTGCCGAAGGGATCAATGACGCTAGTTCCTCAGAGCATCTTCCATTGTAATACTTCCATAGTTTAGTTACTTGTTTTGTTTTTGCTATTAACCCACTACAAGTTTGCAAACTGATGAAGTGTAAATTGTCGATTTCATGACAGTGAATAAATAAATATATTACTTAGGACGAGTTGTTTCACGGAATTTGAACAATTCATCAAATTTCAAAGGTGGTATTCAAGTTCTGTTACTATCGAATTATCATCGGCTCACGATGAAATAATAACGGAACTTGAATTATAACTATGACATTTGACGAATTGTTATAGTCTTTTGTTGTTTATTTTGCAGCGCCCTTGAGGTGATTTCTCACGAAAACGGCGCTATATAAATTAGCCAAGTATTATTATTTAGGTGTATTTGTATTATATTATTTTATGTGCAAATATTGCCTACATTTTAAATTGTGCGAATGACTGCAGAAGTTGATCCTGTATTTTTTATAACGGATAGCGCTTAATTGCAAAACCCCCTAAAACAACTTTTCCCGTTTATCTCAAAAAACCTATATAATTTGAAAGCGAACGTCTTTTGAAATTTTTGCCTTTACATAAATTTTTTTATTGCGTTATGTGAATATTTTATTTTCTGGGTACATTGAATTTGTATTAATTAAAGATTTGTTTAAATTTCGCTTAGGGGACTTTACAGATAACATTTTTTTGAATTTAGGGGGTTTTTAAATTAACTTTACCTATTTTAGAGTCTTAGGCACTGATGTATTTTTTTCCTATTCAAAAGTTTTCCTTGTGTTTTCTTGGCTTAAACGTTTCCTAGTTTCATTAGCAAGACATTTGTTAGCTTAATATCCATTATTTATCAAAGAAAACCCGTAAAATATCCAACATGCGAACTGATTTAGTTAGAGAAACGTTATGGCTAACAGCCATTAATGGTTAACAGCCATTTTGAATTTTATCAATAAGCAGTGTGATTGGCTGAGTTCATTTTAGGGGAATTCGGACTAACACTTTGCATTTTTACGGTATTTTGCAAATAAACCTGATTTTTAATATACACCTATATCGATAATAATTATTGTCAACTTTTTATAACGCCCTTTTGTGACAAAATCATTGCAAGGGCGCTTTGTAATTTAGGAACCCCCACAAAAAATTTGGACCAAAGTGAAAAATATTAATATAGTCTACCTTTATATAATTACCCAGCACAATATAAAAAAACCTTAGCAACGAAATAAAAATCCAGGGTTTCTGTGAATATTGCGATTCTGAAACAATATAAAAACCACCAGGTACGAAGGCTTTAAATAAAATTCGAATGAAGGTTGAGAAAATGATCTATAAAATCTTTCATCCGTTCCAAGATTGCTTTTGGTACCTAAAATATTTACTCCCCAGTTTGCGTAATTTAATTGGTATCCGGGCGTGAAGGTGCATTTTGCAGTGGTAGTCAACTTGAAATAACTGTTCTAAGAAGAAACAAACGGAACCACTAAAATTGTATAAATTCGAAAGAAAAAACATTTTTTATCATCCAAAAACGGTTTTTATTATCATAGAAAGGGAAATAACCAACCCACAATAGTCAAGATTTATTTCAGTGCACAAATTCTGCTACTAACTACCATATGTATTGCTCATTGCCCAGAATCCTAATGGAGGGAAATAATTGTACCAAGTCAGCGGACATCTTCTATTTATCACTTAACAAATACAAAAGATTGTTACTGAGACAGTTTAGTTATGTATAGTAAATATGTACTGTAATAATATATAATCAGCCCATAAAAAGAGCGTTTAAAAATTAATAATAATTATGTAAATTAATAATCAATAATAATTCTTATGTCATATTTTCTAAGTACCTACATAGTTAACAATAATAATATCAATAATCTTTTTCTTAAATCAAGGGAGTGCCCAATACATAATCAAAAAGGAAAAACACCATTATTCTTCATTAAAAATGCCTTGTCTAATAAGTTAAAAATGACGCTGGTGTCTAAAACTATACTAATATCATAGGATATTTTTTTTATAAAGCCCCGTTGTAATGTGAAAATATAAAAAAAATATAAAAGTAAATGTGTTTTAGAAAATGGTTGAAGATTTTTGATTACCCATTCGGTCGCTTATGCCGTAAATCAGCGCGGGAACCCTATATTAGATTTAATATATATATATTATATATCTACTTACTTTAAATGCTTTATTTACTTATTTTTAACTTTTTCCGACTTAATGTCCGGGTTAAATCTTCCCCACAGGAAAAACTAAACCCTTTCACACACTTTTTCACAAATGATCATTTAGTCAATCCACATTATGCAAGTGCATTATATTAGCATAATAAATACAAGAACAACACGTCAAATAACCAGAGATCAAATGGGAAAATAATTTACTGACTTCAGATATTTTCATATCATAGGGTTCGGCTCGGTAGAACTTCTAATTCGACCTATAAATCCTACTGATCCCTCAATATACTCTTTTATTTAAAAAAATCTTTCATAATCCTACATGTATTTAAAATGACTGATTTTTACATTTTTATGTATAAATTCTTTGACAGATCTAATACGCATAAATTTTGAATGAGAGAGCTAGGTATAATGCCAGTAGCCGAAATAACAAATAAAGTTATATTTTTATAGTCTGAGAATGCCAAATTCTTTTAAATTCATTTCTAAATCTGTGTATTTCTTATTTTTTCAGAAACAGATTTTTGAATATTACAGTATAATGTAAGTTTTTTTTTAAATTTTTTCATGTAAAACTATATCGGGTCTATTATGATAATATTTCGGTCTGTTAGTATAGTTTTATCGTAATATATTTTATAAAATTCATTTTCTAAAAATGAATTTGGTTCGTATTCATAATATGGTACTATATTACGGCAGTCAATCAAGTTATGTTTAATTACCAAACTTAGGTGAGTTATTTTTAAAACTTGATCATGTCTAAATGTATACTCGGACGGCGCTAATATAGAACATCCCGATATAATAATATGTTCTATAGATTCCGGAAAACCAAACATTTTCTACATAAATCATCAATTTGATTTATATCTTTAATTATATTCTTCTTATAATTTTTAGTATTAATGACTATCCTGAATGGCAAGCATAAATCCTTCTATTTCTGCGCTCAACTCTCCAATAACCATTTGTTTGACGAAAATTTGTCAACATACCTTTGGTTGAGATAGTTGAAGTTTTTGCGTATATAATTTTATTTGACCAGGAAAATATTCCTGGTTGGGATTTATAAAAATGTTGGCATTCTCTTCGTATAAATTTAAAGGTGTTATGTTTTTATCTGCCTTGCAAATTATTTTGTGTATTTCTGAGCTATTAGCTTCCAACGAAAAAAATTCTTAGCATTTCATTAACTTATTAATTAGTACTTATTTACTATTATTACTCACAAGTATTTAAATTAACTATTAAAATGACTGACTCGACACAGGATAGCCTACGAGTATCCTCAACTTTATCTAATTGTTATTTATTCTATCTATTTACATGTTTATAGTTGTAAATTTATTTGAAAGATATTATTATCATATATACTATTTACATATTATTATCTACATAATTAATGTATGTACATGTTATATTTATTATATAATTGTTTTCTTATTAATTTACACTTCTTTGGCTTATTTACCTTCTTATATTTATTTATTACTTACGTATCAGAATTTAAATATTTTAATTTATGTATCGTTATTTTTCTTTGTAATTTACTGCCCAGCTGTAATTTTAGTTGGAATAACTGTAGTGTTTATTTTTCTAATAATTTCGTAGGTTTCTTATATTTTTTTATTATATTGAGTTTACAAGTTTTAGTAGTTGTTATTTACTATAGTAATTATAATTAATAATTAATTAATCATTCATCAGCCTCACAATTTTTGTGAGGCTATCGTCTCGACACGGTAGTTCTCTAGTGAGATAAACGGCTCATGATTTTATTGTAGTATACCATTTTTTAATAAATAAATAGGTAAACAAGCGGAGAACTTCATCGCAAAACCTAAAGCAGCAAATATACTATATGGCAATAAGACCCAGGTCTAATTATTGATCATGAATTATCTGCCTAAATGTGGAATTGGTATAAGAGAACATATGAGATGTATTTAACTTTTATTGGATATAGCAAAATAACCAACCTTATAACTATTTTTAAAGCCAGAAAGGTAGATATTTAGTATATATATAAATATTTAGAATTTGTTTAATAATTATTTATTAGTTTAAAGAGAAAAGGATACAAGTTTAAAATGTGGATTTAGATATATCTGTGTAAAATATTAGATTTTCCGTTCCCCGGAAGAATATTCGCGTAGTAAGAAGTGGTTAGCGGGTAAAGCTCGGTAGCGTGGAGGGTCAAATTAAAAATCATTGAAGAAAATTTTCCTTGCTCATCAATTTTATCTCGCGTTGGAAGTAAAATTCTAAAGTGGTTTAAAACTTGAGAATTGCTTGAAGAGCACAATATTGATTCTTACGGAATCCATTGCGTACTCCAAAAAATGAATCTAAATTTTATATTTTATATGCCTTTCATGTCTAATTTAGATGTAACATTATTGATTAAGACAGTATAAAAAATATCCAAATAGTAAAAGTCCTCCTGACAGTTTCGATAAACTAAACTGACCGATTTCAATCATTCGAACAGAGGTAATGCTATGTTAATTTTACTGGTAATTCAATGGAAGACTGTTCGTGATTTGTTAGGAGACTCGACGAATAAGTGCATGGCTTCCGCAAACGATTGATATTTTTGCATTCTGATGGTTCAATGGCGTAATTCCAAAACGCCACCTTTTATGCTTTCTCCGTGTCTACTTTATATGTAAAATATTCAAATACAGGAATTCATTCCTTCCTTTCCCGAAAAAAATATCCGCACAGCATCCCCAGAGACGATATTGCGCCTGCCGAAAGCGGGACCTTTATTCCAATCGATAAAATACCAACATAATTTTGGCCACATACACCGAACCAGAAAAATTCCCAGATGCATGATAACTGATCTGAAAGAAACTGAAGTAGATTTATGTAATACCTACCATTTGAACGCTAGGCCTCAGGCAGACCGAAAAAAATGATTTTTATATGAAATAAATGTTAATAGTATACATATTTTATTATAAAAAGTAACCAAAAACTTTTGGGTGTAACATTACAGTACATTAAAAGATAAAACACACTTTAAATTACATGCAGGCTGTCTATATACAAAAGTTAATTTCAATAAAATAGTGTTTTAAAAAGTGTGTTTATCATTTAATTAAAAAAAAATATTAGTGACTAAAGGTAGGTAACGTGAAAATTTTAAAAGATTTGGTCTATTTCGCCCAAAGATAGAAAAAAATAACCATCCTTCAGGCACACAAACACGCCCACAACTCATTTCTATCGGTTTATCTCTTGGGTGGTTCTGGGACAACGGGTTTGAAATCTGACGTAAGAGGATTTTACTATCCAGTTATTATTTACAGAAGACCCTAGAGAAAAAAATATACTTTTTAAAATTTGTATTCCTGTGGGTAGGTGCTACTCGAAGATGACAAGATATGAACAATACTCTATCAAGCCACGTTGTATTCTCCAAGCAAGCCATATTAAATGTGGCTTACTAACTAAATTGAAATTTATTATTTCTATGGAGGTTCATATTTTTTTAAGGTAATATCAATGTACCTAATACTGATGAATTTTTTACTCATGGCATATTACCATTATATGTTATACCGATATAAGCAATCGTTGTGAAGGAACTTCATATGCGAGAAAGAGACAACGGTTAGTGGCTGAGAAATGATTTATGTTTTAGAATCAGATTTAAAAAAATATATATGAATTGATATGTAATATCAATACATGTAATATACAGGGCGTGTCAGGACGTACAAACTTTAACCAGTGATTACAGTATTTATTTTACTAAATTATTATCACAAATAAAGTCCTACCGCGAACGCAATGGATAGTGGTTTGTTGGATTAGGATTGATTGAAAACTAGGTATTAGGTACTGTTAGATTTGATACTTCACTGTTTTATTTTATTTATTCATGTATTATTGACTCATTTTGTTCCAAATTCAATAATTTCAGATGTGATTTAACTGGTTGTGCTTAGGATGGGTAGGTTAGTGTCTACTAAATATAATCTAAATATAAACTTAACAATTATCATAGAAAAAAACTCTGCCAACAATTATTATGAGCCAGCAGATAAAAAAACCCGCTGCCGCGGTTCGAAAACTTGATTTATTATGTCAACGGTTATTTTTGAAAATAACAGAGGGCGCCACTTCAGTTTGAAGCAATCCTAAACTGTACTGTAATTCAGATAATAATACTATTAGATTTCTTGTTAAAAAATCTACAATTTTACCTAGTGGATTTCTTATTCAATCCGTCAAACAATTTGATACTTACATTAAAACTTTGAATGTAGAGTTTCATTCAGAATTCATATACATTTTTCTCACTTTAACTTTCGAGTGTATCCGGAATGAAATAGTTAAGTACCCACTTCACCCCTCTTACAATTTAAAATATTTTACAGCAGGCTTTTTTTCGTATCCCTATGACTTATAAGAAGAAATACCTGCTTCTTAAAAGTTTTTTATCTGCGAGATTATAAAATATATTTTAATAATATTTATGTAAGTAATTTTATCATGACTAAGACAATGTTGTAATTCATGCAATAACCATATTCATTCGTAGGTTACACGGAGAAAACTTACTGATATGAAATATTGTCAATTTATTAAAAATCTGATCAAATTATTCGTTACGTGTACGAATGAATTGACAGGTTTCCTAAAAACTTTATGTAAAACACAAATGTCGGAACATGTGTTCATAAAAATTCCAATAATGAAACATTTCGTCGTGAAATTTATTTTGAAAAGAAAACCCATATGAACAATATTTTATCAGGAAATGGTTTGCAATCACGTTTTAACTGGATTTCAATAAATCAGCCATATTCATTTGTCTCCGTGTACTCACGCATATCATTTATGAATTATTTTATTTCTTATGTAAGCTAAGTGGAGCATCTTTTTTATATTTGGTTACCATGTAGTTTCTTTCTTTATAACATTATTTTACAGTTATTACGTTTGTTCTGTTCTTTACACTTCACATGTAACTAAATATTGATACAGAAAGTGGAAAGATAAGATACTTGTACACATGTACAGGTGATTCCTTATGATGTTTAATCCGTATTAATTCTTGAATGGTGGAATTGGTAAGGTACCCATATTGAGATCAATTGTTCTACTTGATGCATCGTTATAGTTTAGAAATAATGTATGTATGATATACAGAGTGGTGCAGAAGTAATGACCCGGTTTTGATGAGGTATAAAAAAGAACTAATACATTTGTAGTTTCAAATTGTTTATCATGATCTGTACATAATTCCTTTTTTAATAAGTTTAAAATTCGACTTTAGCAAGTTGGCCGCCTTTAGCAGCAATACACTGATGTAGTATATTTCTGAAGTTTTGTTTCTGAACTTTTCTGCACATTTCAAGGGGTTTGGAGGATGTTTACTCGATAATTCCGGTCCAAAGTGTGGGGGCGATGTTTGTTTTCTTTCAAACTTTCTCCTTCAAATAACCCTACAGAACCCCTAATAACTCCGCACCTGCTGAAATCTGGCAAGCGCGCTGGCCATCCTACGTTACCACTTAGAGACATAAATCAAGCAGGGAATATTTGTCTCAATTTGGCCATAGAAATCCGAGCTGTTTGTGCTGTAGCCCCATCTTGTTGTAACCACAGATCTCTCGGATTAGTTTCATCACTCAATTGTTGCAATTTGTTGCTACAAGAAAACCGGCCCAAATATTCAGAAATAAACTACATCAGAGTTTTGCTGCTGAAGTTCGCCATCTTTCTGAAGTGGAATTAGAAACTTAATAAAAAAATGGGATTATATAGTTTTTTTTAAGCTTCCACAAAACCGGGTTATTAATCTTCCCCCACCCTGTATATCTGTGATATTATATCATTGGTGTGTAGAATAATCTGAGTAGCTGTATCCGGCCGAGAATCGCCTAAGACTCTTAAGAAGTACAAAATGACAACACGTGTATTTGGCGAAGAGAGACGGTTAATTAACTGTTTTCTATTAGAAAATGTTTCACTGTGGGGAACGCGATGTCGTACAATCCAACAGGAAACACTTCCTTGCAAATATAGTAGTGGAAACATGGAACAAACTTCCACAGCATGTCGTCGATGTTACAAATATAAATCAATTTAGAGTTCTATTCAATTCTCACGTGGAGTTAAAAATTGATCGACTTATTTTTTAAATTTAATCTAAATCAATTAATATTTAACTTATTGTTAAATTAGATATCAGCGCGCTTCAGTAGAGTATTGCTTGCTCATTAACTAATTATAACAAAATAAATGCGGAATAATTACACAACAAAAATTTTCGTATAAAATGTACACTTACAATCCCTATAATCGTATTTTCAACTCAATACTTTTCAGTTTGTCATTTTTACGCACTAAACTAAACATTACGGTTTGGTTAGCTACGAGAGCAAATCTAATATCAATTTGTCTCAAATTCGTGTGCCGCCATTTTTATGAAAAAGGAACTGCAAATTAAAAGGAGCGTTCATCAATATTTAAACGAAACGGGCTGGATGAGAACTGAAAATTGACACGCACAATGGTGGGGATAAAGACAAAGGATTAATAAAGTAGGCAGCGGCCATTGTTTCATGGAGAACCTTTATCGATCTTACAATATTTGGCCATCCACGTTCTACAAGGTGCATTCTGAGCCATTTACAATCAATGGGGGGTTCCCGGAATAAATGCCAATGTAGTGTACAAAACCATTTTAGAAGATGTTTAAGTCAATGTAAGCTAAACTTGGAGTGACCACGTCGTTCCAATTTTAAAAAGTGTGAAATGGACCAACTGTATTATAGAGATCATTCATACATACCTTTAATGCATTCCAAATATTCGTCTTCATGCTCCGCTCTTATCGGAGGTTGAACACAATCAAGTGTTCCCCTTGATACTGCAACTTGTAGAGACGCTGTGCTATTAGCCAACCCTCTCTTCCCACATTTCTGAGCCACGGGATTAGTACTTCCTTGGTCACGTTCATACCACACCTGAAATTGCTAATAGTTCTGTGAACAATAGACTTCGCGAAATGTCGATCGTAAACACTACCATCTCGACAGTATTGACCGGACACGGAACATACAAACGAAGAATAATTCTGAAAAGTGTTGCTGTCGTATTGGCGTAATTCTTTGTAAGCCAGAATAAACAGAAACGGACAATTGATGGAAAAATTACGTAAGTAACAGTTTGACGGTACATCAGAATTTATGCAATCGCTAATAGAAACTGGCCTCTTTTCTAGAGTTTAGTAAGACAACGCGGTCTGCATTGTATGCTGTATCTCTCTAACGACTTCGCCGATCGCGCTAGTTCTCTTTGCCAAGTCAGTCGCTGACGAGGGCTTGCAAGGAGTGACCTCACTATGGGGATATAGCCCACTCAACGAAGGGAAAATAAATTTTCACAGATGGTAGACCTTAAGACTTATATTTTGACAAACGTCCCCGGTTTTCCCCATATGCATACCATAGCCACTATGTGAAACTTTTTCCTTCCACTGTAATCTCCACACCACTGTTCTGGAATGCTGTATTCATCCTCCAGCCAAAGTCCTTTTCAGCCTTTCAAATTGGAAAAGCGTTCAAACGAAAACTTTCTGATTAGGGATTTACAGTTTACTGATAAAAAATCATCCCACAATCGTTAAACGGTGTTTTTGTTACACATTGTACAAAGACTGTATAATTTATAATTCGGATTATTACAAATAAAAAAAAAATGTCTTTAACTGGCTGCGTAAGATCTGACAACATAGCCCTTTGGCAGACTCACGCATGCGCCTGAAGCCACATGTGCATATTTTTCACGGGAAAATGATAGCCGGAATTTGTGATTTGTAACGTGTGATTTAAAACATGTTTTGTTAATAATATATATTGTAATGACCAATTAACTATTATATGAGTATAATTTAAAACATTTACTATTAATTGTGTTATTTTTTTGTCAGATTAAAGCCATTAATGATTTAAGCTATTATTAATGTCACACTGTGAACATAGTTACATGTTACCGGAAAGAGAGGTTATTTGGTACGATTTATTTTTAATTGACTTTTACCGCGAGCATTTAATAAAACTTCCGTCAAAGTAATGGTTCTTAGTGACACAAATACCTTCTGTATATACATGTAAACACAAATTCAAATATATCAACATTTATACTATGCCAAAATAAATAAAAGTACATTTCAAACACAAAAATATGAAAGGGAAGTTCATATAGTTTTGCAATTTGTATTTTTTACTACATCTTCAACATTTAATTATACATTTAAGACCGTCGGGCTTTAACATTAAACAAGTATAAATTCATTACTAAACACAGTGCATTGAAATTAACATAACAACAATATTTTCTAGCATAATGATGTAAATGTAAGAAAAGATATAAATTAAAAATATATACGAGTATTATCATTTGGATAATTTCTCGGAAAAAATTTGCGAAATTATTATAATTAATTCAACATTACACGACAGATAAACAAACCCCTTTGAATAAAGGTATATGGTACATGGTGACCGGATAAATCATCACAATGATAATTCATAAAAAGTTATATAAAGTCATGGAAAGTGATGAAACAAAAACTTTATTAACTGGGTTAAGTAGGTTAGGTTAGGTTAGGTTAAAAAAAAATTTCATCATTTCTAGTGACTTTATATGACTTTTTAAAAGTGTGTTGAATTGTCACTGTGTTGAGTTATCATAGAACCCTCTGATATGAAAATATCTGGAGTCGGTGAATTCTTTTCCCATTTGATCTCTGGTTAGTTGATGTGTTATTCTTGTATTATTTGTATTTATTATGCTTATATAATGCACTTACATAATGTGGATCGACTAGATGATGATTTGTGGAAAAATGTGTGAAAGGGTTTAGTTTTTCCTGTGGGGAAGATTCAACCCGGACATAAAGTCGTAAAAATAGTAATATATTTAATAATAATAATTTCAGAAGATTTAAGTGCAATCCCATACATTCCATAAAGAGTATAGTTAAAACATATTTATAAATAAGAATAAAAGAAAAACGAAATCAAAATTAAGAATAAAACAACGAAGGAAAGGAAAAAAAGAAAAGAGTGTGAGAATAAATATTCAACCACCTTGGTTTTTATTAGACCGGTTCGTGGGGGTTTCAATTATGGGAGGCCAACATCTTTCTCCAGCGCTCCTCGATGCTCAATCCTGGAGTCATACGGGATTCAATGGATATCTCTGAAGTTGTTGATCCTTCCCCTCATTCCTGCCACCCCGGTTCTTATTAGAGCTGCAAATCCGGGAACTCGGCCTTCCGTGAACATTGAAGAGGCACTGCAGTGCCTGGGAAGTCCGAACATCATACGGTATGCATTGTTGTATTGCACCCGAAGACTTTCCATGGTTCTCTTTTTGAAGTTGGCCCACAGCTCGCAAGTATACAATGCAGTACAAAAAGCCGGCCGGCGGAACTGATGTGGATGCACCGCCCCCGCCCGATGGAGCTAAAGCAGATGCACCGCCCTTACGTCAAACTACAGGGAAAACTCTTAAAAGAATGGGTCAATAAGGTAATTACACCACGGCTACCAAATATTAAACCTAGTTGATAGTACAATAGTTTTCATTTCTTTTACCAAAACGTTAGGGAACTGAAAACTAAATGTTCTCTATTTTATTCTAAAGTTTTGGTAAACAATTACGATGTAATAGGGCTCACTGAGACTTGGCTGAATTCCAGTGTGTGCAACCAGGAGTTATTCGATGACAGCTTTCAAGTGTACAGAAAAGACAGAGATAGTGGTAGTGGCCACAGACAAGGCGGAGGCTGCCTTTTGGCTGTCAAAACTAAGTTTAAGGCCGAACACATGCCTGATCTGGAAGCTGACATCGAAGACTTGTGGATAAAAATTACAATCGATTTGTTTGTTACTTTTATATGTGTAATATATTTTCCACCGGCATCAACTCTGGAAACATATCAACTATTCTTCGATAAGTTTCACAAAAACGTGGATCTTCTCGGAGGAAGGAATATTATTGTTTTGGGAGATTTCAACATCCATTCAGCGCGTAGCGGCAAGGATGTTGAAAATGACCTCAATTTTTTATGCGAAGTGTTTGGGCTCACCCAGAATAATGGTATTCCCAATTCTGAGTTGAGGATGTTAGATCTCGTTTTGTGTAACATTGAATTAAATGTCATACATTCTCATATTCTCCCCTCGTATATGAGGACAAATATCACCCCTCATTAGAGTTCCGGTATTCTTGTAAAAAGCCTCCGAAGACTACCAAATTACCTAAAACTACAGACGGCACTTTACGGGGATGGATTTTTGGTAGGGGTGATTTCGTCAAACTTTATCAGATGATGAGCCAATTGGATTGGCATGAACTTTCTAAATTTTGATACCGTTAATGAGGCGCTACACCATTTTTATTAATATATAATGTATTTGACGCTTGCTTCCCTAGGAAACCTCCCAACAGAGGTGGACGTAGATATCCGAAGTGGTTCACTAGAGATACCATCAGGAGCATTGAGAAAAAACATGCTCACCATAAAAAATGGAAAGCTACTGGTGACCAAAATGAGTATGAAATGCTCAGTAATCTCAGAACAGTTGTTAGAAGAAATGTTCATATAGCATTCCGAACGTATGTCGACTCAATAGAGAGTGATATCAAGCATGATCCCAAGGCATTTTGGGACTACGTAAAATCACTGCGCAAGGATGGTGGTATAACAGACATCATGATGCATGGTGATCGGGAAGTTAGAGGAGCGGATGTAGCCAATGCATTTGCAACTCATTTCCAATCAGTGTACAGTAATAAGCCTCCATTACTAAATCCCATTTCTGCTTCCAAGATGAATGTGAAGGGAGCCCAAAACATTGATATAAGTCATATAGACGAATCAGATGTTAAATCTTCAATTAATAACATGAAACATTCACATTCACTTGGGCCAGTCTTTCTTCCAGTATTTTTTTTAAAAGGATGTGTTGAATTTTTTAAAATGCCACTAAGTTTTATATTCAACCTATCTTTAGATACTGGTATATTTCCTGATTCCTGGAAAGTCTCAAAAATTTTTCCCATTTTCAAAAGTGGATCAAAGACATCTGTCGAAAATTTCAGGCCAGTGGCAATACTTTCCGCCCCGGCTAAGTTATTCGAATCGATAATTCATAAACATGTGCTGTTTCAAGTAGAGCCTTTCTTAATATCGGAACAGCATGGGTTTAGAAAAGGTCGATCAACAGATACTAACCTACTGGTACTCACAGATTATATTTCCAAATCTTTAGATAAAGGCTACCAAGTAGATTGCTCATAAAATGATTTCTCGAAGGCATTTGATACCGTAAACCATGACATATTATTAAATAAATTGTCAACTATAGGTTTTTCTTTACGGTTTCTCATATTCTTTGCGAGCTATTTTACTGGAAGAAAGCAATTTGTATCTCATGGAATCTTCTTGTCAAAATTATTCCTTGTGCTGTCAGGCGTTCCACAGGGCTCTAATTTAGGACCGCTCCTCTTTCTGATTTTTATTAACGATATTACAGAAAATATTCTGCATTCCAGGTCACTTCTTTTTGCTGATGACCTAAAACTATTCTTGGAAATTAAAACTTTAGAAGACTGCATTCGACTCCAATCGGACATTAATAGAATTGTTGACTGGAGTAAACGGAATCGGATCGAATTCAATGTTTCTAAATGTTTCATTCTTTCTTTCACACGGGCACGTCATACTTGGTTTTACCGGTATACCATGAATGCCCGAAGTTTAAAACGTGTCTCCACTATGAAAGATCTTGGCATCATGTTTGATAGTAGGCTGACATTTCATACTCATATCGAAATGACGTGTAGTGCTTCACTGAAAATGCTGGGCTTCGTCCTACGCACTGCGATGAATTTTAGAGACACCCGGGTTCTCCAAGTGCTATACATTGCGTTGGTTAGGAGTAGGCTTGAGAGTGGGTCGGTGGTTTGGAGCCCACATCAGGTGAAGTATTCCCTTATGTTGGAGAGAGTGCAGAATAAATTTCTGAGATTCCTCTACCTGAGGGAGTATGGCTACTACCCGTGGCTCCATCCTACTGACTTTCTCTTGGGCATGCTCGGTATGAACCATCTACGGGTCAGAAGAGATGTGCATATTGTATCACACTTCTTCAAACTGATTCGTGGATGGTTTGAAAATCCGACTATCATGGAGAGTATTAGTCTCTATGTTCCTGATGGTTATCTCCGTCACCGACAGCATAGACTGTTTTATCTCCCGGCCTGCAGGACCAACTTGCCAATGGTCATGCCGGTGGGGAGAGCAGTCTTGCTGTTGAACAGAATTAATTCGGATATCGACATATTTAGCATCGGTGAAGCTGCCTTTAAAAGGCAAGCTCTATTGATGCTAGTATAGTTTATACACCGCTAACTATTATGTAATACCATTTTACAAATGTACTTAAAAACGAAATAAAATGTAATTTTGTAATGTTTTTAAAGGAATAAACAAATTGAATTGAAAAAAATTGAATTATTTTTATTTTATTATTTTTTTTTATTTATTTATTTACGGACAAATAGTCCATTAACATAATTGAATTTAATTGAATTGAATTGAATTGAAATTGCTAGAACGAGCGTTCTTTTCACCTGCGGACTGCAGAGTCTTCTTAGTAGAGAAATCTTCTACTAAGCATATAACCTTTTATGCTCAGTGCTCGTCTCTGCCTGTCGATGTCATCTTCATCCATCTTCTCACCATTCAAAAAGGCTGAGGGAAGATTTTTTGGTCCTTCTCCATGTTCAATGACCAACAGTGCTGTTTTTTTCGCGTTGTATATCATATTTGTTTCAAGTGCGAATTCTTCGCAAATCTTAAAGAGAATTCGTGGTCTCCTTTTTGACGTTGCCATCAACACCATATCGTCTGCGTAACTCACGTTGTTGATACATTGTCCTCCAATATAGCAGCCTACCCCAGCATGGTTTAACCTATGAGTTAGTTCATCCATGTATATGTTAAACAATACTGGAGACAAACATTTTCCTTGTCTGACCTCACTTTTTAAGAAAAAGGGATCTGAAAAACCATATTTCCATTTCACGAGGTTTTTTTCTTAGCGGTGTCTTATTAATGTGTCGAGAATTTTTACTATTTTCCATGGTAGACTTCTTTCTTATAACACTCAATAGGTAGGGTATGTGCATTTCTGCTAAGGAATTCAGGTGAAAGCCCAACGTATAACGATAAAAGTTTCAAGGAAAAGGGTAAATATTTACAAGATACTTTAAAAGCATTGTTATTTTTAATTTCAGTGATCTAGGTACTTAATGCATTAAGGCACCGACACAGACCCGTAAAAGATCACGGGATATCCTTAATCGTTAACAAATAGTTCCAATGGTGATAATTGTGGTAATACTTTCAATTCTTTTGAAAAAGCTCGTCCTATTTGGATACACGGTGACCTGTTTAGATAGATCAAATCTTACATTAGTAACCGTAATCAAGTCATCTTAATCAATCGGTGTCTTCTCAAAATCTATCGAGGTAAAATCTTGTGTCCCCCAAGGGTCCCACCTAGGTCCGCTAATGTTCAACATCTATCTATATAAATGACATTGGATCATGTTTTCAAAATTCCAAATATGAACTTTATGCCGATGACATGAAAATATTCAAAGTCATTCGTTCTCTTTCTGACTGTGAAGCGTTACAGAGTGACCTAGATAGGCTTTGCAAGTATTGCAAAGTTAATTGTCTAGATATAAACGTTTCTAAATGTCACACTATGACATTCACCAGAAATAAACATGTAATTAAGTACTCATATTCACTCAACAATGAACCTGTCATCTCTAAAACGGAATGTAAAGACCTCGGCGTTTACCTTGATAGCAAACTTATATTTAATAAGCACATTGACTCAATCGTTAATAGGTCGTATAAAATGCTTGGTTTCGTACTACGTATAAGTAAAATATTCAGTGATCCGCGTACAATTGTAATGTTATATTTCGCATTAGTCAGAAGTACACTGGAATATGCATCGCCTATTTGGAATCCACAATATAAACTTTACATAGATAGTATAGAACGTATCAAAAACAAATTTATAAAATATATTACCTACAGATTCAACAATAACTTTGAGTGTACATTTGAAACTTTTCAGCGAAGACGAGCAGTAGCTGACTCAATATGTACACACAGAATTTTAAACAATGACATTGACTGTACTGAACTTCTGTCCCTTATTAACTTTAACATACTTTTGAGACGTACACGGCATACAGTGCTTAAACACGCTGTTGAACGCTAAATTATGAAACAAATGAAACAAAATTATGAAACAATATTATTTCAAAATTATGAAACAAAACAACCACACGCTAAATTATGAAACAAATGCAGCATCTAATTCGACAACTAACCGAGCTCTTCATACTCTAAATAATATTTGTCTTAACTCTAACATTGTCATTTTTTCGGATTCACTGCCCAAATTCAAACGTGGCATCATGTCAATAATTTAAAGTATTCAATGCGCATACATACGGACACACACACACCTATAAACTACACAAGTCACCTGGTAATTAAGGAATAAACTTACCACTTAGCAGACATTACAAGGAAACATATCATAGGTACACAATATGAAGTATCTTATTCCTGTATATTGTTTCATCTCTGTAAATAATGTACTGTTTTTTTCTATAATATAAAATAAAAAAAATTCAAAAATTATACAATATAATTTTTTTTAAATCTATTAAAGTATTATGTTATGCAGGTATTGTCTGAATTCTTTACACTCCAGTTACATTTTTGTTACATTTCAGTGTTTTTGATTGATTTTTAAACTCAAATATAAATATATATATATGAAATGACAAACTAATGTTTACGAGACAAGGTTTTTATGCATAGCACAAAGGATAGCATATTATTTTTAAGCAATAACTATAAGCCTGAACCATAAAAACATAAAATAATCTAACTAGATGTATGAATATGTTATCAAATATTTTAATATACGTATTTTTAAATATAAAAACGAGCAGGGTCGAATTCATGTAATGAACTGCATTTATCTGAGCAACGTTTCATTTCACCCCTTGGATTAGATGTTGTGTGACCTTAATCCAGCATTAGGGGGAGTCCTTGAAATCTGCATTGCTGAGCTAAGCTTAGCTCACGGCAAAAGTTTTATTCATTCAAAATGCATAAATAGGTACCTACCAACCTATTTTTATCATTATTTATTGTAGGCATACTTATTACTAACAGCAATTATACTATAATATATATATTGAGGGGATCTGCCTCAAACCTTCACATGAAGCAGCTCGTTAAAACACAAAAGTAATAATAAAAATAATCCTGAAAGTACCCATAAGGACTCCATCAAAATAAATTTTTTAAAAATTTAACGTGTTCAGCATTATAAAACTGTACTCAAAAATGCACTACTCAATTTTAAAGAAAAATATGAGTACCTTGCTGAACCACACACCTACACTACAAGGACGAAATCCTCAAATCTACTAAACATTCCAAAATTAAATACATCTTTCGGCCAGAAAAATTTCCATGCTATAAAATTATATAATGGCCTTCCTATTGAAATTAAAAACACCATGGATATAGAAAAGTTTAAAAAAGACATCAAATTATGGCTATGGATTATGGATCAGGAAATAATTAAATTTATGAAGTAACCCTATCGCAACCTACAGACAACAAACATAAATACTTTTTGCTTAATTTATTTTATATTTTGTGGGAACCAACAAATTATAAAAAAGATGAGGAAATCATGATCAACACAAATACAACAAACTGCAGTCCGCCTCGGTACAGGAATACCTAGTGAGGAGGACTGAGAACAAACTACATCACTTTATATTTGACTTAATATTGTATCTTGTTTACTTTACTTTATATTGCTGTTAAATAAATAAAATAGAAGTCCAACTCCAGTGAAATAGTGGCAATATCAACAACGCTGAGAGCTAGCGGCGTTAGTGTAGCATGTTGACTTTGACATTCCTTGCAATGGCGGCAAATTGAATTATTTAATACTTCTAATTTGTATTTTGACCAATATACAAATATACTTGAAGAGTACCAAAAATTAGGTTTAGGTTAAAATTACAAACAACAAAAACACTCATTTTCAAGATGTAAAAAAGGGTGAACGGATAAATCATCACAATGATAATTCATCACATCTTTAAAAAGTTATATAAAGTCATGTAAAGTTATGAAACAAAAACTGTATTAACTGGGTTAAGTAGATTAGGATAGGTTAGGTTAAAAAAAAATTTCATCGTTTCTAATGACTTTATATCACTTTTTAGAAGTGTGTTGAATTGTCACTGTGTTGAGTTATCATGGAACCAAAAAAAGATAGACAGGTTAGTTGGTGAAATATAATACGTGTTCATTAAATCTTAGGAAATAAAATATTCTTAATTAAAATGACGATAAGAAATACATTCACAAACAACCGCTGATTCTAAATATTTAAGTTTTATTATGTATTATTTTACGCCGAATTATGAATCGTTATATAAAAATGAATAAAATACCTTGACATTAAAATGCTCTCTCTGGTTGACACGGCTGAATCTGTTTATTCTGGCGTCATCAAATTCAATTTCTTTTTGGTTTTGTATTAAAGTCTTTGTTTTAGAGTTTTGTTTTAATATTATATATATATACCATTTATTTGAAAAAATACTTACGAAATAGAAACTTCATAAGGTTGACTTTTATAATATAGTGGTTTAATTAAGAAATATACTACTAAACGCATGTCGCATGTCGCAAATTTGCCAATCTAACCTTAAAAACACGTTGTTCGGGTGAGCGGGTATTTAGAGATTTTGAAAACACTTTTCTGGGAACTTTTATCGCCAATAATTCCGGGTTCCGACATTAATTTTCAAGTTGATTCGCTGTTTTTTATGTATACCAAAATGAAATAACATTCCTATTATTATTTAAAACTGTTTAAAAAATTATAAAACGTTTTTCAACTCTAAAATTAGCGGTAAGCACCAAATTTCATTTATCCAGATGATGACTAATTTTTTTAATTTTCTAAAGTAATCCTTTAGAAACATCGTTTAAAACCATCCCCGCGGAAGTACAATTTTCTATGCCTGCTAAGCCAAATTCGACCGTAGGTCCGTTCAATACGCCGGGATATAAGTAAAATAATGGTAATGCAATGTGGAGTGTCTTTTTGAGGAGAGGAAGGAGTGAACCATTTGTGCGAAGAGAGAGGGAGGAAACACAGACCGGCCAATAGTTCCAACGCCGAGTTGTTGAACTCAAGAAAAAAAAGAAAAAAACTCAAAGAAAAACTCACGAGTCGTAGAAACGACCCGCTATCGTGTGACATGTCAACTGCATATAAATGCTGGACACGCGTTTGCCATTTCCCGACAATGCACCTGTGCCGAAATGATCAATGACGCCAGTACCTCGGAGTATCTTCCACTGAAATACCGGTAGAATAAGGGCAGCATTACCACCTGACACCTGTGCTCTAAATATTGCAATACATGATCTAACAAACGGACCGCCCGATTCTGAGTTCATGGGGCTCCAGACCACAAGTGGTTGATAAATTCAACATTGGGGCGAACTTTAAATTTGTACAGGGTCCGCAGTTGTGTACTATTAAAGTTCGAGTGTATACGGGCCCTGTACAGTACGCCCAGTTCCGGAAGGCTAATTGACTCTGGATTCTATTGAGCTTCTTGCCTGTGCTCGTCACTAACAGTCAGTTACGTCAGTTACACCAAGCATATCAATGGAATCAAATATATCAACCATGTTATTATCACACATACTAATTTCGGTTGTCTGTGATTATGTGAAATATTCCTGCGTAACTTGATATTATTCACGTTCAATGTTTTATTTTTAAATTATTCATCTGATGTTTCCAATCAATTTGAAAAAAAAATGGGTTACACACTTTAGAATATAATGAATGTGACGCATTCACGCATAGTATGTATATATTTCAATTTGTGCGCTTTAGAAACCTTAGAAATCAACATAAAAATAAATTCAAAAATTAATTTAGATAACAAGATTATAGCACCCTGTAGTCACCGTTATTGACAATGAAACGTCTACAATATCTACGATGGATGTGACTTGCCTATGAATTCTATGCATGTCAAACGCATAAAATATCCAACAGTTAAAAGTTGGTCTAGATAAAATGAAGTCTATGTAAAATGCTATCTACATAGAAGGAGGTCTGTGGCACGACAACGCCTGTCCGGGCCCATTAGTATATTATATAAGATGGATCCATAAATAGGTATAAATCATATGTTCTGACTTCACCTAAGGTATTTTAATGTAACATAATAAAATTATTTTTCTTTAATCAGTTTACCTTTTTTATGAAATCTTCAAACACGAGGGTTTTTAAAAATTTTGAATTCGCTGTCACTTCAAAAACATTTGTATGCTCTTAGGTCCTTTGAAAAACCCTTCTAAAGGGTAGCCCGGCATCATGACGTAAAGTCTTATTTAAAATTGTCATTATTTTCCTTCCCTTGCAGCACCCGAAAGCAGATCAGCATACAACAAATCGGCAAAGGAATGCAAGAGAATCATCAATAGGTCAAAATTCGAACACGACCTGCAGATCAGCAAAAAGCTGGCTGCCTGCCCGCATGGCAGCAGAGCATTCTGGTCGCTTGCGGGCTCAATAGGTCGAAATTTTTGCAAACCCAGTTTGCCACCTCTTACCAGACCTGACGGCTCACTAGCAAACACCGCCACCGAAAAGGCAAACCTTTTAGGGAAAATGTTTGCGGAAAACTCGACCCTCGACGACGGGGGTGCTGTTCCGCCGTCGGTTCCTCACTGCGGCTTCTATATGAAAAAGCTGAGGATCCGGCATCGGGATGTACTCCACGTCATACGGGGGCTCGATGTTAACAAAGCTAGTGGACCTGATGGAATACCTGCCCTGGTATTGCAGAGGTGTGCTGCGGAAATAGTTCCAGTTTTGACAAAGCTCTTCAAAATGTCCCTGAAGTGTGGCACTGTGCCCTCTGGTTGGAAAAAAGCGGTAATTCACCCTATTCCCAAGAAAGGTGACCGCTCCAACCCGGCCAACTACCGCCCCATAGCGATCACATCAGTTCTGTCCAAAGTGATGGAACGTGTGATCAACGACAAACTGCTCACATACCTCGAGAAGAACAAAATTATCAACGACCGTCAATACGGATTCCGGCGGAACCGCTCGTGCGGTGATCTTCTCGCTTATGTGACGCATGTTTGGGGGCGGTGCCTGGAACGTCACGGTGAGACCCAAACGGTCGCACTAGACATATCCAAGGCCTTTGACCGGGTCTGGCACCGAGGACTTGTCAACAAATTGCATTCTTACGGACTTCCCGCATCCCTGTGTACGTGGATTGCTGACTTTTTAAGGGATAGGTCGATTCAGGCGGTTGCTGACGGTTTCACCTCTTCCTCGCACTCCATAAATGCTGGCGTCCCACAGGGATCGGTTCTGTCTCCGACTTTGTTTTTGTTGCACATCAATGACCTTTTGACATGTGCACCGATTCACTGTTACGCGGATGACAGTACAGTTCATGATAGCTTTTTGTTTGACAAGCCCCCAAAGGGCACACAAACTCCAACGGCTCGGAGGGCTTTGAAGCAGAGAATGGACGGTTATCTCGAGAGTATTTCCTCCTGGGGTAAAAATAATCTCGTCGAATTTAATGTTTCAAAGACCCAATCCTGTCTGATTACGTCTAAAAGGGATCCAAATGATAATCTAGTCTCCTTCAACGGAAGCAATCTTCCGAACAGGCCTTCCATTGATATGCTTGGTGTAACTATAAGTGACCAGCTCAGGTACGGGGGCTCCATCGAAGCTAGAGTAAAGTTGGCCTCTCAGAAGCTGGGCGTACTGTACAGGGCCCGCAGATACTTTAATAGTACACAACTGCTCACCCTGTACAAATCGCAAGTGCGCCCTACTGTCGAATTTGGCAGCCATCTCTGGTCTGGAGCCCCAAAATACCTGAAAAAAACCCTTGACTCTGTGCAGAAACGGGCGGTCCGTTTGATAGATTCCCCAATCTTAACAAACGGACTGCAATCTTTAGAGCACAGGCGTCAGGTAGGTATGCTGTCCTTGTTCTATCGGTATTACAATGGAAGATGCTCTGAGGAACTAGCGTCATTGATCCCTTCGGCACCGGTGCGTAGTCGGGATACACGCCAAACGCGCGCCCAACATTTGTACACAGTTGACACTTGTCACATGAGAACGGGTCGCTTCTACGATTCGTTCTTAAGTTCAACAGCTCGGCTGTGGAACGAACTGCCGGCCTCTGTGTTTCCTCCCTCCTACAACATGGGACTCTTCAAGACCCATGTTCACTCCTTCCTCTCCACAAAAAGACCCTCCACACAGCATCCCCAAAGATGACATAGGCCCTGAGGGAAATTATTTTCTTCAGGGCCTCCTGTGTGGAGTAAATATAAAAAAAAAAAACCATCCTTTTGGGTAGGCTCAATACATTTTGTACAATATTTTTTTTGAAATTACGATGAAATTTTAAAAGGGGGAAACCTTAAAAGATGCTTTTAAAATGCTACCATTTGCTGCGCCTTGAATCCACACTTTGGCGTCAAGGAAAGGGGTAAAAATGTGGTCGTTCACCAACATTCAACAAATAAGGAACTCCAATGAAAAATGTAAATCATATAGATCAACATACTTTAACGCCAATTCTGAATATATAAATTTTAGTACATATATATATATAACATTTTACATAGAATTTTTACATCTAAACGTCTTAGTAGGTTGGTATCATTGAATTGGTAGTACATATTGATATTAAAAATGAGGGTTAATTTATAGGATATGCTCAGTAATAATTATTGTTAAGTAATAAAATTATAAAAAACTATTATTTTACAACTTATATAGATTATATTCATTGCAAAATTAAAACCTACAACCGAAATAATGATAATATATATTGTAAATGTTATTTTTGTTCTTTTATTTAAAGTTTTTAAATGGGTATTTAATTTTACTTTTATATTCAGTTGCTGTTTGAGAACTATTAATTAAATATGAAATAATGTACGGAATAGCCATTTTTTATTAGAAATATTGAAATCTAACCATAGAAACGCGGATCGTGACACTCAATTAATTATACGGAGAAGTTTAACAGAGTGCGGAATAGCAAAAAAAGGTGAGATGCCGATATTTTACAATGTATTCTTCAATCTAAAGCGATTAAATTTAAGAATAAAAAATATTACGAAATGCATTGCTGCAGACTATCGGCAAATTAATCGGAAAAACTTCGTTTTAAGTGACATCATAATTGACGCGCCACAGATTTGTTGCGTTTTGGCAGGCCTTTTAAAATTAAAAATGTTAAATATTTTTAAGTTAAAAATTACTAATAAAAATGTTTGTGGTGGTATTTAAGTAAGATGGTCAATATTGATTTTTTTAAATCATCACGTAAAAACATTACGTCAAAGCGTAAAAACAAAGATAAATACAAAAAAAAATGGTTGGACTTAGTATTCAACCTTCCTTCCCAGGAACTGGAGTCGACAACTCTGCGAACCTCACCAAATGCCGATCGTGTTAGACAAAAAACTTCTAGATCGATTATTGGAATGTATTCATGAATCTAAAAAACATTAAATATTCGAAAAGCTAAGTTAATATTACATAAATAAATATGAACCTTTTTTCCCTGCCTACTTATACAGCAATCCTGTTTATAGTCCAAAAAGTAAATTAAGATGAACACAAACAACAAAATTTGTAAAGAGATTATTAAATGTAGGTAGCTACAATGTGAAAGCGCGAAGCATTCAAATCGTGCGGTTGTCAGGGCAACGTGGAAACAAGTCGAACGTCAACGCTTTTCTCCTCTGACGGAAGGCGGGCATCGCACGTTTTTGAGGTGATACTTGGTATATTGCGTAGCGGTAAAATCAATTACGGGCCCACATTGTCCTGCACGTGGTCGCGGGATTCGATAGACGTAACCGGCAATGGACGATGAAGAGAAGCCGCCCCCGACTTTGGACGAGCAATTTTTCGAATTTGTAAACATCTACGACTCTCTCTATACGAGGAAGAATCTTACATTGAGACGATTGGATTTGTGGTTCAATCAAGCCAGGGTTTTTAACAGATCCCTAAAGATTACGGACACTGGACGTATTTTTAACAGATTTACGTGAGTTTGATAATATTATTAGTTTTGGTTAAAAATATGGAAAAATTATTCATACACACACCTAGGAAGAAAATAGGTATTATAATATATATTTATATTGTCCCGAACCCGGGGCAAAGGGTTATGGTAAACTTGTCTTTAAAAGAACAACCCTTAAATTCAACGTAAATATCTAATGGAGACAACTATTTAAGTCGAGGGTTTAAATAAACATGCACAAAATAGGTTTTTAGGGTGTTAGTTTGGGTTATTTCAATAATTTATGCGTGTTTCCTAACCTTCAAACTTAACATTGATTGAGAAAAAAATGGAACTTTATTGCATCTTTTATCGAGGTTATTTTCAATCGGCTGTACATATTATGTTACGAGTTTGGGAAAATATACAGAGAAGTGCGATACGGTTAATAGGCACATGTTATTTTAAAAACACTTAGATAATATTGAGAAACAACTATTTCAATAACCAGAAATGGAAAATAATGCATATTAAAAGCCATTTAATTTAAGAAAAACGGATGATCTTACGACTTTTCTTCTAACCACGCTTTAACATATAATATTTTAATTGTTTTAAGTGTACTTTTTCTTTAATACAATAACCCCACACAGGAGGCCTTAAAAATATTTTTCTCAAGGCATATGTCATATTTGAGGATGCTGTGTGGGGTGTCTTTCTTAAGGAAAGGAGGGAGAGGAAGTTGTGGGAAGGTAAACGGTATGAGAGTTGGGTAGGAATCTAGGGATCAGTGTGTCCAGGAGTGACGGACATATGAATATATCCCTGATCAAGGCGATGGGTCGAGAGACCAGTTGGAGAGGTGAAAGGGTCTCCCCAAACCAGCCTCTCCCGATCTGGCACTCCACGCAGCTGGTGGGCAGGCGCATCCTGAACACACCTCACCCGATGAACCCGGGCACCCCTGCTAAATCACCAAACGTAGCGAACCGGCGGTTCAAAACTTGTACACCTTTCACTATGAATTGTTTGTAGTAATATCAGGAATCGAAAATGTAATGTAATGTAAAAAGAAAAAAATAAATATAATTAGAAAACGATCTTAAAGGTAATACTTAAAAAAACATAGACTGACTGATACAGACCAAATATTCAACAGCTGTGACGTACTAGATATACGCCAATTATACGTTAAAACACTACTAAACTACATTTTTGACAAAAAAAAAAAATTTCAACATACACAAAATAACACTAACAGACCAGTTAGACAAGCGTACAAAGAAAACATAAAAACTCCGACAGTAAATTCAAGCTTTGGACAAAGACACTACCAATACCATGCAATAAAAGCATTGATGTATTTATACTAGATTATCCTTGTCTAGTTAAATCCATTTTAAAAATCACACCACATACCTTACGTCACAAATATGGAGATGAACTTAACAACCCAACTCTGTTTAAACTCCTTGTACAAACGTTCAAACTCGTAAGCAAAACCAAGGAACAGCGTTCATTTTGTTACCGAGTTGTTGTTGTAATTTGAATACAAAACCAAAAATACAACCTAGTGTTAAGACCGATTGTAGACATGACAAAATCAACTATTTTCGACACACACGAACTCTGTTGTTCATTTCCAAAACAATATTTTTTCTAACTAGAATTTATTTTAAAAACGTTTGCCTGAAAACAGTAAGATGGCGGTAATGTAAATCTTCGTTATAAAAGTTATGAATTTCAGTTACCAGATGGCACTATTTTTTTTGTATTATTTATTTAATTAGTTTATACTACGTTAGAATATAAACGAATATATACAAGGTAACATTTAATTTAATTGTATGTATTTTAATATTTTTACAGAAAGCCTGACATTTCATTTTATATTATTATTATTTCTTCATATATCTTTAGTCCTGATTTTCCATATTATGACATGTATGATGATGTATGTGCCAATTTCTTAATTATGTATATCTCTATTAAAAACATTTTGGCATTTGGTTTTACATAGTATTTTTATAGTGAATAGCTCACAAGAGTCCCAACTGCTCCGGTCTGGAGCCAGTGAGACTATGGCATCCCCAATTGGGGTATGTTGTTTGGCTGAAGGTAAGTGGGTAAGGGAAGGAGATGGGGAAGAGGAAGGTGGGGAAGTACCTGGCCATTTAGATCTAGTCACTAAACACGGCTAAAGCCATTTGGAGAAACGTTTCAATTCTGAATGGTGGTCTTACACCAAGGCGATACTGGGAGTATCTTCCACTCTGGAACGGCCGCATATATAGTATTTATTATTTTAATTAATCAATTGTGAAATAACACAAATCAATCAAATAAAATTTATTTGCGTACACAGGGTTCGAACCCGCGACCTTCGGAATGGGAGTCCAAAGCCTTACCACCCGGACTACGCCGGCCGGCATTGTCGGTCATTGCCGGTCAAAAAACAGAGAACCTGTGTTCGTTCTCCCTCGGTCAACAAAACCGTTTTCTAAGGCCCACAGAAATAAAAAAAACATTGCGGCTCCGACCGAATGTTTCAGTTTGTAGTATGTAGACCTCAGAACAGGTATAAAACTTATTGAGGACTATGGAAATGGAACAAAAATAAATACAAATAAACTTTTTCAAAGTAATATGTTTTAAAAAAAGAATCGGAATGTGGCCTGAAACGGCTTTAGCCGTATTAGGTGACCGAATCTGTATAGCCAGGTATTTTCCCATATTCCTCTTCCTAGCATCCCATATTTGTGTTGACATAAAAAAAGATAGTGCTATGTATTTGTCTTTGAGAAAGGAATGAAGGAACCGCAAACAACGCATAACGCTGCTTGCGGTTGCTTCGTACTAATATGTACTCTTTAAATTTTTCTACTTATTATGTGCTTAAATCTTTGTAATTAAGTTTTAAGTTTTGTATTTAAATACTGTCATTATTTTACATGTTTGCTTATGTGAATGTGCAAATGTGATTGCTGCAGACACATTAGTCTAGGGATATTTATAATTGTACTTTTTTATTTTGTAATCCATTATTAATGTTTTTATAAATATCCTGTTTGTGTCTCGAATAAATAAATAAAATAAAATAAAATAACATAAAAAACAAATTAAATATGAATATAATTACGTTGTGGAAGAAAAATTTTTTTTTTGAAGTTAAAAAAGGATGAAGGGGCCCCGAGACGTTCATTGCCTAGAGGCTCCGACATGCTTAATCCGGCCCTGCATGGAACAACTTAATTACTATAAAAGATATAGAAACATCTTCACTATTAGAATAGCTAAAGAATTGTACTATAAAGAAAAACTTGAAAAAAAATAACCCAAAGTAAATATGGAAAATATTAAAAGAAGTTACATACACACAAAAATACAAACAGAAAAATACTATTGAACATCTAAATATTAAATTAATAAATTAGATACCAATACAAGTACAGAAACTGTAGCAAATCATGTGAATAACTTGTTCGCAAGTATAGGAGAAGTTTTAGCGAACCGTAAAAATACAAAATACAAACACACTAACACAAACAAATAGATCAAACATCAATACACAACCGACGCAGCACAGATTTATACGCCAATTATACTGTAAAACACTACTAAACTACATTTTTGGCTTTTAAAACTTTGGCTTGTAGAGCATTGACAACATGGTCAGGTTCTCTAATTTTCGTACCGCGTTGAATTCGGCTATCCGCTAACTCTGGCAAAAGTGATTCGTCGAAAAACTTTGTCAGGCGTGGTAACACTTTTAGCTCAAATTAATTGTCAGGATATATTCTTATTACTTCTACTCCACTTTCAGAATAAATTATAATGTCACAGAAGTCCTTTCTTGTAATGAATAATTGTCCTTGAACTTGAAATGAATAATTATGTGACTTCTTCAACACAAGTATTCCATTCTGCACGGCAACGAAGATATTATCTTCCAGAGCTGCGTCAAAAATAGTTTTGTTTCCGATTGAGGGCAGACATTTTACTTCCACTATACCATTTTCTCCAACCAATCCATCTGGACTTGCCCCCAAGTATGGCCATTCCTTTCTCACAAAAATACCACATGGCGACACTTTTACCTTGTATCTTTCCTTGTACATTGTACAAGTCAATCGCAGTCTTTTCTTTGATTCTGCCATAGATTATGGCTTTGGTCATGAGGTCTCTCCTCAGAAGCAAATTCTTGACAGTATTGTGTCGGGGTGTAGAATTTCTTAATTTATATATAAATTCCTGTAATATCGAAAAATCTGTTTTTGAAAAAATAATAAAATACACAGATTTAGGAAATGAGTTCAAAAGAATTTGACATTCTCAGACTATAAAAATATTACCATTTGTAATTTCGGCTACTGGCATTATACCTAGCTCTCTTATAAAAAATTTAGGCGTATTAGATCTATCAAAAAATTTATATATAAAAATGAAAAAGTCAGTCATTTTAAATACATGTAGGATTACAAAATATTATCATATTATTGATATTTAATTTTTAAAAAATATGGTATAATATCGTATAATTTAATAATAATAATATTTTAATATATTTTAATTATAATATATATTTTAATAATTATCATATAATTTAATAAATAATAACTTAATAATATAATCGGTTTGAAAAATGAACAATAACCAAGACTCCGACCATGATAGCGCCATCTGTTGGGATATTTAAAAGAAGCTTTTAGTTCGATGTTCTACCGTATTAAAATTTTCAAATAGGCGCCACCAGACGGCCAATTTTAAAGGTAATTTAAAAATATAAGTTTTCTTTCTTAAATTATAGTATAAAAAATATTAAATTAACTTTAAAAAATGGAAAAATATAATACCAATAATTTATCGTTTAGTTTTGTTAAGTAAACGTATCCAAAGTTTTATAATCTGCATTTTAAAAACAAGAACAATTAGTGTTTATGAAAAAATTAAACTACGAACCTATTTTATTTATTTTTTAGTTTTTTTTTTCGTACGTTTAAAGAAAACCCCTTCAGGTATTTTTTGACGATATTCAGCCTTTAATAGTATTTTTTTAAACGCACGTATTACGGTCTGAAAAAGGTCATATTTTCGATTTGATTTTGATAATTACTAAGCCTATGTTAATTTAAAAAATGTATAAAAAAAATTTTACTTGTTGAAAACACTATCATTATCGATTTGCTTTATAATATTATCATTATTTTAAATTAATAAAAAACTACACTCGGCCTTAAAGGACCGGCCCGTTTGTCCAACATAAATAGCGTTGCATTCGTCACACTGGAGTTTATAAATGCCACTATTTTGTAATTTGAGTACCTTACTTTTTGAGTTTTTAAGAGATAGTGGCATTTAATAGTGGCATTTATAAACTCCATAATAGTGGCATTTATAATAGTGGCATTTATAAACTCCAGTGTGACGAATGCAACGCTGTTTATGTTGGACAAACGGGCCGGTCCTTTAACACTAGGTTCAAAGAACATATAAGATCTTTTAAAAATAATAATAAAATACAATCTCAATTTGCCAAACATCTCCTAGATGAAAATCACTCACTTAATGATAATAATAAACCAACTCCGTTACACGTACAAAATAAAGGCCGTAAACTTAATCTTTTAGAGCAGTTAGAAATTAACAAAAATTCTAATAATCCGAAAGCTATTCTAATTAATGAACAAACCAATATAATTCGTTCACCCCTACTAGATATCTTCAAACCTAGTGCAAATACGAGTGCACATTGAAGTACTTAATTATACTATTAAAATAACCCTATTAGTCATCGTTTGCGAATAACTAACATTAAGACATTCAGTCAAATTTAAACATTACACTAATTGGGGAAACTTTACTAGGGTAATAACCATCAATAATTTCTAACATTTTTACACAGAAATCAATTAAGAAATCAGTAATTGAAATTAAAATACCTACCTAGAAATAATATAAATGTATCGTCTGTAAGTGGGCTACCCACAGTTTGATAATGCCTTTAGAGGGCGAAACAGCTGTCACGCGTAATAATAATTACACAGCAGAACTTGTTTAAAAATAAACTGTTTTTATAAACCCAATAATAATATTATTGTATATATAAAAAAATAAAAAAATAAAATGGAGTTCTACAAATTAAACTTAATAACAATAAATAAAAATAAAAAATGTACACATATTTACTATTGAGTAGAAGTTTTATGAATTTACAAAATTATTTATATAAAATAGTATATAGTTTATCAGAGAAAGCATTTACTTTGTGGCTTGACACTTTAATCAAATGAAAAGTTATTTTGTTTTTAACGAGACAAGGGAGGGTGGGGGTTACATGGTAATAATATCAATTTATTTATGCCCATTAAATAAGCTTTTCCATTTTTACATTGTGTTTGTCTCCTTTTTTAATATAGGCACTACTTTACATATCTACGGAAAAAAATATGATTGTACCTTCCATCCCAAGGATTGGAGTGAACCGCGCCAACAAACTTGCCAAATGCATGCCGATCGGACCGAAATTTATTTCGTATATTAACTGCTGTAATGTCATACGATTTCAGAGAAATGCCTATTCGGTTTATTTTTGTAGTACCATTTTTGTGAAATATATAGATGGTGCTTAATCAAAGCTAGACAATAACAACCAGTAATTAAAATAATCTTTATCAGATTAAGCAACGATACCTAATTTGTGGGTATATTACATTCTGTCCTCCACACAGAATGCTCAAAGATTATAAAGGACCTGAAGGAAATTGCAGTCTAAACGTTTGGGATGAAAATGATTTGAGCACAAATGGCTTCCTGATAATGGTACGGTCAACGTGTTCCGATATCGTGATAATTAATGTATTCGAAATTTACTAACAATTTAACAGGAAACCTGTTTATTCATTCGTTAAGGGCCTGCAATCCCTTTTTTAAATAAATTTTAAAAACTCTGTTCCGACATCGTGATAATGAATGTATTCGAAATTTACTAAAAGTTCAACCAGAAACCTGTTCATTCGTTCGTTAAAGGCCTGCAATCCGCTTTTTTTAAAATAAATTAGCAAACACTCTTTTTTCCGTATTTGTAAATATTTATTTACTTATTTTGTAAGAAACAAACAGCTTTTATACAATATACAATGATAGATATAAATATACAAGTTAACTGAAGTCAAGCCACAGAAGTTTCTTATGTTAAAGTTCATCAGAAATGAAGTTTTAATATCTTGAAATTAATTTGGTGTTAAAGGAAGGGGAGAGGAAGAGGAAAATAGGAAGAGGATAGGAGATGCTCCCGATACATTCCATACTCTCATATTAATAATCGATCGTACGCATTACTTCATATCGATATTTCTTTAGGTTATTACCAAAAATGTCAATGCTGTAAAATTTTGTATTAGATTGTGTACATATGCGAGGAATTGGGGAAGTTTTTCGAATGTTATATATAATAAATATTACCTAGTTATTTTCGCAAAATTGAATCCGGATTGCTTATATCCATTTCTCATTTTTTTCTCGGTTTGTAGGGAAACCTAAGCAAAAATAAGACATTTTAAGAATAATTATCGGAATGTATATAGAACATATTTATTTCTGTACCTAACATTTTAAGCCTACATGAACGCTCCTTTTCATGTAACATATCTTCCACCACCTTCATCACCTCTACAGCAATAGTTTTAATAAAAAAAGGTAAGTGTAATATATATATATATATATATTACACTTACTATAAAATACTTTGTAATATATATTTTTTCAATGAAAAGAAAAATGTATATAAAATAGTAAACACAAAAAAAATTACTCAACGACGCGATTTTTTCATATAATTTAACACGCAAATAATTGTGCACTTAATACAACCCTGAATAGAGACAAAACTAAAAAATAACCAATACTTCTAAAGTTTTTTGCGCGCATCAAGTAAAAACGCGTGATTTTAACCAACACATCAATAATTATCATGTGTATTACTCTATGGGCAAGCTACTGTTGTTTATATGTATTCGTTAAAAGCGTATAACACACTGCATGACGTCATGATTGTGACTAGTTTGAAAGATGACGTCAGAAAATTTATTTGTTGTTAGTGAAATTCTATTAATTTCTGATATTTGTTAATGCGTTGCCTTCAATCTATCGATAAGGTACTTATATTTTTTTTATTCAGATAGCTGATTTCATTTTCTAAAATAAAGTCCGCGATAGGAACAATCTAAAATATTTGGAACTGGGTTATTTTTGTGATTGAAAAAATGAACTTGCCCAGCAAAGCTGACAAGCAAAATAGCTTAACTCTAGACCAACAAAAGGTAAAACGCAATGCACAGTGCCCATTTCGCATTGCGACACAATGCGTGCGCCTTTTCATAAATGTGCACGTGAACCAAACCAAAATTGTGTTGAGGTTATTTTTCAATGGTTACACGGCTTGTCTAGTTGTATTTAGTCTATGAATAAAAGCTTTCAACAGTTTAAAACTTGAAATTAAAATTGAGGAAAATAAAAATAAATTCACACACAAAATTACAAAATGGATTAAAGAACAAAAAAGACAATATTACCAAAATTTCATAGCATAAAATACAAATAAAACCTTCACGTAACACACAAAACCAATATAAACACACATCACTCACAAACACACAAGATTATTTTCAATGTACTATTGAAGTGAAACTTCTTTACTCGCGTTATGCAATTTCGAGGACCGGAGTAAAACCAACTCATGACCGTCATGAAAAACCGTGATCATTTCGCTATAGGAGCCTAGCCAATATTATATACCTACTTTAGGTCACTCTCCAAACGTTTCAATTCTGAATGGGGGTCTTACACCAGGGCGATACTGAGAGTTTATTGCACTCTGAAACGTACCGCAAATATACTATATATTATTTTAAATGAATACATTGTGAAACTTCACATTATTAATCAAATAAAATTTACTTGCGCACGCCGGGATTTAAACCCGCGACCTCCAACTAGTCAAGAGTCTTACCCCTCGACCACGGAGGCCGTCAAAGAACACAGAGGCAATGGTATTACATTACGATTTCTCGCAACTGTGTTTTCATATACAAGCCTGATGTACCACTTGAGAATCTTATATACAAGCCTGAAGTACCTCAACCTCTACTTGAGACTGCTTTGTACTTGATTACCTTAAAACAGCAGCTGATTTTGGGCTCTCTATAATTTTAGACTCACAATACTTTATTTGAAGGTGAGTTCATGGTAGAAACAATCATCAATTACGACATTATTAATTTATTAAACTCATATTTTATAATTATTATGCTCGCTCACTGCACATAACCTCAGAAACTCGAACGATTTATGCTCCTTTGACAGACCGCACCGCCTTACCGTTTTGAATGCGTGAAGAATGTTTGGAACTAAAATGTTAATGGGAACGCCCACTTTTCGAATATTTGAGGAAATTTTCGTCATAATGTTTGAAATAATGTTGTGGAAACGATCGCTAGAGACGCGGCTTTACAGTGGACTGTGAATTCAAACGTGTCCTGTAATGATTTAGCGGGCGCCGGGCTTGTATACGAAACCTGTACCCGGTGATTTATCCCTTCCTGAACCTCCTATCAGCATCCCTGAATGTAGGTAGTCATTCGAAATGAAAAATATTAAATAATAAACATCCGTCAAGATCACATTTTTTTAATACAATTGACTAAGAGCATTGTTTCATCGCACAATGTAAGGTTTTTTTTCCAGATGTGAAATAACCCAAATCGCAACCCACTTATATAAAATCGAAGGTTTTCCAGCATTCTCTAACAGGGGTATTCAAACATCGCTAGGGGGGTCGGACACATCCCCGGCGACATTCAGTCCAGCTCAAGCCGCGTCCGTGGTTGGAAATGCACACCCTCGCATCACCATTCCAATATTTACACATCGATATCCCATTCACTTGGTTAAACAATCAATGTCTGCTCTGAATACAAAATTTCAATTAAAATGGTTGCTGCTTTGCAAACACATACTATTATGTTTTTACAGCAGATATTGAAATGCAATCCAATGCTGTATTGATAGGCGAACAATACTAAAGTAATAATTAGATTAACATTATTATAAGTAGCTACAGGATTTTTACTCAAGCTGAATAGATAATGCGAACGTTGAGCCATATATAAATAACTCACATAATGTACAATCCAATATAAAATGTGACCGAAAACTCGTATTATAAGCGGGAACTTATGAACCGCATTTTAAAAGACATAAAAAAATTTTATATTCTGACAAGATTTACTCGAAAACGACAGCTGATATCAATAAAAGGTATGCAACAAATCAACTCCAAATGTGATGTAGATTTACCAGTTTCACGCTCATACTACGAGTTTCTGGACACAGTGCATATGCAGTTGGAGACGTAGCTACTGATATGACGAGTGATTGGATAATGCAAACTATTTTAAAATCAGATGCGAACCTGTAATATGTTTCAAACTTCGCAATTTTTTTTATAAACTATATTTATAGTGGAGTTGCGAATTGCTGGGAATTCTAGGTAAGGGTTGATAAAATAGAGATTTTTGTTCAGATAGGGACAACCCAAATAACTGTGCCCCACAGACATATGAATATATAGACTAGAAATTAAAGGTGAGGGGTAAAATCAACTGTTGAAGAACGAAGGGGGTAAAGCTGACTGTGATTCGTCAATAAATCAATCTGACAGTATATAGGCATCTCGCATTATAATATCACCATTTAGTTCTTAAAAGTAAAATCTGCTTTTGAATGAATAGACATTTTGACATGGGAGCGCAAATTACTCGCCACGTTATGAACAAATTTGCGAAGTCCAAATGTGGCAAAAAAAATTTCTTCTATTTTCAGAGTCGAATATTTTGTTTACGTATTTAGTTAAGACACTTTTATAAGTGTTCATAATTTACTTCCCAGTAACAACGATGCGCACACTTGAGAATCGCTACATTCGACCAATGTTGGCTCGATGTGATAGTATATGTTTCTACAACTAATTCATATATTATACGACGTGAATAAGCTTAAAATGATGCTTACATATGGAATGTAATACGACAATTGGGTTTATTCATATTTTCACAACTATTTTTACAAGTTTTCATATCACAAGCCACTATTTTGCCGTGTTATTTCATAAAATGCCTCGACCATAGCTCGACGCTAGTTCGAACAAGAATGATGACGTCACATTCTCAAGATTCACGGGAAGCCATACGCGAGCCCAGCCGGATCCAATGGAACCGGTATGGAGAGTGGGGAATAATACGCTTTTAATCACTTAGGGCAGGTCTACTAATATTCATATGTCTATGCTGTGCCCACTTCTTGCAATAATAATAATAATATATTTATAATTCGGGAAGTAAAGCATGTGCATTTTAAATAGACAAGTAAGGGAGAAATGTTCAATATTTATTCAAACAAGCAAAAAAATCATGTTTTTAAACTTGTTAGAACTCGTTTTGATACGTTTACCCTCTGTATCGAGGTGTAGTAAGCTTTTTTAGATTAGCTAATATTGTTTAAATAAATACTCAATTTCAACGATGCGGATTTTTCAATCTTTGACTATGGAATAAATGTCTCCAAATAGTTGCCTCCAAGAAACCCTTGAGCTGCTATCAACTGGCAAATAAATAATAAGGTAATCAAAAGTTTTTTTTTATATGAATAATGACGAAATTAAAATATCAAAAGGATCCGTCGGTCTCTAGCCAAAAGGGTGCCAATTGCTTTGGACTGTTGAACAAAGAATGAAATCTGCATCGATTATAACTCCTCAGGTTTTGTGAAAAGGATCGCAGGTTTGGCAACCGATCTGTGCCAAAATATTCGATGGCTGGCGATCGAACCAATGCACAATGGTTAACGTGTAAATATTGGAAGTGTCACACACCAAAACCATAGATATAAAATAAATAGATGGATCCACACATCAAGTTACAAAATGTTAACTTAAGAAAATTACAGTTTTATACACTTAAATATTTAAATTTGTTCTGGTTCTGTACTATGTCGGATATGTGGGTTAGGTTAGTCACATTAATCATGTATAATTTTGTCATAAATTAAAATAAGATAAAAATATTTTCTTGAATTCAATGTGCTGTTTGTGCGAAAAAGTTTTGAGATCCCTGCTGCAGGGCATCGCATCGCCATCTCCAGAGGGCACGCGCCGTTCTGAAATAGGGGCCTAAATACGTCACGTACCGCGAGCTTTTTCCGGAGCCTTCTACTTTGTTTGGTATTGGTGTGTTACGGTACACTTTTGTGTTACGCAACTCTGTGCCTAATTTTGGATGAGTACATATTGGGGGGATTTGTATTGCACACTTCAAACTGCTACATTGGAATACATATTTGTAACGGAAAATAATGTTATTTCTATTATCCCAATTCAAAAATAAAAAAAATCTTTTTTTCTCAATCCGTAAATTTAAGCTCCCAGAAAACCTTCCTAAACTAATCATTCACACTTGCTCACAAAATCTAGACACATCCCCACTATCTCTTAATAACAGTTGTGTATGCCCAATTCTCCAACCGACTAATGAAATAAAGTACCTAGGTATCATTATAGATAACCAATTACGTTGAGAGGCCCATATTAGCTCCATAACAAAGAGACTCCGGAAGTTATGCTATATTTTCTACTCTCTTCGATTAATCCTTGAAATTAAAACTTTAAGAAATGTTTATTTTCTATTTGAATCGATAACAATTTATGTCATTATAGGAGGATGGGGAGGTTGTATAGCATCCATTCTCTACCCTCTACTGACCGTTCAAAAACATGTGCTAAGGATCATCTTTAAATGTTTCTCTTTTCATCCATCAGAGCAGACATTCTAGACATTCGCCAACTATACATCAAGACAATTCTCTTCCATATCTGGAAAAATGGTTTGATAAACTCTACACAAAAATATATACATACACGCTACTCAACGCATATAAAATGCAAAAATCCTAAAACAAAAACTACCTTTTCATAGAGGCAATACTCATATATCGCATCTAAAATATTCAACGCACTAAATAATGACATCAAAAGATCAAGATCAATTACTCGATTTAAAACCGATGTCCAAAAATAGATATCTGAAAAGGGGCGAAATATCTTTAAGGAACATATGAATCTTTACCACCACTAAAAGTTTTCTTTAAGGAACATATGAATCTATACCACCACAAAAAGTTTTCTTTAAGGAACACACGAATCTATACCACCACAAATTTTTTTATTTAAGGAACACATGAATCTATACCACCACAAAAAGTTTTCTTTAAGGAACACATGAATCTATACCACCACAAAAAGTTTTCATGTTTAAATTGCAATAATGCAGAAAGACTTATTATTTTTTGCATTAATTATTAAAAATGGTTTGACACCGCTGATATGTTTCATATACTTTAGATCGCTTCAGTATTTGTTAAGAACAATACTGTGACAATATTTTTTTCACTTTAGTATTATTAGCCGGAGTTCGAACTTCGTTCGAATCTATACTTAAAATGCTGAAGAATAATCTATCCACATATGTCACTGTAAGTCGCACATACTCGTACTTATCAACAGTTTACCATATTTTTTTATATTTGCTTACCTAGTAACACATACCCACTTTGACGCGCTATGTGTTAATAATTATATTAAATTCTTTTTTTTTCTTTCTTTAAATTCCTTTACATTTTACTATGTCTTATTTTCTATAATTTATAAATGCTTTTATATTTCAATCTTCTGATATATTATTTCGAATTATTTTAATGTATTTTACATAAACACTAACTCGCACATATAAAATATCAACAGTTATTTTTTTCTTATTAGTACATTAATTTCTTAAATTATATTTAATTGTATATTACATAAATTATCTTAACCTGTGTAGTCCTTATTTTCTTTTAAATTATATAATTTTTATACTAATTTTAATTACTTCTTTATTTCATACTTAATTTATTATTTTAATCTACTGTATATATAATCGACAGCCACATCACGGGCACGTACCTAGTTTGGTGGTCTTAACGGTGACCGGATAAATCATCACAATGGTAATTCATCAAATCTTCAAAAAGTTATTTAAAGTCATGGAAAGTGATGAAACAAAAACTTTATTAACTGGGTTAAGTAGGTTAGGTTAGGTTAGGTTAGGTTAAAAAAATATCGTTTCTAATGACTTTATATCACTTTTTAAAAGTGTGTTGAATTGTCACTGTGTTGAGTTATCATGGAACCGGTCTTAACACACCCAAAACATTTAAAAAACCAAAAAAAATAAAGAAAAATTTAAAATATATACATATATATTTAAAATTCGTTGCTAGAAAGAATCGTAATACACATTTTAAAAATTGCGGATTTTAATATCATCTTCACAAAATACACAGAAATTATAGAATAACTGTAAGCGTATAAATATACAAATAAAACACCCCCATACACAAGCTCAATTTAATTATTTAAATTAACCAATCAGATTAACCACTTGAATTAAATTTTCAGGTTTTCGGTTTGCGATTTAATTAATAGCGTACCTCAAATTATTAAAACGGAACCATATAAATCCAATCCAATTATAAACTGTCTCTATACGTTAATATTTTAGTGTTGTGAATTTTTATATGATTGACCAATAAAATGACGACCTTCAAAACCTAAAAAATACACAACAATACAAGCAGTTCTCACAAAGTACAACTACTAAAGTTACTAAAAGGGAAGTAATATTTTGTAGGTGTGTATAAACATGGAATGGGTGTCGATAAGAACAATGAGAGAAAATGTTGCTATTCAATTCAAACTACTTTATTCAATTATAATGTTATTCTGTTATTCCAACTAATTTTATTTAATTCAAACTGAAAGCAAAACAGGAAAAAAGATGGACATATGATTAAAAAAAATATATTCACGAAATAATAAGTTTTCGGACATATTCGAACGAATACTATTTTTTTTTAAGTTATGAAGTTTTGTGAGGTTCGTGTTAAACAAATCGATGTCTATGCATAATCTTTAAACGTTCTCCAATTTCTTCTTATAAACACATTTTCAAGCTAATTGGTAATATATAATTTTCCCCTTATCCTAATTAAGAAGTGAGTTTTTCTTGCACTTTTTATTTAACATTTCCTTGTTAGTGTTTAGTTCTAATTAGTATGGATAATGATTCCCAATTATTTAATTTTTTCTGGCTCTTCAATAATTTGATTGTCTGTGTTTATTGTAATAATTCCGTTTTGTGCACCATGATTTTACTTTTAGTTACATTTAATTAAATTTATATTAAACCATTTAGATATTTCATGAAGTTAACTTTGCATTTTTTAAATTGAATCTTCAATATTTTATGCTACAATGTATAAAAGTGTGTCATCGTACTACTATGGTTGTTGATAACAACAAAATTATACACAACAACGATTTTTTTCTTTAACCATAATGATAACAGTTCCAGATAACATTATCATAATAATGGGGACGATAAAATATGGTTACGGGAGAGTGAAATTATTTTATGAAAATACAACAAAAAAACATATACGTCAATGTCTGCCTGTCAAATGAAATGGTTTCGTTCTAAAAAATATATAAAAATATACAAATAATATAAACAACAAAAATCCTATTTCCGTCTGCAGTATTTGTCACTCTTAGCCTTGGCCATAAAATGGCTACGCAACGATCGCATAACACAACCAACCTCTCCTCCAACTGGCTACACCCCACTCCTCCCCTGCGGCGAACCCTTCTATCGGTTGCTACGGCTTTTCCCAAATGTTATGTTTATTCGTTTTCTAAAGATTCCACCGAAAGCAGCAAACAACGGGACGGAAAACTAAAACGAAATAACGAGAACGGAAACTGTGACGGAATAAAATCCCATTTAAATTACGGATTATTTTCTTAATAAAGTCATCAAGAAACGACTGTAGTACTGAATTTAACCTCGGGAAAGGATTGAATTTCTAATTTATTTGTACACTATTTACTAATGATAATATTATTTAATAGCTGTTAGATTCATAAATAAACTGGCATAACGTAAACTTTATATTTTCTTATTGACTTACTTTATTTAGTATTTCATTGGATAAAACTCCTATCGAGCTATCAAGATCGGAATCCAAGTGCTAGCTGAATATTGACCTACGCTTTTCGTTAAAAGCTGTTCCTACTTCAAAATGCCACAAATATTGTGGTCGGTTTTTAAAAACTTCTTTCAAATGTTAATTTTCACATCATTCAGATCTTTTAATTTATAAGGTTTTCACAAACACTCACACATACATTACACACACACACCAATATAGTACACACGTCACATGGTAATTAAGGAATAAACATACCACTTAGCAGACATTACAAGGAAACATATCATAGGTACACAATATGAAGTATCTTATTCCTGTATATTGTTTCATCTCTGTAAGTCATGTACTTTTTGTTTTTTTAATATAAAAAATATAAAATATGAATTATTTCAATGTGACCGTTCATTAACTCAATAACTCCTCGGCTACATAGTTAATTTTTTTTCATGGTAAAATCGATGTTTAAAACACGCGTAAATAATGTTTTCATGTCAAATTATTATTTTAAACAATTGCAATGTAAGTAATTATTGTCTGCAACCATTGCTTTATTACTAACACATGTATGAAATCTGTAACCATTAAATGAATGATATTTGTAAGCATTATAATGCAAATTTAGCAAGTAATCAAAGTTGAAACATATAAACTAGTGAAAAATTAATCAAAATAATAGTGTATTTCGTGTTGACAGTGCGAAACAACTTTACATATTGCCCTGAAAAATTACGCATAACGAATTCACTGTCATTGTAAGCTATAACCACAGACAATTTATGTTTTTGAATTTTTGAAATCTTTTTGAATTTGTGAAGAGGTTTTTTTTTGTCATAGACAAATAAGTTAAATTAATTTTAACTCAATAAGGGGTATTTCTGAACAACTATAAGAAACCTACCTACAAACTAAGATATAAATCAACCAAAATGTCTAAAACTCGCAAGGTTTGCAGTGCAAAGAAAGATACATCTTCACCTTTAGCAACCACGTCTGGCCCTATTGATTCACCGTCGGCGCATCAGTCAATGATTAACATTGACACTGACTCATTAATCAATTTTTTTGAGTCGAAACTTGAAATCATGCGCACTGAAAACAAGAAAGCAATTGACGCTGTTCAGTTAAAATTAGATGCGCTATCTAACGAGTGGAAGGACCAATACACAAAAATTCTGGGATGTGTGAGCGTTCTCCAAGAAGAAAACTCAAACCTCCGGCAAGAAGTCCAGTCACTCCGAGATGCACAAGATGAGATGGAGCAGCGCAGCAGAATATGCAATGTAGACATCCATGGGATTCCCGAAGCAAAGGGCGAAAATTTGATGACATTAATAGAGAAAATAGGATCCAACATTAACGTCCCGCTTCCAAGTAGCTATGTGGTTTCTGCGCATCGCGTCGCTCGCGGCCACTCCTCGCCCTCCAACCGTCCGCGCAATATAGTCGTACAGCTATCCACAAAACGACTTCGTGATGATGTCATCGCTGCAGCAAGGACTCGCCGCGGCCTTACCACGGAACAATTAGGATTTGGTGCTCCCACCACCAATTTTTATATAAACGAGCACCTTACATTGAAAAATAAAATCCTATTTGCCAAAACACGAGCCGCCGGAAAAGCTAACGGCTTTAAATACATATGGGTGCGGAACGGCAGTATTCTGGCGAAGAGAAACGATCTCTCTCGGGTTTTCACCATTCGCCGTGAGGGAGACCTTCAAAAGATAATCACACATGATCAGCAAAACATGTGACTACAAACATGTTACTGCTGTCTTTGGTATCCGCTTTCTCACAGTATTCTGTATCCTGTAATTTGTTTCTTTCAAAGCTACTTTATATTTTTGTTTAGCGCGCAATATCCCTATAACTTTAAACCAATACCATGTTTCTCACATATTCATTCACATTCTAAAATGTCAACATATTTCACATTCATTGATCTAATAAGTAGTCTATGTTTTTTATGTAATTTCGAAGCCTCATATGCCCTGCATAATGTATCACTCGTGCGATTGTGGAATATGTCAAACGGCACTCCCACTCTGGTGAAATGATCTCATCATCATCTATAACCGTTTATTACCAGAACTGTGGTGGTATTAGGACCAAAACCCAGGAGCTACTAATTAATGTATTATCGAATAACTACGACGTTATAGTTATAGTTGAAACATGGCTTGTAGCAAATATAAATACTGCTGAATTCATAGATTCGCGTTACACGGTATTCCGACGTGACAGGGACCGTACACTCACTGGTAAAATGGATGGAGGCGGTGTTTTGGTAGCAGTGCGCAAGGAGCTTGCATCTTCCCGGCTCGATGACTGGGAAAATGGTCAAATCGAACAAATCTTCATTTCTATTCCGGTAAGGTCTTTCAATCTCATCATATGTGCAGTATACATACCTCCTGCCTCACAACCTACGGTCTATGATACGTTCTCCAAAAACCTGGAATCTGTATATTCATCACAACCAAATAATACTTTTTGTGTACTAGGAGATATGAATCTACCAACTCTGACTTGGTCATTTTCCGAAAACAGCAGTCAAGGTCTCGCCTCCTCAAATACGGCTGCATCGAAAACGTTGCTTCAAGCAATGTCATTGATGGACTTATTCCAATATAACTGTATACCTAACCATAATGAAAAATACTTAGACCTCGTATTCTACAGTCGTGAAACAAATGTTACACGTAGCAACAACCCTCTCATCTCAGAGGATAGACACCACCCAGCCCTTGAATTTGATATATCCTTCGTAATTCAACCAAAAATCAAAAACAAAATACAGCGTAGGCGCAATTTCAGGAAAGCTAATTATGCTCAGATTAATGAGGACATTAATTGTATTGATTGGTTATCTGAAATCGCAAATTTATCAGCCGAAAAAGCAGTAGATCGATTCTATTTAAAAATAAACAATGTAATTGATAAGCTTATTCCAGTATTGGCACGACGAAATGACAAATTCCCCATATGGTTTACTCCAGAACTTATTAGGTTATCAAGGAAAAAAGATAAAGTCTGGCTCAAATGGAAGACATATAAAGGTCTTTCTGATTATCGTGAATTTTCCTTCTTACGTGCTACATACAAAAAATTGACTTATGAAACCCGAAGGTTATTTTTTGACAACATCGAAAGTTCATTTCAAAATAACATCAAAAGCTTTTGGTCATACATATCCTCATTAAAATCGTCTGATGGATACCCTGCTGCAATGTCCTTCGAAGGGCGCAAATCTGACGATGCCCAGGAAATTTGTGATATGTTCTCTGAATTCTTTAAGTCAACATTTGAACCTTCCTCTATCAATGACCCAATTATTAACATTGACCAACTTGAGGAAGTTCAGGACTATGGACTTGCGCACATTCACACAATTAAACTAACGGAAAAAGAAGTGCACTCGAGTTTAAAATCGATGGACATAAACAAGGGTGCGGGTCACGATGGAATACCGGCGTTTTTCCTTAGATCTGCTGCGTCGTCACTGTGTGTGCCGCTTACCATAATATTTAATAAATGCCTGAGTGATGGAGTTTTCCCTGATAGGTGGAAGTTGGCATATATTATACCGGTCCACAAGGGTGACTCGCGTCAAAGAGTGGAAAACTATAGACCAATATCCATTCTCTCGGCGATCCCTAAACTATTGGAAAGACTTGTCCATAACAATATATATCCCCAGCTTGCTGCCAAAATTACTGAACAACAACACGGGTTTGTAAAAGGCAAATCTACCATGAGTAATTTACTTATTTACTCAAATTTCTTATTTACTAGTATGGATCGAGGCCACCAGGTAGATGCAATATATTGCGATTTCAAAAAAGCTTTTGACAAGGTTGACCACCTTATTCTTATCAAAAAAATTATGTACAACGGAATTAGAGGAAATTTATTACGTTGGTTTATCTCATATTTAACAAAAAGACAACAAGCCGTATCATTACGAGGACACACTTCTACATGGGAACCAGTTACTTCTGGCGTGCCTCAGGGGTCAATCCTGGGTCCGCTGTTGTTTATTCTTTTTATTAACACTGTTACTAAATGTTTCGTGCATTGTTTATATCTTTTGTACGCTGATGACATAAAAATATTTGCCATTGTTCGGAATCTAAACGATTGTCTGCTCATACAAAGCGACTTAGTAAGGTTCGAAACGGTTTGCAATGAAAACAAAATTTACCTAAGCTACAATAAATGTAAACAAATAAGTTTTACTAAAAACCACAACGCTATCAAACACAATTATTGTATTGGTAATTATTTACTCGAGCGCGTTTACTGTATAAGAGATCTAGGCGTTCTTTTTGATTCCAAACTCCACTTCGATGCGCACATTGATAATATTGTGAATAAAGCTTACAGCATGCTAGGATTTGTCATCAGAAACAGCCGTGAATTTCGAAAACCTGAAACATATCTTCTTCTTTACCACACTCTGGTCCGTTCTCAACTTGAATACTGCACCTCCATATGGAATCCACTTTACGATATCTATAAAGAAAATATTGAAAGTATTCAAAAGAAATTTCTGCGTTGCCTCAATTACAGAATGAGCGCACCCAAACGCGGGTACATAAATATGCTCTCGAGTTATAAAGTCTCCACTCTATCTAACCGGCGAACATACCTTGATCTCATGACTCTGTATAAAATCTGCAACAACGTTATTGACTGTCCCGACTTACTGAAATTAATAAACTTCAAAGTACCACCCAGAGTAACAAGGCTTAACGACTTATTCCACATTAGCAGGACGCGTACAAATGCTGGTGTCAGGGATCCAATCAGAAGAATGTGCGAATCACTTAATCAGAACCAAAACCTCAAGGACTCTGACTTATTCTTTGATACACGCACTACTTTTAGTAGAAAAATGAAGACTGTTTTCCTACAAAGTTCACAGTAAAAAACTTAGACATACTTGTTTAAATATGTATATATTTTTTAATTTCTGTTTAACATTGTTTATCTATTTATATATATATATATATATTTTTTTTTTGTTTTACTCTCTAAATTTTTTCAAAAATAATTTGTAAATTCTTATAAGGATATTGCGCATTTCTTTCATATCTCTATTTGTAAAATAATATTCTTATGTATATATTTTTCCCCTATTTATAAGTCAAAATATTTGTAAATGTTTTTAACTGCTGTTTAAGTTAATTCGTGAGAAATAGTTTGGATGCAGGTAAATTCTCTAGTTGATGTTTTGTATATTCTTGTCAATTGACATCTGTATCTGTTTTTTCTCCTAAATAAAAAAAAAAAAAAAAAAAAAAAAAAAAAAAAAAAGACCCTGAATAAAATTGTAAAATAATAAAGTGAAAAAAAATTTCCTACGTAAAATATTCCACAGTAAACTGGTGTTTCTTGACTAAGTCATGGGACCGCTTCCAATTAATTTCTAAATTGGTAGATAGATTTACAACTGTTCCGATCATCATATAAAAGGTACAATATTTCCTGAAAAGCTGACGAAAAAATAAAAACATCGTTCCGTATCATAAGCACGTGTGTTGAATTACTGTTAATCCTTGGTGCTTTGGGGAATTGCGAGATTATATTATTATAGGTAGACGTGGTTCGAAAAATTCTTTTGAGAAAATCGGGTTTATTTGTTAAAGAAAATCACATTATTTTATTTACTTTTAGTAACTTAGTACTGGTACTGGTTAGGTCGGGCTCTCGGGACAGCCTGACGTGTTTTTCGTTGGTCTCGCTATCCTTCCCTAATTTATAGGGATATTTAATATATTCCGCCGTTAAAAGTACACGTAAATGTGCCTAATTGTCTGTCAGTTACGTAAGTGCAGTTATAATAATTGTACGGTGACAGGTGTGGAAGAATGACGAGTTTTAAGAATAATTAGCAATATTGTTTATCCCAACGGATAGTGTAAATGTAGTGTTAGTGAGCCCGAGTCCGGAATTTTTACCAGATGTGGACATCTCATCGGCGGTCGTAGCAACCTACCCGTGTCTCTTGTCACCCCGTACCGATACGTCAACCCCCGGTGCCGCAAAAAAAACAATGCAGTGTCAGTGAGCCCGAGTTTGGCATTTAGTAATTTTTACCAGATGTGGAGACCTTATCGGCCGTCGCATACCGATATTTCAACCCCCGCACCGGCGCCGTTATAGACGTCTGTCGGCCATATGACCTGTCCGTGGTTCGGTCACTGAATCGCCCACGACCATCGCCCTTACAAGATGACCCGTACAAGACAATAATCTGGCAATTTCTACACCCCCGCTGCACCGCCCCCGTGCCCCGTGTCTTCTGCCAATATGAACTATTACAAACAATTATGCAGTGAATAGTTTATTGTTATAGTGATACGATACTTTTTGTTTTTAGAATTAAGTTTTTTCATTTGGACATCTGGAACAGTTTTGATAGCGTTAGGATTAAGTTAAATATTATATTAATTTGTATGTTAGTGATTTATACCTAAGTATCAGTATGTTAGACTAGATAAGCAGTTCGTAGAAGGGAATGGCCGACACAGGTGTCGATGAGGCTCGCTATCCATCACATCGCCAACCCTTCTGTGGCGCGAAGAGGAGGAAGGAACTCGAACAATGTCGAATTGGTACGTGGAATATTAGAGGAGGTATGGAAAGAAAGATGAATGAATTGTCTGACACAATGGTTAGCAAATGTTTGGACATACTTTGTGTATCAGAGAGTATGAAAAAAGGGAGCGGTACAATGCAGCATAATGATAGGCTCGTCATTTGGTCTGGGAGACCAGATACGGAGAGAGCGTGTCAGGGTGTTGCAGCGCTACTGTCTCCCAGAATGATTGAATGTATGTTGCAGTATGAATGTGTAAGTCCGAGAATAATTTGGATCAGGTTCAAAATCGGTTTGACAAGGGTGTTTCTTGTTGTTTGTTATGCCCCTGTCAATTCTGAGAGTGACGAAGAGAAAGATGATTTTTGGACTGGTGTGAATGATGTGATGAGACTGAAAAATATTAATGAAAGGATTATAATGGCAGGCGATTTCAATGGGTGGGTAGGAATTAGACGTGACGGATTTGAATCGGCCTAAGGTATGTTTGGGGATAAAAGAACGAATGACAAGGGGAACAGAATACTTGAAGTATGTTTAGAGTGGAACCTGTTTGTGTCCAATACTTTTTTCGATCATAAACATAAAAGTTTTTTTTTTTTTTTTTAAATATTTTATAACTGACACCACGCGCAGAAATCATAACAATCGGTATTTGTAAATATAAATTAAATATGTATGTTAGTCGTAAATCTCTAGTTTAAGCCGTAATTGTAAGTCGTTTTGTAGCGGTATTGTGTAAAAATACCCACTTGGTCATAAAAATATGTATAGCTTAAGTCATTAGTTAAAAGTCTTAGTTGTAAATCACTCGACATTAGTCTTAGTTATGCATCTCTCTCTATCTATGAAACTTAGTTATAAACCAAAAGTAATAAATTCTAAGTGATCAATTCATAAATTAAGTTGTTAAGCGCCCTTGAGGTGATTTTCTCACGAAAACGGCGCTATATAAATAATCCAATCATTATTATTATTATTATTATCCACCAATATACGTGAGAAAGACGAAATGAGAGGTCAATTATCGATTTTGTAGTAATTGACTCTAGGTTGAGAGCTGTTACCGAGGACACGAGAGTTTTCAGAGGGGCAGAGGTTGAAACTGACCACTTTTTGGTGGTGTCGAGAGTAAACCTCTTTCGCGGTTGGCGCTCTAGAGTGAAAACGGTACTAACTCCAACAAGATTCAAAATAGAAAAACTAAAAAACGATAATGAGAGAAGTAAGTATGTGAATTGTGCAGAGATGAGATTGAATGAGAAGAAAATGGACGGTCTAAGCATAGACAAAACATGGAACCACATAAATGTGAATCTTTGTGAATCTGCTAGAGAGGTTTGTGGAATAAGTACGCAAGGTAGGAAGAAAGGTGATGCATGGTGGGATGATGAGATTAAAGCACTGGTCTCAGAGAAGAAGAAAGCATGGTTATGTCTGATTGCGGCTGGCAGTGCTTCCAGCGAAGAGAAGGATCGAGCGAAAGAAGTATATAAGGAATGGAAGAAAAAAGTAAGAGTTGGAGTGAAAGAACGAAAGAAACGCCTGGAAGAGGAAGAAGGAATGAAAATGACAAACCATTTCCAAGAAAACATTAAGTTGTTTTGGAAGGAAGTCAAAAGGTCCCGGTGTGGCCCAGAAACCGGAAGCATGAAAGTGATAAAATCGAAAGATGGAAAAATGTTGAAGAATGAGGAAAAACTTAAAGAGAGATGGATGAAGTATTTCGAGGAAGTCTTTGAAAGCGAAGTGAGTTACAGTGATTCTAGCGGCGAATCAGATATGAATGATGATGGACTGAATGTTACCGAAATTAGCATAGATGAGATAGAAAGATCAATTAAGTGTATGAAAAATGGTAAGGCTGTCGGTTTCGACAATATTGCTGCTGAATATTTTAAATGAGGTAGCCGTATAATTCTCATATGGTTGTGCAATCTTTTTAACCAATGTTTAAAGGAAGGTTACACGCCTTTAGATTGGAGAAGGGCAGTGATCATGCCATTATACAAAGGTAAAGGGTCACGTATGGAATGTGGGAATCATAGGGCTATTAGCCTGCTAAGTTCAGTTGGCAAGCTGTATGGTAGAATTTTGATTGAAAGGGTAAGAAAGGAAACAAAGGATAAAATATGGGATGTGCAAGGTGCCTTTATGAGTGGAAGGGGGTGCATGGACCAGATCTTCTCTTTGCGTATGCTCACCGAGAAGTTTCTGGCAAAAACCAGAAACTTTTCTGTGCTTTTGTAGATCTACAAAAAGCATACGACCGAGTCGACAGGAAAAAGCTATGGAAGGTGTTGTCCAAGTATGGAGTGAATGCGAATCTGACTCAGAGGCAATTGCGTCTCTATATGAAGAAAGCGTTGCATGTGTTAGGGTGAACGGTGGTTTTACGGGGTGGTTTGATATCACAAAGGGTGTTAAACAAGGCTGCGTAATGTCACCGTGGTTATTCAATCTATACATGGATAATTGTATGCAAGAATTGAAAGAGGTGGGATTGGGCGCGAATTTGAGTAATCTGAAAGTATGTTGCCTGTTGTATGCTGATGATGCGGTACTGATTGCCAATAGTATGGATGATCTGCAGTCTCTCGTGTCTAGGATGAACGAAGTATGCGTGAAGAATGAGTTAATGATGAATGTAAGTAAGTCTAAAGTAATGGTGTTTGAAAGAGAAAGTACGAAAACAGTGTGCAATATAGCTGTGAATGAGGAATACTTGGAGCAGGTGGATGAATTTGTGTATTTAGGAAGCATGTTTACGAGAGATGGGAAGGCTGACAGAGATATTGAAAGAAGAGTAAATGCAGGTAACTCCATTAATGGAGGACTGAACGCAGTTGGCGCTAACAAAAAAATGTCCAAAGAAGCGAAGTTAGCAGTCCACAATGGAGTGCTGGTACCTACCCTGATGTATGGAAGTGAGGCATGGAACTGGCAAAGAAAGGATGAAAGTAGATTGAATGCTGTTGAAATGAGATCCCTGAGGCGTATGTGTGGTAAAACCATGTATGATCGTGTGAGGAATGTGGATATCCGCAAAGAGTGCAAGGCTGATGTAAGCGTAATGAGTAAGATCAAGAAAGGGACGCTTAGATGGTTTGGGCATGTAGAGCGAATGAGCGAAGAAAGGAGTGTAAGGAGAATATACGATGCAAATGTGAATGGTAGCAGAAGTCTGGGACGCCCGAGGAAGACATGGCATGACCAAGTGAATCAGATACTTGAGTCGGGCCATATCAAGAGTCAGAACAATAGAAGAGTATGTATGAGACGATGTATGAATGTGAATGAGGCAAGGAGTGTGTGCCAAGACCGAGTTGTTTGGCGGTCCGTCCTCTCTGCCTACCCCTGCGGGGAAACGGCGTGATGGTTAGTTAGTTAGTTAGTTAGTTTTAGTACATTACAAAATAGTAACAAGAACATTTTTAATGAATTATTTCCAGTGACTATATAAAACTCATTTCGGGAAAGTAATATAAATTAACATTAATAAAATAATTAACTGATTTTTATTTAGAAACTAGTTGTACCCCGCCATGCGTTGCTGTGGCTCAGTCTGTGAAACAATAGCGCTAGGGATATAAAAACACATAGTTATTTGAATGCAATGTTGCGTCAAAATTTCAAAGCAATCCGTGAAAAACATTCGGAGATTCGAGATTTTGCACAAATGAACATTAACATTTTTATTTATATAGATTTAAGATTTATAAGTTATAAATGATTCAATTATCGCTCCCAGGAATAATTTAGTTTTCATAAGAGTACTTGTTCTGATGAATATGGAAAAATAAATTATGCTCCAGGTAGTTATTTCGCTTGTGGTACCTAATTACGTTATTTTCTTCTTCTCGTCATTTGAAATATAATCGATTGCATTTAGAATTCAAGTAGTGTTTTGGATGAACAGATTTTTCTAAATCTTCGCTTGCGGCACAAATCTATTTTGGTCAACCCGGCGTAATAAATCTTCCAGATTCTTGGTCATAAATAATGTTTTTGTTTTTCTTTGCGATGTTTGCATTTTCATCCACTTCTTTCGTGCTTTTGCATAAAGATATATTACTAAAGCTACGTTTGGGGCGCAAACAAAGTTTTATTTACGCGACGCAGTAAAATCCCTTTTAAATTGTCTTAAAATAGCTTGTTTGCTTTTTTTAATGTAGCTTCTATAACATAGATCAGGCATCGATGTTATGGCGTTAATATGATAATAATTTAATATGGTTTTATGTACATACTATTTTACTCAAGTTATTGATACCTATAAAGTTTGACAATTATTGGTGAAGCTCTCAAATGCGATCCTTGCCATATCCAGTGGTGTATTTTATTTTACTCGAGTTATTGATACCTATAAAGTGTTGACAATTGTTCGTGAAGGTCTCAAATCCGATCCTTGCCATATTCAATGGTGTACTTCATTTTTGTTTCGATTTATGGTTTTTACTATCACATATTTATTTGAAACCAATCTAATTAGTATAAATATATTAAAACCAAAGTAATATTAATATTTTAAAACCAATCTAACTAGTAGGCATATTACTTAATGTAAGCTCTTTGAATCTCTAAAAGTAAACAATTCGGGTCTACTTTCCATTCATCGATTACAGAATTATTGCTGTATATCCCATTAAAAATATTATTTTTATCTCTGGGTTTTAGATATCCACATTTACTACATCCTTGGAATCCCATACCTACATTCCACTAAACATCGCGTGCAAACGTATATTATATTCCATAAATATGTGATGGATTTCATAAATTGTTTACACTTGTTTACTCATCGAATTGGTACAAAAAGTTATCGGTTTCAAAGGGGGGGAAGACACCGTAAGATATAAATTAGTTTATAATGAGATATCTGGTTTTCTAGGAATAGATATTTTCACAAATCGTTAAAGTGTTCCGCCGCAACAAATGTATAAAACCATATTTTATTAAAATGGTGATGAAGGCACGTCTCTGAGATTTCTGATTTTGTAAATACGAGAACGTGGTTCGAGTATTATTTAGACAAAGCCAATGTGTCAAGGTATACTTTTCTGTTTATGAAAACTTTGCGAGTCACAAGTCACAACCATGCACTATAGTAGAAAACTGTTTGTGTGTTCCACTATAATAAACGGCGGGCTCTGGAGTCATGATATTTTCATACAAAATTGTCTGAACTTTTTAAATCAAACATCATCATCAATACCTCAAGAAATATAGATTTCAATCTCCAAAATTTGTATCATATCAATAAATAATGCTGATGAAAAAAGAGTTAAGTAGTTGATCCCGTGAAGTCGGTTAAGTACTTTAAATGTAGACACTGGTTTTTTATGTAATTTATTTCCGTAGCGTTCATCAGAATGCTGTTTACTAGGCCTAGTGATGAAACCTAATAAGCATGATTTCATGCATGTAAAAATATATAGAAAGCTTTCGAGCAGGATATTATAAAATTATTAATACCATGTGTATTTAACGGACCACAGATAAATTTAAAAAAAAGATTAAATGGCTGTACAAATAAAGTTTACGGTGAAATTTCTAAAATAATTAATTGATAGTACAAATAGAAGTTTTTAAAATTATTTTATTATTTTGGATTTTCGAAAAAGAGAAAATAACAATAAACCATTTTTAATTACGTATTCGCTGGTCCGTTGTTCTTATATAAAGCAAACCTAGAGACATTTATTTACCTATGTAAAAGAAACTGTTAAAAAGTTTTACAAATTACTACTTTCTCCGAATTTGTTAAGTGATCAAAATAATTGCAGTCATTTTCAGAACGCTTCCGAGAATCTTTTGCGGAAATTCAGTAAAATTGCAAAGTGTTATAAAATATTTATGAGTATTTCATTTGTAAATTACGTTTTATTTCTCGATTTTAGGTATTTCAGTTTTGCAAAAAGGATTACTAGAATATAATAGACACCTTCCAATCTTTTTTTAGTGGTTCACTTTCACTCAACAGACTAAATGTTCTACCGGCCAATCCAAATTATATGTTATTACTTACAGAATCACATACTGATCTCTGCAGGTGATTAAAAGATGTTCTAGCGAACGAACGATTTTTTAACCCTAATAATTTTGATATGTTTACAGTATTTTCAGTAACGGCTGATTGAACAGATTGATGTGATTTTCAGTCAGTGGAGACGCTTGCTAAGCTTTTTATGAATAGAAAAATATACGTGAATATAAAAAATCTCCTTCGATGTTTTCGATATTTGCGTCCTACATAGATAAATGTGTTAAGCTGTAAGTTCGGTACGTTAAGTTTCCAAATCAAAAATGCTGGGGTACTTATTTTAAGTAACATAGGTAGTATATCTATGTTAGTGTCAACAAAAATGTTAAACCTATGTTTTTGACTATTTATTATTTATTTTGCAGAAAGTGGTCGATTACATTCGAAGAGTTTGAAAAGTTCTTGGCAGTACTGTGTATAGAACAGAACCTGAACTTAGAAGCTTTGGTAGAAGAACTTGTCTTGTGCGGAGAGCCGGGCTCTAAGAATGTTGTTGAGCCACCTCAGTACAAATTGCTAATGCTGGAAGAACTAAAGAAGTGCAAACCAGCTGATGAGTGATAATTTTGAAAATTAAAAAAAATAATATCATTGTTGATCTCGCGTTGAATTCCGAAATGCGTACCAAAAAAAAATATTTTTAAATATGTTATTTTATTTCATCGTGTATATTTTTGCATTAATGCAAGAGATGGAGAGGTTTTGAATATATCTAAAAGATCTGCATAGGTATTGGCAGTTCGATGAAGACGCGCTAATGGTAAGTTATATGAATAGTTGGTGCTGTACTTGACACAGTGAAAAAGATGGTGGAGTCGAGTAAGTCCAACAGGGACACAGATATTTATAGCAATTAACATTTTAATGCAGTCTATGAGTATAAGTACAAGAATTTTATTAATCGCTATCCTCTATGAAAATATACGTAGTTTCAGTTTAGACATTAATGTTTTGTACCTGATAAAATTTAGTTTGTCTCAACTTGTAATGAACATTATATCTAAGAAACCTATTTAGCATTTTCTCCAAGTTGTGTAGAACATACAAAAGAAACGTTAAATAGCTGCGATCTCTCCGAGGAAGAAGCAAAAGAGTTTCATTGACTCAATGTTGTTACGAAACCAAAAATTTGCATGACTTTATAGCTACTAATCTTCTATTCTATTCTATCGCGGTGATTATATTTATTTAGATGAAAGTACAACAGAAAGTACAGATGAAAGTACAACATTTAAACATTGCTTAGTCTAAAAAAGCTTTAGGTCATCAGCAAATAAAATTGATTCAACATCATGGAAACGCAAAAGTAAATCCTTTATAAATATAATGAAGAGAAGTAGGCCGAAATGAGAGCCTTGAGGCACTCCAGATGTTACCGTTTGTCCGAAACATTATTATTCTATTTTCCATAAGATTATGGTTACAGAGGTAACTGCTCAGCCATTTTAAGGACGATCTATATATATCAAGGGATTTTAGTTTCGCGAGATGGATATTAATATATGTTTTTCCAAAGCTAAAGAAAATCAGAAATTGAGAAATCATTGCATATTAAAACTTCTTATGAATTAGACATGAAAGCTGCATACATACAGTTATTATGCAAGTTACAAAACCATGATATTTTGGAGTAATAATATGTCTGAACTAAAACATATCATTAAAAATACTTTTAAACATTTTGGGGGTGGTGTACAGTATATATTAATATATAATTCAAAACGCATTTTTTATCACCCCATTTAAATATATAGGTTGTCCGGGTAGTTTCTAGGTAAAAAAAGTTGAAAAAAGTTTTGTTTGTGTGGGACAATAAATATTCTTCTATGGAAAAATATATTAGCATGGGAAAAAAAGTTGCAATTTCCAAAAAGTTATTTATGTTTTTAACTTCTACCATCATGTATAATCACCTCCCGAAGTTTACACCCGAACACTCTGTATGTTAATTATTTAGGTAAGTAAAAAAATATGGTATTTTTTAACTAAATTTTATGTCACCTATTCTTAGTATTGACCACCACTAGAATCGTGGCAACATGTTGCTTGAAATGGATTTGTTAGCCATTTTGGTGACCGTATTAGAATAGCCTTCCTGCTTACCATTCTACAAATACTTTCCAAAATTACAAAATCCGACGTGCGCAAGTAAATTTTATTTTATAAGTTTTTGTTCTTTCACAATTAATTTATTACAAATAATATAACACCTATAGTAGATACTTTCATTATCTCCCTGGTGAAAGTCCACCATTCAGAATCGAAACGTTGCTTTTAATGGCTTTAAATGTGTTTGGTGACCAGATCTGAATAGCTAAGTATTTCTCGCTATCTTCTTTGCCATATTCCTCCCCATATCACTACCTTCAGCTTTACAACATACCCTAATTGGGTATGCCATGACCTGAATAGCTACGACGGTTAAGAGTATTAGGGACTCTTACCAAAACCTCCTGGATGTGATCAAGAAGGCTTTGCTCTTACGCGGTACTGTCATAAAAAGTCAGGTACTTCCCAATCTACATATTCCCCAGTTCCTTCCCTCCCCCTCCCTTTAGCCTTATGACGTACTTAAATTGGGGAAGACGTAGTTCCACTGGATCCGGTCAATTATTGGGACTATAGTGTGTAACACCTCGTCTTGTTGGTTATAGCCATGATTGTGTAATAGGCGCCGCGTCCGATCCCATGAACTTTCGTTTGATTGCATCGGAAATAGCCGCGCCATCGATCGAGAATAGTCATTATTCGTGTAAACATGGATTTATTACTTTCGGGCCAGATAAATACTGACCAAAGCTATTATTTACCGGAATGTACGGGGAGCGATTCTAATTCTTAATCTCTTATTATTCTTTTTCTGCTGTTAAACTTCTCATCAAAATAATCACTCAATTGAACGACCGGCCTGCTCACGAGGTCACCGTAGGAACTTAAAATACCATTGATAAGAATGTGGAACTTGATGCCATTTTAACTCGTTACCCAAAAAAGAAGAGACGAATACCATAATGCTGCAATTAATAGGTATTTAGTAAAAATATTTTAACATTTAGAGGTAGTAAACACGAGCGTGTACGTGTGTTTTATTTTATTTTATTTATTTTTTAACTACTTTGATTTTTTATATTAAAGGTTGGGGAATATTTTAAGAATGTCTTTATTATGATTAAAAATATATAAAAAGCGTCTAGTTCCGCAAGGTAAGTTGAAAGGTGATAATATTACAGATATTTGCATGTTGCAAGAATATTCGAAGAATATTATAAAACTTTAAAAATAAAGATCACAAATAAAATAGCATAAATATTTCTATCAGAACAGACTCTTTTAAATACACATTTCTTTGAACTACATACCTAATAATTAATTTTCAGAAAATAATAATGTTTTTCGCTAAGCGAAAGCGAATAAAAACTTTTATTATTATTCTCGGAAACTTGCGGAGAGGACGGAAGAAGGAATGCATTATTTCCTATTGTCATTTCATATTATTTTAAAAGAGAGTGATTTCTCCACCCTCGGAGCTCAGAGTATCGATTCTCCAACCCAGGCCGCTCGCAATCGCCTTCGAAAGTACATAGATTGGTCCCCATTCTTATTCTTGAGTCTACATAATTATATACGCCAAACGTCAAAAGTCATTCCACTCGTTGTTCGAGTGGAATGACTTCGTCGAGAATCGAGGCCCTGATTGGGTTGTGAGGGGGAGGTAGAAATAAAAATTATAGACTTTTTGCAGAGGACACATCTTCTATTTCTAGCTCAAATACTAAAGAATATAGAAATTAAATGATGTAAATAATAAAAAAACTTAATTAATAATAAACATGCAAGATATTATATCGTTTTATTGTGTGATCATTTGATTTAGGTTGTTCTCCATAGAGCCTACCAATTGGAACTTATTGTTCGCTGATCTACATTCAAGTGAAGACGGTGCCTAATGCACCACTTGCATGATGATATTTTATCAGTTCAGATCGGGTTTTTAATTTCTAACGTATTCTATATTTTAATAAGTTTCATTAAATTAAATTAAGTAAAGTGAAAAATTAAGAAAGGTCAAAAAACCAACACGAAATTATTATCCCATATTCACATTTGATCAAGTATTTCAATTGGTTGAGTATAATGTTGTATGTATGTTTGTTTCCCAGATGGCCTTTACTGCAACTCAACGTACGACACATACCTGTGCTGGGGGCCCACGCTGGCCGGCACCTATGCATCGCAGAACTGCCCACCCGCCCGCCTCAGCGACACCTCAAGTAAGGACAACAAACAAACAAAACTTAACTTGTACGGTTCTATGATAAAACAGAACATCGACAAAACGGAACACTGAAGAAAAGTTAATTAACCTAACCCATCAATTGATAGTGTTCTATTTTGTCCGTTTACCTTACCCTTACATCATACATACATATATATACATTCTAGATAGAAAGAAAAAATAAAAGTTGAAATACATTTAGATAAATTTTCTTCTTCAACTAGAAATTCATATTTGTACAAGTTTTAAAGATAGGATAGAATATACAGAATAGTTTTATTTTCACTCTGATCTTGAGGCAAAATCAAGTATTTTCTCAAAATTAACTAACTCCACTTCCCGAAACAACTTAATTGAGGCTCCTTTCATATCGACAATAATTGTTGTATGTATTTTATCGTATTTATATTATATTACTATACAGGGTGTATCGGCACTAACCCGACAAACTTTAACCAGCTATTCCTTAGCACATTTGGAGTAAAAAATGTTATGGGCACTTTGCTGTCCGGTAGCATTTTTTTTTCAATTAAAAACAAAAAAATTTAAAATTTCCACACTACATCACTGTCATTGGCATTGCGTTTCGTGTTAAACAGCTGTTATAAGCAAGTATGTCAAAAAGCGTCTTCGCTCTTTCGCACACACTAAATAATAATAGTTAAAAATGAGACGAATGGTGCCGTGCTATTTCGTTGTGACTGTAAACGTGCGCCAATATAGGTACACACGTGCATTATTCAACGGAATTCGAATAAAATAATTGCCAGATGGGTTTTCAAACTTTGTCAAAGGGTAAAACAGTGGTGACATGTGGTGAAAATATGAATAGTAAAATTTTTATTAAAAAAAAAACGTTACCGGACAGCAAAGTGCACATAAGATTTTTTACTCCAAATATGCTAAGGAATAGCTGGTTAAAGTTTGTCGGGTACGTGCCGATACACCCTGTATAGGTATATTAAATGTATATTATGAGTTATGTCGCCAATTCTCGTATGCCCCTGACAGCGAAATGAATTGATTATCTTTTCAAGAAAGAATTTCTATATTTGTTTTAAAAGGGTGGATATCGATTTAACCCAAATTAAGAATTAGGATTTACTTCGGGCACACCAGATATGTCCATAACACACTTCCATCGGTTTGTCTCATCGGTGGTATAAGGTAGCACAGCTGCTGAAAGCGTCGTAATCCAAGGTCGTAACGGAGTAAAACTAGGTCAATAATTACGTCTGTTACCCATTGTCAGTCTTGTGGTTGTCCAGAACGGCATCCGTTGCCCTAGTTTTCTCAACAGCTGAATGTGCTCTGGTATGGGCTAGAGGTGCCCGCACTTCCATGGTTGACGTTAAGCTTAACGTCGTCGCACAATTAGGACCATCGGCGGCTAAACATTTGTAGAAGATACATCCTTCTTCTTCTTGAGTTAACATTTCGGACAACCCTATAGTATCAACCACCAGTATCGATTTCCAATTCTTCTCATATTCATTCACCTCTAGTTCTTCTCGTTCTTCAACCAACGATAATTATCATTTTTTTACACAACTATTTAAACAAAAACAAAAGAAAAGATAAACAATAAGGACATTGAAAAGAGTAATAATAGGTATTTAAAAGTTGCATCAACAGATAGATTCAGTGATTTTAAAATAATGTTACTAAACATTGCTAAAGCCGTTTCAAAGAACGCTTCGATTCCCGATGGTAATCTTTGACTGGGACGAAACTGAGAGTACATACCACGATTACTACGTATTTGTACATTTAGGAACCACTCCAGGAACACATTAGGAACCACATTAGGAGCACTTTAGGAGCACTTTAGGAATCACACCAAGGAGCGTTCATTATAAGTAAATCTTGAATTATATATGTTTAACTAAACAATGAATTGGAACGGTAAATTTAATATCGTTAAAACACATCTTTCAGCATTACTTTTACCAGTCGTTGTGGTACAAGTAATAATAATTGAACGACGTCGTTGCAATCTTCGTGAAAAAATTAAGACACCGTTGGTTCGCTGAAATTCAACTGTAACATTGTCATCAAACGGCCATCAGTGCCACTTTTGTTTCTTCATATTTGGAAGGTCCCAGTTAAACGCCGAAACACCGAAAATTGTAATTAACTGAAAAGCAAACCACGTGATAATTCTGTTAAAATATAATCGGCTTTTAACGAGATCCTTTGACTATTCCGGCCAAATTTCAATAAAATCCATAGAAATTAAATATTTCTGATCATATCCGAAAACCGTTTTTGAAATTTGTTGAAATATACTCTCATATTTTACTAACGTATTTTTTTTAATCCTATATTTTTTAATACAAATATTACTTTACCTTTTTGTAATTAGAATGAAAAAATATATAAAAACTCACTCATTTTATTAGACAAATGTATCTCAAACTTTATTGTAACCTCCTTTTTTTGGTTCATATAAAAATAATTAATAATAAATTCAGAAAACTCTTTTTTTCTACATTTAACAATCAAAATGTTCATCTATGTGAAACTAAAAGTACCGACCGCAATTTAAGTTTAATTTTTAAATCTATTGTTTTGTGCTTTACTTATAGATTTGAATAAATCCGTTTAGATCAGATTTTACTATAACAGTAAGGAAGACACAACGATTGCTGTGAGACCATATGAGCTGTTCCCAAAACAAATAAGTCTGAAAGGTTAATGTCAAAAAACCTAAATGGAGCTGAATGATCATTTGACAGCAATGTTACATTTGAGAATATACATGAAACAACCCAACCTAAATAATTATTATTATTGACTATTAATTTATTTTTTCGCATTAGTAAAATATTGTACTAGAAGTTTATTGGCTCAAGAAAGAGAAGAAAGCAACGGAACGCAATACGTCTTAAAATATAAAAAAATAAACATTAACAGTTTTGTTTATGAATGTTAAAAAATATGTGACAAATTAGTGGCAATGATGAATAAACCGACGTATTATTAAAAACGCACTTACCAAATGATTTAAAACAACCAACACCTGAAACCACGAACTTTTTTGTCAAAATAATAATATTCTAAGACTACTGTAAACGTACCTTGGTTGATTGAATAATCGTCAACGTTATTATTGAAGGATGGTTACATAACTTCTTGATAGATAACTACTATGGTATATACATAAGACTTGTATTAGTTATCATCAAATCTAAGGTTTCAAATCATAGAGGGATCGAATTCAACCTAAATAGATTATAACACAAGCAAATTGTTTTTTTTAAAGTTTTTTATCTACTATAACAAAAGTATTACGAATTTTATGGTTCGGTCGACTAGGCTATAAATCGTTAACATGATCATTTTTGTAATGTTTTTAACATGATAAATTGAACTAAAACGAACTGAAATTAAATTAAATGAAAATATATGAACTGAAATGAACTGAACAGAAATTAAATGAACTTAAGTGACCTGAAAAGAACAAAAATTTACTGAATTGAACTGAAATCAACTGAATTGAATTGAAATGAATTGTAAAACATGGCTCATTCGTTAAGCAACAACTTATGAATGACCAATGTACATCCCGCGAAGGATACAAGTTGTACCAGGACGTTCCCGACAAATTTTAAGAAGTGATTCCTGGGGTTATTTTAAGCAAAAATATGTATATTTACCCACTTCCTTCAGCCTCACCACGTATTCAAATTCAAATACAAAAAATATCCGGGAAATATATTCATTATAAGATATCTAACTACAGCGTTTTCCAATAAGAGTTGTTATTTTGAATAGCCCGCTATTTCGGTAGATGTTACTTTTGAATCTGTCATTTTTTGACATTTGACAAGTAGAAACTAAACGCCATTTATAAAAATGGAACGACACACGCTTCAACAACGCATTGAAATTATTAAAATTCACTCGAGTGAATCAAATGCAAATCATCTTAAGTGATGGGGCCCATTTCCACCTCGGTGGCTTCGTCAACAAGCAAAATTGTTGCATCTGGGGCTCGGAAAACCCAAGAGTTATTGTTGAAAAGCCTCTCTATCTTCAAAGTTTGACTGTTTGGTACGGTTTACGGTCCGGCGGAGTCATTGGACCTTACTTTTTCAAAAATGAGGCTGGAGCAATAGTTACGGTGAATGGATTGCGCTATCGAGAGATGATTAATGATTTTTTATGGCCGGAATTGGATGGTTTTGATTTGGACAACGTTTAATTTCAATTAAACGACGCTACGTGCCACACAAGCAACGAAACCATTGATCTTTTACGATTGAGTATCAAAATAACACCTCTTATTGGAAAACTCTTTATTAAAAATTATTATGCATGTATTTACTACTGATGGCTTGGAAATAGATAGAACAATTTTAATTTAAATATAAAAGCGCAGACCCGTGAAAAAACACGGGATAAAAAAAATAAATAAAAAATATTAAAAATCATTCTTTTAAGATTTTTATTTAAATATCGATCCTTCATCAACTGCTTGGAAAGCAGCTATGTTCACCATTACATCACAGACTATTTTTTTAACGGAGGCATAAATTTTCATTGTAATAGTTTACAGGACATATAATAATAATTAAATCACGAGATATTGTGATTCCAATTTCAAAAAAGACTATGTAATATACCTCCGTTATAATATTACGTATTTTTTACGTAGGTACCTACCTACTTTATCGCTTCTCTGATTTTTCTACACGATCAGTAACAATTTTGAAAATGACCCTTAACTTCAAAGTAAGTCCAGGTTCGAGAGTTCATGGAACCAGAGTTACATACAGACACATCCGAAGTTCGTATTTTTAATAATGATGACATATTAATGCTAGGGTGATAAGAACTGTATTTTCAATTCATGATTTAGGGTCGGTATTTCTCGACTTGAGAGATATTTACGTTCGGTTATTATCGGGCAGGTTTCCTGACAAACTTAAGCTTAAGCTTGTAAACAAGCCACTGAAATACCGGTCCCCAGATCTTAGATGTAAAAATCGTAGATCTCCTAATACGTTTTTAGGAATTTGGTCGCTAGAGCGAGAACGTTACACATTTTCGGGTGCTTTATATAGTTATTGCGTTTCTTGTACTATAAGTGGTATATTGTCCACAGAGCTGGTGACCAAAAGGTGCAGTATCTATGGCTTCTGGGAGGGAAAGGAACCCAACGAGACCTCGGACAAGGAACACGGCAGCGTGGGATGGACCAACTACACGTCCTGCTACTCGGCTGAAATACAAGAACTTCTCACCAAACTCAACACCGGAGACTACGCTAAGGTGAGACATTACGTTAAGGTTATGCTTGATGCCTGTTGTAACCTATCACTCTTTCTCATAATGTACGTAATGGCCGTATTCTGAGAAATTGTCCAGTAAGGCGACAGTTTTTCGATAAATGGCGTGAAATATTATTTTTACATGCATATTTGATAAGCCAAAATTGTCCAACATCAGGTCAGATGATTCTTCATCTTCATGGTGGATATCTGACCTATATATGTGTGACACAGAATAATAACTCAAAAATTGTCCAACATCAGGGCAGATGATTCTTCATCTTCATGGTGGATATCTGACCTATATATGTGTGACACAGAATAATAACTCAAAAATTGTCCAACATCAGGGCAGATGATTCTTCATCTTCATGGTGGATATCTGACCTATATATGTGTGACACAGAATAATAACTCAAAAATTTTCCAACATCAGGGCAGATGATTCTTCATCTTCATGGTGGATATCTGACCTATATATGTGTGACACAGAATAATAACTCAAAAATTTTCCAACATCAGGGCAGATGATTCTTCATCTTCATGGTGGATATCTGACCTATATATGTGTGACACAGAATAATAACTCAAAAATTGTCCAACATCAGGGCAGATGATTCTTCATCTTCATGGTGGATATCTGACCTATATATTTGTGACACAGAATAATAACTCAAAAATTAATCACGATGAAATTGATGGTCTGTAAATTTGAAATCGTATCTATGATATTATTATGAAATTGATCACTGAGTTTTCCGTTTCATGGATTCTTAAATTTTATCTCGTTGTAAGATAGGTACTTATCTTAATAACCTTAAGTCCATCCACTCACGGGGCAACTGAAAAAAAAACAATTATCAACTCATGTTGTATATTTCAATGATGGTCCGTACACGGCGCAAACAGTTTTCAACGGCGACACAACCAGTCACTTGCAAATCGCCTGCGCGTTTTAGTTGCCCATAGATAAATCAGTTTTCAAGAAATTTGCGATTTGTCCATGCCCCAAGAGCTGATAGATTACGATATGTCCGAGCAGGAAAACATTAAATTTGTTCAAGAGGTTGACAAATTTCCGTTTATTTACGTCTATAGGCTTCCTGGAGTGTTTATTCTTCATTGTATGGTCAAACAAACTTAGATAATTTGTGGAATCGTAAACTTGAGTTGTGCCGTGAGAGAATCTTGACAACCAGTTTACAACCGGCAGTTGCCAACCAGTTTACAACCGGCAGTTGCCAACCAGTTAGAGTTTAGTTTCAATTGCCACGTGTGCTCATGGACTTACAATTAAATTAAACATCTGTATGGTCACCTATTTATACTTGTAACATTCGCCCTTGGAGAACGTGCAAATTAGATTTCTTCGATATGGTCAATACAAATTGAGACAACCTGTAATTGATTACTACTACTTTCTACTTGGAGAACTGCTAATCATATTCTTATGCTTTTAAATTAGTGATTAACTTCATCAACTGCCCTCAAATGTTAAGTGTTATAAATATCCGTGTCACTATTAAATCTACTCGACTCCTCCATCTTTTCCACAGTACCAAATATTCAAACCACTCTCCACTAGCGCGAATTCAACGAACTGCCAATACATATACAGACCTTTTCAACATTCAAAACCTCAAAAAAACCCAAATAATGTGGATAATTATTTTTAAATCAAAATTTATAGTAAATATCTAATACGGAACGTGCCACTTTATTTAAATGTGTTTTAACTTATAAAACGAAGGAATTTATTTTTCTTTATTTTAGAGGCAACTTTGACATTTGTGAATTAAGTATAATTATTTTAAAAATAATTTTATTCTATTTACTACACAAATATTTATGATGAATATAAAATAAAATTATAAAAAATTGCATCTAGCTGGGCGTAAATTCACATTACAAGCGATCGATTTACGTAAATCTTTGTAATAATACTTAACCCACAAATAATTGGAAAATTTGCCTCTAAAATCATTAAAAATCTATTTCTTCAATGGCTTTTACTTTATAATTTAAAACACAATTAAATAATATAGCACACATCCGGTCAAGTTGTAACTTTTGATTAAAAAAATAATTAATCAATTTAGTTGGGTTTTTGGCTTCAAATCTAAATTTAAGTGATGTATGAAAAGGGCCGCACAGCCGTTCCTCTTATGTGTATGAACCGACCTCACTATAACATGAAAATTTTGTTGTTGCAGATGAAAATTGAAATAGCAGTCAGAACCAGACAATTGGAAATATTTGGATTTAGCATTTCATTGGTGGCCCTTTTGATCTCCTTAAGTATCTTCTGTCATTTCAGGTAGGTTACCATTGATAACATAATATATTATATGTTTTATAAGTTTTAAAGTAATATGCACGCAACGATGAAAAAATATTAAAAAATATCATAATACCTTGATAGATGATTTTATAACGATTTCCCGAGCACGGTCGCACTATTGATATCCAGACCGATATGGATAATGCAAATCAACATACGCGGGCGACACTGGCGCATCGGTTCATGAATTGACATTCATAAACGTTGGACGGCTACATAAAAGTTAAAAATACAAATTAATTGACAATGTTCAATTTAATATCAATACCATTGGCTGTCTGCATGTGCTTATTTTACATCAAAAAATGGGTTAATTAGTTCATGAGGTCTTTCGTACCTAATAACCTTATAACTAACAATTTTGTTTATCCTAGTTGGAACGGAATCAATTGATCTCGTCTTAGATAAATTAATTAAGTATATGGATCGTGTATACGATTTCTTTCAATTCTTAGATCTTAGTTAGTTCACCTCCACTCATTAATTAAAGCAGTAATTTTGCAAAACGAACGACGTTATCCAAAAAGTTGTGCATATTGATAGCTTACCAACACCTTGGAATCGGCGCTAAAAGCAGCGGCTCTTGGCTGCAGACTGTCCAAAACATACGCTGACCGTGCTCACAAATATCGCTAAATAACTGATTTCTTCAATATTGTGTTAAAAAACTCAATTCTTTCGAGAAAGGCATACAAATTCAATATTGTACGGATGATTCTATCCAATATTGTATTTGTATGCCTTTCTTGAAAGAATTGTGTTTTTTTATGGAGAAAACTATTTATTCATATTCATATTGTGTATGTACGGGCGCATACAAATATTTTTTCTTTATTTTGTAAGGCTTAATACCATGCAAAAAGCGTATTTTAATAAAAAATAAATTAATTAACGACATGTATGAACACGTAGAATATAACGAGCGTCGCGTTTAACCTTAAAAAAATATTTCACATAATGTGTGCAAAAACTTTTTGCTGAGTATGTTAGGTGAAAAGTTTTTTAAATAAACATTTGTAGACAATTATTTTAGCTTTAAAATAATTTATGTATAGGCTTTAGTTAAATAATAGGGATCGTAGGCTGTTAATCACAGCGGTTGAAAAAACTTTTATAGCCGATTCACTGCTAGATGCAAATAACTTATAATAAAACACAGCATATCATTTTTATCCACAATACTTACAGTTAACCTTACAAATATATCATTTTATCTGTATAAAAGACTGTAAGAGGTAGCAGAAGTCGGGGTTGTGTTGTTGTTGAGGAAGACATGGCACGATCAAGGGAACCAAATAGTTGAGTCGGACCATGTCACGGTACTTAGATAAGGTATTTTCTATAATGTCCCACCATAATGTAGGTATAAATTTTTACAAAACATATTTGTACATAAATCGTAATAAATTAAATAATTTATCTTAAAATATGATTAAGTACAAAATAATCAGCGTCGTAATGAATTAATTCGCTATTATGCTAAACCTGTAGGTACCTACCGCTGGAGTGTGTGGGAGAAGAAGTGGTATATTTTATCATTAATTTCAACTTCCGAATAAATTCTCTAAATGTGGGTTCAAAAATAAATGACGATAATAAATAATATTCTGTATGTTTTTCTTATTTTGGCGTACTTGATATTACGATAATAATGTAGGAACCTGCACCAAATTAATACAATATATTATAATTTATTCATGAAAACATCATTTGTACATCTTCGCATGTTCGTAACGCGTATTTACATTTAATGTCAAATGTTTAACCCTTTGTTTGCAACAAGTTTGTAGTTGCTATTGACATATTTGGTGGCTTCGTTTTAGGCCATACATATATAGCATAGGTAATGTAATTTTAGTGAATTTTGCATAACAATATTGGTTTAGTTTATATTCTATTTTATTTTAGTCGTACATGTTTTAAAAAAAAAAATTTCATATTATATTTAGTCTATCAGTTTTACATTACCTCATGCCATAAAACTTTTTGTTTGATAATCGATAGCTCATTAAGTAGATATATTTTATGTATATGCATAAATCGAAACGTTTAATTCAAATGATGATTAAAAAACTATTCTAAACTGATAATATTACTCGTACGTGTTCGAATAAATTCGTTCACAAGAGTAAATTTTTTTATGCGGAACGTGATGTGGTATGAAGAAAAATAAAATAAAACAATAAATATAATGAAAAATTCTGTCATCTTCTCCAGGAGCCTTCGGAACAACCGGACCCGAATCCACAAGAACCTGTTCATGGCCATGATGATCCAAGTGATGATAAGACTGACTCTGTACATTGACCAAGCACTGCTGAGAAACCAGGACCCCTTCAGTTCCCCGGGCTCTTCCAAAGGAATTGATAACACTGTAAGTCATTATTCAACTTATTCCTATACTATTATCATATAAGATAATATGAAGACCACCATTCAGAATCGAAATGTAACTCAGAGTTACAGGTTTCGCCTCAGCTCGAGCCGCTCAGAACTTCATATTGTGACGCACACTGGTGCAGATCCGATGCCAATCTTTAGCTGTGCTTCGTGATTCTGTTCTCCATCTCTTTTTTTTCATACCTCAAAACAGGTCCCAAATTGCGGATACCATCATGATGGCTTTTGGAACTCTTGTGCGATGGTCACATTAAAATGGATTACTGATAATAGCCAACCTCCGATAGCTTAGGGAACCAGAAATAGAAGAATATTGGGTTTATCCATAATTATAATAATAATAATAATAATAATAATACTTGGATGACTTGTATAGCGCCGTTTTTGTGCAAAAACACCTCAAGAGCGCTGTAATTATATATAATAAATTATTCTAATTACTTTTAGAATGGTAAAGAAGTATCTATTTTTAATATCGTTCCATTGTGAGACAACATATGAAATATTAACTTTTCATGTGATGGCGTTAGCTATGTTTTCTTACTTAAAAGTTGTCTGTCGACAAGCCATATTTTGTATAAATGATCTGAGTAGTTCAACAAATGCGAAAATTATTTTCAATACAGACGTCATTCGAACTAATCGTTTTATTAATAACCTGAATATTAAAAATATAATATCCGTTGCTCGGTGAAGTTATATCTGTTTAGCGTTACACAATGACACAACTATAAATATCAGCCGTGCATAGGATACGCTCCGCTGTGAGTATCCCCCCATACTATTTTGCTAGTGTTCGTACACGACGCGACGCGTCAACAAGGCCCGAACAAACCGCCGCGATTAAAGCGCGTCCGCGATCCCGTGCACGATGGCGATCAGATGTTGTGTATGAACTTGTAGCAACGTGTTCACATCGAAGCGTTCTCTGGCCGCGGCGTCCTGTGCAGCGTCTGGACGCGGCGATCGCTCGCGTCCGCGATCAGTTGCTGCTTGCAGGATCTGCAAGCTGCGCGCAACGTAATTATCTCTGAGTTTGTGGTATTTCTCATGATGTCGGATACAAATACAGAGAGAATGATCAACGAAATTATTTTTTTTATTTATTTATTTATAATGTATTACAAAAAACATGGTAAGTAACACATTATTCCCAATGAGTTGAGATAAAACTCATTACGGGAAGTACAGACACATAAAATACATTTTACAAGGATATTACACTTTTAAAAAAATACAACATATTGAAAAGGAAAAGAAAAATAAATAAAAAAGGAAAAATACATTGTTAAGAATAGAGATTTTAGAAATACTGAGAGACATCTATACACATGAAACATAGTAAACCAACATATGAAAGCGAGCGAAAATTCACTGGTTTAAAAACATTTTCAGGAAATAATCTTTAAGCGTTTTAACTAATATTTTTTTGTTAGTTACTGATTGCTTTATTTCATTAGGTAATGCATTGTATTGTCTATATGCAATATATTGTAATGAGTTAATACCAAATTTTGTTGTGTGGGTAGACGATGCTAGGTGTATTAGATTTTGGGACCGTGTTTTGTGCTGGTGTATGTCTGAATTAAATGCTGGTTTGATGTTAGTGTGTGAGGATCTATGTATGATTTGTAATACTGTACAAGTGATATTGTATTTAGGTAGAACCGTAAAAGGAAGTATGTTTGTCTTTAAATATATATCTTTGATATGTATATCCCACGGTAGACGGTAGATATTCCTTATTGCTCGATTTTGAATCACTTGTATTTCTGATATTTGTTTTTTAGTAATAGTGCCCCAGATACTAACTAAATAACTCAGATGGGAGTGAATCATCGCATAGTATGTGGCCCTTAGTAGAGATGTAGAGAGAAGACCTTGGAGTCGGTACAGTACGCCGGTTATTGGGGATATTTTAGATTTCACATGCTCAACATGGGAATTCCACGAAAGTTTAGAGTCTATTAATAGCCCTAAATATTTCGTGACTTCTATATTTTGGAGCTTCTCAGTTCCAAGTGTGATATTCATTGGCACATAATCCTTATTACCGAAAGTTAGGTAGTGCGTTTTTTTTATATTGAGGCTCAATTTATTAATACGCAGCCAATTAGCTAGAATTGAGACATCTACATTCATTTGAGACTCCAGGTCACTCAGGCTTGTACTGTGATAATAGATTACAGTGTCATCCTCATAAAGTTGGAGGTTTCCAGAGATACCACATTTAGTTATGTCATTGACATATAGCAAGAAAAGCAGAGGCCCAAGAATTGATCCCTGTGGCACTCCACATGTGATTTTACCTAAGCCACTCGAGACACCTTTGACTTCAACAAGACAAAATCTATCATCTAAGTAGCTTCGGAGGAGATTTAGGGGCTTCCCAACAATTCCCAAATATTCCAATTTCTTTAAGAGTATTTCATGATCGACCGTATCAAAGGCTTTTTTGAGATCTATAAATATGGCTGCCACATATTCACCCTGGTCTATATACTGTTGAAGGTTGGAGATAAAATCAAAGGCGGCACATTGAGTACTAGAATTTTTCCGAAAGCCATATTGTTGTGGTGTAAGGATATTATTCGCAGATATGTATTTTAGGAGTCTATCTTTGATTATGGTCTCAAATACTTTTGAAAAAACCGATAGAAGTGATATAGGACGGTAGTTAGAGATACATGTTTTACAGTCTCCTTTGTGTATAGGTATTATCTTCGCTAACTTTAATTCATTTGGAAACTTTCCCGAGGACAGTGACCAATCAAAAAGTTCTGTAAGGTGACCCGCTAATTCTTCTTTACAAGTCTTAAGAACTGATGGTGTTACTCCATCGAGTCCCGGTGCTGCTTTCAGCTTAGTTTTAGAGATGATCCTCAGTACCTCATCTTTGTTTGTCCTAGCCATGTACAAGGATTGGCAAGCCTTCGGTTCCACAAAAACGGTATTACAGTCATCCGGGAATGACGGAATGGTAGCTGCTAGCTTTTTTCCTATTGAGAGAAAAAACTCATTAAATGCGGATGCTATTTGGCTCGGATCCTTAATTACGCAGTCATTTACCACGAGGGATTCTATTTCGTTAGTTGGTTTATGTGTTCGGTTTGATAGAATAGAGTTTATGATTTTCCAGGTTTTAGTGGGGTTATTTTGGTTTTGTTGAAAGCTGTTCGCATAATATTTGTGTTTTAGATTTCGCCTATAATTAGTAATGGTATTTCTCAATCTCTTTTTAAGTGTTACAAGAGTAAGATTACCAGGGTCTTGTTTCCACTGCTTGTGAATCTGGTTTCGTTCTTTGATTAATGTATTTAATTTGGAATCAAACCACGGAGTATTCAGTTGTACCCGACTTCTTAATCCTGTTTTTGGTGTAGTTGTACCTGATTCTATTGCCTTTTTAATGTGATAATTGAAACTTTTAAAAGGGTCTTCTGAGTTGCTTAAGTTGATCGTGAAATTGTTATCAAGAAGATAGGATTTTACTGACATACTGTTGATGATAGGTCTCGTAATCCGGGATTTGGTTCTATTATTAAAACATTTTTTTAAGTTGTTCTTATAATCAACAATAAGTATATTATGGTCACTAAGTGGATCATCAATATTCGATATAGTAGTCTGAATGTTTTGCCTATTTGATAAGATGTGATCTATTAAGGTGCAGCTTGTATCAGTGACTCTCGTGGGAAATGTTTTGTTATGTATTGAAAAATTGTAAGATTGTAAGATGTTGCAAAAATTTAATGAAGAATGTGTGGATATGTCAATGTTAAAGTCTCCGAATATTAATGTATCTTGTCTACTTTCGTTCAGTATTTTTTCTAGATGTATTAGAAAATCCTGCATATTTGTGTTGGGTTTTCGATAGATAGCATAGATGTTAACTGGTTTCCTATCACTGCTACTAAGCGTTATACCTAAAAAGGAATTTTCATTTGAGTAATTTTCAATAATTGCACACTTCATAGTATCAATCACATATATTGCTACGCCGCCTCCTCCTTCGTTGGGGCGAGAAGAAAAAACACTTTTGTAACCATTCAGGGAGTAAAACTTTTCCTCTCCAATCTTAAGCCACGTTTCCGTAATGACGAGCACGTGTACAATGTACCGCGAACTTCTTACTTTTTCTTCGATCTCATCAAACTTATTACGGATGCTTCTCGCGTTCATATACATTATTCGTAGACAGTTCGTCACGGGATTATAATTCTCGATGGTGAGGCACTTATGCTCATGTATGTTACACTCCATAATCTATAGTTGCAAGGTCGTTCTTGAGTGCAGCGATGTAGGCCGGGCAGTTGTCCCTATCTCCAGTTGAGTGATCAGCAGGCTTACCAAATCTGGTGCATGTCGCGCAAACTGGTTTGATGGTGGAATTTGGGCAGCATGAATTAGCATCTGCCGATGGTGTTTTTCATGTTTTCAGCTATTAAATTACAATTATTATCACTTTTTATAATAAACATAATCGATTAGCTATGAATATTCATATTTTTCCGATATTAAATCGCTTATTTTGAGATGTGTATTGACTACACAGCACCGGAACGCGTGTATATTTTTAGCACAGTTCTATGTTTATATTTTGTACAAAAGAAGTTGTAATTATTATATATGTGTTCGATTAATTTGTTTTATGTATGTGTAAACCATTCTTAAGAATTTTGTCCCCATTAATCTGATATTTAAAATATTGAAATCGAAAGAAACTCTTGTAATTAAAATTCATTAAAAAATAGTTTATTCAAATATACATAAATTCTAACAAAATTGCATTATGGGTTTCATTTTATCCTACCAACCCGTCGAAATTATTTATCTTACCAAACCGTCTTTTAAGTAAATTAAAACTTTTCAGGGGCTTTTTCACCATCTTCCCAATAGCTTATCTACCCTAATAACGAATATTATTAAAATTAAAATAAAATACTTGCAGTGGTTAAAAAAATCGGCCAACTTATCCAATATATAGCCACTATACATAGGTTCGATTACCGAATTATAAACTCCAACTTAATAAATAAATAACCGTAAATCGTAAATCGAAAATATTTGTTATTAGGGTAGATAAGCTACTATCTTCATCATCTGCAATAGCCGCTAGAAGTAATAATTCTTCTTCAGATTCGTTTCCAAACATGATTATGATTATTTAAATGGTTCCCGCTCCGAAATATACCTACCACACAACCGACACGAATGTACGAGTGCCACGGACGCCAGCTGATCGCTAGTTGGTCGCTAGTTTGGTGTGAACGGTTCTGCACGCACAAGGGACGCTCACCGTGCACGCCATCGCGGACGCAAAATGATCGCGGCGGTTTGGGTTTGACGTCATTTGCACGCTACTGTCATTGTCAGTGCTGGTAGCACGCTACACAAGTTGCTTCATGTCTACAACTCGATGAACATAAATGACTTCAGAACATATTTTGAATGTTAAATTATTTGTTCTGGAGATGGGAAAATATCCATGTTTAATACCGCAATACGTAAGAAAGGATTTGACTGAGAAGGCGTGGATTAAGGTCATTCTGATATTCCTTGGCGGCGACGAATCCACTACAATTAACATTTATTTCGTTGTACTGGTGAACCCAAAATCTTCTTTTACGTCATATTTGTATGCTTGTAAATATAAAGATGAGCAATATTATTGTCTTAGTTTGTATTAATTCCATGACTGCACTTCAGTTACTTCAGTATATTTCGGGTAGCGCCATGTACGGAAACCAGCTTTAAAAAGTAGCATATCGATAGGCTATTTGTGGTTTCGTCACAGTTGCGAAGCTTGTATCTCCATGTGCGAAGGGCCTGAGATCATTAAACTGATCTATTATTTTACTTTGGTTAACATTAAGTAAGGAAAGTTTGGTTGTCTACAAAAATGTCCTCCACCGGTTCCGGTTCGTAGCCATTTGCCTCACGTCTTGGATCTTCCCACTCTGCTCTAAGCATCTTCCAAGCAATCTCTACACATCCTTTGACTAACTTTGGGTCACTTGAGAGGTCATTGGCTACTGGCTACCGGTCACCGGTCACCGGTCACCGGTCACCAGTCACCGGTCACTAGTCACTGGTTACTGGTCACTGGTTATGACTTGACCGTGATTTCCCCATTCTTCTAATCTTTCATTATTTACACTTGGTCAGTTCATGGGAGTCTTTTTCGACCTCTGCCAGATTCTTGTGACCATGTTACCGAGAAAGGGATTTTTAGACTAATCATTTTCAACTCTTACAATCGTGGCTTATGGCACAGGCTACTTTAACAATAATTTTACTGAGAAAACTATTATAATGATTTAAAACAGATTTAGAAATATGCTTTTGCTATTAAATAACCGTTTTCCATTTACTTTTATTTTTTTCATAATATTTATCTAGATTTATATTAACAATAATATTATGTTAATTTGTATATAATAATATTTGGCTAATTTATATAGCGCCGTTTTCGTGAGAAATCACCTCAAGGGCGCTGTAAAAATAATATACCCTTTTCTTTGTGTTTGTAGTGGTAATTTTAATTTGTTTTGTTTTTTTTTACTGTCAATACTTCTAATTCGTAATCATGGATACGAGATTTTTCTGTTATTTGTTTTTGGGGTGTTATGCCGTGTTGCGCTAACTCCTTCTTTAGCCAACGTTTCGGACAGCATTGCAGAGTCCATCATCAGGGCAGATGTGTTATTTACAAATAACACATCTGCCCTGATGATGGACACTGCAATGCTGTCCGAAACGTTGGCTAAAGAAGGAGTTAGCGCAACACGGCATAACACCCCAAAAACAAATAACAGAAATACTTTTGGCCGTGAAAATCTTAAATCATAATGGATACGAGATGTTATATACCATTACATATATAGATCTGTAATCTGCAAAATGTTTATGGCCCACAATTTGGAAATATCTGTTCAGTGCAATAAAGTAGATGCTAGATAGACTAACAATAAAAAATATCCATGGTTAACAAAATGTTATTTCGGATATCCAAAGCACGTGGAACCATCGACGCCCACGCATGAAAAGTACTTTGCCGAACTAAATAATTCCTCACCATGGTGCGGTACGGTATTACGTACTCTAATTTAAGTTTAACCTTAATTGTCTGAATTGATAATGTATCGTTGATAATTAGAATGTTATAGTATTGTTTGACTAACGAACGAACGGAAAATCTTGAGTTATAATAGATTGTTAGCATGAAATATTACAATCAGAGTGAAAGATTTTTTCACCAGAGTTGCAAATATTTTGCCATGTTTGGTGACCAGATCTGAAAAGCTAGGTACCAACTTCTCAATCATGATAATTATTTGGGATATCTTGAATCCTAGCAAATTTTCGTTGATAAAAGGTTGATGATAATATTTAATTTACTTAATAAATATTTCCCTTTAGAATACAATAAATTGGTAATATTCATATTTTAAAATATTGTACCTGCGCCAATCATAAACTTTTATCTTGAAAACATATTGGTTATGTAGAAACCTGTGGATTAGAGAGATAAATTGTAAAAAAATCAACCCGCAAAAAACAAATTTTCTTTACCATATTTTTTTATTAACATATATATTTTTAAATATTTTTTTTTGTTTGACTGAGGATTTAACCTTCTTCCCCAGGGACTGGTTTTTAACTGTTTTGAACATTTGAAACGAATTTTAGAACGATAAAAAATATTATAGAAATTTAGTTTGACTGGTGATTGAACCTTCCTCCCCAGAGACTGGTTAAAATGAGTGAACCGCGCCATCACTGCCAAATCCTAATTGGATGGTACCGAGATTTATTTCGTACTGCAAATTAATATAAATATTTCATAATGTCATCCAATTTTAGAGATATGCGTGTGTGAGCGCGTGTGTTTGCGTGAGGGCCACCAAAAATTATATGGTTGATAGGATGCCTTGTCATCGACAGCGAGTATGTATGCTGAGTTTCAGCACAAAGATTACGTTTCATTAATTCGTGAATTCAGTCATTTTTATTCATTCATTTGAGAAAACAAAATCGTTATTCAAATAGATAAATTTACAAAAAAACATTAATACCAAGAATTGTATTTATATCATTTTAGTATTCTACTGTACTGTATCAATTTATCCTTGAAAATGTCCTCCACGTGAAATACAGGTTAACTCCTAGCGTTGAGGGCAATATACGTACAGTTGTAACAATATTTTTTTTAAATTAAATTAATGTTTACATACGTTGGTGTATCTGAACATTTATTGTCATTGTAAAAAGGACCTATTCGTATCTCGTGGTGCACAAATTATTATTTTTGGGAGAGCAGTCAAGTCGGATCAAATATTTGATTTGAAGCACTTTGATTTTCTTTGTGCTAGCTTAACTGTATACATTTACATACTTGCATGAAATTATACCTACTACATATGAATGAAACTCGCTTCACTTTTTTCCGGGAAGACATGTACCATTGGCGAGGGTAACGCCATTAAAGATTTTTTTTCGTTTTATTATACACAACTGCAGAATAAATACACTGAATCCTTTGTTGGCTAAATACATTCTCAGCACCACGCAGCAGTCCGTCGTGGGATCGGCATGTACAGTTTACAGGGCTGCCACAAGGTATAACCACATCAGTAAGAAAAATGATTGCCTTCATTAGAATTAGCATACATGTTCGGGCATAACGCTAATAAATTATAATTATTATATAACCTACATCCTATTGTTCCCACCTTGCCATCGGGAGATAGGGATTTCGTCTCACTGGCACCAGTACAATTTCTACCACATACCGATACGCGTCTCGGGTCATACCTTTCATGGGCTTTTCTTTCGTGGTCGATATCGAGTGACGGAACAAGAGTTGAGTTTGGTGCTACCACGGAGGCTGTAAGGAGATACAGGTAGGACTTTTCCTTAATTCTGGTGGCATCCTCAAATACCTATCCCGTTCCCGTATATCGTTCAATTTGCACCCGACAAAGACGCTAAGTTTTCAAGAGCTATCGAAACAATACAAATTCTAACAATATGTATGATTGGGTAGTTAAGATACTTGGCTGCCAATCCTGGTATGCGCAAGTAAATTGTATGTGATTTCACAATATTTTCATTAAAAATAATATATAAAGCAGTATATTTGCATTTTATATGTGTTTCTTTTCTTTTTTTTTCTTTCTCTACAGATGGTCTAGTCTAAATCTATGGTAAGCAGTTATTTCGTCCTGTACTATTTTTAGGCTTATGTTATTTTACTATACCTGTACATATTTTAATATTGTTATTTGTGTTTTTGTGCATATTGTAGGCATCCTGCAGCCTAACCACTATGCAGGGACATTGTAGGTCTAGATTCATTTTATAATAAATGTAGTCGTTAAACAAAAAAAAATTAGAGTCCTTGTGAGAGCCCTGAAGGATTAACCATCTGTTACTTATACCAGGGCGGGTAAGCGGTGGATAACCTCCAGTATATTTGCATATTTATAGAGACTTAGATATTTTCAGTATCGCCATGATGAAAGATCACCATTCCGTGAATTAAGAATTCCTCTCAAATATTTTTTTCCCTTAATTTGTTGACATGGGTATTCTAGGTCAGTGGTCCCCAACCTTTTTATCGCCGCCGACCAGTAAACGTTTGATAATTTGAGGGGGGGGAGACACGTTGATTTTTTTGATTTAATAATATTAATTGAATAATGTTTAACATGCCTTCAACATAAAATACATGATTTTTAAGCAAGCTCTTGCGCTGCGTCCCTTACCATTTGATCTATGGCCCGAAAAAGGCCAGCGGACCATGAGTTGGGGAGCACTGCTGGAATAACACGCATATTGCTTACTTCTCATAAGTGCATTTGCAATGCACGTGGGTCATGCGTATTTTCTAAAACTAATTTGTCCTTCTTCAAATGTAATCAAATTGATAATGTTCTAAGAAAGGAATTCTTAATTACTTTAATGTGCAAGCAACATATATTTACATGAAGAAGAGTGTCTGTGGCGGGCGGGCGGTGTGGCTGTTTTTTTCCGAGATTTATTTTTGCACCGTTGACGTTGACGTAACGAGAGGAAGGTCACTGTCAACTACTGATTTCTAGAAACTCCATGTAAAGCCCGGGCGGCGCCGGAGACTTCAGCTAGTTATTTATAAATATTATTATTTGAGTCATTATGAAGATATTTAACATGTTAAGTTTTTCCAAGATTTTTTTAAGAAAAAAATAAAATTTAAACATATTGGCAATTCAGGAATGAGTCACTTCTGCCACGTTTTACATCCATAATTATTTGGGTATTTTGTAAGGCTGGGGAGGGGAACGAAATTTGGAAAAGTGAAGTTGGGAAGTACCTACCTGGCTGTTCAGATCTGTCACCAAGCAACATTGCATTTCTGGATGATGGTCTTTCACTTTATTGGGAGTATGTACCACTCTCTCATAATTCTGTTAGTTATATTAAATTCAAACAATTTGTCTTTGTGACCTCACCCCTCACCGGGTTTCAAACCTGTAACGCCTTGTGCCATGGACAAGAAGCTCACGACAGCTGTCATGCACTTCTAGAGTAGTGCAATTATTAAAGTTTCGATATAAGCGTTCAAAAATAAGAAGAAGAAGATTACTGAAGATGTTTTGCAAAAGAGACATGTCAATATGAATAATAGAGGAAGCGCGATAGCATAAAAACGATTATAATTAATAGGCGTAAGCGACTGTTATGAAAATATTTAATTACACATAGAAAAGCGACATCTGAGTTAAGTAGCATTTGAAGATGCATTGGTACTTTCTTCCATTTCCTACGAAATAATCGGTTGGAAAGGAACATACAATAACCATATGAAACCTCTAGAAATTATTCAGAAGTTTATCATTAAGATAATGCACCAGAAGACCAAGACATATCCCACCATTATGGAACTAAGGCGGATCTACTGCATCCAGTGTCTTAAATTTAAATACACTCGTCCTTATAATTTCTGTAAAAATCCAAATCGTTCTAGCCAGAGACACAACATATGCGTGTAAACAGTGCCTCACTGCAAAACTAGGCTAGCCCAAAGACACATTAACAATATTGGCCTAAAATTGTTTAATTCCTTGCCGAGTTCCATCAAGATGTGCCAAAACCTAAACTCGTATAAAATAAATGTCAAAAACTGGGTAAAAAAGTATCTGAAAGTGAGAGAATTTTTTCTATAATTTATACTACGAATATGATACCTATATATGATAATATGGTACCATCAAAATTAAAAAAAAAATTAACTTCTTTTAAACTGTTTTTTTTATTAAATACGCAAAACCTCCAGTAAAATCATATTAAACTAACTATTTGTACTATATATATATATTTTTTTTTCTTTACTCATATTTCTTTTGTCATTTAAACCAGAGATAATGTAACCACCACTGTTTTGAATACATACCTTATAATGCCCACGCACAGGCTTCGCCTTTGTGGGATTTTTTTGCTACTGCCTTATATTTTGTATTATTATATTATGTACCTGTATGTATCAAAAAAATTGCCAATAAAAAATACTGAATCTTTCCATTCCTATGATGACGTTATAAATATGTTAAAATCAGAATTACAGTTCTTTTTTATAATTTTTGGAGCTTACTTTGCGCTTCTTTTCTATCTAGGGTGTTACGTTTTAAAATTGCCATTTGAATAGAAATTATCTTAAAATAAAATAAATTTATTTTTAATTGTTTAAAAAACTTGTTCAAGGGAAGTATTAATTTCCAATATAAGCCAATACGGAGTTTTATAAAACATGTGAAATGTATAATAATTGTAGTAGAATATTATTGAAGAAGTGATATTTGTTAAAGACATTATAAAATAGAACACATGCAAAAGAATAATAAAAGCTAACATTAATATTTATTTATGAGGTGTGATATTATAGCCTTCTTGTATCTAAATTCCGTGCAGTTGAACACATCCACTATTTCCAAGAAAGTATATGAATATATGTTATTAGGTGGGTGGAAATTTAAAATGTGTGGTTAATATCTTCCCTAAAACTAAAACATTTGTGTAGGTATATATGAATAAGGACTGGATAGATGATGCATTACCCATCCTGCCATATAAATATAATCATCTTGGCAATGGAATCAAAGGGAGATTTGGCATCGATGTTGACGACCATCGCCGAGCAAATAATAAAATGCACGAACTATCAAAGCAACGCGACGGATCCAATGAAAGCTAAGCATTTAACATAATAGGTAGAAGAAAAAATGGGCCGCCTCTCTGTTTTTACGCGATTTGCAGTAGTATATGCTCTTTGACTATTCCGTGAATTTACACTGGTCTGCGCTAGTATAGAACATAGAAAGACGTTAGTGAGCCCCAACATATGAGATTGGTGTGACCAATGTATTTCTCCAGTGTACTTCTATACTTTAGTTGGGATTATTTTGTTATGAGGATATTTCTCCAGTTGTTTATGCTTCCCCTTAATCCTGCCACCCGGGTTCTTAAGAGGATTGCCAAACCTGAAACTTACCCCTTCGTGAGCACGTTGAGCCGCGTACACAGCTACGGTCTATAACCGTAACCGTAGCAAGACCGTTACAAAAAGTCATGGTGTGTATGTGGCTTCGGATTTTGTCACCCATCAAATGCGCGAACCGGTAACGGTTACATATCGAATGTGAGAACGAGCCATTAGATTAGATTAGAACCATGGTAACGCATCGGACTGCCATTCCGAAGGTCGCGGGTTCGAACCCGGCGTGCGCAAATACATTTTATTTGATTGATTTGTGTTATTTCACAATTAATTAATTAAAATAATATATAGTATATTTGCGGCACGTTCCAGAGTGGAAGATACTACCAGTATCGCCCTGGTGTAAGACCACCATTCAGAATTGAAACGTTGCTCCAAATGGCTTTAGCCGTGTTTAGTGACTAGATCTGAATAGCCAGGTACTTCCCCACCTTCCTCTTTCACTTCCCCACTTACCTTCAGCCTCACAACATCCCCCAATTGGGGATGACATAGTCTCACTGGCTCCAGACGGGAGCAGTTGGGACTCTTGTGAGGTATTCACTATAAAAAAAATTTAAAAAAATTAGAAGCATTGCAGTATCCGAGAAGACCATAGGCATCCAAATTGATAGACTTACCCTAACATGGGCTAGCTTTTCGACAAGCTGGAGGCAAAACACGTCACCATAGTTTTGGGTTGAAGAGTGTTTTGAATAGACTACGACGTCAGTCGTACATTGACCGCCGAAGAGCGCACATTCAAATAACCAGACGCTGCGCTGAAAAGTAAAGTTCGCTAAAGGCGAAGGTTTGCAGCGCAGTACATTGTGGGACTTTTCTTGCTATCTTGCTGACTAACCGCCTAGTGTAGTGACGCTATAAATGAGTGAGGTGGATAAATTATAACACATCTGTAAAAAGTGTCTGACTACATAGTGTAACAAAATATTCAATTTTGGAAACAAGCCCGAACTTTTGTTTAGCCGATTTTGGATTTATGGTTTATTTATATGTGCACCATAGTACAAATGACTAGTAATTCGTAAACAGAATCGTTTATTAAAATATGAGTTGCCTGTAAACTAACAGATTCATTTATTGGCAAATCAAGGTCACGCCGACTCCTGTGCTCCTCGCAACTTTGTCCCTCTTTCCATGATAGGTTGGTCTTTCTATTTGGACAAGACAAATATAATAAAGAGTAATTTGTGTTTATTTGTCTGTTGTGACAGCCCTATCTGTGCGAGGCGTCCTACGTGCTGCTCGAGTACGCGCGCACGGCCATGTTCATGTGGATGTTCATAGAGGGGATGTACCTGCACAACATGGTGACGGTGACGGTGTTCCAAGAGCGGCAGTGCCACGGTCTGTACTACGCCATGGGATGGGGCTTCCCCGTGCTGCTGGCCTCCGCCTGGGCCGTCACCACGGCCTACTACTTCAACGGACAAACCGCGTAAGTTTACATTACCAAATGCTCTTTACAGTTTTACAATTAAACTAAAATTAACCCTTCAGCACTTACTTTCAACACTTTTGTTCATTTTGCAATGTTTTTTTGTGTTTTTCAAATGCATTATATACATCTTGTTTTTTTTGTTGTAAAAACCAATTTAGTTTTAGAAAATAGATAAAATTATCTCTCTGGAGTGTATTTAAAATAAACATTACTATTTCTAAATAATAAAATTTTAAAAATCAAAGTGGAATAGTTTTATCAAAACGCATATTTTTCATATTTTTATATTTTTACTCGAATCGTAGAAAATTGAGAGAACTCGATATTTCGAAAGCACATTACTTTTGTGTGTGAAATTTGTAAAAAAACTTTAACTTCACTTTTATTTTGTTCATATAATTAAAAATACGAAATAAGTTAAGCCGATTGTTACGATAGCGGCGCGACATGAGCTCCAGAGGGCCATCAGGGTAGACTACGTCCAGGCAACCATGGCAGTGATGATTGGCGTAGTCTGCTCCATAAGCTTCCCATGTTGGGGCGGAGAAGTGCTCTGAAATAGTGCACTCTCCCTCCAGATTCGTTTTCGTAGCGCTGCAGTATCTCGGTAGGCGGAATATTTGGCGATAAGAATTATTGTAAGCGACATTCAGCTTATGCCATTCGGATGCGGTGAAAAACTATTCCTTATTCTATGGCGGTGAAGCTAATTTTTTACCAGATATTTTTTTAATCTAACCTCAAAAACGCGTATCGGAATATTTCGATTGCGGAATTGGCTGTATTTTCAGACATTGGTACAATTTAATAATATAGTAATGAGATGCTGACATTTTACAATCTCCTCATAAGCGGTTAAATTTAAAAATACAATTCGTCTAGATACGGAATACGAACTACCTACGCAGTCAAACATACAATTCGTCTAGATACGGAATACGAACTACCCACGCAGTCAAACATACAATTCGTCTAGATACGGAATACCAACTACCCACGCAGTCAAACATACAATTCGTCTAGATACGGAATACCAACTACCCACGCAGTCAAACAAAAAATAAGCACGCTGGGACTTCACACCCGATACGCCATAGATTTTGTGCGTTTTGGGAATCCGTGAAATATGATATTAATAATTATTGGAAAATTATTGTAACTATTAATACTTACCTAATATAATTTTTTTAAATAACTGGCATTTATGTAAGAAGGTCATCCTTGATAAAAAGATAAAAAAAATAAATGGACTTTCATTATTGGTGGGATTTTGTGCAGCAAAAATTTTATTTGCATGTGGGTTTTCGTTTTATGTCCCGTGTGTTCGAGTTAAAATGGTAATTTATCTTAAAGTCAAACTCATTTGTGGATCAGTAGATTAAGGATGAATTAATTAATAATCCACCTTAAAAAATTTGAATACATCTTTAGTTTGAAGTCAAGTCGAATATAACTCCTCGATCTGGTCCCCCAATTATAAAATATACTCAGATTCAATCGAAAAAATTGAACACAAATTCCTAAGACACATTATTTTAAACTCTGTATTCCCATTGAAAGCATAACCTATAATTACTAGATGAAAAAAATTAATTTATAAAAACTCTCAGATCGAAGAATTATATCCGACTCAATATTTATGTTCATAATTGTAAATGGTAGTGTAGAGAGCCTTGATTTAATTAACCTCATTGAATTTCATATACGTACAAGAGCTACTCGATCTAAAATCCTGTTTTAATGTAACAATTCCAGGACTGAGCATTTCAAACACTCGTTTGTACCTAGATTACATGAAGTTAGTAATACGAGTAGTTATGCAGATGTAGCGGATCTGTTTAACTGCACAGAAGCTAGGTACAAAAAGGCTATACTACCATATATTTTAAATCATTATTATTAATTAAACCTAAGTCTACTCATAAGTGTTTATAATATGTTGTATGTACTTGCGTCTCCTTCTGGAGGTTGTATTAATTTTATTCTTCTCTTTCATACATTCTTTTATATTTTCTGTCGTCATTTTAATATTTCCCAGTCAATTGTTATTTTTGTTTAAATTATTACTATTGTTTGATTATGCTTGTAATCTGTGACATGTAATTATTGTGTATGATATATTTATACCGTGGATATTAAATAAATAAATATTGACATTGGTGTGCTAATACCACAATGGAGTGCTTATACAATCTCTTGTGGGTGGTAGTGGGGCATAAAACTGGTAGAGGAAGTTTGAAACAAGACCGAATGCTATAAAAAATGAAAACCCTATGTTCTGTAAAACCAGACTGTGCTAAAAATGTCAAGGTTCAGATGTCAAGAAAGAATTCTAGGCTAATGAAAGCGTATTGAATATGATTTAGAAAGAGGTGATGGGATAATCAGGGAACGCACGAGGAAGCCGTAGCATGATCAATCAAACACTACCTGAGTCAAGAAATGTCAAGATAGAATTGTGTGGTGGTCCATGCTCTCATGTTTTGTTAGTTACGTGGAAACAAGTTAAAAAATTTAGCTTAGTTTAAGCGTGTAACGTAATATTTTTAGTGTGAATAAATGTAAGAATATGGAGGATGATAATCTAAATAAAAGATTCATAACTAAGAATTATAATTTATTGTAAAACAAAACATAGCAAGAGACTCAAATGAATGATTTAAATATAAATAATCTCAGGGTGCAACTAACCTCGAAGAAACGTTAGTAGGTCGGTATTATTACGTAAAAATAATTAACATGGTGATTGAAAAGTTATACTAAATTGTAGGTAGTAAAATGAATTATAATTTTAAATATCATTACTATAAATAAAGGGCGCCAGTTCCATATATAAACGATAGAACAAAATTTATGAAATTATATCAAACCAATATTGCAAACAGAAAGAGAAACTAAAGATTGAATATTTGAATTGAATATTGAAATGCATAATGATAAACTAAAAACTTCCCGATTCCGTGTTGAACGCCAACCACGAAGAGTCCTTTCTTTCCCGTACGCCTGATTGCTGGATCCGCCACCCGAATCCTGAAGACGAAGCTCCTCTTGTTCCGTCAGCCAACTCCGAACCTTGTCTCATGGTGTCGCCAGTTGTACACCAAATAATAAAAATTAACGGGTACTTAATTTATCCCGTTACAAGCGAAACCGGTCGATGTATAAAATAATAAAGTTCGTTGTTAAATACTAACTTCCTAACTATACTATACAATCATACTTCAATGATTGTTTATCATCTTTATAAAACTCAGGAAGTCCATAACGGTTAGTTTTATTTAAAAAAAAAATGCCTAACCCCAAAGTAATTACTTCTTATGAAAAAAAAAAGAAATAACATTCATCAAATAATTTTTTTTTTAAACTTAAAACTTTTTTTGAATTTATTCAGATGCTGGTGGGGATACAACTTCGTCAGTTATTATTGGATTTTGGAGGGACCAAGACTTGGAGTTATTTTGGTAAGATTCACTTAATCTCCTTATCAAGTTAAAGTTTTAATGTATATATTAAGACTAATTAAAAAAATATATATTAGTCATTTGCATGTCTAAGTTTATTTATTTATTTGTTCAAAAAACATTTTTCAACATAAAAAACATACACTGCACATTTCATTAGGGCATTCCTGAATCAAGATGTGCAGCTTTACAATTACATCATTTAAAAAAATACATATATATAAACTTTATATAATAATAACATTAAATTTAAACCCAAAAAAAGAAAATTTATTTAATGTTTGATTTACTATATCTTACATATTACTGGATTTTATTTAAATTAATGTGTATTATTATATATTTATTATGGTACTTCTTATTACCCTTCTCTGGGTACATTGACCCCCCGATTATAAAACTCGTCCAACGAATAGTAAGATTTCATACGATTCTACTGCCAATTTCGCTGACTAATTCATATCTTATTATACTTTACAAAAGACAAAACAAAAAAGGAAATTTAAAAAAAATTTATCTAAAATAGAAATCAGATACAGGGTTAGAAGACATATCAACAATCATTAGACAAAAATATTTACATTGAGTACATTTTAATTAGTGCAAAACAGTTTGCAGCTTATATAAAATGTAGGATATATATAGATCTATATAGATCGCCCACAGTCAAAAAATATTTTATTTAATAACCAGTTCCTGACGGCAGGTTTATTTTTTGTTTATTTGTGAAATACATGATAAAACATTAAAAACATTTATTTACATATGAAACATTAAATCTCCATACTAGGCGACTGCCTGTTTCATGGTGACCAATGGAATATAGTTATGTGAGGTCTAATGTGAACATATGAACTAAATATATAAACTTGTTGAAAATAGGAAGGATTAGAGTAAAAAAATTATAAAGGAAATAGAAATTTAACTTGGTAGCAGACCTGGGACACCATAGCTGTTCGATGGTGCTCCGGTTTCATAAGCGAGGGACTGGGCAGACTACGGAGCACCATGAGGGTCCGGCTCCATAGTCGTGAGGCTAGGCAGAACCTGACTCATAACTGTTCCATGAGGTGCCCGTTCCATAGCGTATAATCTTGACCGGCCTGGAATATCTATACCTAGTCCATGAAATAGTCCTACCATTTGTGTGAGATGGGGCTGGATGAGGTATTCCAAATTTTTCAATACTCTCGTGAACTGAAGTGCAGCAGTTTACATGAGGCTTGCTGGTGGTAGGATCTGGAGTGCAGCAGTTTACAGGAGGCTCGCTCGTGGTAGAATCTTCAGTGCAGCAGGTTACAGGAGGCTTCATCGTGGTAGTATCTGGAGGGCAGCAGTTTACATAAGGCTCACTCGTGGTAGGATCTGTAGTTGTTATAGTATCTGGTGCTGGTTTGCAACAGTTTATGCTATAGACATGCGTATGACATCCTCGACGTTCTGATATTTGACTGATGCGGCTTCTAGTTTGGTAATGCACATTTTCATGAGAACGACGATGTGTAGAATAATGAGTTTCGTGGTCTGCAGGACTGTGGTAACCGTGGTGATGAGAATGGTAAATATAGTGATGGTCACGACGGTGTCTTTTTAATAGTCGCCCCACATTACCTTCCGGTTGAGGACCACCATTAATCTCAAATTGCCGAGCACCATGGTCTCCAAAAGTTTGTTGATCTCCACGTTGATGTCTACCATAGCCTCCAGATTGTGGACCATCTTGATTTTCAGCCATATGACCAGCGTTGCTCACATATTGTTGTCCAGTATGTCCTTCAGAATCCGTACCTGCTTGATTTTCGGATTGCTGACCACCATATCCTCTTAACGTTTTCTGGTCAACTTTTTCATGGCACAAAGTAAAAGGTTTTTCTTCGGAAGGTGTTTGGGCGTCCACACAGATTATCGTGCGATAATTCGATGGTAGCTTCTTTGATTGATGTACGTTGTTATAGTATGTTACCGAAGAGAGTGATTGTTCCCCGGCTACTGGCGTGGCTCCCTCATTGACTTGCCGCTGCGGTTCAGAGGAAGACAGTGGGAGGGCCGCGGCATCCCGCAGTCCGACAGATATGATGCACGTGATCAGACAGAATGCTGCAGTGCTCATCTTGGTGGCTCGGATAAACTACTGACTCAACCACCTCCCGATATGACTTATATAATGCAATAGTCTGGAGTCAGCATTTCGTCAGTTCTGTCTTTATCAAAAACACGATGCATTATTTAGACTTTTGTTATATTTTCATTACGAATGTCTAATCAACAGAATATGTATTATAACGTGTTTTAATTAGATGTGCACTTTTATATAAGTAGTGAAGTTTTAATAAATTTTTGGTTTTATAACATCTTCATTTTTAGTCAAAATGCTACCCGAATTTCACACGAGTTTCATGGTTAAACGCAACGCTCGTTGTATTCTACGTGTTCACAGATGGCGTTAATTAATTAATTTTGTTTAAATACGCTTTTGCAAGGTATTGCTTTACAGTATTAAGACAAATTATTTGTTTGCGCCCTCATATACGCAATATGAATATGAATAAATAGTTTTGTCCATATAAAAACTCAATTCTATCGAGAAAGGCATACAAATACAATATTGGATTGAATCATCGGTAAAATATTGTATTTGTGTGCCTTTCTCGAAAGAATTAAGTCTTTAAACGAACAAAACTATTGATTCATATTCATATTGCGTATATACGGGCGCAAACAAATGATTTGTCTTAATATTGTAAAGCAATACCTTGCAAAAGCGTATTTAAACAAAATTAATTAATTAACGCCATCTGTGAACACGTAGAATACAACGAGCGTTGCGTTTAACCTTAAGTAATTTTTCGTATTAATAGGAAACTTATTTTTTAGACCTGAAAACGTCTTTAAAATCGGTGCCTGGTATGGGGAACCAATCGCGGCCAAATGATCGACATTTTCTGTCGAGGTAATTTCAAACATCAATAACTTACATAAAAAACAAACATGGCACCGCTATCTTGAAGATGGATGCAAATTTGCATCAGTACTCCGATACTTGGTGCACACGCACGATTCTCGACTTTATTCGACACGTGTCAATAAATGGGATCAAATATCAAAGACTAATTATTCGATCCCAGTTAATTAAGTCTCATTTTGAAGAAACAGAAGTACATGTTACAAATCATCATGAGTTCCAAGTGGGTTTGTCAAAAGCTCAAAAGATATGAGGCTGTGAATTTTAAAAGTTTGAAAATTTTGTGAAGGCAAAGTACAACCAGAATCACAAAATCTTTCACGAATGTGTATGTGGAGCACAAAATTCCAAAGAGAATGAAACCGGAAACGCCAGGCTTGGAACCACAATGAACGTTTTGGGCTATCTGATCTAATTTAAATTCGGAATACCATTATTATAAAAATAATCTTCTTCTAACTTATAAAAAGGATTTTTTAATATAACTTTACGTTTGGACATTTTATTGAAATTGTGAGAATGGGAAAAATGCTCTAAAAACTAAGAGCAGAGATGCTGCAGGAGTTCCTCCCCCTTGGCAAAGTACGCGCGCTCTGATCACTCTGACGTGTGCATCTGACGAGCCTGGGTCTAATGTGTATGGTGATTTCGTTGCTGATGAGATGAGCAGTGCAACATTTATTTTATTTAGAGAAATCCTAATATTTGAAAGCCGTATAATTTTTTATCCTACTTCTCATACCACTACACTACCCTGCATTCAATAAATATATGTTGCAGATTCAAAATAGGGTATTTTCACCCTTTTTTTATGCGATAGTGAAGATAGTGCAGCCAAAATGAATTGTTTGTTTTTGTTCGTGAATTCGTGGCGTTAGCGTTACGCTGGGCGACGTTGGTGATAGCCTTCTTACCAGAGACATTGGCGTTTTCTATGTCATAATGACAGCCAGCCATAATAATTAAGCCTAATTGTAGCCAGTTGAAACCGTTTCTAAATGTGCGGTTTTAGAAGGTTTTAAAAATAAATAAAAATATGTGTAAAAATATAAAGGTTTGTGAAAATACTCCATAAATTATATAACAATTACAATATTACACGATTGAAGATAAATGCTTCAGCGTCCGACACTGCATTTCTACAAAAACAATATTCTCATTTTCCTTAACAGCGATTTATAATGAATTGTCTAAACAAGTAAATATCTCCAATCCAATTATTTTTTTTATATTAATTTAATTAAAAAATATTTATATTTCTTTGCGAAATAACCAGAAGTTTGGCATGAAGTGGGCAACTTAAAACCTAAGTAGCATTTTTGATATAAACTCGAGTTGGGAAACTTATCTATCGGGATAAAGTTTCAGAATCAGATGATCTCTATTGAATTGATTCTTCTATTGAAAAGCCACTTCAACAATATTCATAAAATGGAAAAGAGCGGTCAACATTAACCGTATTGGGAAATAACGTAACTTATTTTGTCAATACGGACATCACTACTTGTTGTCAAACAAAAAGATTATTTGATTTTAATATATACGATATTCCTTCCTAAGCATACGTATTCATTTATAACTTTGTTATTTATTGTCCCACGTTCCTACTTCTAATCTCTTTGTTATCGTCAAATGAATATTATTTATAAACTTATATTTTCTATTTAAGTAAGCATTTAAATACCGACTACGCAAAACATTTTGTTGATTATTATTTACTTATTACGCTGATAATATAGAACTACTTAGCATTTAATATATAATCCTAACAATTTAATGTTTCATTATTTAATAAGGCGCATTAATTATTAAATGCAAGCTATCTTTTACATTTTTGTAGAAACGATTGTTCCAATTTTTTTATGAAATTTGATCTGTGAAAGCAATATTTTTCTAAATATATTTGAACAAAATATTTTTGCAATCCGATGTTGCAAAGGCTACTTATTCATGTAGAAAAATAACCTACAAAATTACTGTTACTTGCAAACTCGTGTTATTCCATCCAATTATACTTGCTTATTCCATTTCAGCCAGTAAAAACAGAGCATTTGGTCACCTGACATAATGGCCGCCTAGTTGATAAGTATGAAAGATGGTGATATGGCATTTTTAAATCTAGAATATACATATATGGCGTTTCATATTCCACGATATTTGGTTGCAAAACAGGATTATTCCAAGATTGTCTGGCAAAACTAATTTATTCCGTACACAAACTGTAAATGTTCAATATTTGTTAATATTTTATAATTCAAAAGGGTATTTAAAGTAATCTATTACTAAAAAACAAATCAAAATAACATATTTGACAACTGAATCATTTTTGGAAATTTTCCTTCAAAACGTTCAGGTAGAAATATATGCAATATCGATAATTTATGTTTCGGTGCCGACAACCCGGGTGTTTATTTTATTTTGATTTTTTTATTAAAAAGTAAGGTAATTTTTGCAAGTCTGAATTCTTTTCAAATATTAATATTATTTCTACCAATTTTGGATATTTCACGATTGAAATAATTTTATGTTAAAATATTATGTTATAAATATAGCCCTGCAATCGTAGCCACTATAAAATTCCATGTAATGACTAGGTACACCAAACAAAATGTAACATTCTTCTGTAATAAATACCCAACCAACTTTCAGACACACTCACTAACCAATAGCATGCGTGATCTAGGCAACAAGTTTGGGGGTACTATTTATATATTTAATGACACCATTAACGGGTATAGAACTAAGCGAAATCTATACCAGCACTTTCACAAGTTGAATCCTAAAATTATTGTAGCGTTGGTAATGTAGTTGTAGTTATTTGTCCTAACTGTTCTAGTTTCTATTTTATGTTATGTTACTGATACGTTTAATGTTTCATTTTTAGTTTTGTTTTCATTATATTCTCATTATAATTATAAGCACAGTTTTACATTTGTGTATTCGTAGATCTATTTTGTACCTACTGAAATGGATTACATGTACACACTGTTATTATTTAATAAATAATACAGATATACTCCCTGTATGTATCACTTTCATGTAAAAGCCTTTTTAGGCGTATAAATAAATAGGTGGGTAATGTATCGCTTGTCTGAATTATTCACCAAATTAGTTTCAATTTTGAAAATGACACCTAAAAATAAAAGCAAATTTGAGTGTATTAAACCAGATTTCGCGCAGGACTAACGCACAGACAACCGAAATAATTCTGTTTGGTGATGTAATAATAAAATAAAATGACAAGTTACCTATAAAGAAACCAATTATGTAAAATGTTTTAATTTAAAAAATAATATTATCTAAACTAAACAACGAGCTAACACCATTCATTCATTTCTTACATTTTTGTTTCTTCTCAAAATTATTACACATCTGCAGCTAAACTTCACCAACATTATTACATATTGTTTCTATTTGCAGCTGAACTTTGTGTTTCTTCTCAACATAATTCGGGTTCTGGTTATGAAACTGCGCCAGAGTCACACCAGTGAAATCGACCAAGTTAGGTAAGAAGACATTATACATTTCACTTAAAAAACATAAAATTTTGCCTGAAGGTTTGCGTTGTTTGCGTCTATTTACGAGATATTGATTACACATTTTGGAAGATGTTTTTTTTTACAATGACGTAACAACTCTGAAATTCGTATCTCAGTTAACAAATACTGTTCCTTTTAATCAAATTTCAAAAATTGTATCTGAATAAAAAGTACACGATGATTTATCTAACAAATTTAGAATTGTTTAAAATGTCTGATGGTTCTAGCGTCATACACTTACACATTTTTAAACATAAAATAGTCGTTTACTTCTAACATGTTAACCCTCGAGCGATAATCAAGGGTATTGTGTTTCATATTAACTTAACGATATCTTTTTCTGAAAACCTCTAGTCACATTTACAAGCTACGCGACTGTGATTCAACAACAAGTCGCCTACTGATATGCTACATTTGCTAATTTATTAGGAATCTCTTAAAATAATTGCAATTCCAGTTAAAATTGTCTTGCATTTGCCTTAATAATACATCATAATGAAATGCGAAAATATAGAATTTTTCATGATCACGTGTTCCGATAACATCATGAATATATATTCTTAATTTACTAAAAGTATATCAGAAAACCTGTTAATTCATTCGTAAGGGCTGCAATCCCGTTTAAAACCGAAATACCAATAAATTGAAGCGATTCTTAGTAAATTAAAAATAGTCATTTTTGTCCCAACGCTACCCGAATTATATTATACAGTACTTGATCATTTTTTCACGTCCAACCATGAAGTCGAAACGATTTCAAGTGACTAGCGATGAAGACAGTATTTTTTTATTATAACGATCTATATGTAGTTGTCTAGTAAATTGGTTTCAGGTATCCTTTTTTACATACTCCGGTAAATTTCCACCTCCAGAACAAATATAACATTTAAAGCCTGTTCGGACGGCATTTAGGCAAACTAGTACAATAGTACTAAAGGCCCGCGTAGCTTTCGACCAGCACCGTCTGTGGCGTGACTGACTGAATCTGTTGTCGACGCGTCGCGTTGCGTACCTGCGAACCCTGGTAAAATAGTAGGGCGTAAATCCAAGAACGACGCGAATGGTACCTACGCAAAATTCGAGTCACCTATGAATCTTTATCACTTGGGAATAAAAGGAAGGCAGAAAAGAACCGATTGTCACGATTTGTTATTAAATTTTTGTGATAAGTTAAGAACACAAATTAGCTCATTTTGCATTGTATCAAACGGTTAAAAATGGCTGGGTTTATTTGGCTTTAGAGATATAACGAACCTGTATTTTTAGGCAGTAAAATCTAAAAATGTGCTTTTGATATAAACAACGTAATTTATACGAAATTACAATATTGAATGCCTCTGCAATTTCATAACAATGTATATGAACATACATAATACATTCGTTTTTGGTCAATTTTTCTATATCTGCATACAGCGTTTTCGTTAACATAGTCATTTTTTGTGGTGCATGTTGGAATTGTGAAAATTTGATACATTTTTAAAATGTTTGAGACTACGTTATTGCTTCGAAATTTTGTAATAATGCATTTTTAGATGTCATGATTGTTTTTACATTTTTTGACCTGTTGTCTTTATTTAGACGTGCGATATCGTTGCTTAGGCGGCAACTTGACATACCTCAGTTTTTACATTTAAATGAAACGCAAAAAATGTAAATGAGTTGTCAAGGAAGTTGTTTCTTTATCATTTATGTATTTATTTAGGTCCATTTGGGTTTTTACATTTTATTTCGTTACACGCATTATGCATGACACGCAACATAAAGATATAATGTTAATAAAAGCCGATATGTGGTGGTAGTTTGTTGAAGCAGTTGCCGCTCAAGCGACGATATGTGATTGCGGATTATTAATACGTGTATACAAATAAATATATATTAATGGCCCCATGTGCTCGGCATGTGCAGGAAGGCGGTGCGCGCAGCCGTGGTGCTGCTGCCGCTGCTCGGCATCACCAACCTGCTGAACATGACGCAGGCACCGCTGGAGAAGGCCCCCTGGGAGTTCGCGCTCTGGTCATACACCACACACTTCCTCACTTCGTTCCAGGGATTCTTCATCGCTCTCGTCTATTGCTTCCTTAACGGAGAGGTAGGCATACTATAATCCAATCGCTATTATCTACAGATTGACGGCGTGCGATGCTTCTAATTATTTTTTCCGTATTTCTCTTGTCGTGTTTAAGCTTACCATGTTCATATTGCTTCTGATATAGAAATTAAATCTATAAGGATATCAAAAGACATTTGTGTCGGCGACCAAACGTGTTATTGTTTTTTTGTTGTTGTTTGTTATTCACTTGTTTTACCGACTAGATATCACAAACGTGTTAGATATTCAGAAATGTGCAATAAATCATTAGCTTATTCTTTTTTCTCTGTGTTCCTGATACGGAAATTATTTATATCACCCGACTATACGCGTGATCATTACACAACTAAAATGCAGCCTTTAAAGATTACTTTAGATTCTTCAATTTCACTTAAAGTGCCTTTTAAACTAACTAATGTTATTATGTAGGTACATAGGTAACCTATTTGGTCAAATCCGGTGGTGGCTCGTGAGTTTTGAGTTTATAAATTAGAGCAAGTTAGAATTCAATGATTAAAAAATACATTTTTACTGTAGCAGAAAATAATTTCAATTTTTAACACATATTTTATTTTCTAAAACGCACGTATTATTCATAAATTATCATACGCAATAAACATGTTGATAATCTCACTAGTTTTACGCTACCGAAAAGTTTTTAATCATGTTTAAAAGCATTAAATAATTATTATATTTTCAAAGATGGTTATGATTAATTAATAAACCTACTGTTAGTAACTGCTTACTTTTTTGCGATGGAATTATATTTTTTTAATTTATTTGCTGTTTTATTTGCGAATATGCATGTTTAAGATAAATGATCAAATATTTTTTTTTTTCATTGTGATATCAAAAAGATAATAATTGTGCGATAGTTACTGCTCTTTTATAGATCTAATACCTATAACAAAGCGATTTTTTTGTGTGGTACTCTTTTCAAACTAAAATATTATGTAATTTTCTTCGGTTCTTCTCAAAATGACAATTCAACACACCTTTAAAAGGTGAAATAATGTCATTAAAAGTGATGAAACAACAACTAGGTTAAATAGTTACGAATGTAACCTATTTAAGCTAGTTTTTGTTTCATCACTTTTCATAATTTTATAACACTTTTTATAGGTGTGTTGAATGGTCATTTTGATGAGTTATCCGGTCACAATTTTCTTCCATGTCAGTATTTGAACATAACGGTTGAACTAATAAACCCATCGTTGTAGAATGTGCCTTATATAAATATTCCACAAAAAAGCGCCTGGAATGACCACCAAATATTCGGAAAGCATACCGCTGAGTGATCCACTGTGACCCAGTTCTCTTTGTCTTCTCATAACCGATGTATTGTAATTAAAAGAGAGATAACACGAAGCTCTTTAATGTTCATATTTTTTATCTTAAGGCGCTGTTGTTGATATAAATTACGTGTATCTATACAGGGAGCAATAAGGCAAAGTACTGTATGAATGGTGTTCTAGGTTCGTACCGCAGTCATGAAACAGATTTCGTTGTTTATGGAGATGAGGGAGCAGCGCACCCAGTTCCGCAGAAGCTATGCCTTCCACTATTGCTCATCCGAGGCCAACAGAAGGGAAAATCTCCCCGTAAGGTAGGTCTATTTGCCTTACATTACCAAATTTTATAAGATTAGAAATACTAAAAGTTTGTCCACAGATAACAAATAACACGATGATTCTTCACATGGAAATTCCACTAAGAGAATACTCAGTACACAGATAATTCTGGACTAGATGTTAGAAAGAATTGTAACACTTATCAAAAAAAATTATGTATGAAAAATAAATATTATCTTATTGGAATCATATTTTTTGCTTTATATTCGTTTTGGTTTCATCTATTATTATCTGTTTATATTGTTTTCGTGAGGATAATTACGTACTTATCCTAATCAGCCTTTTGTTCAATAATAAAAATACCAGTTTGATTAGGATTTCTATTTATGTTAGCTTCTTGAGTTGGTGCGTTTAGGCATCATTTTTCAGTGTATCAAGCTGATTTCATGCTGTGTGATTGTATAATTTCAAGTGAACACGATTAGACATGTCAAAAACTCACACCATAAACATCATTATAGTAAATAATCTAGTTGTATCAACGTAACATATCACAATAATTTTACCTCTCATGATATTGTTGTCTTAGTCAATTATATTTAAACTTTTTAAATCTTCGATACACAGATGTTGTTTACTTCTATTTTATGTATTTATTTAGTTATAAAAAATACGGTTTTATATCTAGTATAAACCTGTACTAACTACTAACAACTTATTTGTATGACATTTAGGCAAACTTTACACTACATCTAAAACTTATTCTTTATAGCATTTGGGCATAACCCACGAAAAGCAGCAAGGCTTTTAGCTTCTCTAACATCTGTTATTGAATCTCAACAGTAACACCTTCATTAAAAAAACTTCTACAATATGTTATTGTTGCTACTTATTTTTTATACAGGGTGTATCGGCACGTACCCGACAAACTTTAACCAGCTATTCCTTAGCATATTTGGAGTAAAAAATCTTATGTGCACTTTGCTGTCCGGTAACGTTTTTTTTTAATAAAAAATTTAATATTCATATTTTCACCACATGTCACCACTGTTTTATCCTTTGTCAAAATTTGAAAACCCATCTGGCAATATTTTATTCGAATTCCGTTGAATAATATACCTACATTGGCGCACTTTTACAATCACAACGAAATGGCACGGCACCATTCGTCTCATTTTTAAGTATTATTATTTAGTGTGTGCGAAAGAGCGAAGACGCTTTTCGACATACTTGCTTATAACAGCTGTTGAACACGAAAAGCAATGCCAATGACAGTGATGTAGTGTGGAAATATTTAATTTTTTTTTTTAATTGAAAAAAAAATGCTACCAAATGCTAAAAACTGCTAAGCGGACAGCAAAGTGCCCATAACATTTTTTACTCCAAATGTGCTAAGGAATAGCTGGTTAAAGTTTGTCGGGTTAGTGCCGATACACCCTGTATAGTTTTTTTTCCCTTTCTCATTTACTGTATTACCATTACGTGTTCTAAATTTGTAATATTATTTGTAAATATTAGTATTGATGTATAACCGTTTGGTGATATTGCCTTAAGTAACAGAGAAAAAATCATGACGGTAGCATTCGCCTTACAATTTACTTGAATTAAAAGTTAGTTTTATAACCGGTACAAAAGAATCATCAAAAAGTTTTTTTTTTAAATTGATTGACTTTTTAACAACCCATTTATAACATTCGCTCGCGTAGGAATATAATATAATGACACTTATTTTCAAATTAATCCCTCGGGTTAAAGAAGAATGTTTTACACGTGAGTGTAATAAGCAAATAATGTGTATTTTTATTTTCAGAGAGGAGGAAAAGGTGGGGTGGTGGTGGGCCTGTTTCGGGCGATGTCGGCAGGAAGCAATTGAAGCTCCGCCCTTTGAACCCGCTGCCCCCGAGTGAGTTATTACGAAACAATTTCACATTTTTTGATAATGGATGACTAAAAACCTGTTTTATTTTTAAAATATTTTTTTACTACCTTTATATTTTTTTTACATATTTAGTACAGAAAACATATTTGACAATACTTGTACGAAACAATTTGACAATTCTTATTTAGTTTTTATGGTTGTTCTTGTTCATCTAACTTTATGCGTCCCGGAGATGGTCAATATAAATGTTCCATGTTTACGTAAATGATGCGACCAATTGATTTTTTTTACAGAGGCAATTGAATCAATTTTCACTTGAACATCTTGTTGACGACGAATATTTCGAATTTTGAATGCTTCTTTATTTTCCGTCTAAGGAGAGCTTGCATCTAATTTAAATTCTTTATTTTTATATGTATATATTAGTGGCGTAGTTTATATTGTTCACTAGTCCTGTACTGGGGTGGACTGGGTTACAAAAATCCGTCGCTTCTTCATGGTAGTTTAATGCTATACTAAAATCTACAAGTAACATGTGCTATCAAAATACTATACTTTATGCTCCAGCGTTTGAGCTCCAGGTTGCAGGAGTAGGTAAAGCATTTGGAAAAGAGTGCTCTTTGTCAATAGGGAACAACCTAAGTATTAGTCTTTTATTTAGGTTTATTTGTTTGTTGATGACTTTGTCATAAATGTTTTTTGCTTTCCGTAATTCTACTACTTCTAAGTTCTGATCACTATTTCATTTTTTTAAGTCGTAAGCTGACCCCTGTTTTTTTGTTAAACGTGTTGTGTTGAATAAAAATTATAATAAACTAAATTTTTTTTGAACAGCTCATAATGATAATAATTTAACAATCAATTTTTATTTTTCTATCCTGTCTGCTTTTTTTGTATAACTACCATAAAGTTTAGACAAAATTTGAAAAATTCTATATTTCTTGTGCCTGAAAATAATGCGAGCTTATTTATTTTGTCTTTTAAATACTTAAAAAGGCCGTGGCTCGACTCGGCCGTATGTTTCAAATCCCCGCAAACCTAAATCCGCTCATGGTGTCCCCACTTCTTCTACCATTCAATCCACTCTCTAAACTTGCTCTAAACACTCCTGGCAATAATAAGAACAAACTTTGAAAGTATCGGCAAAATCGGTCGAGTATTATTTATAGGGCACATACAAACATTTCCTTTTATTTATATGTATTAAATATATCTCTCCGTATGAAGGAAACATTAACAAAAATAGTCTTTTTCGTTGCGGCTACAAACGGCAAGCATATTTTTTATATTACTTATTATTTATTTTTCATATTTCATCATGAAATATGAAAAGCTTTTTCTGTCTGGAATTTTTGTCAGCCCTATTACTATTTACTGCTTATTACATCCTTCACATCAGAAGCTATGGAAGCTTAAATATCCATTCAATGGTTGAAATTCAATTAGTATCCGCTAAACCCGAGTAGTGAAACTAGGTAGTTATTTTATAACGTACATTGAAAGTTTTGCTTTGACCATGAGAAACGCGCCAGTTATTCTAGCATTAATAAAATAATTCGATTAAAAATATCAAACAACATGGAAAGAATTTATTGCATTATCCAATAAGGTTTTTTGGGACCTTAATGATTGGTCTTACGATAAAACTTAAAATTTATCTCATCAACTATCCATAATTGGATAATGCACTTAAAACTGAAGTTATTCCGAAAGCAGAACTCAAAATTTTAACAAATGTAGCGAAAATTAGTAGTTACTAGACTTTCGGAGAAATTCACTGCAATCGAGGTATAAAAATTAGTAGTTACCAGACATTTTTTAGAAATTCACTGTAATCGAGGTATGAAAATTACTCAATATGAATTGCTTTATGCTTCTGACAACTGTAGCATAAAAAGTAGGTTACAAAACAGCTATTACTGTGCTTTGTCATATACAATTAACAATTGCCCATTTAGAAATGACAAAATTTCAGCTGCAAAGGTTTGGTTAAAACCAATACTATCAAACAACCGTTTTGAAATAGCTTTCCTCTTAAAATATTCCGAAACATACATAACATACTTACAATATTTCAATCGAAATCAATTACTTCTAATGTACACCTAACACTTGTTTCACCCGAGTCTGACTATCGTAGCCCTAGAGCCGTGGAATCACTGACAACCCATAAATTTATTACTCCCGCAACACCATTTAAATTTAATCAATCACTTCTAATGAACACCTAACACTTGTTTCAGGACCCGAGTCTGACTATCGCAGCCCTAGAGCCGTGGAATCACTGACAACCCATGAATTTATTACTTCCGCAATACCATACAAATTTAAACAATAATTGAGTGCTATTGGCTTGCTTTGGTGGCACTTTTCAGTTTCAAAATACTTACGCAAAAAATATCGCTGTTTAGCTACATACTTTATACACATTTTAAGACCATTATACATTAAAAATGTCTTATTTACCTTTATTATATATTGTACATAGGTACCTACCAAGGTACTGGGTAGCCAAGTGAGAATGTATGTGTTGTTTTTTAGAGGTCTTGTGTAAATTATTCTTAGGCATTCAAAATGAAATTATATGTATACATATATGTGCATGAAAGTGTATGCATCGACCCACAATTACACATACGTGAGTAAGTAAGTGAAAATGTATCGTTCTCCCCCAGATACTTTATTATGTGTACCGTATATTCAATTGGCTTGAGTTTAATTCTTATACTCATATTATTGTACTCATCTCTTTCTACCACCGTTCCTTCCCTTTTACATTAACTTTTGTTTTTACAAAACTTCGTTTAAAAAAAATGATCGTACATTTAATATTATAGTAATTAATATTAACTAGATTGATCCTCCCTATCCCATTCCTATTATCCCCATTTTAACAACTTATTATTTAACTTTGAAATTATACTTTATATCAATGTAAACCGTTAGTCTCCCAAATAAATTTTAAAAATTTATCAGAAATGTGATGGTTACTAAATATTTTGTATGTATGTATCTACATTTTTTCAATTAATTCTGAAGGAGTGCGACCATTTTTTGAAGCAATGTATTAATTTTAATACATCACATGATGAGTGTGAAAAGTATTTAATTTTTTTAATAGAAGAGATAGAAAAAAAGTAAATGTAATTTATCGTTGAAATAAGTTTTATACTGTGTAGCTAATATATATTATTATTTTGTGACTATATATTATTATTTTGATTAAGTTTTATTATTTAAATAAAATTAAGTTTTAACTTAATATAATATTAATTATTTGCCCAGCTGTATATAATAAGTATACGTTAGAAAAAATCTATATCGGAGTATTTCACCATCATCTTAATAGCTTATCCAAGGGATAACATATATTAATAAATAAACAAATAAATACTCGCAGTAGGTAGAAAACTTGGCAAACCTAGCAGATATACATATAGTCACTATTCATCAGGTTCGAGTACCGAATAGTAAGCCAGACTTTATAAATAAATAAATCTTTAATCTCAAATCGAAAACATTCGTCATCCTGTGGATAAGCTATCAAGGGATGGTGAAATATCCCCTATATATAGTTAATAATTCTTTATTCGGTATTATAAATGTGTTTTTTTAAATACTAATATGTAAGTAAATTCTATATTTATATTTAGTACTCCACTTTTGTTTTATTTGTTTTTTTTTTAACCAAAGTATTACTATACATTATCGACCTAATTATCAAACTGTTTCATCTTACCTCTGTTGTAGAGCCATTTATGTATGTATGTTTTACGAAACTAACTCAAATTAAACAACCAATTCCTACACGGAAGTTATTATTACATCAAATGACTACGTAAGTAGTTGCAAAAGTTCGCATCCTAAAATTTTTTTTATTTTTTTATTTTCGAACTAATTTTCGTCCTTGCCAGAGTCCAAAGATTTCAGAATAATATATTTTTACCACTCAAAGATCAGTTATTATTTACAGACGACTACATTTTTTTATTTATTTAGTAATATAAAACCCCCACATCCAGTATTTACCTAAAACATATGAGTTCTTTGCCATTTTGAGTATGTATTGGCATTTTAAGGCTTACTTTGATTATAGATTGCGAGACCGCGTTATAACATTTTATCACACTCGAGTGATGAACTGCTGAAACATGATTTTACCAAAAAATATGTACATAAAGTTTATATCAAGTCCATTGGTCGGCTTACTTTAGATCAGAGGTTCCCAAACTTTTTTGTCCCGTAGACCACTTGCCAAATTTTTTTTATCCGTAGACTCCCTGCCTGCCAAATGTTGAATTTTCCTAAAACTATTAACGTCCCATGTGATAATCATTTATTTTTTTCGTACAAAGATTCCCTTCCCCTGCCTGCCAATAATCGGTGGCGATATAGTTCCTCTGTTTTTGCATTGTGCAGACAGGAGCGAGGTTGAGTTGAGGTAAATGGGGGTCCGCTCGTATGTACCCCCATTTGAATCTCGTGGACCCCCAATTTTTTTTCTCGCTGACGTAGACCCCCAACAAGCCGATATCGACCCCTGGGGGTCCATATAGACCACTTTGGGAACCTCTGGTTTAGATCATAAATAACACAATAAATTATTTAGATACTACTTCGTGACATGGAATTCGCGATTTTCCCAATTTGACAACCGAATTGTTGTTTTAGAAAAGCGCGAATATGGTAAAGATATTTAAGTCACGCAGGCACCGAGATTGCATTTTTTGACTTTCCTTAACTTTCTCAAGATGATTTACAAAATATTAGGAATATGTAAACAAACATAACAGCCTAGATAATCGGCGTTTCGAGAAATTGGCAGTATTTCGCTCAACTGAACAAAAAACGCCATTAAATGTATTTTTAATTATTTCAGAAAAAACTATTTTTAATATATAATTAATTATACTATTAACACTACAAAATTTTAATAATATGTAATTGAAATCCTCGGCACGGGAGATCCCAGTGAGGATATCATTATATCTATTTGTCCCAAAAAATTAATATAATAAAACACTTATTATTATACTTTTTTTATTTATTTATTACAAGATAATACATTACAAAATGATAAAAAAATTATAATTTATTATTCCCAGTGAGTTTTCAAAACTCATTTCGGGAAAGACAACATTAGAATAAATAATTTTAAAAATTTAAATTTAAAAAAATGTATACCAGTTATTTTTTGATCTCAAGTCTTAAAAAAAATTGCAGGCTAATTACATTAATTAGTTTACTGATTTAATATCTTTGGCGTTTAAAAATCATCCCGTAAAAAAATAAGTTTTTTTCTTATAATACATTTATTTTTATTAATAGATTTTAATTTTTTTTCTTAACTGCAGCTGTGAATTTTTTTAAATATCTAATAAAACTTATAAAAAATGGTTTGACTGAGCATTTCTCCGCAGGGACTGACTAAAATGAGAGAACCGCGCTATCACTTAAGCCAAATCCTAATTGGATGGTACTGAGATTTACTTCGTATTGCTGTACATTTTTATAAGGTTATTTAATTTGAGATAAATGCGTTTGAGTGCCGTGTGTGTGCGCGAGTGTCGCCAACAGTTGATAGAATGCATTGCCATCAATAAATAGTCGATCTGCCGAGTTTCAGCTCGGATTTCAGATTGGATTTTAAGAATCGGGTTAGTTTCCACTTCCAAGATTCCACTTTATTCATTCATTCAAGAAAACACAATCTAAATTCTAATATTTGTATTTAAAAAGTATTTTTTTTTCTGAAAATACGCTTTTCGTCCTGTACACAAATGTTTAAGTCCTAAAAAACATTAAATAATTTAATTTAAACTTTTTTATTTATTACAAGATTATTGTATAATAAAGCATTTTATGAAGATATTTAGGCACGATGAAGTTCATTTACTAAAACAAAATAAAATATTTCTTCTAACTCGGCAAACTTATTTTGTGGCACCATTTTAACTAAAAATTAATAAAATACTTCGTTTTAACCACTTTTATTGTTTATTACCAACATGTTTCATGAGCAACGCTCACTTCTTCAGGGTTTTTAATAAAACATGTTGGTAATAAACAATAAAAGTGGTTAAAACGAAGTATTTTATTAATTTTTAATTAAAATAAAATATTTTATGCTCTCCTTCGGATTTGTTTCCTAAAGAGGAAGTCTTTCCGTCGGACCAGTTTTTTTTTGTCCGGCTTGTTATCAAGAATTCAACATAAATAGGTACTTTATTTTCTTATCATTTTGTTATGTTTGGTGATTGTTTATTTATTTAGAAAGCTATAATAATAATAATAATAATAAGTGTTTTATTATCTTTTTTTTGTGTAACAAATAGATATTACACGTTATGTATTCGTTATGCATGTGATTAATAAAAATATAGCGAAGTTTGCTTGAAAACAAACCGTATTTCGGTCAGTACTGTTACTATTCTTCTTCAAATTCTTGGTAACATGTAGCCGTACAACTTCGGTAAGAGAACCGACAAATTTTAAACTAGTAGTTCTGTGAACAGTAAACCTCTCGTCCAAAAATTAAGTTTTTAATATATTCGTACCAATAAGTCAAAAAAAATTCTCTGAAATCAAAAGATTTATAAGTAGGTACCAAAATACTTACCTACTTAATTACAAACCATACATTTTATGTAAAAGATTTTTAAAATTTTAAATAAGGAATTTCAATGAAAATAATTCGTTTTCGAACTTTCTTCAGGCAAATAGGTACTGAAAATAATGTACATACAGAAAAAATGCGATTAAAAAAGTCCAAAAGATCTAAATAAACATGACAATTTCACAATTGAAAAAATAATCTTTATTGAACCATTTTCAAAGTTAGCCCGTCAATAATAACGCCCTTGAGGTGATTTTTCACAAAAACGGCGCTCTACAAATTATCCAATTATTATTATTATTATTATTACTTGGATGAATTGAATAACGCCGTAGTTGTGAAAAATTGCCTCAAGGGCACTATTATTTTTCAAAGCTCTTTCCAGGTTGTTCTAGTTATCCTGGTTATCCTGGTTCTGGTATAGATGACTGATAAACAAATAAACTTAACTTTTCGGCGTCATTATAAAACCAAAGCATAATGTTTGTATATTTTCACTGTAAGGGTTTTCTCGAGAAATAGAATTATCATATAACAAGATTTCATTTAGGTTAAACTTGAAGCTCGTTATAATCTAAACGTTCATAGATGGCGGTAATTTAATTATTTTATTAAAATACGCTTTTTTCAAGTTATTGCCTTATTTCTTTTTAAGACAAATTATTAGGATTATTATTATTATTAATTATTACACCCAATATGAATATTAATAAACAGTTTTGTCCGTAAAAACACTCAATTCTTTGAGACAAAACTATTTATTCATATTCATATTGTGTTTGTACAGGCGCAAACAAAAAATCGTCTTGTAAAGCAATAATTTGCAAAATGCGTATTTTAATAAAATATTTAAATTACCGCCATCTATGAACGTTTGTATTATCACGATCGTTGCAATTAACCATAAAAATTATAATCATCATTACCTTAGTCATCTATTCAAATTTTTTGTGATTTTTTTTATATTAGCTCCATTCTGGAGGCCACGAGTAAAATAATTTCCCTCAGGGCGTAGTCATCTTAGGGGATGCTGTGTGGGGGTTATTTTAAGGAAATGAAGGAAAGGAAGTTCTGGGAAGGAAAAATTTAAGAGGGTTGGGTAGAAATCTAGGGGTCATTGTGGCTAGGAGTGAAAACATTACGAATCCATCCATCCCAATGCGGTGCAGGGCGATGAGATGAGAGAGTCCGGCTGGAGAGGTGAAAGAGTCTCTCTTAACCGGTCTCTCCCAATCCGGCGATTGATGGGTAACCGCCGCCAGGACCTGTACAAACTTCATCCCATAAACTTGGACAACCCTGCTAAATCACTGAACGTACAGAACAATTTGGGATGACCTATGCCAAATATGGGTTGCTTATCCAATAAATGTTCATGGACGGCGGTACCCATGGCCGCCTCCAAAATAAAAATAAACATTTTGTTAGTTCCCACAATTGAAACTAAATATTGATTTCTTCAAATATCCAGCAGGTCTGCATTTTCAAATGTCGATAGATACGTAGATACCACAACGTATATTGTGCATAACAATATTGCTGGTAAAGAAAAAAAGATAAAGCTGTGAAAATTATTACAGTGTGGAAGTACATTTCTATTTCTTTTACTATTTTATAATACTTAGTACTTTTACTATTTCGTATGTTTATACAAAATAGGTACCTAATCTTACAAATGGAAGATAATTATGCACCAAAAAATTGATTATACCTACAGCCTGCTCAAACTCTCACCCGTGAAGATTTTTGGTTAATTTAACTTTGAATAACTGTGTAAGTTGGTGAGATTTTCCGAAAAACTGCAAACAATAGCAAAAAGGATTTGCAGTTCTATTATTAATGGGAATGTTAGGGAGAAAGTAGTCATAATAATAGATTTGTTGGATTATACATTAAACCTAATAGGTTATGAGCGCCTATTAAAAATGTCAATTTCGAGTTAGGATGAAATTGAAATGTTAGAACTTTGTTTATTTATTATGCTGTTAGGAATTAAGGCGACATGTATTTATTTAAACCAATATTGTTCTTCAATTGCTTACACTTATTACACATGTTTTTAAGTACTTACCTACTTTCAACCCTTGGAAAAAATGTACAATTTCTTAGCGTGCATTATATTGTGTTTGCGAGAGAAGGACTGTTAATTAGTTGTCTTTCACGAAGCATAAATGTCTCTTGATTTTTTATGTAGTTTATCTTTGTCAACCTGCATACATTCCTAAAATTGAATTTGTATTTGTATCACGTACGAACTATGATGAAATTGGGCAAGTTGTTTTAGTCTTAGATAAGTACTACTTGGAGGCATGTAGTAAGTGGTACGATTATTTAATACAGTAATTAAATTTATAATAAGAAGGACAAGGTTAATCCGACTTAAAAAATAATTGTATTAAAATAGGTGAAACGTTTAGGTAAGCCGTGATAATTTTCTGATTCAGAAACAATTTAGTTCTGTGTAACCCAGGGCCGTCCTAAGCCAAACGGTGCCTAGTATGAGTAATATTTTGGCGTCCCTTGTCAAAACCAGTAGACACCTGGTAGGTGATCAATGTAATCGATAATATTCGGACGATTTGTATTTTTGTGTAGCGCCGTTTTTATAAAAAATAATCTCAAGGGTGATGTGTTAGGACTGATAGGTGTTATGCTACGTATACATACGAGAGCCGAACTGCCGAACTGAACCTCAACTTATGGAAAAGGAACAAAACAACCGATAATGGCGCGAAACGCCGCTTGCAGTTGCTTCGTTCCTTTCCAGTAATTCGTGGCTCGGTTCACGTTTCGGTTCGCAAATGTATACTTACAATTAGGTATTATCAGCGCCTTGGTACTTCGGCCCCCGGAGAGCACCACTCCAATTGCGCCCATTTACGGCCGGCCCTGGTGTAACCTAAGAAGGTAATGAAGTTTTCCTGGGTTTTCTAGGTCTTTTTTTTAATAAAATACAATTTTTGGGTTTTTTATTTTTTTTATTTTTCAACTTTTAAATTTTTTTTGTCCTTATTTAATAAATATTATAAACATTTTTGCAACTAGCATATTAGTACCTGGATTGTTACATTTCATAAAGCTACCCAAAACTAATCAACTACAAAAAATATGTTCATCATGTATTGTATCCATATGTGTACGCATTATACTACCCGATAATACACAAAAAACTTATACGGATGGGTGGATTGTAGGCGCAGAAATTAAAAAAAAACCTTCGGTGGTGTTATTAAGGGGATTTATTTATTAAAATCTTCTTTTGAAAAGACAGTAGAAAAGGTATGTAATAGTAGGGAAGTTTAAAATCGTGTGACGTCAATGCGAATAGGTCCCATTCGCCATACATTCCGGCTGTGCGTTTTAATAGCCATCCAGCAAGCCCAGCCATGTCAACTCCATACACTACGTTTTGGCAGGCTGCCAGGCAAAGTGCACAGTCGGGATATATAAGTGAACGGGGCCTACAACTCTCGATGCATCTCACTGGCATACACTCGAATCATTTCCTGCTTAAAGAGAATAAATACAAGAGTACCTATATAATGTACACAATTATCTAAATATATAACCCATGCATTTAAAACGTAACTTACTTGTGATTTAATTGTGGCTTTTATATTATAGTATTGTATTATAATATATGCATAATTATTAAGTAGGTATGCTACTGGGTACTAGACCTTCTATAATTTTATTTTATTTTAAGATTATTTTGTATTATTAAGTATATATTTATAATTATGAACAGCCAAAATGATTTTACTTACCGTTAAACCTATTACTTTACAATATTATTTCCTTGCAACCTTGATTTAGATATTCTAGAAGCAAATAGCAAAAAAACAGAAACATCATTATCTATGTAACCTAACTTGTTAATAAAATTTATAAATCTCTCTCTGTGTGCTAATACTAATATAAATGTTATATATATTATATTTTAAAAGAAATAAGAATTTATTTAATAAAATTGTGTTAAGTTTAATTCTACTAAAATAATAAATTGTTAATAATCAAAAACTGTGTTGTATTTTATTGTTAACTTTCTTTGTGCAATCCTATGTAATAATAAGATGTGAGGGACAGCAGCTGTCCAGTTTCTTGGAGATCGGAGAGCCCAATCCTTCTAAAGGTACCTTTCATTATGTTGTACTTGTTATGTCGATGCGTGACTCTGTTCTGTCAGCTGACCCCCCAATAAGGAATGAATTTACGTAATATGCATCTACTTAATTTTTTAAAAAAACTATGCCTTTTTGAAAAGCAAGCTTTCCAAATAATAAATATTCCGTAATTAAAATTATATTGCTTTGAAATTACCAACGTTTATGACAGAAAACAGACTAGACTACAAAAAAAAACAACTAAAATTCCTCATATTATCAAGTCAGCTCTATTAGGTGTCCACCGAGCTTGACTATCTCTGGCCTGAGCCCACCCGATACCAGCCATCCAAAATTAATGAAATATTTTTGCTGAAATCTATATTAATATTAAATATATTAAAAGAAAAAATGCATTGTCTGGAGGTTTCATGTTTGCTAGACGAGATAGTCAACGTGTTGATTATTCATTATCAGACTGATACCATTTCACCTTATCTCCAAAAAAGCTTAACTTATTCTGAAGTAATTATTAATGCAAGCAGATCTCAACAAATCTAAAACCGTCTTCAATAAATGTAATAGGTAACATCCGTGCTTTGACTTAATTCTTAATAAATATACAATAATTGTAGGCGCTACCGTATATAATATATCATTCTACCATGAGTAGTGAAACCCATTTCGGCTTTTCTCGTCTTTTGCCGGTCTTTCACAGTTAGAGCGTTGGGGTTACTTATCCCCCAACTAAATGGAACCAATTGTTTTGCTTCGTGTCTCATTTAAATGTGCATCAATGTTACTAAATTAACCACTGAATTAATTAATCTTTGCTTAAAATTATTGTTCGATTGTAAATAAGTCCCACAAAACATTATTATTATTGAATAAAAGGCGACCGATAATATTATCCTAACTTTAAACTGAAAAAGTATTTAAACTTATTTATTCCATTTCACTGTGTATTGGATAAGCATTACCATGGGAATTGTTATTAGTCTAATCTTAGTACTAAAAGAAAAGATATATAGATAGAAATATAATATAGATAAAATATTGGGAAATCCTCGGTAACAGCATTGTCTTCAGGGACTAGGGAGCATATAGATCTTCAGGCTGCTCCCCCCTTGGTTGGATGCAGGATGGCGTACCAGCCCTCTACAGATGCATATCGCTAACATACATTTTGTTTAGGTATGACCGACATCTTCCTGACCTGATATTCGCTGATAGCCAGGTTTCCCCGCGAAGGGAAACATTGCTAAACAGGTGAGCAGCGACTCTGAATCGCTGCTTCGGGGACAGCATGTTCTTCAATATCCTCAATGGGCTGCTATAAGATTTCCAATTCATGGTAGCCATGTCAACGAAAAACCAGACTCTCGCTGGAGGTTTTCGTGAGTTGGAAATGCACCGCCAGTCTCTCCTATTCTCCTGAACTATCTGAAACAAATAACAAAAATATAAAATATGACGATTTTTTTTCACAAGGGGCTGTTTGTGCTTTGTTGCATTAAAACAACAAAAAAATGCTATAAGGGTGGCAGTCGTATCACCAAATAAATCATAAGTTCTTTAATAATATTTAATAATTCATTTCAATTTAATAAGTAACACTGTTAGCGTGGGAAGATTTTTTAACCAAGTTAGTGAAAAATTACCACACGACATGCAATGTTTTCTAACACTACATCGCTGCGTCTCTATATCTCAAGTGATGAAAAATAATAAATTCTTGAAAAGGAGCTTGTCTCAGAATGAGATCCAATAAAAGTTAAAACTCCTAGAAGTTGCGAAGAGGGTGACATCTCATTCAAAGAAGTTAAACTGGCAATTAACCCTTACGTACCTGCTCAACTGTGATACTCTAGGACTGAAATTAAAAGGCAGCACATGATAAAGGTCGCTCTCTGTCTCCTCTGATACTATGCTGCTGGAATGAGACGAAGTGCATATCGTGTGGCTCGCTAGGCAGACTAGACTAGATTCAGTACCTAACTACTCAGTTGCGGCGTGCGATGGAAATATTTTTTTTTTGTTTGTTTTTAATTTAGAAAAAATATCATCATGTATATTTTTTTCCAAATATGCTCGGGAATTTCTGGTTAAAATCTTTCAGGTACGTGCTGTTACATATGTTGTTATAGAATATATGCCCGTGTATGATTTTCATATTTTAAAGATTTTAAGAAAATCTGCCGGACTAGATGCGATAAAGCTGAAAATGTTAAAAGATCTGGGTCATCTAGGCCTCAGGTCGGAAAGGCCCATAAAGCTTAGAGGCCCGGAATTATGGTAAAAGGGAATCAGAGAGTATGCTCTGACTATCGAGCCAGAATGCTGGAATAGAGATTTGCAGAGCGTTAGAACACAGGATTGAAGAAGAACAGTACGGCTTCAGACGAGGTAAGGCACCACCGACACTTTCAATTGGCCATTCAGAAATGTTGGGAATACTGCAAGCCAATATTATTGGTTGGTGTTATTGAATTACAGAAGGCATATGATTTAGTACCATGCCAGCATGCCGGGTACTTAAAATTAATTTATGGTAGACTGCTAATGATTTTTTTTTTTGCTAATTTTTAAATTGAATTTGCTAAAAAACTGCTAATAAACTCCTTTCAACCGTTGTAAAAAATTATTAATAATCTTTTTTTAAATATACTGTCCACATACTAAGAAAGTTGCATGTATTAAGAATATGGTATCTAAATAATTAGAAATGAAAATGTCTCAGATAAGTGCCCCATCTCGCCAATCCTTTTCACTATCTTCACAGCTGAAATATGCAGGAGGAATGAGGATGAGCACTTCAAAAAATAGTGGGGCTCAGTTGTTGTGCAACTCAATGGAGCACAGTTGTAACAGGCTAACCAATTTAAATATCTTGGGGTCGAATTCTCATGGCCGGGAAGACGGAGAAATCGGCCGTAGAATAGGTGTGGCAAGTAATATGCAGTGTTCTATTTACAACTCAGTGTTAAGATAGGTTAGTATCGTCTCAAAGATAGCACTGTTTAAATCTGTGTACGAGTGTACCACTCCACGCTTACAAGGTCAGCAAATTTGGATTATGATAGAGAAAATATGTTCCAGGGTTCAAGCTGTGGGTACAAAATGTGATTGAATAAGAAACTCGACCATCTGAAATGAGCCTCGAACCCCTGCTACTGTTCATATAAATGTTCCAATTGAGGCGACTTGGTCACGTATTATGAATGCCAGAAGACCGAATTCCACTAAAAGTTTCGAGTGTGATTCCTTAAGCCCCGCATACCCAATTTCTACCGATTTATAAGAAGTTTCTCTCGGACTCTTTCGGCCGTTGTTTCCAGTCTTCCCGATTAAGAGTTGAGCCGAAATTTTGGCTCAACACTGTTCAAACAACTGAGCGATCAACCAATTTAAGGAAGCCAAACTACTGGATTAAGGCTACCTCAGTAAATGAATAGTTATAAAAAGTATCGACAGAGTGAAAAATATTCGCAACGCCAAAAAAAGAGGGCATTAAAATCAAGTTAACGGTTTATTTTTAACGTATTACATACGTTTTTTAAAAAAAATTAAATATCGGTTAATGTATTACAGTATTTAAAAAAATAAATGAATTAAAAGTAAATACAATAATTAATTCGTCAAAATTAATTTAACATTGAAAGTTTTTACTTTGATGTCATTTTATCGTCTATGAACCTAGAATCAACCGTAAAGATGTTTGGAAACGGTCGAATTGAACGTTACTGTACAAATCACTTGGCTGATCGGAGCCCGAGATTGTAAGTTGGGAACAACGGCCGTTCAAGTTTTTAAGTTCCAAAAAATAAATAAATTAATAATTAATAAATAAATTCCATTTGTTATGCCGAAACGTTATTTAAATTAAATTCCTTCGATAGAAAAAAATGGCAAAGTAAAGCTCTAAAAATCATTAAAATCACGTTTTGTTCTGTTATTTAATATGTTATAGGCATGGAAAAAATCACAGTGTAACTTTAAATTCACAAATGCTTATTTGAGAAGAGATTTTTGCTCTACTTCCCACGAGTCGTGTTTTATTAAATATTTTCACCATTTTCGCTTAGTTTTTATCGTTTTTTTTATATTAGCGCGCTCCCTCTAACATTCGTATTCACCTATCTCCCTTTCACATCATCTGTTAACGCTTACTAAGGGGCCTTAAGGAAGGCAACTAGTTGGCCGCGCCAGACAAAGTTAGGAGAAGCAACTCTACAGGACGTGGAAGGGAGGCTTGGCCTAACACGGATAGAGGCCACCGAAGGAGCATAGCACTGGGACACCTGGAGGCGCCTTATTGAGGTAACAGGTCCTCAACTCGAATATGACAAGGGCAAGAAGATGAGATGAGAAGTAATGATTCAAAAAAAATTTATACAAAAATTGAATCTGACGTATAAAATATTGAAGCGGTTCTAGTTCAATGTTTACCTACTTGCTGGAGTTATTCTAACTGCTGCGAACTGATAAAAAATATATATGAAACAGAATGCCACCTCTCGGGTACTACACGCTACATACCCTCCAAGGAATACGCAACATTTTGAGTCAACACATTTTTCAAAACCTACACAACTTGTACAGCCTACGCAATATTCTCAGCTAACGCAAATATTAGGGCATTAGACAATATCACAAGACAAAAACAAATGTTAAAAGTTACAAATTTATACAAAAACAGTAAAAAATATATAATCTTCCTCCGCAATGTCGAAATTAGTCAATTAGAGAATATAAAATCTTTTTCAAGTAATTACAGACGGTAAGGCAGCTAAATTAATCACTACGCTCAACATATGACAATATGAATCACAAAATATTGGTAAAAAAATACACTTTCACAAAGTAAATATTTCCATCATAAAGGAAAGATTATAAATAATCTTTACACTGAATGTAACATTCATTCGGAATTTCAAATTTTTTTCATGATCATGGATGTCTGAGGTACATAATATGATGAGTTCAGTGATAAAAAGATTGCAAAATTTAGACCGTATTCACTTATTTTTAAAGTGAAAAAATATAGGTAACATATGAATATCTCATTGTGTAATGTTGCATAAACATGTTAATATACCTGTATTAATTAATAAATCTTCTTTAAAAATAATTATAATTTATTGAAGAAGAAAAATCTGTTCTTAAATAATAAACTATTTAACACTTACCAAATCGAAGGTTCCACAATCAAGAATGGTTGGGGGTTTTACCACAATTCAAAGATGAATGAAGTGACTTGCTCCATATGCTTTACCTTATATATAGTATGATGGACAGGCAACACGTTTCCCAAACATGTGATCAGATGCTTGTTTTATTATTCTATGTAAATAGGTGCTTTGAGCAATACTTACTTTTTAAATAAGTTTAATGTTTACAAAACATTGAGGGGACCATTATCAATAAGTGTACATTCCTACATTACTAAAACTCATGATCTGAGCTAACAGTGGTATCTCTTTAGGCTTCACTCCCAGTGGATAATATCGTAAGAGATGAGGTGCGTGCTTTGCGTCATTTGACAAAATTGTATATTTAAACTGTTTATGGATGGTATGTTTATACACAATATGACAATATTTATAAAATTCCAATATTTTCATATGATTACCACACGCTGACTGTATATGAGTATATAAAAATCATGTGTTACTATGTTTGTACACGCTAATCTCCGGAACCGCCCAACCAATTTCAATGAAATTTTATGAATGTGTATAGTTGGTTCCAGCTTGAAAAATAGGATAGTTTTGAACCCAATAGGTACCACTGTTGTCGAGATCTAATTTTTTTTTTTTATTTCAGCGTTGTAATTCATTTTTAAGTTGTATTGGTTGGCCTCTACTTCATAATTTCAACCCACCTAGATTATGCAACGGCACACGTTTTATAATCAAACAGATCACCGGAAATGTTATTGTTATTGAAGTTTTATTATTTTTTTTTTATTTGTTTTATTTTTTTTTATTTACATTTTGAATGGAAAGTTTAAGGGAGAAATCTTTCTGTTTCCACATATCCCAATGATACCGTCAGAGACTACAATCCTATTCAAACAGCTTCAATTTCCGATTTGTTTGGCATTGTCCATTTGTGGCCTGGACTTGAAAAACGTGCGGGTAAACCATTGAATCTATTTATATTGGCAAAAGACAGATTGACAAAAAATATTAAATTCATTACTAAAATTTAAAACAATAATATTGTTTAGACTTAAAAATCGATCTTTATTTACCTCATTTATAAAATTTAATTTTTATCCATTATCAATTAAGAATATTCATTTTATTTATTACACTTCAATATGAGATGAATAAAAAATTAGATTAAAAAATGTGTATCGAAAGTGGTTTCTATGGATTGTATTCATATTGCAATCTGTCACACATATATTAGACATATACTTCAAGGCAGTTTCAAGAGTATAGAACGGTGCCGGATGAAATGACAAAACAATATCTACGATACATGTGACTTGCGCACGTATTCTATGTATGTCAAATGCATAAAATATCAGACATCCACCAGATAAAAGGCGGTCTACACAAAATGAGGTCTATATAAAATGCTTTCTACATAGAAGGCAGTCTTTGGCAGGACAACGTCTGCCTGGGACATTATATATTCTTAAATATACCAAGCATTATATACTTTCACTGCAAATGCCACTCTCGTCTGTAGTGACAACCAGCAGATAAAAACATTGCAAATAACCAATGCATTCAATATAAAGGAGTTCTGCATTATTTGAATAGCATATGATTATTAGTTTTACCTGGCCACTTAAGCATTGGCAACTGGACCACCGTTGCGTAATGAAGTCAATTCCTTAATAGCCAGCATGTATTTAACATCCCCATATAATTATCAATATACCTTAATGACAGCTGTGAAGTTTATAAAGTTACATCGATCAGTCCAACAACGCTTATAATACTAGAAAAAGAATCATGCTTGTCTGATGAATTGAACTCCTGAACTTGACATAATATCTGGTCACCCCAAAACTTTTGATAAGGTTAATTATATTCCATAATTTATGCTTAATAATCTAAATAGACAACTGTAAAATAATTATACATTAAATGATAACAAAATGCTTAGTTAATGAGACGGTTAATGCTTCTGATGATAACATAAACATTTCAGTAAGTGGAAATTTCTTAAGCTTGTGTAAATATTCAATCAACATGAGTGACGTGATCCTAGGTCCAGCAGATTTATAGATGATATCAAAGTATATATAAATAAAGCCGTGAAGGGTAAAGGTATAATATGATTCTTGCATAAGAATACCCTTCTCAGCACAAAATAATTCCATACAACTTAATTTTACATAGTCAGTGTTTATTATTTCCAAGCCAACATACTCGAGGAAGAATCATTAGGATAATATTATAAGAATCATTATTCATCAATCAATGAAACAAAATAATTTGTATTATAATTTCTGTATTTTTTTATATAACAATTTAGAAAATCGTGGAAAGTAGTTAAAACAATAACAAAAAACCAAAATATGCATTATCTATATAATAATATATACATATTATATGTTAAGCAAGAATAAATTACAAAAGTAAAAATATAATATTTTTATCCTTGCAAAAAAGAATATTCAGAAATTCACCGGGAAAGTTATACAACATGTTTACAGTAAATAAAGCTCTCTAAGAAAGATTCCACCTTACATGCCGCATGGCACAAAGTTAAGTTTTCAGTTTTAAAACTTAGTTTTAGAAATGAAGTTACAAAATAACAAATATTTATTGGTAATTTCTTAAGGTAGTTGATTTTTTTGGGATATAGAGCTTTCGCATCTGCCCTGATAATTGACTGCAAAGCATGTTAAAATGTTGGCTAAAGGAGGAACGACAAAACGATACAACTCAACACCCTCAAAACAGCCGCCATAAGACAACTACTTACCATGAAATTTTACATTGTAATATGTAATAATATCATTGCTAGGTTCTATTAATTTCATACGACGCAATACTATATATGTCAAACAAAGTATATAAAATAAATCTGTAGATATTATTATGTATTTCCAACACAAATACTACTGTATCTACCATAATAATACATGTGAAATAAGTTCACAACTTGTCGAGCTGTGTTGATAAATTATTTATAAACTAGCATTATGTTTGGTTAATGGGTGAATGGCGTAAAGTAAAGATTTGGGTCCTTTTTTAAGATGACAGTTCCTACACAATAATGTGAATATCTTAAACTAAAATAATAAAAATACATTTTATGATATATCATGTTTGTCAATTTTCCATTGAATTCATGTGAACATTTTTTTTATTAAGGGCAAGCAATCCTATCTTCAAACAACATCATTAATAATTTTATTGAAATGTAGTATTTTATGCTTATCTAGTCATGTACCATATTTATACAAATAGTCACTTACACAATCCAATGTTGTAAGTAGTTTCGTGCATAGTATGAAATTAATTGTTTACAAAATATGAATTGCCTTGTACATTTTGTATATCTTTTTTTATAGATAAGAGATGATGGAAAAACAATAGGAAATGTGCATTGTGATTTGAAGGCAATGTTTGTGTTTTGTTTATAAATCAATTTTCTTTTTGAAAGGTTTTTTTCTAAGGTTCATCAAATTTGAAACGTCCTTGTTAATAAAAATATTTACTGCATGGTAATCGAATCCATAACCTCCTGTCTCAAAGTCAAACACATCGACCACTAAGCTATGGAGACTGAATGATTTGTGATTTGATAAAACCGCATACATTTTAATTCAAATACCTAAACCATCATCAAAAATTATATAAATTTAAATAGATGTTTGTATTACTATTGGAGAATGAAATGGAATGAAACAAGACAACAAAAAATTATATTATAAATTTCTAATAATCCCAGTCAATCTAAAATAAAGTTTTGTCATTACATAACATCAAATAAATTATCTAGTTCTTCTCCTTACAAGCAATACTGCAATATTGCGGTATTAGATGCTTATGTAGGCATTGGTTGCCGTGATATTTTACTGAAGAAGTGATTACTTCAGCGTTCAATTCATTTGTATGACATCAATGTTTAACATTGAGATGTGTTTATGTTTCCAGATCAAGTGTATAGGTTAATATGGGTTTTAAATAATAATAATGATACATACATAAATACTAACATGAAATGTATAAGCTTTTATATCTGTGAATTTTACAAGGAACCACAAATATCTTATATCTTAGCCAGTTGAAACATTTTATGCTTTCATTGAATATGTAGACCCAAAAGACCCAACAAATTATACATATTTTATACTAGGGTAATATTGCACAACAAAGTAATACGTATGTACATGAAATTAACAGTTATAATTGGTGACTCTTCCAGTAATAATTAGGCCAAAAATTCGTAAGGTAAAACCTTGATTTATTAGTAGATAGTATTTTATCAGAAACCATTGAGTATTCTATCTAGAGCAGTGATGCACAATCGGCAGCCCGGGAGTCCATTTTGTGCGGCCTATAGACCTTTCATGCAGCCAACTTGGCTGAATAAAAATCAACAACATTAATTTGACCTTTAGCCTAGAATAATTTTCATCTGCGGCGCTTTCTGTCTTCGGTATTTTGAATGGGTTTCTTTCTTTAGAGGTATGTGACCAAATGTTGTTTTTCAAAACATAGGAGTAATAGAAGTGAAAGTGAGTTTTGATATTATTTGAAGGAGGAAATCCCTAATTGGTTTTATTTTAGCTCTACAATACTTAAGGCGGCGATACACATGCCTGTAAAATGGAACAGTAGCTTGCATGCATGTTAATGGCATGTACAAGTTACTGGCGCAGTGAGAATACACATGCAAGTTAAACTTGCATGCAAGTTGCGTCCTTGCATGCCTGTATTTGCAAGACGTATACACATGCCAGTTACTAGACAGTACGTGTCTCAAATCACTCTGAGACTGAGTAGTCTCAAGCTTTTTGGCAATGGAAAACATTCGAAGTGAATTAAATATCATCGTATTGCAATTGGCAGTACAATGTGTGGCTAATTTAATGAGAGACTGAGCTACTGGCATGCCCGTACCTGTCACGACGTTCACACATGCCGGTTTCATAGCCCCCCTCGTCCCCTCCCTCAACTTGCATGCCAGTAAATCAAATGTTGTGCAATCTACTTGCAAGGCAGGTACAGGCATGCAAGTTAGCGTATACACATGATAGTAGCTGGCATGTGCAAGGAGCTTGCATGCAAGTGTGCCAGCTACAGGCATGTGTATTCCCGGCTTTATGTACAAACTGATTAAATGTAAACTGTCGATTTCCCAAAAATGAATAAATAAATAAATAAATTATTTGCTATACATACCTAATTGTTGGGATTTCCAGTTATGATTAAAATATTTAACTTTTTCGGTTCGGTTTTACAAAAGAAGGGTATCGCGGCAAACTTGTCTTTCTTCAGTAATAATAAACATATACTTTTCTTTAAAATTTCAGATTGATAAAATCAACAGTATTTTTATTGATTGGAGCAACCAAATTTTATTTGACATAACTTTTTTTCAACTAAATTTTTATTTGGATTCATTACCCTGGCGACGCCATCGACTGCAACCATATTAAGCTGTGTGCATCCCTACGCCCTGCGGTTTGCAAACATATTGATAATTGATAAATTGGCTCTCCGGCTAAAAAGATTGTGCTTCACTGGTTCTAGAGTCACATTGTGTAAACATTATATACCTAGGCTTTGCCTTCTAAATCTATCGAAATAAATGTTTATGTTTCCAGATCAAGTGTATAGGTTAATATGGGTTTTAAATAATAATAATGATACATACATAAATACTAACATGAAATGTATAAGCTTTTATATCTGTGAATTTTACAAGGAACCACAAATATCTTATATCTTAGCCAGTTGAAACATTTTATGCTTTCATTGAATATGTAGACCCAAAAGACCCAACAAATTATACATATTTTATACTAAAATACTGAAAAAAACTATCAATACAAATTGCAAGAAATATGAAAAAGTAAATGTGCTCTCCACAGATGTCAAATTATGTTAAAAAAATCCTAAAAATCAAACTATACAGTTTTAAAACACATTTATCGTCATTGTTAAAATTCAAAATGCTGAGAATTTGAAGTTAGTCAATATCGTTTCCATGTTTTTATGATAAGTGATTAAGTACATTCTTTGCCACATTTTGGTGATAGCAGTAAAATTGTAACACTGTCAGGGGAAACAGTGTTGGTAGGAATTTATACAATAAATACAAAAAGATGCGTAACACAACAAAGTGTAAAGGGAATCACTATTAAATTATTTTACAAAACACATTATGTACATAAAAGACTTAGATAATTTTTTAAATGTCAATGTGTTACCTTTCCTCTGTCAAAGCTTACAGCGTTACTCCAAAGAAAGTAAGCTGCCACAGATTAGAACAACTACATCTTAATTATGTCTGTGAGCTGTTTGCAATGGAAACAATATTTTTCGCTCTTTTTTGCTTGTATATTTGCTTATAGAATTCTTAATAACGTTATGAAAAATTATTAAATTCCAAAAGTAGGTAGGTACATCAAACCGATACTATTCAATATAACATTTTTTATGAAATTAATTTTATGTAAATTTTTACTAAGAATAAATTATATTATTTGTTTAACATTATATTCATTCAGCAATAAATAATAATTATTGAAGAAGTGATAATTCATTTTGGAAATGTATGGAAGAAAGTGATTATTTTTAATAAATTATAATACTTATAGAATTAAAATAAATATATTTAATATAATAATATATTATATAGTTAATATCACTTTACATGCATAACTTTTTTAGCACATTTCCAATGCAGACTTCGTGAAGCCTTTCAACCATTCCTTCGATCACAATTCTGTCTTGCAAAAAACAAGTTGAAATCTACCTGCAATCACATGTGCTCCGGTTGCAAACAGAAAGGTAAGAAAATCATTTTTTTATAACTCTTTAAGACGTTTTAAATACATTTTTTTTTCAAGTTTTAAACTTAACAATAAATGAGTTCTGCATAGTACTTACTATAAAATTATTAATAACATATATAAATGTCTCCGAAGAGGCGTGTGTACACCAAAAATGACACTTATATTAACATCAATACTAAGCCGTGTTTAAACATTCGTACACCTTTCGTCTTTACAATGGAGGAATCAAAACTCATAGGCCAAAAATGATGCATTATGTAACCCCCCATGCATCTAAATTGACTGACAATTATTGTTCTTCAAAATTTTAATATCTTGATTCGTACACAAATATGCCATTCAGCCTTATGTTCTTCCAAATAAATGCCAGATTCACCCCACGTTTCATAAAAATTACAATCTGTTAATAATAACAAAAAATTGGATCATATATTATCAAGGGCGATTTACATGCATAAGACAACTACTACACTAACTAACATTTTTTAATATATTATAGTTTTTATTTAGAGAGATTCATTCCACAGTAGAATCAGGGTCTTCAGCCGTCAGATCCTTATCCATGGCTTGAAGTCTCACCTCGGGGATCTCTCCCATAGCCCTTGTCTTCCATGCCTTCAGTCTTAATACCTACAACAAGATAATTTGCATTATTAGTTTATGGTACAAGTAATAATATTCATCATTTCATTTGATATATATTTAATAGATAACACGCCATCAATTCAAACTGCTGGTGATAAAATGTCATCATTTGATGTTATTGGTGAGCACGTGTTATTTAAAATTATTGGTGCAATAATTTTTAATGTACTCATTTTTTTGGCGTGGTAAAAGATAAGCAATCATTTGTCGTAGAGACAATAATTTAATTGCATGTAGGGTTCTTGAAGATTAATAATATTTACAGTTATAGTAGGTAAGATTAAATTAATTAATGTTACGCTTTTTCTAAATAACATACACTACAGATATGCCAAGCTAAATAAATTAATACAATTTTGTGTATAATCTGTTACTGATGTTGCAAACACAACATGCACAAAAGTTTTCTGATTGAACAATTTGTATTGATAAAGAATCAATGTTATATTCAAAACTTTATTTGAAAAGCACTGCAAACAGCATTTTTTTTTTAATTTCACTAAATTTTACAACTGTGGGCAGGGATATAATTACCCGCTTCAGTACTTTCATGACAGATAATTCGCAAATAGAAGTAAAAAACATAGACCCTTTGAAAGATTTTGAGTTCCTAACGGTTGTTTCCTAAGAGATGAAAAAGAATATTGATAGATATTAATTAGAGCAGAAGAATTTTAATATAATATGTTAAAATAGTCAAAATTTGTAATTATCCAGCCCCAGAGAGTGCTTCATGGTCAGAAAAAATATTATTGCAAGGTATTAGGTATAGTAGGTAGTAAGTATTTCAATGTAGCCTACTCGAAGGAGTTAGCAGCATTGATCCCCTGTGCACCGGTGCACATACCTGAAACTGCGGACACCCTTTCACAGTTGATGTCGGCTTCATGAGAACAGGTCCCTTCTCTGAATCGCTTTTGTGTAAGTCAGCACGCTTGTGGAACAAGCCAACGATAATCCTTTTTTCCTCCTTCATATAATAAGCCTCTTCAACACCCGCACTGATAAATCTCTTCCTTCAGCCCCGATCTTAATCAGTCTCACTAGCTTCCCAAGATGGTACACACTTGCTCTTCTCTTCTTACATACTTTTTTTTTTTTTAATTTTTGAAAAATTAAACTATGCCTAGTATAAATGTTTACATTCCTACTAGACATATTATGTATTGCTTGTCAGAATAGAAAGGCAAGCACATATATGTAATATCTTGATTGGAAAACTTATGATTTAGTGGTGCAGAATTAAATTTAGGAGTGCCTAATAAAATACATACTAAAAAATTAGAAGAAATGATAATTCTTTTACTAATGTGTACCTACCAAAAGAATCAGCAATTTTTTTAAATAAATATCTAATGAGTTCAAGATAGCGTGCGCGATGTTGATGGCATACTCTTCTAAGTAAAGAAAATAAAGGTTCTATTCTAGAAAGGGGTTTAAAAGTAATTAGGGTTGAACTTGGTGCATTGGCTTAATATTTAATATAAGACATTCTAGTTTGTAGGAAATCACTGTAATTACAGAAACGCTCAGTGAGAAAGGTAGAGAGAACACTAATACACAAACCTACAAAAGTATGACACACACAAAACATTACAATATTCAGATGCTCACTACTACATACACATTATGCAATAACACAGATTTTTGACTTTGCTATATACCACTGCTGTTCTGTACACTAAGGATCAGTTGTTTCACAGAATTTGAACAATTCATCAAAATTTCAAAGTTAATCTTCAAGTTCTGTTATTATTTTGGTTCTGTGAAACAACTGGCCCATAATGATTTAATAATAGAACTCGAATAGAACTTTCACAGAACTTTAAAATTATATACATTATTAAAATTCTGTGAAACAATCCGTCCTAACTTGTATTTTACATAAAAGATTTACCAAATAAAATTACAAGATATAAATCTTCCCGAGTACGACCGAAAAAAACCACAAGGACAAGTCAGAATAATGAGATAATTTATGAATTCAGACATTTGACTGAGAATCAGACAGTGCAGATTTGAAATTAAAATAACTAATTATCGTCATATTTAGAATGAAAAAAAAACTAATTTAGCAACTTTGGGAGTTTACAAGAAAACTGTGCATAGATTTGAAATAAATTCCTAAGTTAACCTCTTGGCGAGTGAGTTTTGGAAAACTTGACTGTAACTGGGGAGTGAGTTTTTTTTGTTATATTTTAAAGTTTTTTTTTTTACTGTGTGATAATATGATAGATTAACTAATTATAATGTTATATTGTGAATAAAAATGTGATCGATATTAATCCACGTGATTTCAAAATATATCTATATATTTTTATATATTTCCATACCAAATATTTTCGTCAAATATGATAACGTTTGAATTTTAGCCGCGGATAGCCCCGGTGGGTCCAAACACCTTCAGGACTTTTATTGTTTGGACGAACCGATTCGCCCATTCTCGCAAAGAGGTAAATAAAGATCTTTATTTGTTAGGTATGAATATCAAACAAAATAATTCTATAATAAACAGAAAACTATTAGATGAATCAACCAGTTACTCAAATAACATTACCAAATTGTTTTTCCAATGTGGAAAATTTCATTAGGCATTAAGTTACTTGGAGGAATTTTTATGACTTTCCTATAACTTTCTGTTTATTTAATACAATAATTATACAATATTTAAAATAATACTACTTTAAAAAAAAAATACTTCATACGTATTTGTATGTCAAAAATTGAGATTATGTTACTACATTTACAGACATAATTGTATAACTTACTCGAGCCATTTCCAAGGCTCAGTTTCTGGGCTCGTGATTGGAGAAATATACTGAAAAGTAATACCGCATTGTATATTTAAGCAATGATGTCCCTTTCGTAGCAGTGAAGTTACAAAAAAAACCATTGATTAAATATTCACAGTAATAAAAATATACATCTGAAATTAGGCTTGCATCATTCGGGCTTCAAGTTGTCTAACTTGGGTGGTATGTTAGAATTCACTTTAATGTTAAAGTTTTTACATTTAACTCTGGTAAATTTAGTTGTCAACTACTCCGTAATCGTTGAGCCGTTATCTAAATATTACTTTTGTGTACGCTAATAGACGGAATCAGAAGGCGAGAATTGTATCTTCCTTTGTTAGTCCGAAGGTGACTTTGCAAGTATGACTTTTCTGAACACGAATAGCTGCAGTTAGGATACGATAACGGTTTTTCCATGAAATATTTTTCTTTACTAACAATATGACAAATAATAAAATGGTTTTTGTTATGTATATCTCGCTGGGAGATTCCCGTGTCAAGACAGACGCAGGACCGTAATTACCACCGGGGCAACAGGGCAGTGTCTCGGGGCCTAAACAAATAAAAAATAGCAGATGACGGCAAATTAAAAAAATAATTGCAATGCATTTTGCTTTAAACAATTATTTTTGCAGTTCCTACAACAAACACTTCTTTTTGGCTAACGCCTTTGCCTAAAAACAAACTCTTGCTGTTCTTCCTTGACAAACTGTAAAACTTCCAAGAGTTCAAAATTTTCATCCGCGGCGCTTTCTTTGGTAACAATAGTTATTGTAAGTATGTTTTGAATCAGTCACTCAAAATAGCCAACAACCTTTTTCAAATACATATTTATTATTGTTTTAGAATGAATAAACCAACAGAATATTTTGGTTTGCCCTTAAATGTAGATAATTCAGCGGTTTTTGTTGAGATCTACGTTTGATGTAAATTAAAGCATTTATTGGTTAGGCCTAGCAAAATTTGCATCTGGGGGTTCTTTCTTTGGGCACGCTATGATTGATGTTTTGAACGGGTTCCGTTTTATAGGGGTACATAACCAAATATAGTTTCTGAAAACATATAAATAACAGAAGTAAATTCACTTCTCATGATCAAAAACACACATTAACCTCCCAAGCGATATACCATATTATTTAATTAATACGATTCCTCAAAATATTAATTGGAAATATGTGAACACTAAATGCAGTTTAAAGCGAACGAATCCACCTAGATTTCACAGTTTATCCCATATTTGGCACATTATGGCAAGCAATCACTCAAAACATTTTACAAACTTCATTCAAAAAATCATTTGAAATCAACAGACATAAAATATGATGGAGGTGGGACCCAGCCCCACTATAATTTGTTGGTCTAGCCTCTATTTACGGCCCTGCACATACAGGTTTTGAGGAATAGTCCCAATTTAAGGAAAAAATCTTTAGTCTAGGTATAGTTCTTGTTAGGTATGTAAATTTATTAATAAAAGAAAAAAAAATTGCGCATTAAATTATTTGAACATATTTGGTGTGCCGCAGAATTCTGGTTAAAACTTTGGTGTGCCGAGGGAGAGAAAAGGGTGCGGAGCACTGATCTAATCAATTTAATTTGGTTTTATCCGGTCTTGTATATTTTGAAATGAGAGAATTCTTGCCACACGCAATCTTACTTGATATAAGTAGTAAGAGTTCAAGAGTAAAACAACACTCTCTTTGATATTCATGAATCCACTTTTGATTCTGATTGTGGTTTCCTTGTTGAAAAAATTACTGTACATATCTCTCTCCCTTCATATCCCTCCTAAGAATTATTCTAAGATTCTATGCACGACAGCTGTGAGGTTATAATATTTAAATGCATAATCATAATTATGTAAATCATTTGGTACAAATGCATTCATACTTACCAAGATAGATAAGGAATAAAATTATGTTGCAATAAAACATATTTCATTTTCACATTACGGGAATGTACAAAGGTAAATAAGCTTTTGCAAAGTAAAATAAGAACATATATGAAATGACCATATGGAAACAAGCTAATTGAATATATGTACATATATATGTTTATATAATTAATATTTTTTTTTTTTTTTTAATATTTTTTAAAAATTCTACCCTTATTGGCAGTTTTCATTAAAATCAAATAAAAATGTCTTATCAATGAGAATACTGCATATTGAACAGTGACAACTGGTGACTTTTAGGGGGCTTATGTTAAAATAATAAATTTGTATACATACATGTACAAACACAATTATGCATATTATTTATGGGGCTCAACATCAGATTTTAAACTTAATATATTAATATATCATCATATTAACCCCCCTAGCATAAAGTACACCCGCCTTCACTGTTACTGTATGTTTTAAATTTGCGTGGCTTTAAATGGGCACAAAATTTTGAAACATTTGCCATACAAAAATTTGAAGACTATAACAATGAAAATGATCATTTCGGAAAAAAATCAAAAATGAATACATAAGATGCAGTCAAATTCTCTTACAAGGTTTAATAAAGAAACAGAAAAAATCCATTATGTATGAGGGATAGTTTATATATACATATTATATTATGTGATGCATATTAGATCGATATTTCAGTTTTCAGTTACCTGAAAACTTCTCATTACCTTATAGACAAGATTTACTTCACACATCGACCTTTCATTATTTCAGCGGATATTTACATAAAACCTGTAATAATCTTACCTCTGCCTTTAAATCTGCAACGACATCTTGTAGATCTCGAACTTTCTCACTATCTCCTAAGTTGTTGCGCAGTTCGCCTTCAGTTAGAATCACCTGGTTCTGAAAATTTTACATAAAATTATAGAAAAATAATGGTAGGAAAATAAAATTAATATTTCATAGCAGGGTTGTTCTAAAAGTTATATATTATATAGATAGTATATCTGTGTATCGCATTAAACCTAAGATTTAAGTCATGTCTACTTATGTAAAATATGTATATCAATCCTTGTAAAAAAAACTTAGGAGTAGAGTCCAGTTTAAAACATTCATTGCTGCAAGAAAGGAAGAGGGAAAACAAACAGGAATATATTTTACTCCTTCTTTTATTGGTGCATGCACAACTTTACAGCCTTTATAGATTGCATATCCTTGATTATTATTATTATAACTATTCTAGGGTCTCAAATTTTGTTGCTGAAGGTTTTCAGAAATCTGGTGCATTGCTCTGAAAACCTGAAAACCTTCATACAAAAAATATTAACCATAAAAAAAAACCTTAAATAACAATGTTTTCAGGTTTAAGTCTAACCTTCATTTTCAATATGCTGATTTCCTGATTTAGTTCTGCTATTTTTTGCGCATCCTCGGCATTGCGTATGTTAACCAGCATCTGATCATACTGGTTCTGTAAGAAACATATCACTGTAAGCATCGCTCTTTGTTGAGGTTAAACAAAATCTAGATTCATTAATAAATGTTAGTGGGCAAATCGCTTGGCAAAAATTTTATCAATTTATGAAATATTTATAATGTAGACATTTTTACAAAATTCGCAGTTACACCCAAAACGCATTTCATCGCAATAAATATTAATACAGGGAGCAAAGGCAATAACAAAGGATCATGATGAACACAATATTATAATGAAAATTTTTGATATTGTCGCACAAAATTATTTGCATGCACTGAAATACATTTTCATTGTAACAAAAACTAATAGTCTTATAGATATGAATATGTGTCAACAAAAAAGTTGAATGTTTTTGAAAAGTTTCATGCAGCTTAGTTAAAATTTAAATAAAAATAAAGTATAATAATATTATGCACACCAAGATGTCATATTATTTAATCGATTATTAGACCCAAAAATACGCTTCAAATTCTTCCCAAAGGATACAATGTACAAAAGCAGGACTTCTACATACCAGTATTTAAGTTTCAAAACTGTTATAGTTGTATAGATTATTTTTAATAGATACCTACTCAATTGTCCTGTGTCGATCGATCATTTAACACAACCAGAAATCACAACCAAATGACAAAGTGATTGAGTCAAAAGGATTTGATTTTTGATTGATCGATATATATATTGATACAGACATAGACCATAGAAGGCATAGCGTAGAAATATTGAAATAAACCATACATGAATAAATTGTGTAGATTGGTCAAAGTCGTTTCTTTTGATATACATAACAAAAATATTTAGAGGAACCGTGGTTCGTGATTGGATCAAAGTAATTGAATCAATTGGGATCGACTCAGGACTAATTGAAGGCGACTTACTGAAGGTCATATTACATTTTCATGAAAAAAGGAAACCCTTTTAAAAATTATTTACGCCAAAAGTAGAAAACCTGCTTCTTCTGAATTACCCGAAAGGTTTCTTGACTTCTGGAAAATACTAACTTTTGTTTGCAGATCTGACAGCCTATGGTTCTGTTCCTTGTGTTTTGTCATCATCTCTCGGACCTTGATTTGAACCTCTTCCAATTCATTGACAAGAGCCTTCTTCTCTTCGTCCTGCCGACGCAATTGGTTTGTTGATACCTGAACCTGAGTCTCTAGTTCCATCAACTGAAAACAGAATGTTTAATCGTCAAGACAAATCCAATATATGTATATATATATATCAAACTTTTCAAACCATTATCTCTAACAAAATATGTATGTCCTCTGATATTTTATGTGGTAAAGACTTTCTTTATACGCTTGTTTAAGTAGACCGAGAAGCAGAACCCAATGCGACATATCAATTATTGTAACAATTGGATATTATTATGCAAACTTTACTTTTCAAGAACTCATTTACAGGAATTTTAAAAGATTTTAGACATTTTATAAAATTATGAATAAATCGACCCCTCCTATGTAAACTATCGTAACCCACAAAAAAGAAATTTTTAGTTTTTAATGTATCTAGTTTGGATGCTGTACAAATTTAATGAATTAACAAAAAAATATATAAAAATATGCCAACAGGTTTTTTTTACACTGTAATTTATCGTAACACAAAGGGTGTTGTATGAACAAAAAAAAACTTTAAACTGCTCTTCTCAACAATTGGGATTTTGGAGATACAATATTTTACGTAGGATGGTCGAAATTATAAATCTATTGCTTGATAGAATGTATGAAATATAAAATAAAACCTACAAAGATTCAACTAATTAATAAGTCAAGTAAATAAGCTTTGTGACACTACTACCAACACATAAGCCAATTAAACTAACAAAATAATTAAATCTTAAAACCTTTAGCCTGAGCTCCTTCAATTCGGTTACCGCTTCCATTTCGCGTATCATTGATGACATGAGCTCGTCTTCCAGTTTCTGCGTATTAACGGAGCGGTTCTCCCAAGCTCGTAGTAACTTCTTGGGGGTGCTCATTACGTCTGAGGACTGGGCTGAACTGCCTGCCTCGGCCCTCTGCTCCGCAGTCTGCAATCAATCCACACATTAGTACATAATACAAGTATTTAAAAAAAAAAAATCTTTTACATATATACATTGCCTTCACAACAGGAACATTCCTGTAGAGTAGAACAAAATAGATTATTATAATAACAACTATCTTTTTTTTTTTTTTTTATAGTGAATACCTCACAAGAGTCCCAACTGCTCCCGTCTGGAGCCAGTGAGACTATGGCATCCCCAATTGGGGGATGTTGTGAGGCTGAAGGTAAGTGGGGAAGGGAAAGAGGAAGGTGGGGAAGTACCTGGCTATTCAGATCTAGTCACTAAACACGGCTAAAGCCATTTGGAGCAACGTTTCAATTCTGAATGGTGGTCTTACACCAGGGCGATACTGGTAGTATCTTCCACTCTGGAACGTGCCGCAAATATACTATATATTATTTTAATTAATTAATTGTGAAATAACACAAATTAATCAAATAAAATTTATTTGCGCACGCCGGGTTCGAACCCGCGACCTTCGGAATGGCAGTCCAATGCGTTACCACTGGACTATACCGGCCGTCATCATATGGCGGTTAAGTGCAACAACTTAGCGAAATCTCAGATATTATATAAATAAAATAATGAAGCACACATATTATAAATAAAATAAAATTCATCCATAGTTCATTACTTTGAAAACTTTGTTTGTAAGATCCCCTTTTAATAAATTTGCAAGGAATTGTCCAACGGAGTAGAAAAGAAAGGCAAGCCTGTGGAAAAAAACAACATCTCCTAAAAGGGGCAACAAATATGTATGATATTAGAAACTGTTTTCAGCTGGAAGGAACCAGAAAACTAGAATCATCTTCCGAAGTTACTGTACTTTACCACCGGATACCGTTAACAAATATTATATAGTTCTATAAATGAAAAAGGTTTTTCTACTAAACTATGGGCCCTATGAGCTGTGTTAGTAGTGTTAGTGTAATTTTGTTATGTTTTCTTTGAATATTATAGATACCGCAAGCAAGATTTGAAAGGTGAAAATAAGATTTGGCTGAAAGAGTTATTTTTCATTCATAAATGTTAGCTGTGTATCAACATACATTATGACTGTTACCTACATTATATATTAAGAGGTCAATCCATTCAAAAAGTGAGGTTAAAGTCATGTGAATTAATATTGATTATTATGAAGGTATGTATTAAATATTTTCAAATTGCAATAAAGATCACTTTGCATGCATCATCATCATCCAGCAGCTGAAGTCTTTTCCAAAGGAAATAATTTAGATCTTACCTATTCTCCTTACGTATTTTTCCAAATTCTCGATAATGTGTAAGATTATTGAAAAGTCAAATTATGATTTCTCCTTACATGATATCAATGGGGCCTAGAACGCCCCTGGTGGTGGTTTCTCTGCCCGCTATTACTGCTTCACAAGTTCCTTACCAATATGAGTTATCCACCCCCTTCATGTTGCGAAAAGTGACAAAACTAACCTGGAGATGCTTCGTCCAGGAGTCAGACAGCTCAGCCACTCTCTGCCGCAGATCCTTCAGAGACAAGTTGGCTTCTGCCTCTCTCAGCTTTACAGCAATTAATTCCTCCTGGAGATGTGCTACTGAGTTGTCCACGGCCATTTCACGCATGGATTTCTGGTCTTGTTCCATCTCTGCGATCTTGCCACGCAACTCCTTGATAAGGGCATCATTCTCAGCCTCACTAAGTCGAACTTTGACTAACTCCTCTTGAAGGCAAGTAATCATCTCATCTCTTTGTTCCATCTCTTCTTTCGTTACCGCTACGTAACCTAGCGATGATTCGCGGGAGCCCTCCTAAGGGTTAATGACAGTTATAGTAAACTTTTAAGCCAAAGATATAGATCACAGAAAGCAACCCTATTTATAAATTGGCAAAATAAGATGATACAGAATGTATATAATATGATTATCAGGACAAAAAGATGATAAAATGAATACAAAAAAGGCTATTCTGTATAGCTGTCATTTTACAAGCCAGTACAAAAATGCTGTCCATCAATTTAAACCCACTGATCAACAAAACAGAAGTATGTGATCGACAGGCCAAAAACTGTTGAATGCTTAATTACTTTATTTATTATTATGTCAAACCGATAAAAGGCAAAGACAAACAAAGATGAGACTTATTTGAGAAGTGATCTATACAATATTTTTTTACAATGTATAGTAACAAGGACACTCACGAGTCAGCCAACCGAAAATAACAGAAACTCTCGAAATGTAGTGCTGGCAATATACTATTATAGATGTATTATTAATTTCAGACAGTTATATCTCTAGGAAGATAGAAGATAGAAGCATTGTTACTTGCTTAAAAATTTATGCAATTAAAAGGATTAACATATTCCATGGTTCTCTCTCTTAATACATTAATTTTGTGTATAAAACCTAAAGACTAAAAGAAGGAACCTGATAGGAACAAATTAAAGAAATTAATATTATAGCATGATAATTAGTAGCTTGGCGGTAGAACAATTAAAAAAATTAATACTGTTACTTTGTAAGCATATTTTGGAATTGGTTGAAGCCAACCGTTTTCAGATACAACTTTCTTTCTGTTCATTATAATACAAGTTGGGACAGTGATCATTGCCAGTTTTGAGATTCCATTATTAAACTTGTAGCGGTGGGCTACTAGAATATTTGGGAACGTTTGCCCATGCAAAAGACAGTGTATTAAAACCTACTAGCGAAAAATCGTAGCTACTGCCCACCTACCTAGTCGCTGATGCATTCGCACCTGTATAATTATGTACTTATGTAACAGCATTATTAGGATGTAGTTATTTGTGTTTGCACTGTACTTAAAATTATATAATATATTATTCATACATTCATACTTTAAAGACGAAAAGTTGCATTAAAAATGAGGAAATTTTATTTTTACATAATCACACCATAATAATGCACACATCATAATAATGCATTCGTCATAATTGCGTAAATGTCTCTATTGTTTTCCACACATAGCTGTCAAACATTCAACAACAACAATGTTTAGGAAATAGAAATAAAACAATCAACGGTCTTTTGTTCAACTGACTGTCACATTCGGCATTTTCACAAATCGTCTTATTAAAATCTAAATTAATTCCATTTTTATCATCTCATTGTAGTATTCATTTTTCGGGTTTATTTGAGGGCGCTCTAAAACTTTAAACGCTTTTGTCTCGAAACCACTTTTTGTCTTGCTTCGTTGATTTATTTCTCCGGAACTACTGAACCGATCAATTTGAAATTTTAACTACATTATACATTATTTGAAAGTTTTGATTTTATGGTACTTTTAAAATCAAAACATCACACATAATAGTCTTACTTTTGGAGATTCTTTTATCAACAGGTGCAATTTAATTATTTTTACATAAAAATTCTTAATTTTTGTTCGGACAGTAGCCATAACCAAAATTTAAATCTTTTTGGGTTTGAGTTTTTGAGTTTCAGACAAATCTACTCAGAAATAACATCAACGAAGCTGACAGCTTTTTTTCAGCTGTCTAAAGAGCGATGATCCCTTAAACGTCGATAATTCTAGGCCTGATAGCGTTTATTTTATCTTGGGTTAGGTTAGGTCAAGCCAGAACCATTCAAATCTCAAAATTGAGCTGACCGTCAATTTTTAGCAGTACGAAATCTGACGGTTAGGCAAAAAACTAGGCATAAGTGTTATATCCAAGAATCCAAATAACATAAGTCAGGATGTACCTCATCTTCATCATAATGCTGATCTCTGGCGAGTTGCAACCTTTTCTCAGCCACGGCAAGCTGTTGCTGAAGGGCAAACTCAGTTTCTGCACCACGAGCTGCTTCCACCTGCCAGCGAACTAGCTTCTCCGCCAGCGAGGCGGACTCCAACTCCAGGTTGTCGATCACGCATCGCATTGAGCGATTGTCTGATCTCAGTTTCTAAGGAATATAAGAAAAAATGAGTTATTATGTAAAAATTCTGACATTTTTATTGATCCCATCCAGTTCATTAGTCAGACATAATCAAAAATTAAATTTAAAGGGATTAAACTCTATTACAATCCAAAGAGAAAGGGAAAAACCATTAAAAAAGATATTCATTCTGGGAAAAAATAATGTTGATATTGTTTTACATTGGTGCTATATTAATATTTGACAAAGCGTAAGTGAAATAGGGCCAGCGCTTCACACAACCAGTTTAAAAAAAAAAAAAATTTAAATTAGTTTTTGTTTTCATTTCAACAGCTGTTACATAATAAATATTAAAAAATGTCAGTTTATTTGTCAATTTGTGAAAAGATTTTGTCAAGTTTACTTGAAAAGAGACGCTATTAATATTTTAGGGTGTTACGCTATACATTTTACGAGTTTTAAGAGTTAACATGCCGAGCATTTACATTTGCAAGTATTTATAGATATGTACCTAGTTAGTTGCCATTTTGGGGTTGTTATAAATGAATTAAAATCAGAAATAAGGTTCAAAATGGTGGCAATTCATTACAACTTTGTTATTTTTTTTTTTTTTCATTCAACATATATTTATTTTTTTATTATTTAATATTTGTATTTTTTACAATAAATATACAATGTTTACATGTCGTACAGTATTATAATTTAAAACAAAAATTAGCCTTTCCTTACCATAAAGAGACAAGGCTCTTGTGTTTGTTGTTTAAATACTATCTATGTATTACTATAATTTTAAGTGTTGTATTATCTTAGCAACATATTTTTTATACCTAAAATGTCTTAGTGCACTTGGTGATGGGTTTATCGGATTGAGACATACAATAAAGCTTGTAACACTTAGACGGAGATTAAATCCATTCACATCCAAAAAATACCTAAATGTCAGCGCTTTATAGAAAGTACCTTTTGCTGTGCTTACCTCTCAAAGTGTTGGCTAAACTATTATCCACTCGGGATCAAAAAGTTATTAACTTAACTTAAGTTTTGTTTGAAAGTTACTATTATAAATTTTAAAATTGAGTACGGAAGAGATCGATCGATGTACTTTTAAAATCACTTAAATTGTTAAATCTAAATAGCAAAAATCGAATATGAATGGGTTATGTCGCCAATTTGGCGGCTTGGTAAGAATAAGAATATTTTTTAAATCACCTGTATAGAGGTGGGTACCAACTTATACATACATAAACATGCGTAAATGTTCATGCGTCAGAGCCCACTTTTGTATTAAATATTAAGGGGTCATGCACACATTACTTTTGAACTTGTTTTACCGCACTTAGTGTCAGTATGACTTTCTGATTAAAAACAAAGTTAGGTTTCAGTTTACATATGTCATCATTCCAGTTCTATCTTATCGTAAGGTCAAAATCATATGACATCAGACTTGGAAAACATTAATAATTTTCGTTTAGTGGAAAATCGATTTCAAACTTGAATGCGTTTTTCCCAAACGATTGTTTTGAACTTACGTCAAGATAAAACTGAGGTGACGATACGTAAACTGATTGATTGAATGTGCATTCCTAAAACAAACCGATAAAGAACTGAAGTTTAAATCCCTGCTTTAGAGTAAGGACACCAAGCTCAAGATTGTATGTGTCATAAATGCTTTGTATTAGTCAGTCAGTGTTCCATTAGGTTTAAAAATTTGCATAAAGTTTATGTTCTTTACGGCCAAAGTGAGATTGACCACCACTAAACACAGAAAGAACTAAAGTTGTAAATTATTACCTACCCACAAGAAGTATGTTAATGGAGATATGGGTTATTTTACTGTAGAGTCATCATACAGGCTAAACTATGAGGTAACATTTACAAGACACACACATTTGGAATAAGCAAAAGCCCAAACGGACAACACCGAAGACACATGAAGCTAGTAAAAAAAGCAACAATGAAGACGTGAAAGAAAGGGATATTTTTAAGCCTAACTTTGGTAACTCAGAAATTGGTTCATTTTATTTTAAGAAAACTTAGATTCTTCTTGGCGGACCATTCTTTTATCCAAGGTTATATGTATCGGTTGGTAATTACTACCATTAGGTAACACCGAAATCAGCATTTTTGAGTTACACACAAAATCATAATTTTTTTTCTCGCCCATGTAAGCCACAAAACATACATTTTGTGTATTTGTGGCATATATGGGAGGGGAAATAAGTTATGGTTTAGTGTGTACCTAATTGTAGTAATTCCCTAGCTGATTAAAAAACATTATTTTTCTCTTTGTTTTCCGTATTTTAAACTATAAACATAGCATTCACATACTAAAACACTGATTTCCTTAATTATTTTAAACATAAATAAACAGGGATCAAACCCGCTTCTTTATCTGCTCGGGATCGACGAGCAAATCTGAGACTTTTGTTGGCTGCATGGAAATTAAAACATTCTATCAGTGGTGAGAGGAAACATTTTCCACTTAAGTCCAGTTGTAGTACACAATATATACTGGCTCGCGTAGGCAGTGGAAATAATGACAAACAGTATCTGACAATTGAGATATTGTAATTTCTCTCGCAACCTTTCATTTGTAAACTTAACTTTACAAAAGTTAAAATTACATTAGAATATTATTATCTCTATTCTTCAGTACGGTAGTATCCACAAGGTGAGACGAATATAAAACCAAACAAACGAAAATTAAATTCATTGCAAACAATTCAAAATAAATTGTGTATGTAATCATATTTATTATTTATTTATACATATATATATTAACCAATAATGCTAAACCTTATTTTTAAGCCTTATAAAAAAATTGTTTTCGCTAGATTTAGATTGATTTCCTTACATAAACTATCACTGGTGTGCTAGCTTGCAAACCAATGATTGTTTTTGCCGGCTACCTGGTGCCGAGCAGCTTTGTTCGGTATGTGTGACCCTAACAATCTACAATACAAAACCCAGTTGAAAAAGGCTTACATAATTGATGCACAAAAATAATTATTTTCATATATATTATGACTTTACAGGATTCAAACCCGCGACCTCAAATTTCATGTTCTAAAACCATGTAATCAAGATAAAGAATGCGTACCTACATAATATGTACAATGTAAAAAACTGAAAAATCTTTTTTAAAGTTGCAGCCTAATGACATGGCTTAAACAACAATTACATGGCAACATAGAAATAAGTTTATTCAAAAATATGTATGTACATTATTCAGTTACATATTACGTGATTTTGCACAAAAATGGCGCTATACAAATCATCCAAATATAATACTTTGAAAACTTTCTGTGAAATATTCACTATTTTTTATGCATTTCTTTGGCATTAGCTATGTACCAATTTCTAGATATTTTGTTTTTGAAGAATTTTATTTGATAATGTACATAAATTTGCTTCTTATTTCTTTATACGACATGTCTGTGTCATTGTACCTTGTAAACAAGAAAACTAAAGTTAAAAACTAGTCTAAACTAAAATTATGAATACATATAATCTAACTTTTTGTCCCTTCTTATTGCAGTTTAAAACTACATATAACATAGAATAAAGAATAACACAAAAAGTGCCTTCATGATGTTATTGATTATCATTGAAATATTTGCCTAATCGAGGCTTAAATTTTCAATACAAAACGGTGTTTACAAAATTCAAATGCATGGAGATGTATGATTCCAGGCGAGTGTAAGTGGGGTGGAGCGCTGGGCTACTGGGCTAATGGAACAATATTTGTTTCCATTCAAATTTGTATGGAAGGCACTTTTAGTGTAATTCTTTATTATATGACATATAAGTACTTCAATAAAATAATATTGTACAAGAATCAAAAAGGACCGTGAAATCATACCTTTATTTCGCTCATTTCGGCCTGCTCTTTACTCTTCATAACAGTGTACTCCTTCTCCAGTTTCTTCATCTTTTTTGGGTTGTATTTCATAGAATAAGCTAGGTTCATCAGACTCTCGGGGTCAGCGATAGCTCGCTCGGGCAAATCTTTGTGAAAGTACTGAAAATTAAACATATTCGATACTCAGTTACGTAATTTTAACAAATATGTATAGTATTGAAAATACCATAATCAAAACATTACCGACAGCCATAGGCAATGCACGTCCATTCCTGAAGAGCATCTTCTAAGCCCAGCGGAATTTCTCAACTGTCAAAAAAACTTCATTTTTTTGTCGCTAATTGGCGGTAAGTTTTCATTTGCAAATTCATTAATTATAACATTAAACACGAGTGACAACTGCGTATAGGTTCAGCCGTTACCATCGAGTTTCGAAAATATTTAAGTAAAACAACCAACTAGTAAAAAAAGTGTAGATTGTTTATATGTATTGTTTACATTTATTAACTTTAAACTGAATATTCCAATTCAAAATATTAACTATGTTCTTTTGATGAAACAACTTAGCTTAATAACGCTATCAGATAGGCGGATCATCTCTGACCTTGTACTTTAAAATAAAATTATTAATAATTCCATTGACAACCCTGAAATACTCGACAAAATAAAATTTTACGTACCGACTAGAAATACGAGGCAATGTGCTACATTTTTCTGTGACAATTTTAAAACCAACTATGAAGCTCATACACCTATAAATAGACTACATCATTTTGGCAATAAATTTGGGAATATTGTAGACATGCTTAAAGATTCCATATTAGCTATAAAACGAAATCTTTTTAATCATTTTACTGAGATGTATGAATTCACAACTCTGTCGTGAATAAACTCTTGTTTTTATATGTATATGTTCCTTAATACATATTTAGCTTTCCGTAATAGACACTATTGATTTGAATTTACCTTAATTTAATCAAAAATCATAATTTATTAAAAACTATGTAACACAACTGTATTACTTGTTAACTAATTTTGTAAAAGCCCATTAGGGCGTAAATAAATAAATATAATCTGCAATTTTAGTAGCGTATTTAGTATGACAGTATTTAAAAAAGTTTCAAAATTTACTTGCCATTGTAAAAGTACATTATATTTGAAAACCTTGATCTGTGATTTTTTTTATCAGCGCGGTGGAAAGTACAAGTTTGATTGGGAACTTGTGGTTCAAGCGGAAAACTGGTGAATCTACCTTGCATTTTGTAGTGTAAGTTTTAAATTATAAGTTCTTAATCACAATTCTACAGGAGAAGCTTTTTAAACATTACAAATTACTTCTCAATTTGTCAACAATGATTTAAAATGGATGTTCATGAATGTATCTACTCTCTATTTGCAGTTAAACATGAAAAAATATATGCTGAATGCATCTGAGCATGATTGTTTTTTATAAAAATTACTTATTACCCCTTTCTACAAAAAATCACATTTTGTTGGGGGGGAGTAGAATGAAGCTGGATTATATTATGGGCCTTGTACACGTTCGTCCAATGCATTCAGCAAACGCGATGGCCAAACGGGTACAGGACCACTTGGACACATGCATTGGCCGACAACGTTGTCCAGTCAACCTGATTATTCACGGATTTCATCCACACATCAAAGGATCTTGGGTTCACTGGGTCAAAGTTCACACGTCGGCCCGGTCTTCAATTTGAACTGTGCATTCAGCGGAGATGGTAGTGTTGATTATTGAGTGTGGGATTATTTACTTTTACGAATTATGATGATTAATTATTAAATGTGCTGCACAAATAAATTACCGCGGCTGCAATAATTTCCACATCCATCGATTTGATGGCCTCCATGGTCGAGGTGTATGGCTCTCAATTAGCAATCCGAAGGTCACGGTAAATTTTATTTGATGAATTCATTTAGAAATAATATATAGTATGCTTGCGGCATGTTCCAGAGTGGAAGATACCCTCAGTATTGCCCTAGTGTAAGATTATCATTCAGAATTGAAATGTTGCTTATAAAGGCTTTAGCCATGTTTGGTGACTAGATCTGAATAGTCAGGTACTCCCCCAACTTCCTCTTCCCCAAAGCCTTCGCCTCCCCCACTACCCACTACATTTACCTTTAGCTTCACAATATACCCCGATTAGGGATGAAATAGTCTCATTTTCTCAGACGGTTGGGAGCATGCCGTAACTATTCTCTGAGTTCCATTTGATTACAATTGATGAAAAAAAATTAAAAATCTCAAACCAAGTCACAGCATGCCACTATTGGTTTGTCGGTAATAATAGCTCATACATAAATAATGAACATTGCGGCTAATATAGAGAATGTATTAATATATGCATTGCGTACCTTCTGTATAGCTTCCATGTCCATGGTCATCAAATCGTCTTTTCCCATGGTAAGGAAAGCCATAGCGATCTTGAATATAATCTCCAGCCCTTCGAGAAGAAACACGTCCATGATACGGCAAGATACGCTGAGTGGCAGCATCGTGGTGAACAATGTTAAAAACCAGCTGCTTGCATACATTGACGTCGGAACGCTCTGCAAAATGAAAAAAATATTGTATCTCTTATACTAATCTTTCAGAATTAAATCAATTCTTTAAAAAATGGCCATTAATCGTTACTTTTATGTGTAAATTAGATTATTGAGATCTTAGAAATGTTTTGGTTTTCTATATATGTATACCTTTCCTATTGAGTAATTCTCAAATCTTCAGCAAATTATTGACTTAGATAAACTGTAAAATGTATTAATTGAATGGTGTAGGTACAAAATATTATAAAATTTTCACTAATTTTAGGAAAATAAAGTATTCAGGATTGCCGTGGAACAAATGACCGGTCGCACGAAGCATCAAAGCAAAACCATAATTTACAATTGTGGCGGGTATTAATATATGTAAATAGTCGATTTTCACAATGTCAATTTTATTTAACTTATATAGGGTTCACAACTTATAATTTTAGTAAAGAGTGCAGAACAGCTTAGAACAAAATAGAATCACTGAGAGTTAAAAAGAATTGTCCTCACTAAACACTTAGCGTATTTAGGCTCTTAGTTGGGCAAAAGATGCACAGTAAGTAATGTCCACTAGGGCACAGTTACTTTAATTCCCAAGGAGGACACAGAGGGTTCTCTCGACTTGGTATTGGTTTGTTAACTTAGCACTGACCACGAGGATGCTGTTACTTAGTTCTACCAGGAGTCCGGCTACACTGATTTGATATAGGTCAGCACGCCTTTATATACTCCTAAGCCTAGTGGGGCCTGCAGCGGCCGGCTGGCGACGGAGGGTGGGGGTAGAAAAATTACCGCAGAAATTTTTTTTCATACAAAATGGTTTTTTAATTCGAAAATCGTTAATTTGTAATTCGAAATTTTTGTCCGCGCACAAACACTTGTTCGTGTAATTCGAAAATTTCGTAAATCTGAATCTAAAAGACAGCCGTCGCTTTGCGTTCATTGAAACAACAGTACATTAAGCCAGATGTTATTTGTCAACAAAGTTGACAATATGGAATATGTTATATTAAAAAAATATGTTTACTAATAGAAGTGGGAAAGAAAATGTAAGAATTACAAATTATTTTAATATTATAATAAAAAAGGAAGAATTCGGTGCCGGTAGGGGGTGTGGCAAGAAGTTTCACTCAGAAAGGTCAAAGATCTCAAGTCCGGTTTTCTGGACTTACTCGATTGTCGCCCAGGTCCAATATTCTGTTCCGTTGAAATTGAGTATATACATGTTGAGTAATTAAGTAATAGTCTCAATCTGCCTTAGTAAAAGAACCAGTTTAATTTGCTTCCATGAATCATGGTTTAAGATCATGATCAAATAATATTTCCATTTCTGTGTTGTCAGTGGAAAATATAATTTTTTTTTTTTTTTTTAAATATTTGCTCTTTATTTAAGAAAGCATTTTTATTTTGCATCAACATAAAGAGGCCACTACACTCGTAAGTGAGTACTCACTTAAGTTGTAAATTTTACTTATGAGTGTAAATGCAGCTTAATAATTATGTATAATAGTGTGAGTGTCATGTACGTAAGAAAATGTAGGAAGTGGGAAAGATAAATCTGGAATGCTCACTTGAAGGGTGAAGTGGATCTGAAGTTCGGGCAGCTGCTCTTGGATCATGTTTTCTAGCTGGAACAGGCAAAGTCCCAGCAGAGCCATGGGTGGTTTGTACATGTCTCGCATTTGGAGGGTCTGCATTATCTTCACTAGAACTGCAAACGCCTCCTCTTCGGGCATCTGTAAGATGTAGATATTGACACTGTTATATTCACTGTTATATTATCACTTTACATATACCGTTGAAACAATTGGTGAAATATTCTTATATTTATTAAGTATTCAGATAACAAATTAAATTGTCAATCATAAAGCTCGCGGTAGTCCCTGTCTAAAATATTTGTAACTGCGTAAATTGTGCAATTTATTTAAAAATGATCTCAATAAAAAAATCTTTCGACTGCGATAAAATGCGCTTCGTTTTCGATAACTGTTTTTGAAAATCAAAATTCATTGGTTTTACGGTCATTCTTCAGATTCGTACGCCGCGCCTAAATATAGGTGATTGATGATTGAAATTCTACGATACAACCTTTATCTAAACTTAATAAGGTGTTTGCTGTTGAAATGATTGTTCAAAAAAATACTGATAATCGGACTTTTCATTAATGTGAACATTATTTACTAATTTAAAAAACACACATTGTAATACACCACGTTTTATTTGAATTAACCTGTTAACCAAGGAGTTCCGTTTTGAATTACGCAGCATATAACGGGCGCGAACTCTTTCACTAGGACGTGTCAGTACGTCACGCCCGGAGGACGTAATTTCATATTATTATTTTTTTATTAAAGCATTTAAAAATGGAAACATCGAATTAAAAAATTGTAAATTTTACAAACAATTATAAAGATACAAAAAATATAAAAAGGTAACAATTACAGAACAATAAACAAAATCACACAAATAAAATATATCCATTGAGTTTAAAAAATTAAAATATGTAAAAATTCAGGGCGCAACATATATTTCAAGGATGTATTCATATGTCTTACCCGTACCCAATACTGTTTACGTTTGACGTATTTATACGCCCCGCTCGGTTAACAGGTTAATAATGACAGCCAACCAGGTTTCGCTTATCTCAAGTTTTACCAAAAGTTATATTAACCTTTTAGTTAATATAATAAGCCCTGACGAAGCTTGAGATAAGCGAAACCCGGCTGGCTGACATTGTTAATTCAAATAAAAAGTGGTGTATTACAAAGTCTGTTTTTTTTAATTTAATATATAATGTCACACCCCAAAGTATTTGCTTCCTTCTAAAATGAACATTATTTATTGAAATTGTACTGGAAATATTTCTAAGCACATATACAGGTGCGTCACGGGAAATTACTTATTTAAAAAAAAACATTAAACAAAAGTACTGGAGATATCATTTTAAATTATATTTTTTAACATTTAAAGTTTTTTATTATATTTCCAATACTTCATTGTTTTATGATTTTCTTAAATAAGGAAGGTCCCGTGGTGCACCCTGTATTTTCAGACTGGACATGCAAGTGTTTACGAATGATCCTAACAGCTGTAAAAACAATTTTGTAATTTCTATCAACCTAACACTTAGCATTGAAACACTGGCAGTCCCCATTCATGAAATTTAAAAAAAATGCATGTTATTATCATACCACAGCGAGAGTTGAATGCACTACTTAAAATTATATGTTATTGAAATAAAACTGTAATCAATAAGAGATGCTGATAAATGATCTTCAAAAGCCTTACTTTCTGAATTAAGGTACCATGTAACTCCCTCACAAAATCTTCCATATTGAAGCACAATATTATACAAAGACAATATATATTAACTCTCCGAGCACAAGCGTAACACTTAGCTAATAAACATACATAATAGATTTGGCATTTTTTCGCAATCCTTTTTGAAGATAAGATAAGAATGATAAGTACACGTCATTTGTTACTAATACACATATTTCAACAGTAAAACATCTCTTATCTTAAGTACCTGCATGTATTATCTTTAACCATGACACTTAAAAGCCAATATATTTATAAAAAGGAGTTAGAAATTGAAAAACAGTAGGTAACTGAGCTGCTAACGCCAAAGGTATAATATATTATCTTTATACAAATAAATTTTTTTTTTCTCCTTCAGTCTAAAATTAAATGTGCTCAGAAATGTCACCGTCCAAGTTTACTTAACTTCTTAGTCTAATTTGTTCACTTTTGAGAACAGTTCATACGAAAGTCTAAGAAATATGATCTAAATGGTGTTGGAAAGAGAAAAACCAAGCTTTATTTTTAAATCTAGAAGTTAATCCAAATTAATTATAATTATAATTTGAGAAAAAATTATGAAACTCTGGGAATTATTTATATTATTATAAATTATTTTTATAAAAAACAACAAAAAAGTCAGATGTTTATATCATGTATGACGTATGACTAATAAAAGGTGTGTGTGTTTTTATGTTTGTTATTAGTAATTTTAGTTCAGTATTTAAATGAAAAAAACGTAAGATGGTCATAGGACGGGTTGTTTCGGAGAATCTGAACAATTCATCAAATTTCAACGTTCATTTTCAAGTTCTTTGAAAGACTTTTTCAAGTTCTGTTTTTATTTCAGTTTTGTCAAGCAACTAGCCTACAATGATATAAAAACAGAACTTAAATAAATCTTTCACAGAACCCAAAAATGAACGTTGAAATTTGATGAATTGTTCAAATTTTCCGAAACAACCCGTCCTAAAACTTTTTTATGTTTGCATTCAATATTTTAGTATTTCGAAAATTATATTATTAATTCTAATAATCAAATTTGAAAACGTGTATCATCACCTTTCAAAAGGAGTTCTTAGTTTTTGGATACATTCAGAAATATTCCATTTATTAGGATTTTATTGCAATGCGGAATACTCAAAAATTCTGTCAGAATATGCCAGGGGAGTAAGTGAGTGAGGAGAAAGTGGGAAGTATCAGAGTGATAGTCAGCTGGCACACACATGTCATATGTATCCCAGGGACCCACCACATCACTTACCTAAGTATGGTTCACCACTTTACTTAAGGGTTAATAATGACATCTCGTTTATTTAGTTGTAGAACAGTAATAAAAGGTTCGATTAACACCATTTTTTTGTTGTTGAAAGATCGGTTCAATGTAAAACATTAATGAAACTTTAATTTTAATATTCAATTTTAATAGACGATGCATTTCACTTTCAAAATATAATTGTCACTTTACTGGCCCTCGACGATGTATGTATCATGTCAGCTGACCAGTTTAGCAAATCGATCGCGCTAAATGAACATTGCCCTATCGAAAAACCATAATTTTCAATTTAAAAACAAATATATATGTACTAGGCTTGAAATTGCTTTCCTCCTCTTTCTAGAAGCATTGTTTCGGACAGATTTACAGTATCCATCATCAACACTACAAGGCGAGTTGGGTCAAGAAGGAGGAAGAAGAACAACACAGCACAATACTCTAAAAATTAAAGAAATCAAAAATGACAAATGAACACACATAACGAAGAAAAAACATTTACCTGTAGGAGAAGTAGACCAACAATGAAAGCTGTTCCTTGGCAGTAGCCCACCTCCCTGTCGTGGAGAGAATAGGCTTTGATGACGTTAAAAAGAGCCTCTTGTCCGGCGCCGTCCTTTTCCTTGAAGAAGTCATGCTCGGGGTATGTACGGTAAATGTCACGGCGGATCTGCCTTTCATACGGCGAACAGATCTGAAATATTGCACACACATGAATATACGGTATCATGAGGCTGTATTTATGCATATTATTTATTTGATTGGGTAGTATTCAGGGGTAAATGTTGAAAGTTTAACAGAATTCAATTAAAATGGAATTGGCATGTTGTGGAAAAACCTTATTACCATAAGGAGACACGAAAAGAACGCAAAGCGTAGGGTAAAGTAGCAGGATTATAATAATAGTCCAAGCGATGACTGTAAATATTTTAACCGATAGGCCACTTCAACCAAATGAGTGCTGGGCATTAATCTCAAATAAGATTAGTAAAAAAAAATCGCATTCAGCCAGATTTCAACTCGGGGGGAGTCCTGGAAAGCGACCACTTCCGGTGTCATTTATAGGGGGAAAATATCCGACATGCCACCTTACTAAAACTAATGGCAAAAGTTGACCGCTAATTAGTTTTGAAAAAACTGCATTCTGACAACTTTTGTATGGGAAGAAGCATCAGGCAGACAACCTCGAAGGCCACTCAAATAAAACCGATACCAAAATGTAGGTATGAGTTCTCTCTTTAAGAATATATCATTCTGAAGATATAATATTGAGGAGAACACTGTGGCAAATGCGGTTATTCAAGCAAAAAGATGCCTTTCTCCTCACTAACACTGTTAACTAAACCAACAAATTCACGTGCTTACGGCAAAACGATATTTTTTTTCCTCAGACCTCCTACGTGGAGTAAATGTAAAAAAAAAAACTGGCAATTGTAGGACTACATGCTTTTACGAAATAAAAAAAATTGATAAACCACCTCCAATGTTTTTATATATTTTTATATGGGTTGGTTCGTCAAAATCTAAGTGGCCTTTTATCAAAATACTTATTTCAGTCGGGTCATGTCAAAAGTCTGAATAACAGAAGGGTATTTATTATGTTACATAAGAAAAGAATTTGGACTGAGTAAGGAGTGTATCAAGACAGAGCTCTGTTGAGTTCCCTCATCGTTGCCAACTCTTGAGGTGAAATGCAACTTGGTGGCACTGTTTCCAGAAGAACTATAAGAAAGTTTTTCAAGTTATTTCCAATGATTTCACAGAAAAGATATCCACTATATGAGAGAAATTTTTTTATGTATTTTTAGCATAATTGATTGTACCATGAGCAGGTTGGAGTAGAGTTTCTTCTCGGGTGCCTTCTCAGCGTGGCAGAGCAGCTGCCAAACCAACGGGCGGAAGTGGTGCGGCACACCGCGGTGCACCATGTCGCGGATGACAGCGGTCTTGCGCTTCCACTGCGCGTCCCAGTCCGTCACCAGTCGACCCCACTGACACCAGCCGTCCTCCTCAGTTTCCTCAGAGCCACCGTACGCGCCATGGCTGGCCACTGGAAACAATTATATAATAATAATATTAATTAATTATTTATTCCTGTATATGTGGGAAGGTTAGTGCTGTCCCACACAGTCCATATGGAGTATACGTACTTTGGATTATAAAATAGTTGAATACGATACAGATACATGAGAATAAAGGCGATAAGATTTCAAAGGAATAAGAACTTGTGGATTTGATGTGAACAGCAAGAAACGAATATGAACTTTTAATAAAGAACTATTAACATTATACTGATCCTAACTTAACTCTATGTTACACGGTGGAAGATACTCTCAGGATCGTCCAGGTGAAAGACGACCATTCAGAATCGAAACGCTGCTTCAAATGACTTTGACCATATTTGACGACCAGATCTGAGTAGTTAGGTAATTCCACACGTTCCTCTTTCCCATCTCATTCCCCCTTGCTACCCTCAGCCTCGCAACATACCCCAATTGTGAATGTCATAGTCTCAATACCTGCGGATAGTCGGGAGCAGTTGGTGGGACTCAAAAAATAAACGTTTTTGCCTTTGTTAAAACTAGCTACAAATCAGTTGTCGCAATAGAAATAGGTACCAACCATAGACTAAAATAAAACATCAATGGTACCAACCCACCCAATAAGAAAAAAAATACAGTGTGTGGCAAGCCTACGCACGACGGAAGTGAAACTTTTAGTATTCTTCTCTCTCTCTTTTCATTTCATATTATTATTATTCAGAATGCTGTACATTATAGTTTTAAAAAGCATAAATTTATTTATAGGCGTGTTGTTAACAAATGAGTGTTTAGCTAGATTCCTAATATTGACATATTTATAAGTAGCATGTGATAAAAAAAAATGAAAAGTTATAAAAATATGGGATTCGAACCCGGGTCCTGCATAACGAGTGTCGAACGCTCTGCCTCTAGACCGCGAGGAGAGGTATCTCGCGCGACGAGAACCGCGTATACAACGTGTACTCCTCAATTGACTTGTCCCGCGCAAATTTTCGTTAAATGAATAATATCACATAACCTCTCGTTAACGCTTTATATAGGGTTGAATCGAAGATATATCGGCAGTGTGAAGTCATATCTGTCGTTTTTCAAAATATTTCCGTATATTTGTCCGTTTTGGAAAAGATCTATCGTGTTTTAACAGTCTCATACCCGTATGGAGTCTGAATTTGAAAAACATTTCTAAATTTTTAAAAACTCACTTACGGCTGTGTTTTTTACTAAAAAAACTTGTCACTCACGTCTGCGAGGGTAATTAGTCGCGTTATCGGCCTTGATTAGTAATTTTAATGATTCAAAATAAAAATAATTAATCAAAATACAGAGCGACTCTACCGGCTCGATTTGTAAGCTATATTTCGACCAAAATATCATATAGGTACCGACCGTTACTTCTAGCCAATTACTCGAGTGAACACCTGCCGGTCTAGAGTCTCACTAAATGGATTTAGACATTTCGGGAGATTCTCGGTTAAAATTAAAAAAATTATGTAATTTTTTACTACATTATTACAAATCATGTAGATATCTTCTTATATGTATGCCTGACAAAGTCGCAGCACGAGAGCATTTTATCACTTTTCCTCGTATTAAAAAAATCTCAAAGAAAAAAAAAATAGTTAAAGCGGGGATCGAACCTCGGTTCTTCACGACGACAGTCGGGCGCTCTGCCTCTAGACCGCGAAGCTGAGTTTGGAGAGTGACCTAAACTAGGTATATAATATTAGCTAGGCTCCTATAGCGAAATGATCACGGTTTTTCGTGACGGTCATGATTCGGTTTTACTCCGGTCCTCGAAAATGCATAACGCGAGTAAAGAAGTTTCACTTCAAAAATTCAACACAAATATATATTCTCCTTAGTTCTAAAAACATCATTATCCCAGATTTAAAACGTTTTTAATGTCCTTACAATCATAATATTATTTATTGCTCTTGTAAAACCTTACGGAAATGTACGAATTTCTAAATTTCTCTTTACACTCCCACCGTTACAATCCAACTGGCTCCAGAAGGTTGGGAGCAATTGGGACTTATGTGCGGTATTCAGATTTTTTTAAATGTATTTAGCTTACCAGAGGCGAGGGAGACTTGTGAGGCGGTGGAGCTCTTGCGGGAGTGGCCAGACGCCTCCGAGATGGAGTTGCGCGAGTGGCCCGAGGCGCCGGAGAGCGAGTTGAGCGACTTGGCGTCGGCTTCAATCATTCTGTTGGCCTCCTCCAGCCGGGCGAGCAGCTGCAGCTCTGCAGATGGCAGGCTAGCCTCCGAGGAGTCGGCGGAACCTAGGCAGTCGGTGACGGGACACAGTAAATATTATAGAACATTACATTTCAGAACACCATAAAGCAAGGGTCCAAATTAAGCAAACATGAAAATTTCGGGGGTAAAACTGAATTGCCAGGCTCCTACCTAAATATAAATACACAAAAATGAACATACTATATAATGTAATAAGGTTGCGGTGTTTTTATGCATATCAGCTGATCGCAGTTTATTCTAAATCTGAAACGCACCGAATGTTCAAATGGCACTGATTAGCTATTTATGGACGAAGTGGCGAATATTTCAAACCACCCAGTCTAAACTAGGTTAATTTTATGAGTTATAATTAGGCAATAATAATTTGTATTGACTAAGTAAAATTTAAATAAATATATAATAGTATATTAAAGTATAAGTGGATAAACAGGTCTTTAAAACACGCGCGATTTTTCGAGCACGACGGCGTAGCCGAGTGCTCGAAATAAAGCAAGTGTTTTAAAGACCAGTTATCCACGAATACTTTACGCTATTTTTTTATTGGTACACTTTGAAAACATAAATATTGATATTATTATTAAAAATTTGGAAATAAGAACTATTAATGAATTCGTGATGTGACATCACAATATCTTGTTGTCATGGAAATGGAAAAACACAATTGACATTTAGACTTCACATTTTGTTGATTTGTTGATGTTGCCATGGTAACTTTAAAAAACGCGCGTTCCATAAAGTGCGATTTAAACACGCTAGAGCGTACTTTAAATGAGTAAAAAAGGGCACCAATAACAAAAAATAAGTTATTTACAGGGTTAATGACTTATTTCCGAAGAAACAAATACAATAAAAGAATTTTGACGGTACTATGTATTTTCGATTATATTTTTGGTACATTGTGAATAATAACAGATCTCGTAAAACTAACGGAGAAAAGAAATTTATAGTTGGGAAAATTTATGTTTGTTTAAGATTGCTATTTTTTTATAGTGCAGTTTATTTAGAATATCATCTATGTAAATTTGTAATGTTGCATGGTAGAAGTATGATGTAATGTTGCATGGTAGAAGTATGATGTAACGTTGCATGGTAGAAGTATGATGTAATGTTGCATAGTAGAAGTATGATGTAACGTTGCATGGTAGAAGTATGATGTAATGTTGCATGGTAGAAGTATAGTGTAATGTTGCATGGTAGAAGTATGATGTAATGTTTCATTGTAGAACTATGATATAATGTTGCTTGCTAGAAGTATGATGTAACGTTGCATGGTAGAAGTATGATGTAATGTTTCATTGTAGAACTATGATGAAATGTTGCATGCTAGAATTATGATGTAACGTTGCATGGTAGAAGTATGATGTAATGTTGCTTGGTAGAAGTATGATGTAATGTTGCACGAAAAAAGAAATTTTAAAATTAGTCCATAATTTAAAAATGATGCATACAATAAAAGAGAAGAGAAATTATATTGGAGATCTTCTTTCAATACTTTGTAGGCACATAATAAAAACACACGAAATTTTCGAATTTCCGGTAAAAATAGCTCGCAGAACAAAAACGCAATTTATTCAAAAGGATCCGTTTGGTACCTACTGTAATATAATTTTAAACTAAAAGTTTTAACGAATAGGTAGTCAATGTAAAAACTTACCACGTGTTTATGGATAGAAACTTATGATAAAAGTGCACCATCCGCAGAAACAATGCAGTACGGTGCATAATACAGGATGAGTGATGTCTGAAGATAATCAGGTATCATGTTCACGGTCAACCATATCAATTAATAAATCCCTATTTTAACCAGAGCACAATGTAAATCGTCCAAAACAAACCAATTAAATATAAAATGAGAACCAGAATGCCTAAAATTGGATTGTTGAATAATAATTTGACAATCCAGAAAAAAAACAGATTTCCCTACAACCTGTGCATGAAGAACGGCGCGATGTGACATTTTCCTCGATTTTATGAATTTTCCAGAAAAAAAAACATTTGAGTTACAATTTTACAAAAGTATTTAATTATTGTTTTGTACCTATTTAGGGATGGACATTTGGGAAAATAAACACCAAAATAAAACATTTCCTACAACCGCATAAAATAAACAATATATCATACTACAGGGTTTTCCAATAAGAGGTGTTATTTTGAATAGCCCGCTATTTGGGTAGATGTTACTTTTGAAGCTGTCATTTTTTGACATTTGAAAATTAGAAACTACGCCATTAATACAAATGGAACGATACACGCTTTGAAATTATTAAAATTCACTTGAGTGAATCAAATGCAAATCATCTTGAGTGATGAGGCCCATTTCCACCTCGGTGGCTTCGTCAACAAGTAAAATTGTCGCATCTGGGGCTCGGTAAACCCAATACTTATCGTTTAAAAGCCTCTCTATCCTCAACGTGTGACTGTTTGGTGCGGTTTATGGTCCGGCGGAGTCATTGGACCTTACTTTTTCGAAAATGAGGCTGTAGCAACAGTTACGGTGAATGGATCGCTATCGAGAGATGATTAATGATTTTTTATGGCCGGAATTGGATGGTATTGACCTGGACAACGTTTACTTTCAACGAGACGGCGCTACGTGCCACACAAGCAACGAAACCATTGATCTTTTACGATTGAATATCAAAATAACACCTCTTATTGGAAAACCCTGTATTAAAAGAAAAAATCTGTAATTTTTTTTTTAAAATGACTTTATTGAAATATATGATGTAATATTCACATTGGATCAGAATATTACTAATAGGTATCGGCTAAATGTGTAAATAATAATACACAACACAAATTAATGCTTAAAATATAATTTCAACTAGTAATCAGTTCATAATAATTATATATATAATAATGATACAATCGAAATTAGTATAACCAGTAGGAGTCATATATTCAATAAATTGATTTAACACAAAATGATTTAGCTGCGTTAATAAAATAATGCCAAAGAATAGTGATATTTTTCTAACGAAATTATGAATTTTGTAACAGGGGCGACATTTCCTATAATTATTGTATAAAACAAAATAGCATATAGGTGGCGAAAAATGTGAAAGTAAACTCCGTGGGGTAATGTTTATCCCTCAGTTATTTGAGTAGAATGCGAGGAAATAAGAAAATGATTAATATTGCAGGCGAGTAAATAAAAATAGTATTCAAGGGCGTGAACGGCTAATGAATTTTAGGAACAAAGCCTAAATGATAGCAAATAAAAGAACACAGATATATACTTATAGGAACTAGAAAATGGCAGAAAGTAAGGGGAAAATTGTAGATTTTCCTGAAGCGTTTGAAAATATCAAAACTGAAGTTCACAAAATAATCGAATAAACAGATAAAGCCATCTCAATTATACAAAATATTATAATAATGTTAATAATCACCAAGTAATAGGTTTTAGTAAAAAAGTATGCAAAAAGAAAGTTTAATGTGGCGACGAGGATGTGAACTCAGGATCTTCCGCGTAAGGGCACCTAATCTATCACGTTAATCTTCAGATCAGTCGATTTTCTCCCTTACCTAGATAGTATGATTTTTAACAAATTTAATCAAATAACTCTTTAATGTTTCAATTTTATTAATTTAATAATGCAAGAGATGCAGTCATCACTAAATGGCGTCGAGACTGTCGAAGATCAGCCTTCCACATTTTTTTACAGAATAATCGACTAATTGGTTTATTGTGTGTGATGTGTTTTTAAGAGCTTTTCCTTAAAACATTCATAATTATATATATTATGTTCGTAACGATGATGTTGAAAGATCAACAATTTTATAAAAATGATATCCCCCCCCCCACCCTTCACCCCTCGGTCTGGTAAGATAATAGGTAAAAATAAGATACCTAAAAGCGAGGTACCATATCGAACCTTGTGGTGTTCTCGTCATGAAACAATTAAACCCGCAAGCAGATCCAATTATAAGCAACCAACGTAGGTATGCCGGAGGGCGTACCAACTACGAACAGTAGATACCTATTTTAGGTGACGGAAGACATCGCACGCAAATCGACAGAGATTAAAATTTAGCAATTAATAATAATCCTTAGGTATTATGCAGAGCCAAGCAGCTAGTGAATCGAAATATCACAATGGAACTGTCTCCGTATAAAGGAATTAGGCTTAATGAGTCCCGGAGCATTGTACTTATACGAACATACCACATACATAATGTTGGATGTCGACAGTATTATTACTAACATTGTACCGTACGGTATTATTACGATTATAATCAAAACCTCCTAGTGTGATTTAGGAGGTTTTGGTATAATACCCCTCAATGTCTGGGTGCATTGTCGATGCTACCCGCTGTCTGGGATGTCGCCATTCTGTTTATATACTATCGCCCATATATATTTTTTATATATATTTTTTTTTTTTATTTTTTTTTTTTTATTTGGTTTAGTAATAATAACATAATGTTGCCACACAATAAATTTCCAATTCTTCATTAATATTATGTCTAGCTTAATTTTATTATATTTTACATAAAAAGAGCCTTCGAAAAATATGTTAATTTCGACTACCATAATAAAATATGAAGATTCAGCTAAATATTCATTTAATTGATAATATATTTTTTTTAAATATTCTTCACTATAAGCACCCTCTAAATTGCCAAAGCAGTTTGTCAGCAAAACAAATTCACAATATTAATTATAAAACTAAAAAACACATTTTTAAATACATTAACTATTTTTTGTTAGTAAGATTGCAACATTTTTTTTTCATAGAATAACTTCTAAAAATTAACACTACATAGAATCAAAGAGCATACGAGGTGTTTAAATCATAATTATTATTCTGAATTCGCTAACCATATTTTAAAAACAAATCATATAAATAAGGATCTGGATACAAATATCAGAGTTTTACAATCAGATAATTAACGTAATTTTACAAATAAGAAGTGAATTAAATATAATTAATAACCAAATATTTATTACTATCAGCTATCTCCTAAATTTGTTTTGTCATCATAGGCGAGGGCAGGGGTGGCAGCCAATATATAATGATAAACAGTGTGGAAACAGGAATAAATGTTTCACATTGTTATTTCAGCGAAAAATGCTGCATGTGCAATGATGGAGGACTTAGCTAGCAGTGTTTTTGAACTCACGTCCCATGGGTGGGAATCTGACGTATTTGTCTAATCGGCTACTAGCTGGTTAGACTGATATTTTAAAAAGGTTTAAGAATATACTAAAGGATTTTCGTCAAAATATTGTTGGGAAACTGACTCTCGAATCGAAAGCATTTATTGGTTTGAGCTTCAATCTAGTTTTTTTGGCTTTTCCGTGCCTTTTGAGATAAGTATAACCAATTTTCCACCCCCTTCGCTGTCACCACTCACTTCAGTTTGGGAAGCTATAGTTACACAAGCTCCGAGTTTAATGAGGAATTGAACCCGAGCGACGCCGGGTACACGTCAGCTTGTATGTACTAATTTCAAGTTTATTCAGACTATTTAGTTTTTTTCCCGTAAGCTCTATAAAAAAATTAAGCTACCCCCCTAGCTTGGAAGCTGGCGACGCCCGTTTCTCATTAATATCTAATTAGTTATCTCCTCCTTCTAATCCTCTCCCATCACTTATTTCTTACAGTTTTATTTATGTCTATAATACTACTTGTATGTCATTCTCATTATTAGTATACTTTGTATCATGATGAAGGAACCCTTGGTTCCGAAACATGTTGATTTGTAGCAGTAAAAACAGTGGCTAAAACTAAGTGTTTCACTATTATTTTTTTAAATATTGCTTTGTTTAAACCACTATTCAAGAAGTAGCGTTAATTTATACAAAAGCTTTTCTAGTAAAAAATCACTTCCCAAGCGTTAAACGGTGTTTTACTTAAACTTTGAATAAAGACTGTGCAAGCCCAGATTTGAGTTCGAACTAATATTTTTGTTCTTACTAATAAATCTTTAACTGGACTGCGAAAGAGCTGGGAACATCGCAGTTTGGCAGACTGACGCATGATATTCCCGTATTAAAAATTAGGTCATTTCGGACGTTTTATTTTTTGATTGGCGTGAATTTTATAAGAATTCCATTTTTTGTAACATAAATCCCTAATGCGTGTGTAAGTAAATGTTGGATATAGTAACACTAATGCCTAGATATTATCTTTGTTTATTATCTATGCCTAAGATTGTCTTTTCTTCGGAACCTCTTCCTGTCAAGCACTTGTTAATCGATTGTCAATAAGAATGGTTTATTTATTAAACTCAACACAATTATAATCGTGTTCTTATTTCACCACAGTAAAACAGTAAATACAATTACAAGGAATCAACTTTTATATTGCGCAAACACGTCAAAAATGTGAAATGTTTAAAATGTGAAAACATGTTAAGAAGAACTGCTGCGCGACCTTCTTCAAATACTTGACCAAATTAAATAATATTTTTTTGTCAAAAGATATTGCAAATATCTAGTACGGAGATGTGCTGCTTTATTTATTTGTTTTTTCAATTAGAAAATATAAGCCATTCAAAATTTTTATTTTTAACAGTTTAAGAGGCAACTATGACAATATTTTGTGTGATAACGGTAATTATTAAAAAAATAATCTTTCCCAACCTACAATGACATATATATTAAATAAAACATTGTAAAAAAAGCATTTTTTGTGTCAGAATTTAAAATTTATATAAGACAATTTTACATTTTACTATACAAACATTTGTGTTCCAGCGTAAATCTATCGTTTGAAAACTAAATTTCAACCCATTAAAAGTTTTTTTAATAATTCATTTATTTTGTATTTTATATTTCATTATATTTGCACAGTAAAATAGGAGAGATTATTTTTTTAGTAATTACCATTAAGTCACAAATAATTTCCAAACTTGCCTCTAAAATCGTGAAAATCGTTTTTTTAACTGATCATATTTTCTAATTTTAAACGAAGATAAATAAAGTAGCACATATCCGTAGTAGATTTATGCTACATATTTTGATTAAAAAAGTAGTTTTTAGGTTTGGTTGCGTATTTCGGCCTCAAATGCAGATTTAGTTTTGGATGAAAAAGGTCGCGCAATGGTTCGCCCCTTCAATTGTGAAATATTAGCAATGCATATACTCATCTCAATTCGTTCTCCGGGCAAAAGTCGTAGTAAGGTGAGTACGAAGGCACTAAGCAACGCTTCTATAGCTTGGAAATGATGATGTCATTCCACTCGAACAACGAGTGGTTCGAGTGGAATGACTTTTGACGTTTGGCGTATGTATGTATACCGTCGACGGAACTCAAGTATAATAATGTCGACCAATGCATGTGCTTCCGACGGCGATTGCGAGCGGCCTGGATTGGAGAATCGATACCCTAGGCGTTTATTGTCATTAAAAATTGATACATGAAATTAATAATGTTTGTAAAAAGTTAATAAAACAACAGAAAATAAATATTAATTTTTCTTAATTATTCCTAGGTTCATGCATTTCATCGCAACTTTGTAACAAATGTTACATTATTTACAAGCGAAAGGCTGTTGCGTTTCTTGCTCGCATCGGTCCATACCTGAGAGCAACCTTAATTCTAAAATAACCAATTAGAATTAATGAATGTAAAATATTTTTTAAGTTTTTTTTAGGTTTATGAACACCGATTTCAATGGAGGATAGAGAGTAATGTTATAATTCTTACACAACGGGTGAATAGATTAAGATCAAGAAGAATTGACAAATTAAAAAAAAAACAAGATACCTATTTTACGGTTGATAGTGAAGTGCCATAGGGAGTCTGAGCGGGTCCCCCAATCTGAGGGTGGAGTCTGCAGACCCTCACTCATTTCACCACGAAAGATACAAGTTGATAGGGAAATCTCGCGCAAAATGCCCCAATGGTAAGTGACAGATAGTGCACGTCCGCTGCAAACTTAAAGCGCTGAGTGACTGAAACGGGAAGACCGATAAACCCCCGCCACCCCCAGGCCGCCGGTGCAGTGTTCGAAGGGCCGTCGCTTTCGTGCGAAAATCAAAAATGCCACAACCTGTCACGTACTTTTATAAATAAAGATGAATATATTTTGAGTTTTGCATGTTGGAATGGACACATTATTATTTATTTTCACCATGTTTAATGTTATCAAAAAAAATACTCGTACCTATATATTTATTTATTGTTCTACTTTTATTTGTACTAACGCACAACCTTTTTAGTCGGAGGGCCAACGTATCCATTTTAAATATATTGCCAGAGTCAGGGGGGCAGCGTTCATATATAGCTTGATAAGGTTAAATTTGCAGTCGACGGCATCGATAGTGTAAACTTTTCATATTTTATGTAAATACCGCACAAACGTCCAAACTGCCGAAACCAATAGGTTTAAACTTATTATAAATCAAAAAAATTAATTATGCACCTAACTAAAATATCGCTTTTCACAATTACCAAAATAAACGCTAAATCTTAAGTCATGGTTTCTAAATAAAATATGGTAGGGTAACTTTTGTATTTTATAAAACGGTAACCATTTAATAAAACAATCACAGAACGCACAAGAAAAGCGCCGCAGACGAAAATATTTCCATTATCATTCAAAGAAACTGTAACGCTAACTAACTAAAGTAATTTATAGACAATTTAATTCGAAAGAAAATACTACATAAATCATTTCCACTAAAATCTGTTTTAATTTTTTGGGTAGTGCCGAAGAATTTTATTTATAAAACCATAAATAATTTTTTTAATGAAATATTCGCTAAAACAAAAGAAAGAGGTATTTAAACTACTTTGCCTACGCATTTCAATTTTTTACCGATTTATAATTATTCTCTAGAACACTTTAAGTTTCGAAGTTCCAAAAAAATATATGGTATTTTTTAAGATAGGTAGTACCTATCTATACATTTGTAAAGCAGAAATTCCCAAGATAGAAAAAAATCGCAAAGTAAACTCCGAAAATTATATAAAACACGTTTCGTTCTGTTATTTAATATTTTATAGGTTAGAAAAAAATCACATTTTATCTTTAAATGTAACTTCGGCATTTGTCAAGAGATTTTTGCTCTATTTCAAACGAGTCGTGTTTTATTAAATATTTTCACCATTTTCACTTAATTATTATCGTTTTTTCAATATTAGTGCGCTCCCTCTAACATTCGTATTTACATATCTCCATGTATAATACATCAATGTACTCTCTTTCAAACCATCTTTGAACGCTTACTACGGAGCCTTAAGGATTTTATAAGTCACATGCTAAATACAAGACGTTCCTTTCAGATACCCGTTGATGGTAAATGATCAAATCTGTTTGCTAACGTATTTCAAGTCCGATGGGCGGCCTGCCGTGTGCTCCACGCATTGCTTCTATGGGAGCGGAGTTTTCGGGTGCAAGGGACCAGGGCCGGTCCTATGCGAGGCACTGATAATACCTACCACCTAACACATCGCTCTTGAGATTATTTTTCATTAAAATCGCACCCGCGTTTCGCCCGGTGTTTATTTATTTATTCATCTTAAGTTAGCTCACATCTTCGTGTGTGCTAATAGTTTTATAAACATATAAACATGTACATTGTTTGGCAAACATAATCTTTCTTTAAATATTTCAATAAAGTCACAAAAAAAGAAACATTAATAATTGAGATAGACATATTTTCTTAATTCATTTTTGAACTTATTAATATTTTCTATCACAGCAATTTCCTTCGGGATTTTGTTATAGAGTTGAACGGCCTGGTACATCAGAAATTTTTGGGTGCTTGTTTTTTTTCTTGTTGGCAATCTAATGTGCTTAGAATTTCTCGTCCCGTGTCCGTGTATCTCGTTATTGTAATTTATGTGTGACAAGTGAAACGCGGGTGCGACGCGGATGCGACGCGGGTGCGACGCGGGTGCGACGCGGGTGCGACGCGGGTGCGACGCGGGTGCGACGCGGGTGCGACGCGGGTGCGACGCGGGAGCGACGCACTCACGCTACATTTCAAAAACGCACTGATGACGACACGCAGAGTTTCTGACATAACGCCAAGGCATTAAACACCGCAATCAATTGAAAGCACCGATAAAAATTGAATATTATAATATTTTGATCGGCACGAAATATAAAATAATACAACATTATAATGCCTCATTTCGAAAAAGGAGGAAGTATGTACACCAATTTATTATTACAGAGAATATTCTGTGGAGATGGGTATAATCTAATTTAATTATAAAAATCTCAAATTCCTTTGAATGAATAAATGTATATAATAATAATAAATAAATTAAGAAATGGAAATACCGATTACGATATAGAAATTCTGAGGGAGACTAATATAAATCAAAACGCAGGCATTGTGTTTTTGTCATTTCGGATGGATTAGATACATCGCACGATTATATGAATCTTTCAGAATGTTTGTTTTAATTACCGGAATGTTTAGATTATACCCATTGTTCCTGCACGCCACACGGGAAGAGGGTAGAAAACAGAATTCTGCAGAGCAAGCATCAGAACGAGCAATAATTTCGGACGTTGGGTTTCCCACCTCCGAGCTCCGTCTTTAACGAATGTTTCGGATAGTCTTACATTGTACATCATCAGGGTAAATACTAGATACTACACTCTTCCCCAGCAATTGAAAACTCCGATCATGCTACGCTTTCCCCGGCCTCTTATAAATACGGGGTGGAATTTATAAGTAGCACTTTTTGAAGACGAAATGAAGATACATGATGAATGATCTAAAAATGTGAAACGAGAAGTCAGAACCAAACAGAAGGAAAGTCTAATACTGGATTGTTTTTGATACGAGTTTTATTTATTAGAAAAGTGTAATTTTGTGGTGGAACATTACAAGTATTAAATGATAGACCATTGTATAAACACTCCAACCGGTTTGAAGTTAGATATAAGTTTATAAGCCCTGAAGAAGGTAGGGTTGAGTCGTAACCGATTGTCATGTTCGAATAAATTAAACGATATACACAAAGTTTGTTTAGTATTTTAGGCTTCACGTAAAAACATCAATGTTCATCTTAAATTCAATAAGCGTTAAACTACATACAGATAATTTAGGTTAACACATAAAATAATCACAATAGAATGAAAAACTTAGCACGCATGAATTTTTTATCCACCTACCTTAGACCTTTGGAAATCGAGGGAAGCATTCCAAATTTGGTACGACGCCAATTCGTAGATTATTTTTACAATGTAACAGTTAAGTGTGTTTGTAATTATACTTAAGAGCTGTTAATGACAGGCTGTACCAGACATTCAAGACAGACGTTGCTACTTATTTAAATATATTTCAATGATAATAGATAATTGTGTTTAACCTACATTTTTTTATAAAATTAATATCAACATGTCTCGAAACCAACGGGTCCTTGATACAAAGTATGAAGGTATTTGAAAAAAATAGTATTACGTATAAGAGTGTATATATAGACAAGATTAAAAAGTAAGCGATGGGAGGGATAATAATTAATTAGTTAGGTATTATGTAAAACAATAATATGAAATAATTACATATTATTTTATATATTTACAAATGTAGGTATTATGTAACAAAAACAAGGCGCTTAAATACAATAATTATGTAGAATATAAATTTAGTAGATGGCTATTTAAAAAAAATGTATTTGTATATCATCAAACTAATTTTGGTTCTATGTGATGATGTTAAATATTCCTGCGTAATGCGTTAAATTATCCACGTTCAAACTTAACTCGTTTTAAATTTAAAAATTGTGGGAACCAAGCGTTTAAATAATAATTCTCTATTTGAAATGAGTATTTCTTTTCTTTAAGTTTTTGACAGTTCCAAATCTGATTCTCTAATAATTATTAGCGATTAATAACGGTGTGTATCTAACAGGTTCATTCGTGTGTTTCTGATCGATCCTGAGGCAATTTTTTTATAAATACTTTCAGTTTCACAAATCCTACATTTATAAATACTTTCAGCTTCCCAAATCATACATTTCTAAGTACTTTCATTTTTCCAAAAACTTACATTTATAAATACTTTCAGCTTCCTAAAACATACATTTATAGATACTTTCAGCTTCCCAAACCTTACATTTATAAATACTTTCACCTTTCCAAATCCTACATTTATAATTTCCCGTGGGGACTGCGATACTTCATAATATTAACCTTTTGTATTTTCTAATATTTCAAATTTAGTTCATTTTATTTTGTACGAGCAATTTTTAAACGTTTATGTTAAAATAATGTTTTCTTTCCAAATGTGGTTGGCAATTTCGGAATAATTATTATTAATCAAACACCTAAGGTGCTCTTTAACTTTTAAGTTTTACCTGTATAAAAAGATGTTTCAATAGTTCAGTACGCTTCGTATCCTTATGAAGGAACCATCGGTTTCGAAATATGTTGATATTTATTAATAGAAATGTAGCGGTTTAAACAAAGTTATTTAATTTAAATAGCGCCACGACGTTATTTTTAAATTATTGAAGAAATGATTATTATTAATAATAAAAAGTTGATGATATCATTACGAATCACTCGTTAGCATGACTACTAAATCGAGAGACTACGCGTGTTCGAGAAGTGTTTAGCATACTCGGAGTACCGTTAATATTTATGTATAATTATGGTTGGGTGAAGGGGAGGTATATATATATAATAGGTAGGTTACGAATCGTTAGTTGCAGAACCATCTTGAATTGTTCCGAGTATATATATTAGTATTATCTAGTTAGTTCTGTATATTTTGTAGGCAGTGTTCAGAAGGGTGGTTACCTTCAGAGGACGTTTGCTGAAGCTCCCTGGTGCTCGTCGGCATTTCTTGTTGTGGGGAGGAGTCTTTTGGTAGTGGGAGGCTATCGCCGGGGGGATCGCGGGCCTGAAAGCAGAAACCAGCACCAATCAAGCCAGGCCAACAAAACAATAAATCACAATGCACAAAATAACTAAATTGTATCGGCTGAAAGCCATACCGCTAATTTGATAACAGCTAACAATGTTAGCTGAGAGACAAACACAACCAACACGCTTTATGTGATTCTGCCGCTGAGCGATCCATTTAAACTTCTAACATGCGTCATTTAGAAAGAGGGAGAACAGGCAGATGACAACATACCAATCAGCGCGATAAGCAACTTCGTGATTGTTTTTAATTTATTAAAAATAATACCGTCTAATGGTGTGCAATACAAAATTATGTACTTAACAAGCAATAAATCATTTTCATAAATTAGTTGTATTTATTGTGCTTGTGGCATTAAATAATCAGTTCTTTGGTAAATATCACAGCGGTAATACTGTGCGTAAAACAAATAAGTTCAACAATAAAATGTAACAACAAATAAATACCATGGCAATTGTTACATAACACAAAAATATATAGGTAGTATAAGTACCTACGCAAAGTCTTATTTTATGCAGAAAAAATTCTAAACATGTTTGTAAATTTAAAATACTTAAGAGTACATAATTGTATATATTTCTACTACTAGTACTAGGTTTTGCAAAAACGCTAGAAGCTACTATAAGCAAAGTACAGAAAAGAATAAAACGAAGGTAAAAAATTCTCGATAGCGTTTTGTTCCTGTAGGGAGTGAAAGCTCCCGATACGACGCAACGCTTCTGTGGCTAGAAAGTCATTTAAATAACCTTCACGAAAGTTGTGATGATCGGAGCCCCTCCGGTGGCTTTCTCTTTTCCAATGGGTGCAATCTCTGTGAGTTTTGAAACATTTTTTTTTTTTTTTGTTATATGTGTTTATTCAGTTTTTTTTATTTGTACATTATTTTCTCTCACTTAGATCTTACAAAACTGATTAATCAGTTTAATTGTAAGAAATCTCTCAGTTTTTCTATTTATTAGCTTATAACAATATATTTAATTTCAACTTGATATCTTGGTACCACAATATTAATTGTTTTTATGTTTGACGGAGGTAGAACGATCTAATTTTCGTTTTTATTTTTGAATGACATGTCTCATTTTTAATATCTTCTGGTAATGAGTTAAACAATTCCGGAATTTTATGTCTTTTTGTTCTATCTCCGTATACATTTTGCGATATTTAAATAATAAACATTTGTGCTTCTCTATGCCTAGTAGGGTAGTTATGGTTTACAGGTTTTTTGAATTCTGTATTCCAGAATTCATCTAGCGTTAGTTGGTAATCTATCCTACTATGTATAGAGAGCACATTACACAAAGAAAACATTTTTTTATAATCGCCTACACATAATTGTATTTTTTTTTGCCTGATATCAATTTTAGGAAACGGATTTGTAATTGTTCTATTTTATTTAAGTACGTTTTATACGTTAATCCGTAACTATTTACTCCGTATCCTATAATTGATTCCGCTAATGCATTATATATACAGTATAATATATTTTTATTGACAAAGTTTTTTAGGTGATAAAATTTCCCTAATATGGATCTTAATCTATTACATACATTTTCAATGTGATTTGACCAGTTAAAATTGACATCTATTGTAAGACCAAGGTATGTATATTGGTAAACTTTTTCTATGTTTGGGCATTTACATGGCAGAGATTGGTTTTTTGTGTGAAAACAATCGTATGAATGACTTTTTATATGTAGTTCTTTATCCTGACAACTTGCATATGGAGAGTGTATAAGCATATATTTTGTTTTTTTTGCGTTAATAATAATTCCATTGTCGTGGGACCATTTAATTATGTTATTTAGGTCTGTTTGTAAAAATTCCTCAATTTTCTGTAGATTTCTGTCAGCACATATGATGCAAGTATCATCTGCAAACATGTAACATTTACAACGTTTTATTACGTTAGGTAAACTGTTTACTTGCATTAAATAACACGTAGGTCCCGATATCGACCCTGTTGCTACTCCAGTGTCTGTTAACATTTCATCACTGTAAATTCCGTCAATTTTAACTTTAATTTTTCTATTTAACAGATAATTTTTAAACATTTTATTTAAAGGACCTCTAATACCACATTCTTCCATTGCCTTTAGTAATGTTTGATGGTCCAATGTGTCAAAGGCCTTTTTAAAGTCTATAAAAATTATACCAACGTAATATTTTTCATTTAAATGACAATTTATGTGGTCAGTGAAATTAGAAAGTAATTGTGTAGTACTTTTTTCTTTTTGAAATCCGTACTGTATGGGATTTATGATTCTGTTTTTTTCTATAAAAAATTGTATTTGGTTAAAAATAGCTCTTTCAATAATTTTATCAATACACGAGAGAATCGCAATTGGTCGATAGTTTGTGAAATCTTTGTGATTTCCTGATTTATAAATAGGTCTGATGATGGATGTTTTAAGTTCGTCAGGCATGATGCTTTTATTTACACAAAGGTTAATTAATTTAGTAAGGACTGGAATTATATTATCAGCAATTAACTTCAGGTCTTTAATTCTTATTTGGTCGTTGCCTTCTGACTTTTTAACATCCATATCATTAATTATTTTTTTTATATCTTTTTCTGTTACAGGTCTAAATCTCATTGACATAATAGCAGGAGTTGTATACATGTTACGATCTAAGAATTTTGTAGTACAATTGTGTCTAATGTCTTTTATTTCATTTACGAATGTTGTAGCAAATTTATCGCATAAAAATTTTGTGTCTCCTTGATTTCCCATATGTTGAAGGATTATTTTATCTAAATTTTGTTTAGGTTTTCCTATTAGTTTGTTTATTTCGTCCCAGAGTTTCCTCGGGTTTCCGTTTAAGCTATTTATTACATTTTTGTGGAATGCGTTTTTAGTAATATTAATATGTTTGTTTGTTTTGTTTCTATGTCTAGTATATTCTAAACGAAATACCGGGTTATTTGGGCTATTCTTACATTTTCGGTAAAGATAATCTCTTTTTTTAATCATGTTCTTGATTTCTTCAGTAACCCACGGATTGCTGTGCCTAAGATTATTTACAAATGATATTTCTTTCTTCGAGGACGAATAAATATTTTCAAATATATTTTTCAAACTATAGTACAGTTCTGAGGGACATTCAGTTTGTAATAGTTTTCCCCAATTTACTAGTTTTAATTTAGAATATACCATTTTACTATCAATGATTTCCCTTTTTTTATTTAAATCCTTTGTAAGTACCTCTTTCCCGATTGCTACTCCTGTTATATAATGGTCGGATATTTTGTTAGTTACAATACATGAAAATACAGTGTTACAACGGTTACGTATTGCAATATGGTCGATACATGAATAAACATTTTTACCGTTTAATATTTCATCCCGGGTCACATCTAATATTACACTTTCTAAACCATTTTCACTGAGTAGATTTTGATATTCTGTAATTACACTATTTTTGGTATCCAATAGGTTCAGGTTAATGACACCACAGTACAAGTAATTTGAATCAGATGAGGTCATTTGTAATATTTGCTTTAGTTCCTTCAGATATATATTCTTGTTGCTGCTCGGCGGACGATATATTGCAAGGATGTTTATGATATCTTGACAAACAGTGGTTATTTCCCCGCAGATTGTCTCGCAGCTTTTAAAAGAATTGTTTGTTTCTTTAAAAGTATGATTGTTTTTTAAGTACATGATAAGTCCTCCTCCTCTTCTTTTTTCTCGAGTATTTGCAATCGCGATGAAGTTTGGAATATTGAACATAGATATTGTTTCGTTTTTAGTATTTATTTCCGTTAGAAAGATTACGTCAATAAACTGCAGAACGTCATTAATTTGTGCAATAAATGAATTAAAATTCTTTTTTAGTGATCTTATATTTAGGTGAATAGCCACAAACCTCATTTTGATCTTTGTATCATTTATCCAGCTATCCAAATTATAGCATTTTATAAATTTATGAGTTTGAAATAGTGTTGAATCTTCCATGACGTGAATTTATAACTGATAAAATAAGTGTTCCGGGTCAAAAGGTGTTTTTATTTTATTGTTAAATATATCTGTTTATATCACTCTCATTTTTGATGTGGATGATTTTGCCTTCACCTTCACTTCTTACTAATATTTTTGCATTTTGAACCCATATATATTTAAATTTTGTTTTCATTTTTTGTTTTGTGATGTACAGGAGGTCTTTTTTTTCTTTAGTGAGATTTTCGTTGATGTAAATTCGGCCATTATTTCCATTTTCGTATATATCATTGTTTGTCAGTATGATTTTCTTTTTTTGTAACCACTCGTCTCGGTATTTTTGACGTAAGAACTTCACTATTACATTAGCCGGTTTGGAGTCTGTTCTATTCGGAAGTCTCCAAATTTTTTCAATGTTGTCGCAATTTGTGTTTAGTTTTTCCGCAATTTTTTTAATGGGTATTTCAATGTTTTCACTTTTTTTCATTTCCAGACCAAACAATTCAATATTACAGTTTTTTTCTGCTTGTTCAATCTCTTGAATTCTATATTCCAGTGCTTTGTTACATTTTTCTAGGTATGTATTTTTGTTTATAACTTCATTAAGTTTGTTCTCGTTTTCTTTTAGTTTTTTACCCAATTCCAAGTGTAGCGATATTAGCTCGTCGTATTTTTTGGATAGAAATTCAGTAGACTGTGTGAGGGTCTCCATATCTTTTTTCATACTGTACATAATGCTAATTTTTTGATTTATTTCATTTAGAATATTCTTCATTTCTGGGATATTTTCTTGGTTTGAACCTTGTGACCCGCTGCCCTCGGCTCGTATGTTCACGACTGCGTTATCACCTGCGTTCATGTTTATCGATCGTTGTGTTTCACATATTTCGCAAATAAATTCCCTACCGACAGTGGTGTTATTTGAATTTATACATAATTTATGAAATGTTCCACTGCAGACGTTGCACTTACTTGTTTCACTGTCTTTAGCGAGATATTTTTTGCATTTTTTGCACTGCACCATTTTTGATCACTTTGAGCGCTGCCCGTTTATTTATTTTACTTTTACAAGTTTTATTGTTCTCACTATGGTTTACACCGTACGTGTTCGCTGAGAGACGCGAGACGTGTATACGTGTATATGTATTTGAATTTTTTTCTGAACCAAGTAAATTGATGTTATTTTAATTTTATTTTATTGTACAACAGATTACCACAGAGACGGAGGATGTGCAGCGGATGTCAACCATAGGATAGGAGTGGGATGGATGAAATTTAGATCCGTAACAGGAATTTTGTGCGACACGAAAATGCCAATAAAACTTAAAGGAAAGACATACCAGACTATTGTTAGACCCGCGATAATGTATGGCTCCGAATGCTGGACTATGTACAACTCCTACTCTAGGCAACTCGAATCAGCAGAAATGCGAATGCTTAGATGGACCGCAGGAGTATCATTAAAAGATAAAATTAAAAGCTCACGCATTCGTGGTAGCCTGGGTGTCACTGACATAAACAGTAAGCTAGAGGAACGACAGTTAAGATGGTATGGGCACATAAGACGGAGACCACCAGACCACACAGTGAAGCAGGCAATGTCTATAGAGCTTCAAAGACAGTCATCCAGAGGTAGACCAAAGAACTCCTGGATGACCCAATGCTCCAAAATCCTACAAAGAAACGGCCTAGATGAAAGCGACACTCAGAACCGAAGAAGTTATAACCTGAGAACGAGAAGAGCCGACCCCAACAGCCTACCTAGGCAATGAGTTGGGATAGTGCTAGGAAGAAGAAGAAGAAGATTTTATTGTACAACAGATTAATTATCCACAGAACAAGATTTCTTATTTTAACATTTGAGAAGATTTATGTATAATAATTAAGGCAATTAAATATATACAACTGGAGATATTAACTGAAATTAGAAAGGTCAGAGTTATATAATAATGTTGTGTATGTCCCATTATATGTCCATTTAATACATACAACTATATGTTTCATGTAATGCGTATAATTCCCGCAATGAGTTTATTAACTCCTGGGAGTACAATGCTTAATATAATATACTATATTCTGTATTGTATACTTTTAATAAAAAAAAAAAAAAAAAAAAAAATATCTGAAAAACTAGAATGTGTCCACCACATAAACCACATTACAAATAATACTATGAAGACATTAGTTTTAGACATAGGTTTTGCTGAGAGCCATTAAAACTATAATTCACTTCCTGTCATGAAAATTGCATTTGTCTCATTAGTTCGTAACCATTTAGATCACTAATTCCGTGGTTTGGTCACCTCTCTAAAAAAAATTACATTATAAATTTCGAAAGAATTCAGCGACAGTTTTTACGATTTATTAATGTTAAGTTAAATATTCCCTTGAAACAAATGAATTACAACTTGTTTTATTAAAGACCTTAAAAATACATGCCTGAGGATCTACGAAGGAGAACCGACCTATGCTTCTTTTATTTTAATTGTTAATTCGGAGCTCGACTAGTTGTCTAGTTAAGGCGATGCACTACGTCGTGTAATATTTTAAATTGAGCCGTTATCAATAACAACCCTTACGTAGATGGCGATAAGGTTTAAATTCCCGCTTAACACCATCCGCCTGTTTTGATTTATGCAAGAAAAAAACATGGCCAAAAAGTGCCTTTTATTTTATTTTGGGGATTTTCAGGCATAAATATTTTTTTTTTTCGATTATTTTATAAATAACTTAATTTTCCACATTATAAAATAAAATCAAAACCAAAAATGGGTTCGTAAGTAGGAGATTTTGAACTTTAAAACAGTTTTCATAGACCTTTACACTATTTTTTTCTGGGCTTATAAAAAGACTCGATTATTTTAAAGGCCAATATGTATTCTACTCGCAGTATTTAATTAAAGCATCTGAAACATTTTTTGGCGACCAAATTTTCAAACCAAAAACATATGATTTTGCATTACTACGTATGGCATCGCCTTAACATAAAAGTACCAACTCGACACACTGGACGTAAGGACTTTTTTCAATGTCACCGTTCAAAAAAAATTATAAAGCAAACTCGCCAATACGTCGCCTTCATAGTTTAACAAACGAATAAAAAGATGATATCGACATTTTTTATATAACTAAGTCGACGTTCAAAACCCACCTAAATAATTTCTTCACTTCAAATATATTTTTCTATATATTTGTAATAATGCAAGTACCTAACATGTGTATGCAACCATTGTTTACTACCAACCCTTGAATACAAAATGTACCCATTTCATGTACCTAATGTAAGCCCCATAGACGTATAAAAGAGAAAATATAATATCTAGTGTTTTAGAAATTTTATTCAGTAGCACTATTCCTCTTGTCATGCTACGCTGTGCTAGAGCAAACATCTATTTATCATTGCGACATTTAGTTTGTGCATAAATTAAACATGGCATTACAACTTCATTTGAAGCAATCTTGATTGAAAATATCGGTTAAATTTAAACAGTAACGCGGTATGTTTAAGGGGCATTTTCCAATCACCTGTAAACAAATATTGTTCCTATAAACAAATCGTGAAAGCTAGTCATTATAAGGAATAGGAATAAATTATGTAGAAAATAACAAGTATTAAGTAACGAAATATGTAATACAAACAGGCCACGTCGGCGTGACTCGTGTTCCTTCTGATTAATAAAATTTACAGTTGAGAAGGCTAATTAGCCAAGGACCCTTAGAACATTAATCTTTTGCTGTCAGAATTTAGCAAAATAAATACGTCGTTCCTTTTTAATTTAAATATATTTTCTACTGGTAGTCTGACTCTTCTTTTAAAAGCATTTTTTTTAAATTGAAAAATGGGTTAAATCCATAATATTATGGCGTCGTTTTATTGTTTTTCAAAGCTGCATAGCTCGTGATAGAAATTTCGTCAAGTTTTATAAATTCTATAAGAAAAAGGTGTGTAACCTTCATGACTTCGGAACAGCTATTGTTTGTCTAGTATTATTTATTTGTCTATGTATTATTATTACTAGAAATAAAAAGTTATGAAACATTCATGGCTTCGGAACAGCTATTATGTGTCTATTTATTGTTATTACTAAAAATAAAAAGTTATGAAACATTCATGACTTCGGAACAGCTATTATTTCTCTATTTATTATTATTACTAGAAAGAAAAAGTTACTTAACCTTCATGACTTCAGAAAAGCTATTATTTGTCTATTTATTATTATTACTAGAAAGAAAGAGTTACGTAACCTTCATGACATCGGAACAGCTATTATTTAACACTCGCACGCAGCAATAGTGAGTAAGTGATATGGTGACTCTACGCAAAACATACTGACAGTACGGAAGTACGTAGTTATAAAAGTCGATATTATGTGTTGCAATTTAGATGACGAAGTCTCTACTTCGTTGACAACCGGACACAATCAATCGAACGCTTTTCAAGGGAGGCTGTCCTTTGTCAACCTGTTGGACCGTGTTTGGAAAAGTGATCAGATTCGTATATTCGTAATATACCACTGTTTTTTTCCAGAATAGTAATAAATAATAATAAGATTACCAGTTTGTAGTATAAAATAGGCATCTATCTGAGTAAGTCTCGGCTACTTTAAACTAAACATGTGATTGGCATAAACGAAACATTTTGAATATAAATAAATACCTACATCATAATAAAATTCAAATAACTCGATGATGACTTTGCTCCGAAAAAATTACGGAGAGTTCAAAGCGTAAATAACACTTTTTTAGACATATTACATAGGGTTCCATGATAACTCAACACAGTGACAATTCAACACACTTTTAAAAAGTGGTATAAAGTCATTAGAAACGATGAAATTTTTTTTTTAACCTAACCTAACCAACTTAACCTAGTTAATAAAGTTTTTGTTTCATCACTTTCCACGACTTTATATAACTCTTTAAAGATGTGATAAATTATCAGTGTGATGATTTATCCGGTCACCATTACATAGACATTTAGACGCAACCATATGTCTATGGACGCAACAGATTAGATATTTTTTAAAACGACACATTTGGAAACATTAATTCAGAAATAAGTACATTTAGAATCTAAAAGTTTAGTTTGTTGACATAAAAAATATTAATAATATATTAAATCTATTGAATATAATATTCAAATATTGATAATAATTACAGAAATATTTTAAGAATAAAAGAGCTTCAGATTGACATATTCCCATACATTCAATAATATAAAAAGATTATTATGCTATTAGGTAGATGTATTACTAGGTTTTTTTCGGAAGAAATTCCCGTATCCGGACGATTGTGTTACAGTGAACATGAAATATAATTACATATCTACGAAACGGCGGTAAGAGCTAGTTATAATACTATTACATAATATATTAGTTCTGAGAGAACCCGGCTTTGGTTCTAAAGCTTTCTTCGAAGGCAATTTTGAAAGGAAATTGAGACATCAGAGCCCAGTGTAGCGTCTATTTCCTTTGAAATGCGAATAAAATTGATATGGATCTTTTTTGCCTATGTCAACGTTACAACATTAAATTACATTTAATTAAAATACACTTTTTTGTAAGCAAATGAAAAAAATATATATTTAGATTTTTCGGCACTGAATTGAACTGAACTAGAATGTATAGCACTAATAAAACACTTGTAAAAATGTTAAAACCCACCATGTTTTATGGAGAATTGGACATGATGTTATTTAATTTTAATATATTAAAATTAAACCCTCGTATGTTTGTGCACGGAAAACGCGAAAAGTAGACGACTGATATCGCTGATAGTTTAAAAATTTGTTCTTGTATTTTGAGTCTTTAGAGAGTGGTTTAAATGGTAGAAGTTAGTGACGCCCCAGGGTCGCAATATCTCTGCACCGGAATGAGATAAGTCGAATTAATGTCGATGTAATATAGTTTTATAACAGTAACATTGTAGTATACTGTAGTGAATGGTGGAAGATATCGGAGACATTAACAATAGCGAAGCATTGAGGGATCAACTATCAGTATCTAAAAGTAAAACTAATTAACGAAACAATTCCAGACATTTTTTTAGATTTTCAGGATTGAGGGGAATATACATACATACGTAAATTAAGAAAAGCTTACCCTTTTCAATATATTGATTACAGCCACTGAATAGATTAATATACAAAGTACCTACATTAAACTTTAACACTGAAGTTCACTTGAATACACGACTTATCAACAGAAGTAACAAAATGCAACTAAATCCCGGCCTGATTACATTGTCCGACTTCAGGTATAACATTTCGTAGAACCACAAAAGGAATTAGTCATAGGCCATTTCGGAATTTCTGCTCCAGTCGCATTAGGGGTACTTTAATAATTATTATTATTTTATTACAGAAGGTAAGTATTATGTGGGGTAATGAAATGCATTAAATTCCACAATTAAGAACAATTAATTTCAAACCCGAAACTTAACCATTACCCGAATACCCGAAGCTATCACAAAAATCCAAAATACGAACATAATGATTAACTGTTACTATGTATTATTAGTGGCGTATTTAAGAAAACACACTTTCAAAGAACATAACTTCACGATAATATGTGAACTTTAAAATAAAGAAAATTATGAAGACATGGCAGGCATGGAATAGCGATGAGGAACTGCTGTGAGCAGTGTGCAGTATGATCTGTGCAGTGCAGTGTGAGCATGAGGCACCCAGTCAAGTGGCAATGCAAACATCGTTCGGTGGATAATTGGCTTGTTATATATATAACCAAACGTCGTACGTTCAGAGTGATATGCATTATGTGCCCATATCCCGACGAGAATGAATTAAAAATATATATTTTTACATATTTCCTCTATGTATCGACCTGTTAAAAAAGAAACATTCATAAACGTTCAACATCACAAAAATTTGGAACTCGGGGAATCCATAATAAAACCGTTTTTACCGGTCAGTGGGTGAGTTAGCATCGCGTTTGGGTCTCAACCGGGGTGACCGGATCAAATGATAATTCAACACATTTTTAAAAAGTTATATAAAGTGATGAAACAAAAACTTTATTAACTGGGTTAAGTAGGTTAGGTTAGGTTAAGGTTAGGTTAGGTTAGGTTAGGTTTTTTTTTTCATCGTTTCTAATGACTTTATATCACTTTTTAAAGGTGTGTTGAATTGTCACTGTGTTGAGTTATCATGGAACCCTCAACCAAGCGTCGAGAGTTCAATTTCTCGGCTGGCCGACCATTACGATACAGGCGAATTCCGTTTACTGTGGTGATAGTAGGAGGTTTCCAAATATTGTCAGGTTATTCGTAACCCGAGAATGTTAGACTTTTTTTTAAATCTACCCGTACAGAGTTTTTTTTACTATATTTCATCTATTTTAAAATGATATAAAAACTTTTTTTTAAATACAGTTTGTCTGACAATTGAACTTACCCAGAAACTGGAGTCGACAACTCTACTAACCTCGCCAAATGCCTATCGGAAAGGATCGACATTTATTTCGTTTATCAACATTGTAATGCTGTAATATCATCCGATTTTAGAGAGATGCGTATATTTCCATGTGTGTATGTGATTGATGGAATGCATTGTCCTCACAACAACGAGTCTATCTGCCGAGTTTTCAGAAAGTGAGTTAGTTTCCATTTCCGAGATTTACCGAAAAGAAAGGTGAATTTAAATAGAAAAATCACTAGTTCCAGAGAACTTGGACTCTTATAACACGACAAAATAAGGGAAGGAGGTCAATAATTCAGTCAATTAGAAGTTGCACGTTTTTAGGTACTAATAAAAAAATCGTGATCTTTGTCGTCACTGCTTTATTAGCGATGAGGAACTGCAGTGAGCAGTGGTGCAGTGTGAGCATAACGCACCCGTCAAGTGGAAATGCAAACATCGTTATTTTAGATTTAGACAAGATCTCTTGGGATTCTGAAAATGAGTTAGTTCTGCTTTTTACACCGCCACTTCGCTTACGTGTGGCACTGTAAGTTCGCGTCACTGCAACTTACAGTTAGTAACGACCAAGTCACACCAACCTGTTGACTGCCACCCCTAATAGCCCACGATCCATACCATCATCATACCTTAGGCGAACCAAAAGACTTGCAATCCAATGAACAACGATTACATGGTGTCCGGATAAATCATCACATTGATAATTCATCACATCTTTAAAAAGTTATATAAAGTCATGGAAAGTGATGAAACAAAAACTTTATTAACTGGGTTAAGTAGGTTAGGTTAGGTTTAAAAATTATTTTTTTAATCGTTTCTAATGACTTTATATCACTTTTTAAAGGTGTGTTGAATTGTCACTGTGTTGAGTTATCATGGAACCCGATTACATATACCTTGAGGGTTTTACTTACATGTACAGAATTTTATGAAAAATCCCAAATCATCTCTAACTAAGGAAATAGCGATGGTGGCTTCTTACTCTTATAGTCTCTAATCACTATCCGATTTGCAGGACAACTTGTTGGATAGCTTGCTGGGGTTTTGCAAATCACCACCAAATGCCTACTCACCATACGTGAGTAGGCATAAGCCGACAGCCGAATTATTATTATTCCAATAAAAATATATAAATTAGTTTTAGACCACTCTTTAATTTTATAATTTAATTTTAATTACACTCTACCGGTTTCGGAAGCACCAAATATAAAATATTGAGAGATATATACAAAAAAATATAATTTAGGTGTTTGAGTGGGAGGTTAACAAAGGGGGTGGGGTAGTTGCGGGAATTGCGGGAATTCCGGCAATAACAGAGCGGTTTACTGGAAATATATCTAGAATGGGACTAAACGATAAATTAATTTGGTTATTCGATACACTAGCCTTATTATTTAGGGATTTTTTGATTACAAGTGCTTCTAAGTTATCTAATTTCCTGCTTTTGTTATTACGGTGAAGAATTCTAACCCCTGTGTCATTAAAAGTATGATTGGTGGAAATGAGATGATTTGCAAACTCTAAAAAAATATTGTTATTTAAACATCTTAAATGTTCCGTGATTATAATATTTAAATTTCTGGTTGTCTTACCTATGTAGAACGATGGACAATCATTGCAACATAGTTGGTAAATGCCTGAGTGGCTTAATTTATGATCTTTATCTTAAGTGTTTTTTTTTAATAATTTGCCTAAGGTGTTATCAGTATAGAACGCGGGTTTAATGTGGGGAGACAATTTTTTGTACTAACTGAAGAAAATTTGGATAAAGGTATATAAGACCCTACGCCATTGAAATTTAATGCATCGATTATTTTTTTAGATTTAACGCTTACGCTAACTTCAGTAAATAATAGAATTGAATTTATCGTTAATCCAACATGCTGTCCTGCAAGCAGTCCTGCAAACAGGATGGTGAGTAGAGAGTTTTAGGTTGGGGGACGCTCCTTGCTCTTGCTAAATGCGTATACAGGAAGTGGTGGATGACCTTTCAACTGTGTGGAATATATTTATTAAAAGTTTCACGGTTTTTGAGTTAATTGTACTTTCCTTATTTTTTAAATTTACGCCTTTGCTTCGGTGCCATCATGGTCACAAATTTTCAAATAAGGCATTTTCTGTCTGTTTTTTCTATCTATTAGAAAAACATTAGTATTGTTGCTCTACTGTTGTAGTTTCATTTAATAAAAATCTTTAAATATAAATTTGTGTTTAGTTTAGTTTAATTTTTATATTTTTTTCTCGTGGACGGCTAATTGGATAATAATTTACAAGTTTAATAGTTCTAAAATGGTATCACATGCTTTTTATTTTTTTTAAACAAAGATTATTACTATTATTTTGGATAAGGAGCTATTGTTACAGAACTATTTTTTTATTCAAAATCAGCTAAAAATAGAGGAATATGGAAGTTTCACGTAATATATACGAACTAGCGTGGTAAATACTCTCAGTATCACCATGGTGAAAGACCATCATTCAGAATAGAAGCATTACTTGAATGGCTTTAACCGTGCTTGGTGACCAGACCTGTATAACCAATTCTTCCCCAGCTTCCTCTTCCCAATCTCCTTTCATTCCAAATACCCTTCAGCCTCACAACATAACATATTTGGAGATGCCTTAGACTCACTGGTCCCGGTTAGTAGGGGGCAGTTGGGACTGCTGTGCGGGATATACATTTTTTAAGCCTTCAAAAATGGACTCAATGTCTTTCTAGAGCGTATCTGATTTATTCGTTTGCCCATCGTGTATTCTCATAAAACTCCGTACCCAGTGCTACCAGAGTGCAAAATATCATTTCATTTTTTTATTATTAGAAAATGCGGCAGTTGATAAAATTCGTCGACGAAAAACTCATTTTTTTATTTAAAAAAAATATATTTTAAATAATCACGGCCGAGAATCGAACCCCGATCAATTGCTTGGTAGGCAACTATAATGACCTTTAAAACACCAACTATTGTAGGAACGACTGCATAAATTCATTATTACCTTTATTATAAACTCAAAATAATAACATGTATTTTTTTTCAATTTTAGAATTTTGTAACTACTCGTATATTACAACACAACAGAAGTTACGTAAATCTCAACCAAAATTAAATTTTTATTTAATTATGTGTAATAGTTACGTGTGTGAAAATAATGCGAATTTTTTTGGGTCGATTAAAAGGTCAGATACAAATAAAAGTAGGTTCTGTCCTGACTTTCGCAGCCCCATTTGGTCGACTGCGTCATCAGTCATGGATGAAACAGTTGAACCAAATGTATGTTTGACAGGCACAACGAAGGGCGGAACATTACGACTTTGGAAATCTGTATATATTTAAAGAGGGGATTTATTGATTAACACCGCTGAGACGCACCGGTTATAGTTTAGCTACGCATGTGTTTATTGTATATTCATGATCTAAACCATCACTATAAAATGTAATATTGTCACTAACGAACAATATTGAAGACTTATTTATTAATTTTATTTTTTTTTATTTTTCGGAATAACTGTATTGAGTAAAACCTCAAATTGTAATATTTAAATATTGAAGACAATATTAGTGATTTCTAAACGAAAATCTGAAACAGAAAAATCAGAAAAGGAAACGGTCACATCTGGGACTCGAACCCAGGACCCTTGTCTTTCCGGGACAGTGCTCTACCGACTGAGCTAATGGGACCCTATTCCCCTCAGTCACTTTTAACTGTATCATACTTCGAATAAGAACCACTAACATTGTCTTCATTTTTTCACCGCACATTTTTATTGGCAACTATCTTTATGTATGATCGCAAGATTCAACCCGAACTAAATGCAATCCAGACAGCGTCTTTTTAGATAAACCTATCTTATTTTTATTTTTTTAAATGTGCGACATCTGTTGACTTTTCTGCAAGTCTAGAATGAATATTTATTTTTCGGAATAACTGTATTGAGTAAAACCTCGAGTAAAAATTTGGTCTTTTTAGATGAACCTATCTTACTTCTTTTTTTTTTTAATGTGCGACATCTGTTGACTTTTCTGCAAGTCTAGAATGAATATTTATTTTTCGGAATAACTGTATTGAGTAAAACCTCGAGTAAAAATTTGAATCGGGTTGAATCTTGCGATCATACATAAAGATAGTTGCCAATAAAAATGTGCGGTGAAAAAATGAAGACAATGTTAGTGGTTCTTATTCGAAGTATGATACAGTTAAAAGTGACTGAGGGGAATAGGGTCCCATTAGCTCAGTCGGTAGAGCACTGTCCCGGAAAGACAAGGGTCCTGGGTTCGAGTCCCAGATGTGACCGTTTCCTTTTCTGATTTTTCTGTTTCAGATTTTCGTTTAGAAATCACTAATATTGTCTTCAATATTTATTAATTATTGATTAACTTGACAGTTTCATTTATATTTCAAATTGTTTAACACTATGTGTAGGGCAGTAAGATTCTGAAATCGCTACAACTTCAATCTAAGAACTGAAGCACAGAAAAACTCGGGAAGTGACATCTCAAGGAGCATAGAGCATTTATGATACTCATTAGTTCATTTCCCTGTAAGATAATTGTGTGAGCAACGTGGTAGTAAATAGAAGGCAGTGTTCAATGTATTATCCATCGTGACTCAATTACTCTCATGTACTCGTTACACTCGTGTACTAGATACAAGTTTGCAATTATGGAAGAAAAATAAGATAAATAAACCAATGAGCAGTGTTGTGCGTAGTGGCGACAAGCGGGAAAAAATCAATCTGAGCATTTCATATTTTCTGTTTTTTTTGACAAAAGCATTTAAAATACTTTTGGAGCCGGATCTACGCTTCGACGCCTTATAATAGACATTAATACCCCGTATTCCGAATTTCTGCTGATTTATAACATACTTCCCTTTAACGCTTTAGGTTTATCATCTTTTTTAAAAAATAAATGTTGTTGCTTTAGATAATCTCAGTATAATCAGTAGAACAAGTAATTTTATAAAATTCCATTTATAGAAAAAAATCGCAAAACGTGCTTTGAAAACCATAAAAACACATCTTGTTCCGTTATTTTACAAGTTATATGTTTAAAAAAATCAAATTCTTTCTTTAAATGCTAATTAAGGATGGGATGTTTCACAGAATTTGAACAATTCATCAAATTTCTACGTTCATTTTCGGGGTCTGTTAAAGTCTTATTCAAGTTCTGTTATTATATCATTTAAGGCTATTTGCTAGAACTGAAATAAAAACAGAACTTGAAATTAACTTTAACAGAACTTGAAAATTATCTTTGAGGTTTGAAGAATTGTTCAAATTCTCAGAAACAACCCGTCCTTAGACTTTTGTAGAGAAATTTTTACTCTACTTTGAATAAGTCACGCTTTACTAAATATGGTCGCTTACCCCTATAAACTTTAATCGTTTTTTTTTATATTAGCGCGCTCTCTTTAACATTCGTATTTACATAAACATCTCCCCTTGAAATCATCGTCTTATTTTCGAACGCTTACTACGGAGCCTTAAATAGTAGATTTCAACCACTAAGCAACCAATTTATTTATTTTTAATCTGACCTAAAAAATTCCAACTTCGAGTCGAAAACGAAAGCTCAAATCACAAAATCGACTCCAAATGTGATGAAGATTCACCAGTTTTCCGATTGAGATCCGAGTTATAATGAAATGTTGATCACAAGTGAAGTTAAATGTAAAATATATATAAACAAATTAAGTACATATTATAGTACAGCTGTAGACAGTCAGGAAACTTCCTGCCCTTTAGAAATGGAAGTTTTATGTGTCAATTAATCGATTTGCAGGGTAGTAAAAGTTTGTCTATTTATAAATCTATCGGGTGTCTGTTCTGTAAATGTAATAATAATATACTCAGCCGATATTCGATCCCGCGCTAAGTGATGGCTAAGAGTTCTGCCTCTATTTGCTTAAAGCTTTCAACCGTTTTCATCATGTTACTTGTTCGACTACACACATTAGCTGATACGGAGAATTAACCTAGAACATTTGCCAATAATTATATGAAAACTAACACACTGCTCAACGAACTTAGGGCAGAGAAAGTGGTGAGAAGCTAAGATACAAGTTGGAAGGGTTCAATAATCAATTGATCAAAGGTCGGTGGTCAGTGGTTTTGGAACATGTCAATGTATTATTAGGTCCATACTAATAATACACTCCACGCAGTGGCGTTCAGAACACAAAGGTTAAAAAGCAGTGCATATCCTTAGATAAAAATATTATTATTAATCACAGACATATGAATATATAGACTAGAAATTAAAGGTGAGGGGTAAAATCAACTGTTGAAGAACGAAGGGTGTAAAGCTGACTGTGATTCGTCAATAAATCAATCTGACAGTATATAGGCATCTCGCATTATAATATCACCATTTAGTTCTTAAAAGTAAAATCTGCTTTTGAATGAATAGACATTTTTGCATGAGAGCGCAAATTACTCGCCACGTTATGAACAAATTTGCGAAGTCCAAATTCAGGAAAATAAATTTCTTCTAATTTCAGAGTCGAATATTTCGTTTACGTATTTAGTTAAGACACTTTTATAAATGTTCATAATTTACTTCCCAGCAACCAACCAGCTTTGTTTTCAGACGTATCTCGATGTGATAGTATATGTTTCTACAACTGATTCATATTATACGATGTGAATAAGCTTAAAATGATGCTTACATATGGAATGTAATACGACAATTGGGTTTATTCTCTTTTTCACATCTATTTTTACAAGTTTTCATATAACAAACCACTATTTTGCCGTGTTATTTCGTAAAATGCCTCGACCATAGCTCGACGCTAGTTCGAACAAGAATGATGACGTCACATTCTCAGCCCAGCCGGCTCCAATGGAACCGGAATGGGGAGTGGGGAATAATACGCTTTTAATCACTTAGGGCAGGTCTACTAATATTCATATGTCTATGTTATTAATAAATTTGGCAACCTGATTTATGACAATTTTAAAATACATTTTTTTACTTCCACAATCTACATTTTTTGCGGGACGCCTTAAAAAAAATCAATATTTATATTTTTTATTCATTAAATTAATAATTAGTTTTCAAATGAACACTGTAAGTAAGCATGTGAAAAAACAACGTTATCGTTCATAAATTAAATAAAAGAAATATTAAATAAAAGAAAATTTTCGTACATACTTATTTTTTTTTATTAAGTTAAGTTCAATTAATGTGTTAATTAATTAATTAACTTGAACTAATTTAACGTTTACAAGCGAAATTGAATCGTTTAATAATTACTAAACTACACTAAATCACGGGGTATTCTGAATTCTTGAAAAAACAGTTCCAAATTTTAAAACGAAAGGATAGGACAGTTACGCTAAATTTATGAACTATGTGTATAAGTTGTTACATTTCGATTTTTTTTTAAATCTTCCAAAAACTACAATCACATTACCTTCGGTCACAGAACAATGCACGCCTCTGACTATACTGAACTAACTACACAATTAAAAGTTTTCCTTTTTTTTTGAACCTCGCAACAATAATTCGAAAGTCTGAAAGTTTTTGAAAGTGAAGGTTTATAATTTTTAAATGGATTTCGAATGTAAGTAGTTTCGTATTGTAATTTTAATCGTGATAGTGGACTAAGATTGAACAATATGTCAACAATGAAGGTGTTCGTCAATGTAGAATAAAATATTTTTGATGAGAAATAAAAGATTTTGTGGGCTTTTTCGTTTTCTCTGAAAGGCAGATTTGAATTTAGACATAAAAAATCAAAAAATTTAAATAAGAAACCAATTAAAACACGAACTATTCCAATTGAGCTTTTCACTGTTTCTAAGAAATGTTATTTATTTCTTCGGACGAAAATTTAGATTGATTGAGATTTATTGCAAAGCAACTTTGAGTAGAAGCAGTTTCGTAAAATTAGTTACGTCGACAAATTTTGTTACGGAAGAAATATGGTTTTCACGTATCACCCTGTCTATTTTTATCAATACAAAGTAATGTTTAATTCCAATTATCTTTGTGAAAGTCGGGTCCTTTTCTAACGTCATATGTTCTTACAACGATGGATTTAAACAGTATGAAGCTGGTACAAATAGTAAAAGATTTGCGAGTGCTGTCCTCAAATAGGAACACACACTTCGTATTAAATAATATTTTGCTAGCGATCCTTTCTCAACAAAACATTTGAAAGATTATTCCTAGTGCAAGAACCAAGTACGTAAGCATAAGTTTTGTGTATTATTTAGTCTATAAGTATTTTGGTCATGTTTTTTTTCGTTGAGTGAGTAAGAAAAAGAAAACAATTGAGTTGACGCAATCAAAAATATTATCAATACTCATAAAATTTGTTTGACAAGTGTATGAATTGTAATTATGGCAAGCCATAAAGTAAATGCTTTTTTCGAATACGAAAAATAATATTACGAACCGATACTGTGTGATAACATTTAGGGGGAACGTGGGTTTTTTTTATTATTTTACTGTACTTGTGTAAGAAACAGCATTATTTTGTTGGTTCTCAGACGTTTTCAAAGAATATTAATAAATCATGGCAAACTTCACATGCGTCAGTTGTGTAAAATATCACCCCAAGGGTGGTTTAATAAGTTTGAATAATCATTTATAATATAGCTTCAAAATTTTAGTTTGTAGTAAATTGTACAAATAAATAATGTAAAAAATGCAAGCTTTTCTAAATTTAAAAATAAAAATTCTGATGAGGAAGGGTGTGAAACCATAATTAGTTTTCATTCAGCCTGGGGCAAAGATACATTGGTCGAACATGAACCCCATTCTCCTCTTCACCACAGCTCCCTATCGCACCACCCACTTCAGTCCGGACAGTATGACTGGATAATCAATCATCGGTTCGTCGCTAGGGGCTACGAGAGAAAAGGCAAGACAACATTTCTTTGAGGGAAAGAAGATAATTGGCGTTTCTAAAGAGACGACTTTATTACTTCATAAAAAAAGGTATATCTAAAAAAAACGGAATCTGAAATCTAATATGCATATGAAAGGGATTCTTCAAAAGTCTTTGTGAGAAAATTTCAATAAAGTATTTGTTTACATTCATTACGTCGCCACATTTATTATGAAAACAACGAAGTACCACATGTTTTATTTTTTGTATTTGTACATTTAAGTTTACAAATTACTAAGTATAACTTACATTCGATCAACTTGTATCTTGCTGAATGACCGAATGTGATTAAATAACATAAATAAATATCTTAGAGTTTCGCTTTCCTAATGAAAAGAGCGAAGAAGGCACCGAAAAAATATCCAAATGGGAAATAGGATCATTCATAACATCAGTAACCAATGTGTTGAAATCCCCAAAGATTACTGGAACCTAGACTTATCGGACGGAATAATTGTAGGTAGGTAGTGCAGAACTATTATGGAAATCCGAACATTTGTTCACCGTCTCAAAATCTGTTATTTTGTCTTGAATCAACAACTCATGTAAAATTTTGTCTTGAATCAAGGACTCATTTTATTTTGTCTTGAATCAAGGACTTGTGTTATTTTGTCTTGAATCAAGGACTCATGTTATTTTGTCTTGAATCAAAGACTCATGTAAAATAACTGTAATGTAAAACCAAATTTTTATAAACCTTAAACTTTCATTACTACATATTCTTTTTGTTAAGAACTATGAAACATAATCGTTTAGGTTTGAGTGGTGTATGACATTTTCAAAAATGTATTACCTACTACATAAGTTATCCACGCCATTTTTCTGCCACACCTTACACTGTCTAGATTAGAGCCTTTCGCCTAAGCCTAAGATAATTGATTGGTAGAAAACCAAATCAAGAAACAATGAAGTTTCAGTAAAACTCACAAACCAATATTATTTTTTATTTTATTCGGGAAAACAAACAGTTCGGCACGAATTTTGACAATATCTTCTTAAACACGTAGTTTACTGCGTTGCTTAAACCAGCGAAGTTTCCGCACAAAATATACCAAATGAGAATTTCTACTTATATTATAGGGAATGCAGAATGGAATTCATTAAATTAAAATAAATTTATAAAAAATGCAACTAACTACGATTTTGCGATGTGGGGAGTAGATTCTTACAAAAAATAATTTAAATTCGGGACAGTGGCAATTCAACACACTTTTGAAAAGTGATGAAAAAAGGTCTATAAACCTAACCTAACGTAACGTGGTTTAACTTTTAATTACTTTTTTTTTTGGTGTGTTGAATAGCCACTATCCTGTGTTGCCCGGTTACCCTGATGCCACTATAAAGTATTTTTTTTCTGCTATCTAGTAAACCATTTTAAATGTATTCAGTATTCAGTCAACGAGAGAGAACATACAAAGTATCATAGAACGGGTCGGTGCATTTTGAAGTGATCATTAAAAAACACTGAACTTCTTTATTCAAATGAAGCATGCAACGAGACATCCCGCATTCGGTAGACAAGGGATTCCCAAAGCGGACGCAACCGCCCGCCCCGCCCGCCCACCCCACCCCGCCCGCCCCGCCCACCCCGTCCGCCCTAGGAGAACACCGCGGTGTAACTAATAGCAGTAAAAGATGTGCGGAACGCTGATAGCTTTGTTTAATTAACAATTCTAGGATTTATTACTGGCAGTCCAGAAAAGCTGAAAAGCCGTGCCAATTATGAAAAAATAATTTACGTCAGGTACCACGTCATCTTTGACGATGAAGGGGTGAAGGGTTGTAGGAGGGAGGAAATGCGTGTGTTTGATTTTTTTGTCATGTTATTACAATGGAATTCCTCTGCGAAAAAGGCTTCAGAAACAGTCATGTCAATAATAATGTTTGTGAGAAATACAATATCAACTGCTTAAAAAATAACCATAATATTGTGATTTGAATAATGTTTATTAGTATTTTTACCGTATTGTAAGTACGATGGAGTAACCGTCGAATAGTAAATATTAAAATTAATCTAGCAGGTAGGCAAAATTTGTAAGTAGGTATGTAATCTGTCGCATTGGGTTTCATAAACGTTGTCATAATAAAATGATTCGAAGATATGTAACTAAAAATTAGTGTGTTCACCGTTGAATAAAACCCTCAATTGAATAACTTAAATCTAATAACTAAAGTGGCACGTAATGATTGATACTTCATCAGTAAAGCCTCAGGGCAAATAATAATATTGTGACGCAGCCATTAATGTGCACATATCTACGAATCAATCAGAACAATAATTGATTTCACATTAAATGTTTGGTATTTTAGATAAGTAAGCGTAGTGGCAAATCAGAAAACTTTTAAAAGGTGATGAAAACAAACTACATTAACTAGGTTAAAATCTTTGTAGTGTCTGTAATGGGTGTTAAGGGATATACTTGACTTACTTTAACCAATCATTTCTGACATTATTTAACACCCTGCAGTTAGTTTTACAAACTCGGCCATTTTTAGGTTGAGTTTCGGTAAAATGCGGCTGCAGCTGTCATACAGTCAGTATCCAAAGGTAAATGAGAGAGTTGGAGCTATGAATAATTTGTGCGGTTCCTTTTTCGACAAATCCAACGTCGAGACATCGGGAGAGCGAGTAAAAGTGGAGTAACTCGGACCCAACCCTCTAACTTGTCTTTCTTTGGGGCTAACTGAAACTCCACTCACCTGTCTAGGGGGATCCCAGCCCACCTTTATACTCGTATAGGCCTGGCAGAGCCATCCAAGGCTCGGGGCAAGTTTACCGCCCTCTCCAACTATTGTAGTTTCTATGGTCCGGGCTACGTTTATAGCCCGGACGATCATAAACTGTATCCGCACACCCCACAGAGAAGAACATAAATATTACCTCCCTGTTTGCTATCACTAAAGTTCAACATAAAATGTAATTAGTTTAATAGAAGTGATAAATGGATTGTTTAGAAAATATTATGAAGAAGTGATGGATGGATTTGTTCAATCTATTTATTTTATACTACGAGTAGTATATAGTAGTAATGATGATTACGCGAACTTAAAAACTAGCAACAGTCGTGACGTTCGTGTGCTCTGGCAGAATAGAAATGTGTTCGATACAAAACAGGACAGGCTAAGCTCTGTCAATAAATTAGAGTGTGTGTGGCGAGCGGACGGCGTGTATTTGATTTTTATACAAAATTACAATTCTCTTCCATCTTCCATATAATATTAAAATTGCCCATATAAAGAAAATTGATATATAAATTCATTTATTAAAAATATAAATAACTTCGTGAATGTGAACATCGTTCACGAAACATGTAGAAGGTGTATTTAAATAAAAGTGATGTTTACAAAGTTATTTGTCTAAATAAATATTTTTTTAAACATCACAAAGTGATAAGCTTAATGAAGAATTTTTCTTCGAAAAAATATGAATTCACTTTCCCTCTCTCCATATTTTGAAATGATGGCCTAGAACGGTTAAAGCCATAAACAATTTTAAAAAAACATCACTGTAAATTGTTCCGAGATTGATATACTTCATCATATTTGACCTTCAAAACAAGAGGAAGGTCACTGTTTACATGTGATTTCGAAAAACCACCCGTTCCTATTTTCTCACCACTTTAGAGTAAAATTGCGATACTTCTTGATGAAATTCGCTACATTTAGGCTAGCGCCACACTTGACGGAAATTCCGTCGCGTAACTTCCGCGACGGAACGCCAATACATGTAATTGCATATAAATTACAAATAGCGGGCACACTACGCGGAAGATCGGTCGTTCCGTCGCGGACGATCGGTCGCTCCGTGGCGGACCGCCGACACTCGCGTCTGTTCCGTCCTCCGCGCGCCGATCTTCCGTCGGCGGAAGATCGGCAAAGTCGCATTCCAAGTATTTGTATGCATCGCGCCACATTCGGCGGATAACACGCGGCGACGACGAACGCACAGGATGTTCGACACTGAAAGATTTATTATCGAAGTGCAAAATAGAGTTTGCCTTTGGGAGAGATATAGCCGTTCTAAGTTTTGTATTTTGCTTGGTAATATAGTCCTTCGTTAAATTCAGCAATACATCAAATGATTGTATGGACATTCGATAATATTCGAATACTTTATCTGGATAATTTCTTAGTTGCATATACAAGGTATTAAATTGCCCAATTTCTAGTCGAAGAGTATTTATGGGATGAACCCAATATTTACGCTTTCTTTTTCTTTCTTCTTCTAATGCCTCATAAATAGCTATCACTTCTATCGGATCCATTACGACCACGCTGTATAAGCGTTGGCAGTCGACTGATAATCCACCACTGAATATTCAGTGTGGCTGCAACGTATGGTAACGGATTGACTCCAGCGGAATTTCCGCGACGGAATTTCCGTCAAGTGTGGCGCTAGCCATAAAGTTCGAAATAAGAGAAAAAGTATTGTCTACTTCGAATAACTCTGCATAAACCCCGGGGACTTATATTAATAATAACAACAAATGTTTTACTATCTTCTGTTTTGCAACAAGTAGAGATAATGATATCCTCACATGGATCTCTCGTGCTGAGAATTTCATTTACATATTAAAATTTACAATTTGAAAAGTATGATGTAATTATAAATAAAATTATCTAGTGTTTTTTAGTACAGTTGAGTGGTTTCAGTTTCAATCTGTGTTTGATGTCAGTATATTTTCTATTTCTTATCCCCCTATGTTCTGAATCCAGGTTTTTATTTGGTATTTAAATCTTGTAATATTTTTGAATGCGAGTGGGATTTTGTAGTAGAGTTTAGTACTATAGAATAAGAAGCTTTTTTTTATCCAAATATCGTATTTATAATTGCTGTTGGATATGTTTTTGACTGTGAGATGTAATATTTGTAATATACGTGTTAGTTGTTATTGCTGTTTTTTTGGTATTTACGAATGTAAAGTAGTATTGTTTTAGAGTATAGTGGTTTAATTGACAATATATTAAGATTGTTGAAGATTTAGTTAGTCCTTAAAGGAATTTCTGCATAATTTTCATTACGGCTTTTTGGGTTTCAATTAGTTGATTTAGAAGACTGTCATTTGCAATGCTCCATCCGGTAATTCCGTATTCTAACAGTGATAGGTAAAGAACCATAACTTGAAACAATTTCTCCTCTTTGTATCTTCATCGTAAATTTTTACGAAACATAAATTATAGATTAGGAATTCCTATTGAAAACATTAACTACACCTCACTGTTGAAAGTCATGGGCCTTGCCACATTAAAAGATAGAAGAATATGTTCTGATCTATTTTTTTCTTTTTTAAAATTGTTAATAACATGTTTGACTCCCCTGAACTCCTTAGGCTGATTGACTTTCATGTGCCTAGTAGAACGGTTCGTCAGAAGGTACCTTACCATTGTAACATTGCAGGTACCAAAGCAGAAATAAATTCAGTAATGAACCAACTGCACAGTGCAGGGAATAAATATCACATGAACACCAACGGTACTGAATGTCTATCTGCCTATAAAAACATTGTTATTAAATCTGTAGGTCTATCTTGATAGCTTTGTAATGTTTATAAATTTTCAATGTATCTCAAGTTATAGGAATGTGCATCCTATACTTTACTCTGTTTGTTGCTTTTAAGTTAGTATTTTTATACTTGGTAAATTTTTCAATTGTTATATCTCTTTAACTCTCTGATTATATCAAATGTATTTTTAATTGTATCATATGTAAAATCCCTAATTGGGCGTGAACAAATAAATAAATAATCTGCTGTGCCAAAGGGTAAGACCATCACTCTTGTAGAGGTAGTCTATACACAGTCTACGAGGTTCTACGTCAAGAAGTTTCGACTATTCGAGATATCTATTATTACTTCACTTGTGGATTCTTGATTAGGACCAAAGCGCTAATCCTTTGGGAGTGGGCAATTCATATTCTTGATCTTGCAATGTTTGCACGTAATATATCAGCACTTTTAATATGTAAATAGTTTCTAATATGTATTTAGTAGACAACGTGAATGTTTCATTTTCTCTAATCCATTGTTTGTTTTCCGTGTTTTGTCGATTAATTATTATATTTACACGTATTATTAGCAAGGTCATGTGAGAGAACGCTAAGCCTGACTGTATCCTTTTTGACCCGTTGGTAAACCATGTCAAATACATTTCAATAAAATATCGTCATTCGAATGGAAATAAAACAATTAGAAAAATCGGCATATAAAAACAAATCTATGTAAGTCTTATTTTTTAATAATATATGGCAATTTATAGAGCGCCGAGTTAGTAAAAAATCAAAAACGAGTGCGCTGCTAAAATGCAGAATCGTCTTGCTGTTGTGATTGACAGGCGATCACAATTTTATCAATGACAAAAACGGAAGGACAAAAGTGGAGCTAAACGACGTGTCGATCAAATGTGACACGGGTTCAAACAAACCTACCGTATTTATTGGTGTATGCGAAATATTTATCCATTTGAATAATATAATCATGCAGGTAGCAATATTTCACAATTTTGCAATATCGCATGCAATCAGTACTTCATTAGGTAAAAAAAAGATAATGTTACACGATGTAGCTAATAATTTGTTAAAAAAGCGGTAACGGAAAACATCCGACGCCATGAAAACGAAATCAACGCGAAATCACAATGGGTAGCAGGCAGCGGCGAATACACTGAACAAACAATCCCTAGAAGAGTTTAATATATACCTACCGATTTGACAGAAAACAGATTCAATCGTTAATTTACATAAGACCTTACTACTCCTAGGCCTCTGACATAACAATGAAATTGTTTACCTGCTCAAGAAATAATATGGAATATTAGAAAAATATTTTCTCAATTTCAGAAGAAGTGAGGAGAAAATGAGCTCATTTAGGAAACACGGATACGGCCACAACACACTTCTATGGGTTTATAAGTTCAGTGACAGCAGACAGATAGTAGCGAGTGGCGAGTGGCGAGGGGCTCCACGGCCAGAGAGAATCGAGGCTGCCCGATCACGGCCATTTCCTCGTGAATCGCTCGTTCAATGCCGGCATTACCATACACACACCTACCTCCACCTACCTGCTGGAGGCAGATTGAAGATAGCGAGGATTGTCATTATTGTTATTTCATTGAAGCTAACAGTCCACAAATGAGTGCTGATACCAACGCTGATGATTGCCACACATCAGGTTTGGTATCAGGTGAGGTAAGGAACTGGCAAGTATGAAAGTAGACTGAATGAGTAGTCCATTCTATTCTAGTATGAGAAAAAGTAGACAGAGCTCAACATTTGACATATTGTAGGAATACAAAACATTTCAAGCTTTAAAATTAATTGGGATAGTAAAAGTATCAATAAGTGGTGAATTCCAAACAAATCGGAATTATAATGGATTTGCAGAATTACGTGCAAATTGGCCTGAAAATAAAAACGTTTGAAAAAAAGTTTTCTAAAACTTAGTTGAACCAGTATCGAGGAGATTGTGTTTGCCTTTGGTGCTTAGAAGGAATTATACAACAAGAAAATGGTTACATTAACTATTAAAGGAAGCATCGAATTTATGAAATCATAACTCGTAACTATCTTCAAACATAATTAAATTCATTCAGTTTTTTTTTAAATTATTCTAGCCCTATTGAACTGTCCTTTTCATTACTACTGATGTAGGTATTTCACAACATTTCTCCCTTTATACCACATCTATAGAATATAAACAAATTGTAATTGAAGATTGAAAAGAACGAAAATCTTTATTTTTTTTATTTATTTATTTATTTATTTATTTATCAAAAGAAAGTACATATTACATATTGGATGCTTTGCCTGTCCAACTAGGAAAGTTTCCCGTTCTAGGACAGACAAATTGACATGTTTAGTTCATATTATTACTGAAATGTACATAATTACATAACAAAAACCAAAAAAAAGTTTCATTTTTCTCTGAAACTAAGTTGTGTAATAAAGAAAATGTATATAATAAATATAAGTACACATACATTGTTTTGTGAGAAGTAGAAAAAATTAATCTGGTAGCATATATTATAATCGGATTTACCGAATTAACCTGGTAACATAAAATATTAAAATTTACAGAGTATGAATAAGCGTTGTAACTAGAATGTGTAATAAATTATGTGCATGATTGTTTTCACTGAATTAAAACATGAATTCAGAACAAATTATATTATACGGCAATACGAATATATACCGCGCTCATTTCTTGAACTACTGCTAAAATGTAAAAACAATAACTATATATATAGATAGAAATATAAACTATGAAGCATAAACTATGAATATAAATACATAGTACCTGATTTAGTGCTACTTTGGTGAAATTGGTGCATTACTTCGTACGCCATATTGTGTTATGTATTTATTATAAATCATTACCGTAGTAGGTACCAAGTTTCACACAGAGTTAGTGTGCGACGTACAAATGTGATACGCTTTACAGTAGTGATGTACCTAATGAGCAGACAGGCTTCAGGGGCGCATAACCATAAATCTTAGGTTGAAAAACATCAGAAGTTTGGTGATTTTGTTTAACAGTTGATTTGGTGATTTTGTTTAACAGTTATACAGCATACGTTCACTTTCGACTCTCCCTAAGTTTAGAATCCAATCATTGACTAATTTACGCAGGACGCTTCCACTTTTCAATTTCCAAGAACCGGGTATAAGGTTGAACATTTTTGGACCTAGGTAAGAATATTGTCTTTGAGCAAGGGATGTCATAGTAGCAAGTGGAACTATTGGATTCCTCCCTGCATGTCGGGTGTTGTGATAATGTTCTACGGAGGGGAAGAGGTGACGATATTTTTGTGTGTATAATATAACTTTTCTTATAAATAGTTGCCTCACATCCAGAACTCCTATCTCTTTGAATAAATCATTACTGGGGTATCTAAATGGTTTTTTAAGTATGACCCTTAGTAGTGATTTCTGTGCTTTGGCTAAGGGGTCCAGAATTGATTTGGTACATCCTCCCCATCCTAAAGATGCATATTCAAGTAAAGAGTTGCACATGGCATAGTACATTAGTTTTAGATCTTTTGCGCATAGAATATTTCTAATCGCCATGAAAAGATGCGTGAGTTTTCTGACCTTTGTGGAGATTGAATAGATATGTTCATTCCATCTCAGATTCTTGTCTACAATAATTCCTAGATATTTTATGCTATCCACATACTCTAAGGTATTGCAATTGCAAGTATTTGGGTCATTGCAATGGTGTATAATAATTCTTTGAGTTTCTCTTGGTTGTCCCGCTTGAGTTGCACTGAAGCAAATGAATTTAGTTTTGTCAGTATTGAGAGTGAGAAGATTATTATCTAGCCATTGTTTTACCTTGTTAATACCAATTTCTGCATTACTATGAACTTCATTCCAATTTATGCCTTCAAATAATAATACTGTGTCATCGGCAAATGTGATAATATGATCGGCAAATGAACTGTTACATAATTCATTTATATAGATATTGAATAAAAGTGGTCCTAGAGTGCTTCCTTGAGGTACACCAAAGTTTATATCAGCCGGATCGCTTAGAGTATCGTTAATATTCACTCTTTGGCTCCTATTTTCTATATAACTACCTAACCACTTAAGTAGCTGACCCTGAATGCCGATGCGCTGTAGTTTTTTCAAGAGAATTTTGTGTGAGATAGTATCGAACGCTTTGGCTAGATCCAAGAAGAGCGCAATGCATTTTCTTCCTCTATCTATATTGTTGGAGATGATTTTCGTCAGGTTTGTAATGGCATTTTCAGTGCTCAATCCTGGTCTGAAGCCATACTGTCTATTGGAAAGGATATTGTTTTTTTCAAGGTAATGACTTAGACGATTCTTTACAATTTTCTCAATAATTTTCGAGATTGAATTGAGCAAAGAAATTGGCCGGTAATTGTGTATCTGCGATTTATCTCCATTTTTGCAAAGCAGTATAACAATAGAGTGTTTTAAATGATTTGGAAATTTTCCTGAATTGAAGCTTAGATTGGAAATATACGCGATTGGAGTTGCTATGAAGGATTTAGTAATTTTTAGCAGAATTGATGAAACGTTGTCAGGACCACAAGCATTCGATGACTTGAGTTCGTCAATTATATTTATGACTTCGTTTGAAGTTGTTTGGATGTTGTCTAATTTATGACCGAAATTAGAGATTTTTAACTTAGCGAGATCGGATTCTGTTGTATTAAGATTGTTGAGAATTTTTTTCGCAAGTGTGACTCCCACTGACGTGAAATAATTATTGGCAAAATTCGCAATGGTTTTTGGGTCTGAGGTTTTCGCGTTATTGATGTTCAGTGATTTAATATCGGAAGATTTATTTATTTTTGTTTTAGTTATATTGCGAAATGCTTCCCATAAACGTTTTGGAGTACAGTTATTTTCGTAAATTATTTTTTTATAATAATTTTCTTGGGCCGATTTTATTAGTTTTTTGCAAAAGTTCCTATAATTTTTGTAATGAGCTTGTACTAAAATATTTTCAGGGCACCTATTTGCCTTTTTATGAAGTTGGTTCCTAATGTTAATCGATTTGATAAGGCCAGGGGTGATCCATGGCGTAAGTTTTATTTGTTTATGTGGTATGAGTTTATTGCTTGTATGTTTTGAAATATATGAATGTAATTTAGTGATAAATTCATTCATCGATGAGTCGGCATCAGTTTGGTCTAGAACATTTTGCCAGTTTTCTGAGCTCAAGTCTACAATTAAGTTGTTATAGTTTATTCTTGCAACATGTTTAATTTTAGCAGGATTAGGAGGTTTGTTTTTAAGGCAGAGTGCTGTTGTATAGTGATCTGAGATTGTAGAGTGAATGACAAATGAGTCAACATGGTTAATTTTTTTGACGTTGATGTGGTCAAGACAAGATTTACTCATGCCCTGCTCACGAGTAGGGCTAATAATTGTCTGAATGAACCCATTTTCAGTTAGCAAACATAGGTAATCGTTGGATTGGCGGTGGTATTCGGTAATTGTATTGATGTTGAGGTCGCCTATAATTATTTGCCGTTCTATATTTTTTGAGCTGTTGATAATTGATTGGAGTGAATTCAGAAAAGTGTCAATATTTTGAAAAGAGGGTGATCTGTATATTGCAAAAATACATAGATTATTATTCAATACAATTTTCAGGCAGTTGGCTTGTGATAAGAAAATTTCATCAACTTGAGATTGAAGTCCGTCTCTGATGTATACAACGATCCCGCTAGACTTATTAAGATATATGTTTGTGTGGTATTCAGAGTAATTGTGAATAACTTTTGAGGTGTAATCTTTACTAAGCCAGCATTCCGATAAAATAATAACGTCGAATTGGTAATTGAATTGATCCAGAAAAATTAAAAAATCGTCAATATTAGAAATGCTTCTTATATTTTGGTGTATAATTTTAACGCCGTAAGCACACCATTTATAGTTATTAAGATTGTGCATATCATCAATGACATTCATGTTAAGATCTATGCCGGAATCATTTCCGGTATCATAATTTAATTGAATCATAAGTATGTGTTGGTTGTGTGTTGTATAGAAGTTGGTTCCCGAGTAATATATAATTAAATGCGATTCCAAATGTAGTTAAAAAGGTAAATGTGCTTAATATAAATAATATAGTACAAATGTTGTAGTTAGATGTAGTACTATTAATGAGATAGCAAGAAGTAAAAACAAAATGGTAGCAAGAATTGCTTGATATCAAATGAATTAGAAAACGGTAGTAAATTATACAAATATGAGTAATATATAATAATATAGTATAAATAAAGTAATTAGATATAGTACTATGAAAGAGATAGCAAGAAGACAAAACAATAATAATAATAAAAATAAGGTAGCAGGAACTGCATAACAAACATAACAAATGAATTCCAGAAGGGTAGGAAATGAAACAAATATGGAGAAATATAGAGCGAGACATAAATGCACAAATCTGCTTCTAGGTTTAGCTTTTCAATGGTAAGTATTCGCATTGCTCCTCCTTTACTACATGAAACATTTCAACCGCAATTGAACCAAGTGCTGGTAACTTTCAACTTGTACGTAATATTATGAAAGAGGCAAAAAATCGCACGAAACTCAAGCGTTTGATATCTAAAAATAATTTGAATTCACGGAGAAGCTGAGTGTGGCGTTAGCATGCTGGGAATGAAATGAACGAAGAAGGAGACCAAAGAGGGTATTTCAGACCGCCATATTCCTAAGGTAGGCAGCTATGCCGACTGTGAAGTGCCTTCATAAGGTTTATGCATAATAAAGTCTCATGGTTAGTACACACGCAAAGCTCACATCAAAAGTTAATGTACAGCGCATCATCTTTTCTACCGACACACGACGCTATCAAATATTTGTACCTATGGTAGGAGAGGGGGTCAGTTGAATTCGAGAGCGGCCGAGGAACATAATTTCATCTGTCAAAGTGACAACTTTACTAAGGGAACACGGAACTTAGTTGGTAGCTCCGTAATTAAAATGACCCCCTCTCCTTTTTGCGGCGGAGAGGGGGACGCATAACTTTTCAAATATCGCGTCGGGAGCGGTTACGTAAAATAAATTCGGTTAGCGAAGTTCAGAACCACACTTATAGCGCGTTATCTTTTTACGTGTGTCGGGTCTGTATGGGATTGTATGGCGAGCGCTATTGTGCTTTATATTATCTGTTGATGTGAGCTTTGCGTGTGTACTAACCATCAACATGCATACGGCTCATATGCGAAAAATTCGTACGGACATAAATACGTCTGCGTGAGGCGGAAAGCGAATAAAGTGTGATTTTCATGATGTACATTCTGGCTGAAATGCGAGAGTCAGGTGGGGGAGGGAGAAATTTCAAAACAGTGGGAAGTTGTTAAGCGAAAAAATAGGTTCAAGTTTTTTACCTCATCGTGACCTCCAACGCTTTAACTAAAACTACCGAAGCGAACCGCTTATCGCGTTCTAATAGTAGAATACGTTTCGACGGGATAGTACGTAATAGCGCCTCTAATATGGAGGTGCTCATATGTGGTGATCTACACATTTGACAGTGAGTTGGGAGGTTGCGAGTAATATATTGTGTACCTAATCAACATGAAGTATTAATCATCAATAAATATTTCCCCTTATCTGTTATGCACATATAATATATTAGACGAGTTCGCTAAAAGTATACATGATATTCCTCCCTTATTTGTGTGGTACTCAATAGATAATGACTGATGTGAATGTCGATGTGTTTAATCGTTATTTAATGAGCATTTACATACCAACATAATAAATTGAATAGTGATTTAGTGGGGACAACTGCAAGCCGGAACTATAATAAAACGTTTCCCAAAATGTACAGTTCGCAGTACCAATATTATTTTGCCGTTGGCGTAGTCGGGAAACACTTTATTTTCAGCATCAAAAACCGATGTTAATCAAAACATTCAAACGGCTCTATGAGCCTGAATAACTTGAATTTTTATCATTAAAAATATATTATGCATTTATATACTAATTTCGGTTGTAACTCCGTCCATCTGTCTATAACTACGGTTCGATGAACTCTGAATTTATTATCATTTTAAAAATTAGAAATTCTGAAGAATTCAGGCAAACGATGAAGCCCCTTTCAGAAAATAATTGTAACTGCCATTTTCAAATTTGGAAGTGATTTGTCGATAATTCAGTCTACGCTAATTATGAATAAATAATACTCGTATATACACGGTATTACTAAAAACCGTGGTGAAAAAAATTATTCAATTGATAAACGACCGTGTTCTTGAAAACAGTACTAATATAGAAACCGACATAAAATAGTTCATGGAAAGTTATATACATCGTCTATTGTATAAATTTCTGAATATTTTCAAATTATTTAAATGTCCTGTATATATCTTTTTTGGAAGATGTCGTAAAAACAAATACTATTTAAAAACTAGATGAAATTAGGATTTAAGTTTTGTATTTGAAATAGTCTTTGATATTTATGAATTTGAATATTTTAATTTAAGACTTGAAAAAAGTTTTTTCACAAAACGTCGAAAAATTGATAGAATGCGAATTTAAAAAAAAAATATTTTTTTTATTTAATGAGTTTGTAAGAAAACTGTCACCTCACTTTTAATATACAGTAAAAATGTATAGAATAATTCCAAGAAGTAAAAATGAATTCATTGTTATCAAAATATAAAAATTGATTTCTATTTTATATTATTAAAAAACATCATTTTCATCAAATTATTATTAAATTCACGCGGTAATAGTCATTTAGAGAATAATGTCTCTGAAATAACCTAACATTTTCAGGGACGGAATTTCACTTGTCAGTCTGCGGAAAATCAAGCATTGCCAGTTTTTTCGAAGCCCAGATAAAGATATTTTTATTAGTACCAACTCGAACATGAACGTTTACAGTCTTTATACAATGTGTAACTAAAACACCGTTTAACGGATTCGAACTGTTTTTTCTTTAGCAAGGGTGATAATATTTACCCTAAACGAAAGACTTCCATAACTGATTCTACTTTTCCTGGAATCGTAAACATAAACCATTACCGGAGAAAATAAATATTTTTGCAGCGTAAACGATCATTTAAACGAAATTTTGATATAATTCAAATTTATTTATTCGTACGATGCTTTTATATTATGTTATCGTTAGGTACCCATCTATTATGTTTTTAATTATATTATTTTCATTTTTCTCCATAATTTTAATAGTTGTATATATATCATGTAATATTACAGACTTTAAATGCACTCTCCTCGCAGTCCTGCTGGATTAAAAACTTAAATAAATGTCACAAAATGTTGGCTTGTTTCTCTAGTTCCGGGAATAACAGAGGGAGTGTTCTATTAATTTCCATTGCTAAATAGTGTGTGACAGAAGTGTGGGAAACAAACCCATAAAAATACAACATGTACCTAGACTTTAATTTAAACAAATTATCGGTCACACCTTTAGCGGGAATCAAATGAACCTGATGTACGAAAGATAAAACGCGAATGACGTAATTAGAAAGAAAACCCATGAAAAAGAGCCTCCAACGGGTGACCTTGGCTAGTGATAATTTAATACCGCCTGTGATCGATAAAACTCTTAATTCACCTCACCAATTAATCTCCCTTCGTAATTGGCTCATAAACTTTTACATATGATTTGCGACCCATTTCTTCATACCTATGCCAGTGTATCAAGAATCATTACAAGAAGCCATTACTTTGACATTGTAAACATCGCATGGTTCACGATATGACAATACTGCGCCGTAAAAACTTTGTTGCACTTAATTAGTAAATTGACAATTGAAAACAGAAATATGAAGACACGTCATAAACGTAAATACGTCTGAATTCTGAAACATATATCTGAAGTTAACTGAGTGTTTCCCGACTATGCACCGGTGCCCAAGGGATCAATGATGCTAGCTCCTCGGAGCATATTCCATTGAAATACCGATAGAACAAGCCAGGATTCCTACCTGACGCCTGTGCTCTAAAGATAGAAATCCGTTGGTTAAGACAGGGGAATCTATCAAGCGGACCGCACGTTTCAGTACAAGTCTGAGTCCAGTGTTTTTTTTTTCATGTATGTTGGTGGTTCCAGATCAGAGGTGGTCTGTACCTACTGTCTTGTCAAAACGCGTTTACAAGCGTACAACGCAACCGGGCGCGGTTTGGGGGTAAGACACTATCCTGCGGAGATAGCTTACCCATATATCTTTGGGACAATGTCTTGGTTAATTATCCTGTTCTAAAAATACTGGTCAGTTACAAATTACTGTTCTGCTGGGAAAAGAACGTATTGTACTGGCCTCGTGGGATCCGTCCATGGAGTTACATCAAGCTTATCGATTGAAGCCATGTTGGGAAGACTGCTTCCGTTTAAGGAGACTTAATTTAACTATCATTTTGATTCCTTTTATACATGATCGGGTCTTTGTAACAATAAATTCAACTAGGTTATTCTAAACCCCAAGATGAAACCCCCTAATAATCGCCAATCCACATACACAAATTCCGTAAGAATGAACTTTGTTGACAAGTAATCGGTGTCAAACCGGTCGAAGGGCTTAGAAATATCCAGTGCAACCGTTTAGGTCTCACCGTTCTAGGCACCATCCCCAAACATGAGTCACATATGCATTACACTGATGTATGGCAGTGAGGCATGGAACTGGCAGAGGAAGGGTGAAAGTAAACTGAATGCTTTAGAAATGAGATTCTTGAGCCGTGTACGAGGTAAAACCGTGTATAATCGAGTGAGAAATATTGAGATTCGCAATATTGAAATTCGCAATATTGCAATGATAATGTACGCGTAATGATCACAATTAAGAAAGGGACGCTAAGATGGTTTGGGCATGTCGAAGGAATCAAAGACCAAAGTAGTGTAAGGACAATAAATGACGCGAATGTAAATGGTAGAATAAGTCAGGGCCACCCGACGCACGATCAAATTAACAAAATACTTAAATCGGGCAATTTTATTTTATACGGTTTTACGCCCAGCCGGGCGTTTACATATATCTTAATAACAGAATATACCTAGTGAGAATGTCACGAATCAGAATAATAGAACGGTATTTATGAGACTATGTATAATAATCAATGATGTAAGGAGTATGTCCCAAGTGAAAGTTATTTGGTGGTCCATCCTCCTAACTAAACCTTCAGGAAAACGGCGTGATGGTGATATTTTTCTTTACATTTGATAAACAATATATATATTTTGCACACATCACTTTTGAATCAGCGGGTACCTACCTATTACCTACCGCCCCTTGCCATTTGCCGCACCTAGTTTTAATAAGGGGGTGCGGGTGTCGCGGTGGCAATAAACACCGGTTAAACTTTGTTACGTGGCAAGATTAGTTAGTAAGCAGACAACACTGAAGACAAACGTAATCCCGATGGATAAATAATGTTTAAAATACACGAGGACACGCCAACTGGATGTCGTTAAATTTATTTCCCTCTTGACATACCACAAACTCTGAAATGAGTAATAATATATATTGTCAGGCGTTGGACGCTTTCATTGACATTCTTGTAAAATATTATATATATATTTTATTTATTTTATTATAAGAACTTGTTGAACATTTATACATATTTGAATTCATCCGCCATGCTAGGGATGTCCCTGTGTTATGGCGGATGATGTTTACAGATTGGATCTATAAAATAAGTTAATTATAAGTTATAAAGTTATGCAAATTAGATTAAAATATAAGTTAATTAGATCATACAATAAAATAAAATAATAAGTAAGTAATAAAACTATACAAATTAAATTAAATTAAAAGTTATTAAATTATACGAATTTAATTGCATTACAAATATTAAAATCATGGTTTCTATATGTATTTATAGTAATAAAAATAGTATTAAATATTAATAATAATTGATAATTAGTTGATAAAATTATAATATAATTTAATTTATGTACCAATTTATATATATTGTGGTCTCCAAGTGAACTTATCCATTTTGATATTAGTTTTTTAAATTTATGGGGTTGGGTTTCGGTTTTTAAGTTTTCAGGGAGAAGGTTAAATATTTTGGGAGCTAGGTACATGAAATGTCTTCGAGCTGACGTGGTATGTAGTGTAGGTACGTTGTAGTGTCGGTTGGTTATTGTTCTGGTGGTGTAATTGTGGTGTACGAGGGTTTTTTTCTTATATTTGTACAAAAAATGCATTAGAGTAAATTTATATATCTGGGGGTTGGTGTTTTCTATGTCATAATGACTTTATGGCCAGTTGAAACCGTTTCGGAATGTATGGTTTTTCAAACCAATAATTGAGAAAGAAAATATTAAAAATACACTTGTTAATAAATAACACAATGATCTGAATCAGAAAAATAAACTTTAAATCTTCCACACAAATCTTTCACAAATCATCAAAATGATAATTCATCACATCTTTAAAAAGTTATACAAAGTCATGGAAAGTGATGAAACAAAAACTTCATTAACTGGGTTACGTAGGTTAGGTTAAAAAAATAATTTTTTCATCGCTTTTAATGATTTTATATCACTTTTTAAAAGTGTGTTGAATAGTCATTGTGTTGAGTTATCATGGAACCATTTTTAACGGTATTCATAGTTTGTGAAAATACCAATAGTAAGTCAAAATATAATATCGGCATTTTTTTCGCCAAACAATCGACAAACAATCTTCATTTCAGAGCGATTTACAAATTTAACATAGGCACTTCTGGCGCTACGCTCAGATATAATCGATGAAAAATACTTGCGCGCACGACGAACTGGTATAATAGAAATCGATCATATCAGAAATAAACTTATTAGAATAAGTGTTTTTTTGTTGTTATTTACGACCTCATATCTAAAACTAGAATTTTATAAGTACCTACCCACTAGATGGGCGTAGCCCAGTCACATCCCCGTGCACCGTTTTCACCGTTTGTCAACATTTCGAATTTGTCCATTATCAGGGCAGACATGTAATCAGATACCAAGAAATGTTAAGCCTTCGTCTTTATGAATATTAACGCTTTTTATGAATTTCGATTGCCTCCGTATTTAGACGTGCTTGATGCGTTTTGGGTCATCGCATGACATAAGGAACAAATCAAGCCGGTTTTAATTAAATTCAGGTTCGCTCGTTCGAAAGTCTTCCGATATATTTTTGGAGATGGTCCATTCGTATTAAAATATTTATTTTTTAAATATTACTATTTCAATTCCACTTTGAAATAGTAATATTTATTTTAACTTCGAATGAATGCAAATCTTGGAGGTGGAACTTAACCTACTTCAGGACATCCGATCGAGCTGATACCCGGCAGATAGACTGCATTCGATAAACTCGGTAGCAATAACGCCACACACGCGAACATATAAGCATTTCTTTGAAATTCGATGATATTACGAAAAAGTACAAAAAAAAAATTAAAAAAAATATAATATCACACATTTTAAAATAGATTACAGTAAAAACTTCGTTTTTTACTGGTTGATTTCATTTCTCCACTCGTGACGTTACGATCAGAAAATATATTAGGGCATATAACAAAATGTAAGAAAAAGGCTATTAATGAAAAGTCATTGCATTGTTTAAGAAGATTAGAACAGTAATAATGAGTTAATATAATATATAAGATTATCATTTTCTGAATGTTGATGAAGTTACGAGAGTGAGTTTCACCATCCAAGTAAGGCAAATCCCCGTCCTGACCTCGTCATGAACGAGGTTATTGATTAGTATAATGATCAAATTTGAGAAACAATTTGGCTGTATTATTATTCATAATGTGGCTCGTGTGTATTGTATGTAGCATAATTAATCAAGGACGCAGTTCCCACTGAAGGCAGAGTACCTACTGCCACCAATTTGTACCATATTATTATTAGTTTCGTAACACATCGACAACAGGTTGGCGCCTGTTCACCGTTCGAATGATATTATTGTTATCTCTGCTTTTGAATGACTTACTTTTTGGTTAAAATTTGTTACTAATGAACTTACAAGATGAATACACAATTCATATGTATATCGTGTGAATAGGTAATCCCGAGAAATGTGATCAAAACCGAATTGAAAGAAAAGATTTCGACTGCTATGCCCCTGAATGGACAATACAATTCATTAAATGTTCAATATAATCAAATAAAATTTCGATATTGGAAAATGTTTGATAAATCAGAGGGAAAATTGAGTTTATTCCGGGCACAGGAACACGCCCACAACGCAGTACCTACTCGTATATGGGCGAAATAATTGGCTTACTGTTTATGGGGAAGTTTTAAAGGTACGAGTATGTATTTAGTTACAGGAAACATCATAAAAACTTTTAATTTGGGTACCACCTATCTTCTTTCTTTATTTATATTTATATTAATTTCATTTATCGATATTAAATTTTTATTTTTTTATCTTATTATTTTGACAAATGCTGAAAAAAATGTGACCTTAATGGGGTACCCCATTCTAAAGTCACTGCACATGGTTTTGTGTGTGAATTGTAAATAAGGTCAAGTTTTTTTTAATATTTAAAGGTCAATTGCATCGACATACTGCAAACATACAATTATTATTTTTACATTGGAAATGAACCGCTGCACTAGTTATGTACGTAAAAGTACATACATACCTACATATTAGTAATTCTGTGAATAATAGATCTCGTGTAAAAAAGTATGTTTCTAATTTTCTCTTCAAATCAAACCCGAAATTTCTTCTGAAATTGTAAGGTTTGTAAGTAGGTACTTAAATACCCACAGACTTAATTATAAACCGTAAATTTTTCAAAACATTTATTCGTCAAATAAGGACATTTTCGCTATTCAAATTTTCTTCAGGCCGGTAGGTAAGTACCATAATATAAACGCAAACAGATGTGAAGACATACTAAGCTCAGAGCCGCACCAGAACGAAACCCCTAATAATTATTTTCTAATAATTCGTTAAAATTTACTACTTCGTCATTTGTTGCGTCTCTAATGAAAACGCCGACATTCAATAATGTCAACATTCAGAGAAGCCTTTTCTTTATTGCAGAATCATTTTATTGCAGAATCATTTTATTGCTGTGATAACAAATCTAAAACAAATACTTCTTATTAATTTCTTCTTCCCACATTTAATACACGTGGCGCGAGCGAAGCGACACTCGCCGCAGGCAAGCTGTTAACCGGGCAAATATATATTACAGTAATCAATTTTTGCGGTGATAACATCCAATATATTATATCTAGTAAAACAGGGAAAAGAAAATTTTGTTGGTATTATTGCTGCTAAATCCATATTTTCTGGGACCTAGGTCTAGAAAACGGAAACCTTAGAACTAAAATGATCCATGAACTCGATAGTGACAATGAAACATTATCAGGAAAATTTATCATGAAACGGCCTGCAATCCCGTTTTTAACCGAACTACCAATAATTGGGAGAGATTCTTAATAAATTAGCAATACTCATTTTTCTCCGTGCACCTAGAAAGATTCACTATGTTAAAAAGACGATGGGCTGGCCATTTTAAAATAATGATTTAAAACAATGATATCCCCAGTGGAAGCAAACTTAGAAAACCGACGAAAAGTTGAACTGATTGTGTGTGAAATAATATTGAATTAAGAAGGACATTTAGGACGGTACTTGAGAACTGGAGAAGAATGGCAAAGGAAATGTGATGATGATTGTAATAAATAAATAATAAAAGTGTTCATATTTAATTAATTAACTTAATGTACGTATCATGATTGCACATCCATTTTCCGCTCATGGTGATGGTAGTAGAAGGAATTCTAATATAGTCAGGACAAACATTTAATTAAAAAGATTCGGGAAGAAATTATTCCGAGGGGGGGATTTTTGAAGAATTACATTTAGGATAATTGGGATGAAAGATTACGCTATACGCATCATGGCTTGGCCTATTTCAGCATATCTTTTTATAGATATATTTTAGATTTTAAGGCGAGCGATATGTTAAAAGGGTCAAGCCATGATGCGTATAGCGTAATCTGTCAGCCCCATTATTCTAAACGTAATTCGTAGAAAATACCCCCTTCGGAATTAAATTGAGAATATAGCGCGGTTTGTTACAGGCTAAAATTAAATTAGAATTCTCAAAGGATATATAATTGCAGTACAATGTTTGTTTATTGAGAGTGGCGATATTTCGTCTGTCTGTATGCACCGTGTCTGATCAATCAGGTGGATTAAATCCGTGTTTAATAATACCTTTATACAGGGTTTTCCAATAAGAGGTGTTATTTTGCATAGCCCGCTATTTCGGTAGATGTTACTTTTGAAGCTGTCATTTTTTGACATTTGACAAGTAGAAACTACGCCATTAATAAAAATGGATCGATACACGCGTCAACAACGCATTGAAATTACCATTTTACCATTTGAGTCATTGGACCTTACTTTTTCGAAAATGAGGCTGGAGCAACAGTTACGGTGAATGGATCGCTATCGAGTGATGATTAATGATTTTTTATGGCCGGAATTGGATGACAACGTTTACTTTCAACAAGACGGCGCTACGTGCCACACAAGCAACGAAACCATAGATCTTTTACGATTGAATATCAAAATAACACCTCTTATTGGAAAACCCTGTATTACGCCACGAGCGCACGAGCGTTGCGAGCTCTTAAGTGGCAGTAATCACATTTAATCAGCATTCGTCAACTTACTCTTCACAAAACTACTAGTATTTTCGTATTTCGGTTGTTGTTAATATTGATTGTAATGATTAGCAATACTTTGGCCATAACTTTGTCTCGAGAATAAGGCAATAAGGAACTTCGTGCGTGTAAGGCACTCCCAAGGGTGTTATATCGACTTCAGCAGGGGAGAGTTATGTTTCCAATTACGATGTAGTTTGTCTTCAATGATTATTCATTGTAATATAATGTTCCAACGGTAACTTTCAGAAAGTATATCTCATGTATATACAAGCGGGCGCAACGAGGCCAAATCGATAAATATACTACGCACTTTATATACTCAACTTACCTGAACATAATAATACTATCCAGAACGATGTGAATGTTGAAAATTACGCACGAAATTGTAATATTTCAGCTCGTTTAATTATACTGCTAGGAGAACACATCATGGCCTAAATTTGGATTTTCATGTGAACATATTTTAATAAGCAGACTTAAAATAAATAAACGGGTCTATTAAAATATTCTGATCTATCCCTAATGATAATGAGGCAAATTTATTTCATCAAACATTGATAGGATTTTGCGTTTCAAACGTTCGAAACAGTTATGAAAAATACTCCAGAATTTCTATGTCATTTTAGGACAGACAAAACCTTACATTTTAACCCCTCCAGCGTTTGAGGGTCATATATGACCGGGCGTCCATATTTTATAAAAGAATTATTATATTTTTTATGCGGAAATTCATATTTCTTTTATTTTAGAAAGATAATAATAATTCTTTCCAGTTTGCCTCAGATATTTGTACTGGAATTAATGAAACCATAAAAATAGCCAAAATGAAAAATTCATATTTCGGGCCGTTATCGTAACAATCGGTTTAAATTTAAAAAAATATATTATTTTTTACTATCTGAACAAGGTAAAAGTGAAGGTACAGTTTTCTTACAAATTCTCCAAACAAAACGAATGTGTTTTTAAAATATCGAATTCACTCAACTATATGATTGGAGTAAAAAATTAAGCTAAAATGTGGTTAGCGTTTTTCACAACATTTTTCAGGTTTGATATTAAAATATTATTATTTAGAAATAGTACCGTTGTATTATTGTAATGTTTATTTTAAATGTATTTGTATTTTACGGAAAATAAAAAATAAGATGTATATAGCGCATTTGAAATACACAGAAAACATTGCAAACTGAACAAATGTGATGAAAGTACTGAAGGGTTAAACAATAAACACTGCAATAAATAAATCGACATATCACATTTTCCATGTTTTCTAACTAAAAATTTCAGAACAAACCTATTTAATCTATTATCAAATAATCTAGCCACTAAAATAAATAAGTATTGAGCTGACTGACTATCAAACCCGATAGGTGTGGCCGGGATTACTTATCAGTAAAGTAGTAATACCTGAGTAAGTAATAAAATTGAGAATTCGAAAACCATAACCTAAATAATTACTTATGACTGTGATTTGTTACAATATAAGAAATGGGAACACCGTTGGCTTACCAGGTGAACTTAACGCGATAACTTTCAATGAGATTTCTTCCTGCTCTTATTATTTCAATCCACGTAGTATTTGAAATGCATATCTTATCATTACCCGCAACTACACTGTCGTAAGTCAAAATATATCAAAATGAGATAATGGACTAAGTTTCGTACATTTACCACGTATGGATAGAAACAAGTTAAAATGATCAATAATAATGTTATAGTAATATAAATATAGAGTAAAACAAGTACATAGCTAGTTACGGGATTGCGTTTCGTCAACATTATTATTACGATACTCTGAAGAACAATGAGAAGATTTTAATGGTTTTTAAAATCAGTTTGTTTTTATTAGTGTTATTCTATAATGTGTAACCCAAGTGTACATTATTTTTATAAATCACTAACTTTACAAAAAACCTTTTAATTTTAAAAAGAAAAAAAAATTATATTGTTAGTCAGTTGCAGCTCGTGACTTGTGAGTGTGATATAGTTCTAAGTTAAATAAAATTAAACTAAAATTCCACATTATTGATGTTGTTTAGTCCAAAACGATTTTTGTTTTAACAAATTAGATTTTTTTGTATGAAGATTTTCTGAAAATCTTCACACAAAATCCCGAATTCTCAAAAAAAAAATCGTTTTGAACTAAACAACATCAATAATGCCATTTTTTGTAATATTGGATTTAGAAGGTGGGTATTTGGTGGAGGGAGGAGAGTGGGAGGTATCGAAATAAGGAAACATGGTTACAAGTTAAAAGGGTTCTGTTATTTGGTTAACCATGTATATTCATGCTTATTTTTTTAAGTATATTAGTTTCGAACCGGTAGCGAATTATAAAATATAAGTAACAAGTATTATAGATCAGCAACTGATCTGTAGGCAGACTGATGGAACCTAAGCGCAAGCCAAATACTAAGTTTGGTGTTCGCGCTTTCGGGGTATCTGGGCCGAAGGCTTGGAATAAACTCCCTCCGGAACTAAAATTCATAACAAGTCCAACAGAATTCAGGTCTAAACTAAAAACTTACCTTTTTAAGCTGTCATACCCTTAAATTAAATATACCATTCCTGAGAGAAAGTCCAGTTATATCCAATTTTCCAATTATGTCCTAAATCCTGTATCTAAATTTCGCTAATAAACAATTATTTAATGTGAATTAAGTGTTAATCTCAAATGACCTACCAGGTAAGTATTGTACTGTATATTATCTCCATACACAGTTGGTAATAACATAGATCATTGTAGAAATGTATTATATATTTCTACAGCGCTTTTGAGGTGAGTTTCTACAAAAACGGCGCTATACAAATCATCCAAATATTATTTTTATTAATATTACTAATGGTACGATGTTGATTGCATTTTTATTGCAATATTGTATTAATGTATTTGTAAACTGGGCCCGCTCTCAACACAGGATTTCCTAGCGAGGCAGGCACTGTATGCATTCCTGATATTATAAAAATAATACAGTAATAATGTTATTAATGATAGAGTAATGCTATTAAAATTTAGCCAGAATATCCAGTGAGTTGTATGTTTGATACAAAAACCCAACCGCGTTCATAACATTTTTAATATGTTTACATACGAGCAAAATATTCTATTTGGGCGCCGCAGCCCATTCTATGAAGTATGGAATCGATGTTGAGATATTGAGTCGGTGCGAAAATCAAGTTGGATCCCAGCATCTGCTTTAATACTTAGCCTCGCCAAGCACACGTAATAGCCAAATGCGTAATCAATCAAATATCAAATTAATAAATAACTTTATTCTCCTATAGAACGTTTTTCAGAATCTTTCGAAGTCCTCAAATTACTACTTAAATAATAATTTTTGAAAAGCGTATCGAAGAATTATCGAAGTAAAATTGTGGGTACGGTGAAGATGGGTTTTCAATTTCAATAGTTATCAGGAGATATTATAAGACATTGCGATAAAAGTGAAAGTGATCAAGAATCAGCGAAACTGTAAATATTTAAGTTAGTCGCAGACGAGAGGCATAACCTTAAAATATAATAATATATGGACTTGGAATAATATCAGTGAATCGCCGGAAATGTATGGCGAGCCCACGTATTATATTATGAGGTTCTATCTCACGTAAGTGACTAGTTTCAAGGGAGACCTATTCCAAAACAGCAATTCAGAAAGCTCAATAAAGCGAAGAATGATTAATAATATAAAAATATGCTGTGTTTTTAAAAAGGTTTGTATATTATTTAGTAGGTAATTTTCAAAGTGCCATCTATGAGATTTTATAAAAATGTACATTAAATTTGCTAAGCCTATTATTTAATAAATATATTTGTGCAGCGCCCTTTATGTGATTTTTCACGAAAACGGCGCTATATAAATTATCCAAACATTATTATTAAATGTTAAGCTCCTTTGGTTTGTCTACAAATTAAACGACCTTTGGATGGTAAGTAGAATTGACATCTTCAGGTGACTACACCACCTTACATAAGGTGAGACATCTTCCTAGCGGTAGTGCCTTCTTAAGTGCTGGTGATATTAATTCGACAGTTACGAAACCGTTAACATAATGGAATTTCTCGGAACAATGTCTGTTTCTCTGACAAGACTAAATAAATAAATGTCAACGACAATGATGGCAGAATTACGACGCTCACAAAAAAAGCAAACATTTTCCGTTCACCGCACAATCTTTTGAAGTCTTTTTATGAAAGGCTAGATGAAGTTCCTGGCGTTGCCCGGGATTTACGACAGTTATTAGAAATCAGACAAAGACAGTAATTTTCTTTTTTATTATGAGCTAAAGTGTGCGAAATTTCATCAAGAAGTTTCAACATTTTGCTTAAGGGGTGGGTGAATGGCATGGGGTGGTTTTTAAAAATCTCAAATAGATAGCGACTTTTCTCTAAATTTTATCAATCTCGGAAAAAAACTGAAGATTTGTCTAAAATTCAAATGCCCGCCCACCACAGACTAGCTTAGCTCATTTATTATATTTAAATAAAAATAGACAGATTCATTTAACTTCAGGGTTGGTTCACTAGATACACGATATGACTCCCAATATCGAAAATGAACAATTAATTATTATTCATGAATTGATCAATGTTTTTTTTATTTATCATCTTCATTGATATATATGTCTGCGGCGAACATCGAACCCAAAACCTTCTGACTGGAATTCAAGGGCGTTTATCACTATGCAACTTAGAATCTACGTAAAATTATATTGCGCTTTTTATTAACAATATGGAAGTAAGATTAATAATCTGTGAATTTATAATTAGTGTAATAATGTTATGTATACTTACATTTACATTGTAATTAAACATCCTGTTGACAAACTACTTAATTGCACTTTAACGGATAGTACTTTTGAAGAAGAATTATGAAATAAATTATAAAGATAATATTTGTAACAAAGGAGCCGTGGCGTTATTTATCGCGTAACGATTTATATTTCCATACGATATTTTCCACGCACACACCTTTTTGGCCAAAATATACTAATCAAGGACATTTTGTTTAAAAAAACTACGAAAACGGGAAGAAACGTTCCAACCTAACACTGGTAGCCACCTACCAGCCTGTATAACGTTTAGGGGTAAGGAATGAGAGATGAAATATTGCAGAACTTATTAAACTTATGTTGCCTATCGTTGAGAAGGCTGTGCGCGAATTTGGAAATTTAAAAAAACCACCGCCCCAAGATAATGACATTTTATATTAAATAATAGTATTGCGGATTGTAGACACGAAGCATTTATTCCGGAAATGATGCGCCGCCAACAATATTTTCTTACCAAGATGCTGATGACAAATCGGTAAATAACAACTTGCATGATGATTCACTTTGTCCCACCTCACCGGTCATTGGCGAATTAATAAAAATGAGCACACTTTATTTACTTGATTTATTTTCCTTATTATTATACATCTGTATGTAAACTCGTAATTAAACTATTCCCAAAACACCCCGGATGGATGGTATGAAGTATTTATTTACTAATTTATTCATTAACCCCTGATGGGCTTTTACATTATACACATTTTACATAATTTACTGCATAATACAGTGACAACAGAAGGTTTTTATTTTTAAAATATCAACACAAAAATAACATTTTTTTTAAAGTTCACAACATATCTACAAGAAAACAACAAATATACGCAATCGCTCTTTTAATATGCTATATAAAAATGTTATTCGGGTATCTCTTGAACACAGGCAAACTTATATTAAATATGTCGATATTTGAGGTGAATTTGTTTCCAAGTGTGTGAAAGCGAGAAATAGGTACATGTATGTGGATAGTTGGTAATAAAGTTATTGTTGCAGAATAATATATTTTGCCTAGTTGCTCGAGTAGGTACTCTGAAATCTATGAATTGCAGGAGTTCACAACAGTCTAGTTTGGAGTTAATAATCTTAAATAAAAAAGTTAGGTCATTTATTTTTTTCTGTTTTCTAGGGAATGTATTTTAAGTGTATTTAGTAAAAGTGTATAGTTTATGTGTTGAATAGGTATGTGTAATTTGAAGTTAATAAATCGTAAAATTTTGTGCTGCACACGTTCAATATTTTTTATATGAATCTGGTAGTATGGGGACCACACTATTGAATTGTATTCTAACAAGCTGCGTACTAGCGACAGATACACGATTTTTATAACCTCCAACGAGTCGAAGTCTTTGATGGTTATGATTACAAATCGCAGTGTTTTCATACCTTTGTTAGTTATTTGTTGTATGTGATTTACAAAATTTGGAGTGTAAAACATAACTCCAAGGTCCCGACTTTCGTTGACTTTTTCTAAGATTTCGCTTGTGGTAGAGAAACGCAAACTTTTGGATATGAACCAGTTTGTCTCTTCAGGGTATCATAACCAAAAGCCATGAACACTTTAGTCGGTATTTGGTTAGTTTCCAAAACCGATGTCTAAATACCAACGCAAAACTAGAAGCGGTTTTAATATCGTCACAAGAAAGGCAATATTGCTGTAACCGTCACTACCTACAAGCGATGTAACTGCTTCCCTTGGCTGTACGACGCTTTTATAACCATTGGTAAACATTAATATCTCATATCTTTCAATGAGAAAAGTTTTTCGACGTTTGATGGCATAAAATGGAATGGAAAGTCTCTTACAGCATTTATTCCTTTCCAATAGCGATATAAATATTTTCCGTAATACGACAATTTTTCTCTGCGCAAAGTAAGCTATGAGCGCACGAGGTATTTAATTATGTCGTGTATCAAATAATTACTCTTCTAAAAACAAGATATAAGGCGATACTGAAAAGTAACAAATAAGAGCTGATTGAAGCTATGAAATGATATCATTCATTTTTAAATAATGGACTTTGTTTACAGCTTAAAAACGGCTTCAAATTGACCAATATTAAATTTTATAAAATTTACTAGTTATTCTGTGTAGAATTCTGACCACATATTTTATATGAAAGGATAAAAAAAACACTTACAAAATTGTCCGTGGCTGTAGAGTGACAGTTGTGTTTACGTGAATCTAGGTAGCTATGTTGGAAAACATGTTGGTATATGTAGTAGGAACGAACGAAGTAAATATAAGATGATAATGGAACTTGAGGAATTATTACCAGCGTACGCGTCAAACAACTCGAGTGATTTGCGAGGCTTGGCCCAGCGACAACGATGAAAATGTGTATCAAAATAGATGTCCCAACCCAGCCGCTATGTCAAATAGCTCCTGTATTATTCCTACTGTGCAGGATTATGATTATTGGACCACTATGTCTAAATTGGACTTTATTATTAGTAAAGATGAATGGAATGAAGTTTTTAGGAATGATGAAGAATTTATTATTTGATAATATACTGGGCGGATGCGCTATGACATATTTAATTTATTTTGAGGTTAAGTTTGTTTTTTTAAGTACATTTTTTATCGATTTATTGGGTACTTAATAAATTAATTATGATGGCCGTAATAAATCACACTAATTTTAATACGCGAAAGATAACCACATAGTATTAGGACACGTTTAATGGCTTGTAGTAGTGTACATAAAGTACTTTACATGCTTGACCTGTCTCCCCTTCGGAAACGTATATTATAAATACATATAATGATATCTCAAACCTTATGCGACTTTTCTATAAAATGCACATCTTTAGAAACATACTTTTTTTTAATTCTTGTACTCTGTACTTTCCTCAAATAACATCTGATTTCATCATTACCGAAATTCAATACTCTAACCAATTGATCTCAAACCTTTCCCTCTGCTTCCATAGTAATTTTCAACAAAACTGTGTTCAATCGTTCCGTCTTATAATTGGACAGACGAAACGAACAAAACTTTAAATATTTGTTTATTAAACTTTAAAAATTGATCGCATTCAAATATTGAAGAAGATCTATTTAGAAAGTATCTACCCAATTTTCAACACAATTTTATTTTGTGCGAATTTATGTCTCTAAGCACGGCTCGAAGGGCCACTAGCCCTTGAATTGCAAATAAGGAATGCCATTAATACATATAATGGCTTAAAAATATATATTATATAACAAACTAGTGAGCCCAGAACGCCTTCTATGTAGGGAAGTTAACATTTGTAGTTGTATGTAGTTTTGGATGAGAAATTTGATTTTTTTTAGATCTTGACAACAGCGCTGTCATATATTTCAAGCAGGAACCAACCATACACATTAAAAAAAATCATTGAAATCGGTTGCGCGGTTTCGGAGATTAGCGTGTACGAACACAATGACACGCGATTTGTATATATTCATGAAGATAAACAAATTCCGATTCTGTAAACAGTTGTTAATTTTTTTAATAGGTGTACCCTATATACTGTAGGATTTTTTTTTATTTAAATGGAGTTCCTTATTATTATTTGGGTGTTCCGGCACTCCGTTATTAACGTGATAGGTTCCGTTAATAAGTTAATATCAAGCGTGAGTACCAGATTGGAAACAGAACGGAACCGGAGATATGGGGCCAGTGAGCCAATCACTATTATCCGATTAATTAAATGCCTAAAGGTTTATTAAATTCTATAAAAATTCATAAAAAAAATAAAAACGGCCGCGGATTGGGATATATTGTACGGGATTACTTTGGTTAGTAAGTACCTATAACGCTTACAATAGTAAATTTAAAAATAAAATAACAATAATTTCGAAAATCGGACCCCTATTAACTGTTTGGAAGACAACTATTCTGACCATTACACCACCAACTTCTGTAAAAACGACTATATATATATTCGTTATTCCATTAGTATGGTCGAAGGAAACATTTGATTAATTCGAAGGTTCCTGCCTATATGTTTGAGAGACTGCAGTAGTCCACCCTGTGACTCTCGTACACACAGTACACGCCAAAGAAACCATTTACTCGTTCTCCTCTGACATAAAACGGCAGCATTTGAGGCTAGTTAAAGCTATTCACCATCAAACATTTGGAATGAAATGCTATTTGAAATCTATTTCGAATATCGACATCCGAATCGAATGGTTGCTGACTGAACAGTGAACAGTCAACCGCACAACATTATAACATCTTAATATTGATAAACATCAATATAACATGTCTTGATACGTACTTGTTTTTTGGAATGTATTATTTAACTGAATTTTATTTGCTTTAATTTAAAATTTTGGTTATTTGATTTAATTTTAATTATTTATATGTATTATATTAGACGCACTTCTGAAAACGTAAGAAATCCGAAATGTATGGCTGAGCAGTAGGGTGTATCGATTTTTACCTTTTTTTTTTCTTTTCAAATTCCAAGTTGAAAAAAAGTTGCTACTAGTTACCACAACTTACCACAAAAAGTTTTGGATTTTTAAAAAAATGTTTAGGTCTCCCGCACAAAGCTTAAAATTTTAATTTTTTTCAAAAAATATCAAATTTTTTTTTAATTAAAAAAAATAAAATCGTAACTTTTGCGTTTATTCCAAGTTAAAAAACAGTAATATTAGGGCATAAAAATAAGTAAGAAACGATTTTTTTATATAAAAAATGGATTTTAGGTCTCCCGCACAAGCAATAAAGTTTGTTAATTTTGATGAAATTTTGTGTACATATATGAACCATGTTTTTTTTAAGTTTAAACCACGGAATTAATTGACCGGAATGGAATTTGAAAACAAAAAAAAGTTTAAAATCGATACACCCTACTGAGCAGTGATCTTTTTTTCAATATAATAAATATATTAACAAACAAAAAATAAGACGTAAGAATTATTATTATTATTATTTCATGTACTGAAATATTGACGTATTTTAGAATGTTACGTAAACCTTAAGGCGATGCACTACGTAGTGTAATATTTTAAATCAAGCCATCAATAACACCCCTTATGTAGATGGCGATAAGGTTTAAATTCCCGCTTAAAACCATCCGCCTGTTCTGATTTATGAAAGGAAAAAAACATGGCAAAAAAAATCCCTTTTATTTTATTTTGTAGATGTTCAGGCATTCAGGCATTTAATTTTTTCCGATCATTTTATAAATAACTTAATTTGCCACATTATACAATAAAATCATAACCGAAAATGGGTTCGTAAGTAGGAGATTTTGAACTTTAAAGCAGTTTTCATAGGCCTTATACATTATTTTTTCTTTGGCTTATAAAAAGACTAAAAAATACTCGATTATTTCAAAGCCCAAGATGTATTCTACTCGCAGTATTTAATTAGACATCTGAAACATTTCTAGGCGACCAAATTTTCAAACCAAAAACAAATGATTTTGCATTACTACGTAGTTCATCGCCTTAACCGAAATTATATTGTTTATAATTTATAACAGTATTTGTGAACCACAAATACTTGGAACAAGTGGGTGAGTTTGTGTATTTTGGAAGAATGTTCACGTAAGACGGAAATGTTGATTAAAGACATTGAAAAAAAGGTGAATATAGTAAATACCATTAGGTTTGAGACACATTACGCTATGCGTATCCCGGCTTGGCATATTTCAGCATATCGCTCGTCATACACTACCAAGCATGCATGGCATGGATATGCATGGCGAGCGATATGCTGAAATAGGCCAAACCACGAGAAGATAGCGTGGTCTGTCATAGGATTTTACAGAGGACTGATGCTGCAGTAGCTAAAACATATGGCAAAGGAAGCGAGACAAGCAGTCCATAATGGAGTGGTGACACTAACCCTGGCAGAGAGATATGCAACTGGCAGAGAAATTATTAAAATAGACCGATTGCGGTAGAAATGAGATAGAACGGAAAACCATGTTTATTAAGCAAATCCAAAACATATTGACAGCCTGCGACACCAGCTGTAAATATTTATAAGTTGTAAACAGAATAGTAGTATTTTAGGTTGACATGAAAGGTTATTTATAAGAAATGACTTGAAAATGGTCTGTTTCCCACTAAACTGAACGTTGTCTACTAAATCTTCAAAATAATGTTAACTTCTCTATGTTGTAAAATATTCCAAAGAGAATGTCATAAGCACGAGTTCAGTGCAGTTTGCATGTAAGACGATCCCGCGTTCATAAAAACGGTGTTATCCACTTTTTATTACTCCTTATACACACTGAACAAAACGTAAATTGAATCTGAGCATAGCGGAAAACCGTAGGAAGAGCGAAGTATCTATATAAATTATACAACACACCCCGATCGAGTCGGTGATCTATTTCTCAACCACATGTAGGGTTGCGTCATAAAAAAGGTTTTAAGGAAAAAAGTTCGTCTGCGGCGCTTTCGTATAGAAAATAACATGGAATATTTTTATTTTCTAAAACTTATTGTATTTTTTAATGTTAATACCGCTCAAGAGTCCCAACTGTTTCAAACCGTCAGATCCCAGTGAGACTATGGCATCCTCAATTGGGGTACGTTGTGAGGATGATGGAGTGGGGAGGGGAAGAGAAAGGTGGGTACCTGGCTATTCAGATCTGGTCATCAAACGCGACTAAGCAACGTTTCAATGCTGAATGATGGTCTTACACTAGGAATATACTGAGAGTATCTTCGACTTGGGAACGTGCCGCAAATATGCTGTACATTACTCAAAATGAATAAAGTGTTTAGTAACACAATTTAGGCAAAAACTAGCTTATTGTGCACGCCGGGTTTGAATTTGAATCCGCAGCCTCCGGTTTTCTGGTCGAAGGATAACCCTCTTGACCTGTGTACTGTGTGGTCAAGAGACTTATCTCTCGACCACAGAGGAGGTGAGATGTTTAAATATATAAATATATATTTGTTTAAAATATGGATATTGCAAGCAATAATAATTTATAGTGCGATGAGGGGTAATTTGCGGTGGTATGTGGGGTAGGTACGCAAGTATAGCTTGAAACACTTATGTTATGCAAACAGCTGTGCAGTCGATGGAGTCGCTTGTGTATACTTTGTGGATATCCGACTCGGATGGTAGAATATGTCGGAGATACCCGAGAAAGACTTGAGCCGGTTCATATCTTCGTTACAAGTCATTTGTAAGATTTAATAATTATACAGAGGCAACTTCATACTTTAAAATTGATTCACTGAGTGTACGGAGGCATCATAAGGATGCAATATTCCTTATAAAGTAGTTAACAATAATATTCAATGCCCAGAGTTACTAAACAAGATTCCATTATTCCTTGTGTCCTGTTCAGGGTTGATCAAAGCAAAACGAACTCTAAGCAGAATTCTTGCCTGAACAGACTATGCAATAATTACAATAGCGTATTATCCAAGGTTGATATTTTCAGTTGCGATCTTACCAAATACAAGAGTTCCATAAACGAATATTTCTCTGATGGTTTGTGAATAATGTGTATGTCTCTATTGTTTATATCTCTATTATGATTTCATTTATATCTACAACCTCTCTCCATGGCTATGTATTGTTTTGGAAATTTTTCATTTTATATAATCTTTTGTTTTGTATAAATTTTTTAATTCATATTCCTTTCTCACAAATTTAATTTACTTATTCCATATTATGCTGTCTCAGTAGAGGTAAAGTCACAAGGAGGAAATACATAATTGGTTTTATTTTACTATATAATACTTATGAACAAACTGATTAAATGTAAACTGTCGATTTTCCGAAAATGAATAAACGAATAAATAAGTGTCGGAATAACCGAAGAGTATGTATGAAACGCTGTATGAATGTGAATGAAGGAAGTTTCTGAAAGAAAGCTGTGTGGTTTACTCTCGCCTACCAATCCAACGGGGAAATAGAATGATCTACATACTTAAACAGTTACATATTTAATTAAACGTGTATATAGTTCGATAAGATTTGAAAAGTTCACGGCTGAAAGTATTACAATGATTTATTTTCTCTTTAGCCTACGTTTCCGACAGAATTACAGTGACACATCTACCCTGATTAACGTTGACTAAAGAAGGGGGGTTTTAGGTTTTACTCACTAAGTTATTCCAAAAAATAAATATTATATCCTAGACTTGAAGAAAAGTCAATAGATGTCGCACATTAAAATAAAAATAAGATAGGTTTATCTAAGAGACGCTGTCTAGATTGCATTTAATTCGGGTTGAATCTTGCGATCATACATAAAAAGATAGTTGCCAATAAAAATATGCGGTGAGAAAAATGAAGGCAATGTCGGTAGTTCTTATTCGTAGTATGATACAGTTAAATATGGCCGAAGGAGATAGGGTCCCATTAGCTCAGTGGTAGAGCGGTGCCCCGGCAAGGCAAGGGTGCTGGGTTCGAGTCCTAGATGTGACCGTATCTTTTTCTGATTTTTCTGTTTCAGATTTTCGTTTAAGAATCGATAATATTGTTTTCAATAATTAAATATTAAAATTTGAGTTTTTACTCACTAAGTTATTCCAAAAAATAAATAAAAATAAATCTCTATAATGTATATAGTTCATTCGTTCGTTAGCTCGACCATTAGTCGCCTGCAAAGTTAAGTGTGTCAAGATGTAGCAAGTAGTCGATCTGTTGAGTCGATGTCCATCAGTGTAAGTGCAGGAACCTCTACTACAGATAATAGAAACAAAGGGATTTACCTATCGACGACCAAACTGAAAGGACTATCAAAGTGGTGGAGCCAATGAAAGTTATGCGTTTAGTGAAGAAAGGAGGGATGAAGATTTGCAGTAGTATGGGTGAACTATCCAAATACTAAGAAACAACCGCTCCATGATAAAATAATAACAGAACTTAAATTTCAACTTGGTGAATTGCTAAAATTCTGTGAAACAACCCGTCCTTACTGTCACCGGTACCCGTCTTCAGCATGAACATATCAGTTCGGCGAGAATTTAAAATATGCATCACTTATATCGTTAAATAAAAAAACGAGAAAATAATGCTGCAAAATTGTTGAATCTACAAAAAAAAGTTAAATAAGTGCGTATGTAACTAAATGAAAAGTTTGAATCAAGGTTCACAAAAAATTCCTCAAAACTACAACAATAATAATTCATTGAAATCGCGCGGCTCCAGCGTAGCGGCACAATGCCGGTATAATTTGGCAATTGCCAAGTTCCGTTTTAATGGTACCGAGTGCTGAATATCAGGTCGTGACGTCATAATGGTAGCTATTGTGCTCTTATACGCGAATACTTATTATGTGATTGTAATACGCAATACTCATACGATATTGCGGAGGTGCAATTATTTGCAAGTTTTAACGCCCAATACCGCCGAGGTGACATAAACCACAGGGTCTTCCTTGAGAATCTCAAGGAGACTTAGTTACCACGACAGAATAGTTCAGGAGCTTGACAGAAACATATTATATTATTGATTTTTAAATTAACGTTATTTACGACAGCAATTGGGTTCACCAAACTAAACAACCAAAGTTCTAAACAAATAGCATATAATATTACATAACAGAAAAAATACCAGTCAATTTAACACAATTTATTTATGTAAAAGATTGTTCTTTACCGTAACCTTATGTGAGGTCCAACAACATAACTGGAACACTTAAACGACAAATCGGATTCATTGCTAAGAATATTCACTGCACAATTGCACATGGTCCGCTAACTCTCCTGTTAGAGACCATTTCCCTGTTCTAAAAAATAAGTACAAACTCTAATGGTCTTCTGAACTGAAAACATCATGTCTAACAAAAGGTAATTAGTACTCATTAATACAATCTTTTATTCCTGTAAAGCCCTGGTTTCATAAATACACGTCCATGCCAAAAAAACACATTTTCTCGATTACCCGAATGCGACTAGGTCACACTTGTTGTCTTAGCAATCTCGTTTGGTTCAACATAGCTCGCCTTACTTTGATTGTGGGTCAGAAAATACGTTGGTTACATAATTTCTTTGAGGGTCTTAACAAATAACCAATTTCAAAACTTCATGCATGAATTGATAAAACTTGACTCCCTACTAGAATTTCCTGCCTTCTAATTCTCAACATTCCTGAAATTAACTATTTATTGTCTTTTTTTAAATAAAAATCACATTTGTTCTAGCAGTGCTATTGTTAGTTTTCTTGAAATGGCCATGATTGAACCCAATGGCTGATAGCCAAATTTACAATTTACAAAAAAACAATCTAGTCCTGAAAGCGCCTATATTACAATGAAAATGCGCGTTTATAGCAAGTGGATTATAATTATTTCGTCTCGATAAAATATCACAATGTATAAATGACACATTTTGTTAATGTTTCAGCTGAATTCCTTATATTTCATTTACTCCTTTAATAATAATTTTAAATACATGTAGGATAACGAAAGATTTTTTAAATATTTATGTTGAGGGATCAGTAGGATTTATAGGCCCTGTTAGGAGTTGCCGAGCCGAACCCTCTGATATGAAAATATCTGGAGTCGGTGAATTATTTTCCCATTTGATCTCTGGTGAGTTGACGTGTTGTTCTTGTATTGTTCTGTATTTATTTTGCTTATATAATGCACTTGCATAATATTGATTGACTAGATGATCATTTGTGGAAAAGTGTGTGGAGGGGTTTAGTTTTTCCTATGTGGAAGATTTAACCCGGACATAAAATCGGAAAAGTAAATAATCTGGATATTTTAATTGATGACTCTTTGACCTGGAGAGCGCACATTGAAAATACGGCCAAACGAATACGCAAACTAATTTTCTTCTCAAAAGATATACGCAACCTTGTTGATAAGAAAACCATTAAAATTGTGTACTATGCTTTGTGCCATTCAATTATCAGGTGTGGCATACTAAGCTGGGGCGGTGCAGCCAAGACTATACTAAATCCGTTAGCCAAGGCACAAAAAGCTATAAGAGTGATGGATAAAAACCTTATATGTATCCATCGACACCCTTATTTAAGGAAACAAAATTATTAGACGTAAGACAAATTTATATACATGCACTCATAATGTACTATACGAACAATCCCAAGCTTCATAGTCTTGTAGATCACAGTTACACAACAAGACTAAGATCAGAACAAAGGATGATAGTACCAAAAATGAACACATCGTTTGGACAACGTTTCCAAATATTCCTGGCTCCTAAGGTGTATAATGGGTTCAAGCAGCAATGCAGTAAGGTTAAAACAGGCCCCCTTGAAAAGCAAATTACCGTATGGCTCATAGAATGTGACAGAATGAAATCGGAAAGCTTCCTGAAATAAATTATTGTCTGACTGAAGAAAGACCATTAAGTGAATTCATTCTGACTTTATCTATATTATCTATCGTATATATATTTATTATTTTTGTTTTTGTTTTACCATTTGTATAACGATATATGTATAACATTGTATTATTGTTTTTATATTTTATTTTATATGTTTCTGTATTTTCTTATGTTTTATTTTTATATTTTCTTATTTATGTTACCACCATAATACGGGCATTTGACTAGTTTGGGGTATTAATAAAAATAAAAAAGTTAAATCGTGCATGATTTTGGGTTACTATGTCGTGTTGCGCTTGCTACTTCTTGTTTACTGTTTGTTGACTTTAAAGTGTCCATCATCAGGACAGGTAAAGGTCACCTTTACATCAATTTGTGCGCTTTCTTTGGCATATTGCTATAAATGTGGAATGCTTGCAAAGAAGTAACAATATGAAATCCAAAACGATTGCACATAGTCTAGCAATAGAAATGAAAATCAAAAAGTTGCGAAATTATTGCTACAAGAGTATGAAGATAATTAAAATTCTGCGCGGCAATCTAAATTGATAATAATAATTACTGAAACGACTAAGATATAGGTAATATAATTATTTTAATAAAAAACGTATCGGACGCCGAACAGCTTTACATGGAATGAGGCAAGTAAATCACTTGCTAAAGTCATTGACCATTACGTTAAATGGAGCAGCGTATGCAATAAACGCGTCTCGGTCAAGGTGTCAGGTGGTTGACACCAATGTACCAGAAAATGCAAGTTTTACGCATTTTACAAGAATTTTAATAAGTTTACATAAAAATAAAGTCAAATTTAGATTTTATTTTTAATGACCCAACGTTCTGCTTTTCAAGGTCAAAAGAAAAAAAGTCCTTTAAACTCACGAAGTTTCCACAGAGATAGACAGAGATGATTGACCGCCAGACAACTCGGTATTGGCACACACTGCTTGCTTCACTCACATTCATACATGTATATCTTTCTGTTATTCTAGCTCTTGACATGATCCGGCTCAAGTTATTGGTTAACTGGATAGAGCTACGTCTTCCTCGAGCGTCCCGGCTTCTTCTCCATTCACATTAGCGTCATATATTCTCCGTACGCTCTTTTCTTCGATCATTTGTGCTACGTGCAAAACCTTATAAGCGTCCTAACGCTTACATCAGCGATCAACACGATCATAAATAGTTTTACCATAAGTAAGCCTCAGGGATCTCATTTCTACAGCATTCAGTCTACTTTCAACATTCCTCTGCCACGCTTCACTGCCATACACGTCATCACTGCCGAGGTACTGACAAACAGATTAATACAATTAACACAACTATATGATCACCTTACAACCGGTCACGTATTCGACCTACTTTAGTAAACACCATAACCACAAAAAAATGTCAATTCATAAATAATATGTAATAAAGAAATAAAATCACAGCGTGTTTCCTTTCCTACGCGTGCATATGGCCTCCGTTGCGTATTGGTTGGCACTTTTGGAGTTTTGATTCCCGATCAAGTACCAACATCTTATGTTGACACGAATTTTTGTAGAGCATTATAACCTATCATATACCAGCCATTTATAATTATTTACGACGGATGAAAAAAAAATAGAGACCACCATTCAGAATCGAGAGTTGAGTGTTGCTTCAAGTAACTTTGATTATGCTTCGCGCATTGGATCTCTGGTGTGGTACAACGTTGTCACATTTACTAATTTCGATTGTCCGTGCTGTGCGTTAATTAGTCCTGAGTGAAATATGGTTCACAATATTGCATTGAATTTAACTACTCAAGCCTCTGCCACATTTTGACAGAAGGTCGGAGTATTTCCGCTTTGCAATAAAATCAAAATAAATGGAATATTTCTGAACGTATCTGAAAACTGAAAATGTTTTTGTAGGGTGTGAAAATGCAGTTTTAAATGCAAAAACATGTAGTTTTTTAAATATAATTTTTTTAAATGCAAACATAAAAAAGTTTTAAAAATGGCACACCTTACGTTTTTTAACTAAAAATACTGGTGACGAAAAAAAAATCAAAACACATATTTTATCAAACAAATGTATTACAAACGTTAATAATCACCAACAAGTTTCATACAAAAAATAATTGATAAAAAATTGACGAACGTTCGGAACCTTTGGTTTCATAAAGAATTCATTGAATATATATCGTGGTGTTTTCTCTTTCTAACACCATTTAGATCATATTTCACACCATGGCAGCAAGGGAGATACAACGATTTCTATCAGACCAAAAGAGTTGTTCCTAAAAGCGAACAAACTAGCCTGATTGTGGATCGTTCATTCTTGCGTGAAAAATTACGAAAAATATAATAGGTTATTTAAAAAAATAAGATTTTTTAAAATTGGAAATCACTCATAATCATATTGATGACGAATGATTTCCTCGTGATTTTTACCGGTCTGCGCTAGTTAATATAATAAAAGAGATTGCAATATTCCTTCTGAAAAATAAAGAAAATGGTCGTCACAGGACGCCTGGCAGATGTGAAACTTCGAAATTGTATTTTATTGAAATAAATGAAAATATAAGTAAAAAAGTCATTACATTTTTTATATCATTTTATTATTATTAAAATACCCAGAAACAAATAATAACAAGTTAAAAATTAATCATCATTTGGAATAGATCCATAGCCAATTATAGTGAGAATAGAAACAAATATACCACACAGAGTTTTGGTGGCCTGGCGGAAAGAGCCGACGAGTCACCAGGCTGGCCGAACGTGCAAAAGCGTCGTCCCGTCTTACTCAAGAGTCGTTTTTACCCCCCTAGAGTCGCTATCATATTTGGAGCCGATTTTGTAGAATTTTTTTTTAGCTTCTTGTTTTATCGAGTAAATTGAGTCCGAAGTTGGATATATTTATAACAAATTTGAAAAAAAATCAACCCGGCTTCAAAAGTTTCAAAAAAATTTGCTCATATCAACAAAAATGTATTTTTGGGTTTCCTGTAATATAGATTCACCAGTTTCCGTTGGTACTATGAGTATCCAAACAGCGCGAGCGTGTGTAGTGAAATCGTCGCTAGAGTCGTTAATTAAAATCTGTGAAACGAAACATGAAACTTCCAGTTTTGTAGAGACAAAAGGTGGCAGGATCTTTTGAGGATGTTTGTTGGAATATAAGGTACTGGGTAATCTGTGTCCATTTATAAGGATTCTGTGACGCACCTTGCTAAAAGATGAAATACTGAACTCAACGACGCTATAATGTAATTGGTCCGTTTAGATTGGAGGTTACTGGTCAAATATTGTAAATAAATTGAACACGTGTAAAGGGTAGGTACTTCGTTTATTCAAGGTCACACATTTTAAATGATTTATTAGGACATACACCACACCTATAATATTGTACGGAGTCACTGGAATTATTAATATCACATTGGTGAATATTGTGGGAGGAAGGAGACGGATAATGAAAACCGAAACACGAACAAAATTAAGTTTGGGAAGTTCCTCAATATTTAGATACATATTTTATTAGCTAAGCAACAATACTATCAATGACATTGGTGCGTGAATCGAGGCCCCTAATCGATCTCAGTAGAAAGAGGACTATCAGATATCTATAAAAATAGAAAATAAAACATTTTTTAACTTATAAATTATCCACATCGCGTATTCTTGCATATCTTCTTGTTTAAAAATATTTATTTTCATAAACATGGTTAAAGGACGAAACAGAGATCGCCTGCATATTAGACGTGCTAACGATGGGAGGAGCAATGCCGGTTTCGAAAGGAGATATTTTTGGAAGGTCTATGTCCAAAGCTGGAAGTCAAAATGCTCACGAAGAAAAAGCTAAAAGCCAAGAGTAGCACATTTAGAATCAGAAAGATGGTCTCTCACTGAAAAAGTATCAGGGAACATAATAAAAACGAAGAATCAAAATATTGTGTTTCTGTAACATCGAATGGCAGGCGTTGAGCTCAAACTCTTTGCTTACTGCGTCTGCTTACGTTCCAATCAATAAAACCGTTCCAGCCTTCTTGTATCAATGATTTCCCACTCTCTCCGCTTTACACCGTCATCTTCCGGCATTGTTGTGCATCGCCGCGTCACGCGCGTCGTGGCAATGAGTTTTGGTAATGATTCCAGCGCTGGAGGTTGCCGAGATTGTCTTTGGGTCGCTACAAACCAGTCAACTAATGTGTCAGCCAAGTGATGCTGTGCTAATGCCGCCCGGTGTGGTGTGGCAACGCTGATGGCTCGCAAACTTTCGCTTATTCAGATACAGAAGGCGGTGCACCCACGCCGCCGTGAACTAACCCACATTGGCGTTTTTTGCTAGTGGCAGTCTGGCACTGTGACGCTGCGAGGCTATTAATTTTGTTCACAGCATTCTGAATCTTCGATGTGCGAAATCTCAAATATAAAACTTGTGTGTCTCACTAAAAAAACTTTGGGGTGGTGAGTTTGGTGGATCATCTATTTGTACAGGTTTCTGCAAACGAAATGTCTAGTTTAGAAACATTTTTCCAGCTCAAAATATAGTTTATTACAGGTGTCATTGAAAATTCAAAATACGAAATTAAGTATAAAAAAATAAGACCACAGACATGATCGAGAGTAATTATTATTGCTAATGTCTTTCTCAGGCGCCTCCGACTTCTCCCACCACTCAACTGTATACCGTAATGTCACTGTTAAAACACTACATTACATCGACTTCAATTGGACTCCGTATCCCATTACGGTACAGAGATGTGGCGTTAAGTATTCCCGGGCGTCCCCGACTTTTACCATTTAAAATATTCAGCAATATCGGTCGACTACTTTTCGAGTTTTGCTAGCCCAAACATACGCAGGATGAATAGAAACCAGTTAGAATTTAATTCAACTATTTAAAATGCATTTTATATTATTAGACGTTATCCTGCCACAAGCCGCCTTCTAAGTTAACATTTTGTAGTACATTTGTTAAAAAAAAATTCGTTCAAAAAAAATTATTTGTTTAACTGGAACCATACATACACATTCACAAAATTTCATTTAAATCAGTTGGGCGGTTTCGGAGATTAGCGTATACAAACAAAGTGATACGTGATTTTCATATATTAAAATTAGTTCACAATGGTTTGAGACTACTGGTTTGATAGTTGGTAAATACCTTCAGCTGCATATGTTTGCCACTGCACGGTAAATGGTGTTATTTATTGGTGCAAACAGTTTATAATCGAAAATACTCAGTTTAAAATTAAATTTGTTTTACAGTGGATAAGGTTTTCCGTTGTATTTTAGATGCGATAATTTTACAACGCAGTATTATTATATTTCGTTAGAACAACATTTGCGAAAAATTATTAAGTAGTAAAAACTTGCTTTAAACAATTTATTTAAATATTCCTTACATGAAGTTGAACCATAGAAGGTTATACTCGTATTATGCAATTATGTTGAACTACAACACTCTGTTAAATTATATGAATATGCTCAAATTATCAGACAGAAGAATTTTCACTGACTTGGTATTTCTATATAAAATTCTAAATGATTTAGTTTAATAGTCCGGTATTGCTAGAATTGATAAGCTTCCGGATTCCACAACGTAATACTAGAAATCAGGATTTATTTCAGTGCAGAAATTCTGGGACTAACTACCATATGTATTCCTCTTTGCCAAGAATACTAATGGAGGGAAACAATTATACAATGTCAGTGGACATCTTTAATTTATCTTTAAACAAATATTAAATAATAATAATAATAATAATAATAATTGGATAATTTGTAGAGCGCCGTTTTTGTGAAAAATCACCTCAAGGGAAATGTTGTTAATGAAGCAATTCAGTTATGTAAAAATATTTTTGTTGTCCTCTCCTAAACACAAGCAGCTGCTTTATTAGGAGAGTGATTGATATATTTTTGTTTATATTGTTAAAAAAAATTGTAACCTTGTTTATATGTTTCAATAAAAAAAAAATAAAAAATAAAAAAAAATAAAAAAAATAATAATGTATATTTTTTAATATTCATACACAAAAGCCCCAAAAAAGGGCATTCATAAATAAATATTTATGGACATTATTATTATCTATAATAATTAATTCTTTTACGTCAGTTGGAATTCATTGGCACGTTTTTTCCGTGTAAACTAATAAATTCGAACCCATTTTTGGATCCTACCTACGTCGAAAAGTAAGCCGGTACAAAGGCTGGTATATAAGGGAGCGTAAAATTTCCGCGATCCAAACCACTAATTACTAGAATGAAACAAAGCGTTTCGCGCCGTTTGCGGTTGCTTCGTTAATTTCAAATAATTCGCGGCTCGGCTCGCGGAAAATTGTGCGAAACAGAATGCGACATAATATGTGACAAGCGGTGCGACGTTCTTTTGACACTTCCGCGCAAAGTGAACGCTGCGGACATTGAAAGATTATCATGTATTTTTGAATATTATAATATGCATTTAAATGTTTTAAAAGTTTTAAAACAATTAATTCATACAATACCTTTTTTAATTCGTACCTCAAAGTCACCACCAATCTTTCGTCAGAAACAGGTTGCTGAAAATTGGTGCTGCACGGACAGTGGGTACGGAGGATAGCGTTAAGCTGGGTCCAGACATGTTCTTTTGTCCGTACCGTACCTCCGTTTCGTACCTCCGTTTCGTACCAGCGTCGCGATCCAAAAACTCTGGACGCATCATCTTTTGTCCGTACCGTACCTACGTTTCGTATCCGCGTCGCGATCAAGAGCATCCATCTTCTTCTTCACACCGCACTCCATTTCGAAAGACAGTTCCTCCCATGCATCTTGCTTTATATTTTTATTGTAATAATTCCTGTTTCCGGGATCCCACAGAACTTCCCTGGCCCTATATCCATCGATAAGCTTCACAATATTATAGTTATCCCACTGCATTTTTCACGCTGATTCGGGTAGTGACAGAGAACACGACCAATGCACGCCGCGAACACGTCCAGACTGGCGCAGACCCGTACCGTATCGCCTTTGAACGGGTCGAAAAACCGACTCGCGATGGATCGGAGCGTACCTCTATCCGTATCGAGACGCCGTACCACCGTACCGTACCGAACGGGCGTCCAAACTAGCGTTCTTGATCGCGACGCTGATACGAAACGGAGGTACGGTACGGAGAAAAGAACATGTCTGGACCCAGCTTTAGCGTTTCGCATCGCTACGATTTATATCGCTTCTAGCCGCGCTGCAATCGCTTTCGCATACGCAGTGTGAGCGCTTACCTCACTTTGGCAGTGCGCAATGACAGTTCGTCGCTGTTATGACTCAACCTCGTTTCTATAAAAATATTATGTTTTCTCAGGGGGGTGAAAGAAACAGTGTTTTTTTAACTATTTTAAATTACTTCTAATTCATCGATACAATTGATATTTATTTTAATAAAATATAAATGCTGAAAAATAATTAAAAATAGATAGTTTTTTTGTGCGTGGATTCTGCGTGAGCACAGCTTGATCGAGGTTCAAGGAGGACCAGAGATTCGTGCTGGCATGGCGCTCTCACGGCCGTCTAAACTACATTACATGTCAGCTAAATATTGCCGCTGATAGGTCGGGTGTAACCTCACTCTCTTTCTTTTAAACGACGCTTGTAAAGGAAAGAGAGGTTATGAGTTATGGCAAAATTCTAGGTGCCAATACAATAACATGTGCAGCATAGGATAGTATATATACATCGCAAGGTCAGTGGTGGAGATTTAAATGAAATTGTTGAGATGGAAGAGAATGAAAACGGGTTTCTTTAAAGGTTGTTTTATGAAGCATTTTCATTTACCAATCTAGATGTGTGTCAGTAAACACGCGGAACTTGCAAAGGAAGGACGAAAGCATACTTAGGCCTAATTGTTTAAACCTCTGTCTTATTTGACATCGTCACAAATCAGCAATCAGCGCAATTTAAATATGTTTTATTTAAATTTCACACTTCAAATAAAATAGGTTTCCGTTTACTGCCGATTCTCGGCCCATGTCAGCGTTTTTCAAATTTTGCTCAGCTTCCAAGCTTAATGAGTGTCACTATTTGATTCGTCAATTGTCAAAATATTCAAAATGGCACTGATTTTTTCAAAATATGGCGAACTCAAATATGAAGAGGGTTTCAAAATTATGCCGGGGGTATGTGTTTTAATTGTGTGTTTAAAACTTACTTTTATGGTATATGCATTTTATCATCCCATTGATCGCGGATTTCTTCGGTTGTCAACCGTGCGAAAAAAGAGGAAGTACTTACATAGTATAGTTTCCCGCACAGTTCAACACATTGAGCTGACACAAACAGTTTTACAGTACAAGTCTCCGGCTAGTGAAGTTTGTGGAGGGGGAAGGCAGACAGGGAGAAGAACGCTTCCGTGATAAAGGCATATTTAGTTAAGACCGCTCTAATGTGCAAACTGTTCAGTCTCGAGGGACTACATGCCATTAAGTGTCGTGTGGGAGAAGAGTTAGGGAAACATCTGACAAGTTAAAATGGACAAACAGGAACCTGCCACACATCACCCCCAGAAGGATGACAAAGATTAGATCGCTGCTGTAATCCCAAATGGAACGGTTGTAAGGTGTGACAGTGGCGTAGCGAGAACCCAGCCCTAAATGGACACTCGCCAGGGCGCCAAAAATATAAAGTACATACACCAAAAGAAGTAAACATAAACATTAACAGACAAATAAATAAGTAACGCTTTAAAAAAAAGGACACATTAATTAAATTTACAAATAGTTTTGTATGCACAAAATCGCGTAAAATTATATCGTTATTGAATTTCAACATAAGGTGCCAAAATACAGAAAGCTCCATGGCATAACCTTGGCTCTGAGCCCGAAGGATTCGGGTTAAAACCCCGATGGGGTCAATTTAAGTATTTATTTCATTATTATGGGGATTTTCACAAGGAGAAATGAAAAAAAAACGAAGTTATTTTATTTTAACCACTTTATACATTTCTTCAACTACACAGTTTAGGTTATATCGTAACCTTCACCAGGACAGTACTATTATAAACATTAAAAATTACACATTTATTAATTATTATAATTTATGTCTTAATTAATGTATTTAATGACTTGTTCGAGAGTGGAAAATACTGTCAGTATTGCCCTGTGAAAGGCCACCATTCAGAAAATAATCGTCACTTAGTGGCATTAGCAGTTTTTGGTGACCAGATCTCAATAGCCATACTTCCCCGCCTTCCTCGTCCACATCTCCTCCCCTCCCACTATCTTCAGCCTCACAAAATATGCGGATCCCTTAGTCTCATGGGTTCCAGACGGTTGGGAGCAGTTGGGACCCTTGTGCGGTAGGAATTCACATAAAAAATAAAAGCTATAATAATTATTATGTAATTTATTCCTTTTTTTCTGCGCGCAAGGAAGTCAAAGTGTTTTGTAGCAATTACTACTGAACATTAGACTTCGCGTAGTGCTGATTAATCCGACTTGACAGCTCGGAACGCTCATGTGCTCTGGTAGAATAAAAATGTACCATCAAACACGGTCACCATATCGTGAAATTACTGCCAAAAGTTGGTAACTTATAATGACACGTTTTGGAGTAAACTCAATTATGAAATCAGGGTTTTGGGAAATAATGTTATTGTTAATTTTGAAAGATCTTTTTAGTGTTCTTTATTAAACTCACATGTTTATTTTTGTAAATGTTTTGACAATACTTTTCTTGTCTATTTTTACTATTTTTTTCTTTATTCAGTGTTTTTATTGGTTTTTACAGTTTTTAGGTGTGTTAAAACCACCAAGCTAGGCACATGCCCGTGTTATGGTGGTTGATTTAATATACAGTACAAAAAAATCATGTATGAAATATAGAAGAAATTAAAATAATATAAAAAGTATAAAATTTAAAAGAAAATAAAGAAAATATAGTTTAAGATAGTATGTGAAACACATTAAAATAAAATTAATTATGAAGAAATGAAGTTACAAAGTTTAATAAAAAAAGCAGTAGCTGCAATCCTACTTATCGAATTAAGAGGGAACCCAAACTTATTCCAGACATAGATTATAATACATAAACATTAAAATCATCGTTAACTCAAAAAACCAAAAAATATAGTTACCAACTTTTAGCAGTAACCCAACGATAAGATTGACCAGACACGGAAGACACATACCTACAAGTGTACAGACAGACGAAATTCAAAGTGGTCGAGTAAAACTATTATTTATTTATATACTGATGAGCGTTATTTTACATGATTAAGAAAAAATGTAGATATTATTTCTACTACCATAATACGGCCATGTGCTTAGCTTTTTAGTTGAAAATAATGTTAAAAAAACTTTTTTTACAAAAACGTTGATCTTGAATAAAGAAAATCAAAAAAATAGCTCCCATGCCGCTTACTTTTAATATTTCGATGTACTAGGCTTGTAAAAAAATTATTATCTTATTTTGGCACTTATCAGGTACTTTTATGCCAGCCCTGCATTATGCATGAACTTGTGGAACGATACACACAATATATTTTGTATCTACTTATGAACATATCTCTCTGACTCCACCCAACTTCACAGGGTTGACTATTTTCACTGTGCGATTACTTCATAGCCGTGGAAACTGTATTATTATAAAAGTAACACGAAGCTTACTTAGAATCGCACTACCCTCGATCACCGTGTCTGTACACTATACAGGGTGACTGGTCCATACAAAAATATACTTCTGCGTTCTTCATTACTTAGTATATCTAGCGCCCAATATACAAAGAATCTAGAACACCATCCGTATTAAATTCATTGAAAGATAATACTATACAAACAAACAAAAAACACAATAATAACGCATGACTCTTGACAAGTATCCGTGGCATAATGATCTACGCATCTGAGTTATTCTTGCAGTGACAAGATAACTCAACAAAATGAAAATTCAATACATTTAAAAAAGTGATAAAATAAACAAAAACTATGTTAAATAGGTTACAAAGATAAGGTTTATATGTTGGTATTTTTTCATAGTTTTTAATGACTTTATATCACCTTATAAGAGTTATCATTGAACCAACGCCAAGTACAAAATGAACTTAAGTGGGTAAGCACCTACCTACTACATACGAGTACAAACATGTATTTTTATTGCGCATTGTAGATAATTCTTTATAAAACATACAATTTCTGGTTTCCGTTGGCATTGAAGTATATGTAAAATACGCGCGGGTCCGAAAAAACACATTCTTATGTTACAAAATGGGGGAAATACATTCAGGTAGATTATTTATTTACGTACTTACCTATATTATGTATTATGGTCTCAAGAAGACAGCTATTCACCAATTTTTTCAAAGGGATTACAAATGTACAGTAAAAGAAAAGTACAAAAGAAGAGAAATGGAATAATGTACAGGGTGCGCCAGAGAAACTTACTTATTTGAAAAAATTCCCGACCGTTGAGTTGGGCAAGTAGAGGGGCGGGAGGGGGCGCATCTGGAGGAGGACGTCCCCAAGTTTGTTTCCCATTCTCGTCAGTTCAGTCAGTTGCCATTATGCTGTGGTCTAGAGAGCAGCGGGCAGGGGGGTATAACTCCGAGAAAAAAGTGGGTCAGAAAAAAAGACACGGTAATCTCTATGGGTGACTTGTGACGTATATTTTCCACAAACCAATACGAACTTCATGCATGTTTATAGGCCGCTGTCATTGGCCGATTTTAGGCTAGCCAATGGGTTGGCTCCGAATGAGAATTATATTGTCTATGGTTACGCCTTTTTTATAGTTTCTATCCTAGTCGATGGTGAGTATGTGTAGTAGTGACGTATATTTTTCAGTTACAGACTTTTATCTATGGCAAACATTAGGACCCATGGGCTCAGTACTAAAAACCCGAAGATATTGATCTAGTGAGTGGTTCATTTATGGCAGCGGGCATGAATTTGCTGCGACAACATTTCCCCAACCGCCTCATCTCTCTCCGAGACGATCTCCCATGGCCGGCGCGCTCTCCGGATTTGACTCCATGTGATTTTTTTTATGGGGTTATTTGAAATCCCTTGTTTATGTCAATCGACCACGGACCATAGATCACCTGAAGAACAACATTCCTGATGCTATTGCCAATATTCCGATTGATATGCTGAGAAGAGTGGACGAAAACTTCAAAAAACGACTTAACCAGTGTATGCGCGATGAGGGTCGCCATTTAAAAGATGTAATTTTTAAAACAGTATGAAAAAAAACTTGGTACATTGCATTTTCAAATAAAAAAAGAATTACAACAATAACTACAGTGCTTTTGTTTTTATTGAACTTTCAAATAAGTAAGTTTCTCTGGCGCACCCTGTACATAAACAACTAGCAGAAGAAAGTTCTGTGATATGATTATACATAAATGAAAAAAAGTTAATAGGAAAGGAGAAATATGCGAAGGTTGTGGGGACATTTTTACGACTATTGGGTGACTCAAAAGGTGGTCGATAAACATTAAGTGATTCTGATATGCAGAACTTCAGTAAAATAGTACAGGAGATCTTCCACGAGTACGTATAAGTTAACCTTAACGTTTTGGAAGTGCAAGTTCATATGTTTCAACATAGATGGATTACATAATACAGTTGTTACACGTCTGGACTCTCGTAAGACTGAAAATTAGATCGAACATATTCATAAACAGAATCAGTGTTACTTAGATTCCCTAATACGCCGATGCAGAGCTGGTATAGCTATATGGTGAAGAGGGCCGTATACCGCTAGGGTTAAAATATTTCCTCATAATAATATTCATGCAAGCTTATTTTAGACTGGCAGCACTTTGTTACAATCCTTAAAAAAGTAATTTTAGCGTTTAGTTGCTAATTGCCATTGACCCGGTATGCTTTAAATTGCATGGAAATTTGGCCAATTTGATTATGCGGTCCGTATTTGCTTTGGTCGATATTTCGATTTAAAATATTCCTCTGATAGTGCTGCCAGTGGGTATTACTGCTTTTTTACATTTTCATTGCACGACCGATCGATATTTGTCAAATTAACCAGATTTCCGTCTTATCAGGATAGTAATACGTCCTTAATCCTGGGGGTCGGGCGGTTTAAAAATCTGGCAGCTACCAATACTGTGGTATTACAGCCGGTATACGCAGTAATACGGTATACGAATCTCTTATTATCCCTCCATATTATCTATTATAAGTAAGGCGGTGTGTATTTTGGTGTTTTAGGTTAAAGAGGGAATAAAAGTAATCATTAATTTATTAAAAAGACTAATAACTTTGTTTACATTACTTTCATTTATATGCACCATCTACATGTTTCGTTAACTATGTTCACATTATCAGGATTAAATGGACACTAAAGTTAAAAATTAATTATAGATCACCTTTAAAGAGCGGGGGTAGAAAGAAGGGGGATGTTTAAGAAGTGAAACATGTAGATGGTGTGTATAAATAAAAGTGCTTTAAACAAATTTATTTGTCTTTTTAATAAATTAAATAATGACATCACAAAGTGATAAGCTTAATGATTAATGTATCTTCGAAAAATTAATCATAAATATAAATGGGACTTTTCAATGACGGAAATCAAAGTCACGTAAAATTATAATGTTAGTTTGAAGTTTCGCAAATTCAATTAAGGCCTGTTGTTTCGCAAAACTTGGACCATTCATCAAATTTCGATGTTAACTTTCATGTTCTGTTATTGTTTCTGTTCTGTGAAACAACTTGCCGATATTGATATAATAGCAGAACTTAAATATACATTTCACAGAAATTGAAAATTAATTTTGAAATATGGACCATTCATCAACTTTATAAGTTAATGTTCACGTTCTATTCAAGTTCGTTTATTATACCTCAGTGGGTCAATTAATAACGGAATTTGAAAATTAACTTCAATTTGGTGAATCATTCAAATTCTTTGAAACAACCCGTCCGTATTGTATTTTCATTAAAATTCTGGTATTGTTTTGCCGCAGCGTTCAGTGGAACTGTGGTTACTATGACATATTATTATTTTCGAACTTAAAGTAGTATTATATATTTAGAACACTACTTTATTAAATTAATGCAGTTTTATTCTCACTGGGTCGAGATACGCCATGCACTTATAAAGTTACACACATATTAATATTATGCACAACTACACCTGTGTACACATTTTTAATAAGCATGACCTAAATAGATTACAAAAGAATGGATGTTAGTTATTAATTTCATCTTGGAAAAAAAAAGTGTTAATAGGTTAGAAATGGTGGAGAATAATAAAAAAAGAGTAGGTCATAGAAGTACCTATTAGAATAATAAGAAAATTAATTTCGCCTAGTAACATATAGAATTTACCCAATAAAACAGCAAAACTACCCAATTAACAACAAAGAAGCTGTAATGTTGAATGGTATGCTCTGGCGTCATGAAACTAGTTCGATAAAAATTCAGCTCCAACGTCATTCGAAACATTTGAAATATCAATTCAAGTGTAAAAAAAGTCGTCATTTTTTAAATTTCCGATGCCTACAGACAAGATTGACTTTTGAAAGACACAGATAGTTTGATTTTAATTTTCCAAGTATTCGTTGGTGAGTTCCTCGTTGAAGGTGCGTACATATAACGTGCACCAGTGCCTGTCAGAAGATAGGTGCGCCCGTGAAAAATGGGCAGGACTGGATTGACCTAAAAACACACCCGTCTAACTACCCTCACGCTCACAGCGTGCCACACTATTCGCAGGTTAGCGCGGAGGCAAAAACATCTAAACATCTAAAAAAACTGATTATAGATGATTTAAACATCGAAACATCTTAAAACTGATGAAAGACTTATACATTCAAAATCTTAAATATTGATTATAAGTCATAAACATCTAAACCGAAACAAGAATATACGGTGTAAACAAAATGTATAGGTAATTAGTACATATGATCCAAGGGCAATAATAAATAATAATCAAAATCATTTTTTTTCAACAAAGAAAAAAACATTTCGGAAAAAAATATAGAAATAGTAATATTATTTCGTTGTGATAACGCTGATTTCTTCCAAGAACTATACATTAAAAATTTACAATTCGTACATAAAGAATCAAGAAAATGGTTCGATATCAATAAATCAACATAATTTTATAATGTTAAGCCGGGTCTCCTGCAACAAAGTGTTTTCAAAACACGCGAAAAAAACAAAAACACTAGGACGGGTCACAATATTTTTATTTTATATTCCGATGGATAACAAAAAATATTATAGTCCCGCCTCAGTGTTTTTGTTTTGTCGCTTGTTTAGAAAACATTTTGTCGCAGGAGACCCTGCTTGAAAAATCCATACATGGGTTTTATGGACACGAGTCAATATTCGCGAGGCGAATCTTTAGCTTAGAGGGGTCTACGGTCTGGAGAGGGTACCGCCTACTAGTACAAGGAGAACTAATAATATCCACACCAATAACAACCAATAATATCCCAAGTAATAAATGTGGTATGCAAAAGTGAAGAGAACAAAGCAAAAGGGCTCGGAAAAGTGAAGAAAATCGGAATAAAATGCAAAAAAAAGTAATTAAGTCGGGAAAAAAGGGTCAACTCTTATAACACTCATCATAAGACAAACCTTTGCAAAGAAGGTGAGGATCGTGCGCACTTATTAATATCACTTTATATTATAGGCGGTAATCGGATAAAACAGAACGGAACATGGAAAAGATTAATTAGGTGAGGTTAGGTTAGTGTGGGTCGGTTTATTGTTGTTCGATTTTTTTCTTTATCTTTCTTCATTTTTCATGTATATTCTGTTTTGTCGTGGAACCATTACAGGTACCTTGAAAGATTTTGTAGAATCAATCGAAATTTCAAACAAAACGAAGATGACAAGATTCATGCACAAACTCAATGTATGCTTATTACAGGCACCATGACTAATGTTCATAAATAAAGTGAAATTTCAGTAAAAACATCGATGTTTATAAAAACACGCCAGTCATATTTACGCGCCCTCCCCGCTCTCGTCACGCGGGGGCCTGTTGTTGTTTACTAGCGCGGAGGCGCACTTTAGGGGAAATGACAAATAGTTTATGGCGGTGGGATTTTATTTACCCCGTGTTTATGCAAAGCAAACCTTATTACACGGCAAATCATTTCCGGCTCCCCAGTCTTCCCAGCTATCCTACCTCCGCGTTTGCGTCTGCGTCCACAGGTAGACGGAATGCCGGCTTATTACGTCTCGTCGGCGGATATTAAATTTTTTTCAAATTAGATAAACTTGCGTTAACAAGCTTTGAACGAACAACATTTCTGTGATATGAAATGAAATTTATAAAGTGAGCTCATTGGCTCTGAAACCAGAAGGCAAAGTTTGAAATCATTTATATGACTGTTCAAAAGCAGAATGTGATTATATGCTGTGAAACCGAACCTGGTTAACAATAAAAGCGACAGTGGTAAAATAGCGGATGTATTTTTTATAACCTGCAAAATACTATTTTTCGTACTTTACAAATGTTTAACAAAATATTCGGGAATCACAGTTTTATGTGGCGTGATTTTTTTTACATCTGAGTTTACAAGTTGTAATGGCAACACGACGGAAAAAATGTGTTACGAAATTTTTTGTAGCCTTTTTTAGAACATAAAAAAACAATATAGTGAAAATCTAGATTTTTTTATGTTATGTTTGATTTAGAACATAGGAATCATGACCCGTGTCGGCTCGTGAATTTTTTTGGTGTTCTAGAGTGCTAATATTACAAAAATTGTATTATTGACGTTGTTGTAGCTGAAAACTATTTTTTATTTTTTTCAAAAACGGATAAATTGAAATTTCCTGAAAATCTTCATACAAAAATATTTTTTTTATATGAATTTTTGTAAGTTGTCGTTTTCAAAAATGCAACGAATAACGAAAGATCACTGCATGTAATTTTACACAGCGAACTCCCTTACCCTGAAAGAATGCCACTGTGCGATTATCTTAACTGAAAGCAGATATCTGTTTTCTGAAGCCATCAAGCCATCGTGAAATTTTCACAGCTTTTCTTGTCTGGATTTACTATGTCAACAAGATATTCAGTTCGCAACGTCATTTCTACCATGAAATGTGCTTTTAAGGCGGTACAAACAAAGCCAAATAATGTTTTTTGGTTTGAAGTATTTAGGATGCTATAATTAAATACTAGAGTACACCTTTAGCTTAGCCGGACATTTTTGGTGAGTTTTTTACAAGCCTAGAAAAATATAATTTAAAAAGTGTAAAACTTCTACCTACGGCCCCTTTTTCGGATTTGGTTATTTATACAATGTGGCAAATTAAGCTATTTGGAATATATACATAACAGAAGAACATTATAAAATTTATTATTGCCTGAGGTACACTAAATTAAATAATACATACTTTTAAGCGATGTTTTTTTTTGCAAAAATTGACAGAGGAGGCCGATGCTCCGAGAATTTTACGAATTGAATCCTTTCAAGTGATAAAAAATAAGACTATAATTCACATTGGTTGTTCCGTGTTTTTTCAATTGTTAAACAAGAAAATAATTTTTTAAATATATTATTGTTTCGTACTAAGCTACTTATTCGTAATTAGCTCATTACTAACTTGAGCACTTAGCGCAGTTAAAAAATTAATAAATCGCAGTCAAAAGTAAACGATTGTTTGTCGGGCGAATCTGAACTTTATATTGTATGATGCTCAACCAGAAGAACACCACCACGTGTCTAATCTACCACAAAACTGTAATACATATTATTTAGACTTCCGTACGTGGCGTACAAGCCACGTAATACCAAGTAAAACCACGTAAAACGGTTTGAATATTGATTACTTTTACAGTATCAGGCTATCTGGGCATATTTGGGGTATATTTATTTTAAATGATCTCAGGGGGCATAACATATGAGACTGTATTAGGTAAGCCCTCACTGGAGGAATTGAACGTTCAATTCAAGCGCCCTTTACATAACTTCCAATCGTAGAACTGCGTAGAGCTTGGGAACTTGTTTCATATATTCGATATATTCACTGCGTGAGCTTCCCAAATTTATATGAAGGTCTGACTTTTATAAATGCGAGCAATTGAATTAATATTAATCGAACTCATAGAGTGTTCAGATATCGGGGGATATTTTTGCAGTAAAGCTCTATTTAGAGATAACCTAAATTTGATAATTTTGTTCCGTATACTATTTTAGATTTTAAATTGAGTAGTGTACTAACGGATCTCAATACGTTTCATAAACATAGACACAAAAATTAAACTTAAAATTAAACCCAACTTGAAGAGTTGTTTAAAAAAAAAAAAATATATATATATATATATATATATATATAAACAATAAGGCGTTTAGTCTTGTCCTTTGTCAGTGAAGGGGATATTTCAAAGCTCCGTTACTAATTATGTCGACATTTAAACCTCGAAAAAGCTGTTATAGTATTGCAGCGTTACAGTGTGTTTCGCTGTCCGAAAGGTTTAAATAAAAGCTGTACTAATTTCATGAATCGCTGCTTCAGTTCAAAAAGTTCAGTTAATGTTTTCATTTTAAGATATTATTACAAATTCACATATGTTTGTCCAGATCAATCAACCAGGTGTGTAATTTACCTAACAAAAAAATAGTATGTATGTTATTTTAGCTTCTGATAAATTTAAAGAACTTTTTAGCGAGGGTTATATTTTGATATCATATCCAACATTCTGGGAGTAACTTAACGTCACCTGAGAAGGTATTCCTAGCCAAAGTTTGAATTTTATTGCATCCGATGGGGCAATTTATTTCGTGCTCTCGAATTTATCCAATAATCTATTCGAACTCCTTAAATAATGCGGCAAGGGTAATATCTGGCAAAATATGTTATCTTTTAGGAAAGTGTTCATTCAACAATAATCATTATTACCATCGTGGGATAGTTTTTTGGTGTTTCTTTATTCATAAAAATTTAAATTATTCAATTATGTTGTTGTCTACAATCACCATACTAGGCTAGATTACAATGTTAAGATGCACAGTGATAAGAGAGAAAAAAAGAATATATGAAATAGAATGGAATAAAAGAGCAATTAAATTAATTTAATGACACGACACATTCTGTAAAATAGTTCATTCCTTTTACCAATAGCCAAATAGGAATCACACACTTTAGGTGTGACGAGTAACGGGTGTGAATATTTTGTTGTGTTATTTAAAGGTGTTCTTTCTGCTAGTTTGCAGCGACGTTGAGGTGACCCAATTATTATTATTACTATTCTTTTTTATTTTCAATTTATTCTGTTTTTTTTTCTTTGTTTTTCTGTTCTATCTTTTTGTTTTTGATTTTATATTTTTTTGTATCTCTATATGGAATGTGTGGGACTGCACTAACCTCCCCACATACCGGAATAAACACTTTATTATTATATTATTATTATTAATAATAATAATTCACGTTTAGCGTTTACTTATGGTAGCAGAAGTCAGGGATGCCCGAGGAAGACATGGCACGATCAAATGAATCAGATACTCGAGTCGGGCCATGTCAACAGTAAGAATAATATAAGATTATGTATGAGACGATTTACGAATGTGAATGAGGCAAGAAGTGTGTGCCAAGACCGAGTTGTTTGGCGGTCCGTTCTCTCTGCCTACCCCCGCGGAGAAAACGGCATGATGGTTAGTTAGTTAATTAATTTTCATTTGACTCAAATAGCTTTTCAAAGAGCCAATTTTATTTGTCGATAAATATGTACAGGCAAATCATTATCAAGATTAGTAGTTAATTAATTATTATTTAGTTAATTAATTAATTAATCACTAGACCGGTCGGTGGCCGAGTTGACATCGCGCTTGAGTCCCACTCAGGCGTAGTGTGTTCAATTCCTCGGCCGGCTAAGTCCTCCATCACAACACAAGCAACATTTTCAGCCTTCTGTGGTGGTAGTAGGAGATTTTAAAATGATGTCAGGTTATTCGTAACCCGGGAATGTTTGTCTTTAAAAAAAATATATATTGGTTGTGTAGCGGTGCCCCAGATATGATTTGAGCTTTCGCCGCCAAAATTATTATAGTGATTTATTTTTGGGGTATTATGCCGCGTCGCGCTAACTCCTTATTTAGCCAACTGTCCGAAACGTTAACATCACAATAATAATAATCAATTGTTATTATATAACTCTTTATAGAATAAATAATACTTTACCACTTTATTTATTTATTTATTTATTTATTTATTTATTAAACGCCATAAAAGGCTTTTACAGTAATGTGAAACATGGGATTATAAGTACACAGTTCAGGGCTGTCAGAGACTTGACAATTAGAAATAGCATTTTTCATTAAAATAATACATCCACAAGCAGTTTTTATTGATGCTATACATATACATTTCACATATATGTATATATGTGGAATGTATATGTATAGAACACCATATATATGTTACACATAAAGAAGAACACAACAGTCAGTATGATGCAGTACAAACAGACATTTAACATTTCACAAACATATCAATTACATTCATAACCAAGTATTTTTGCCTTGATGCAAGACGGTGAGGTTTTGAAAATATCAAAAAGGTCTGTATACGTGTTGGCAGTGCGGTGAAAACGCGCCAACGGTGAATGATACAAATAGTTAGTGCTATGATTGTCACTGTGGAAAAGATGGTGGAGTCGAGTTGATTTAACAGGGACACGAAAATTTATAACACTTAACATTTGAGGGCAGTCTATGAGATTGTTCAGTAATTTAAAAAGTATAAGAATGTCATTAATAGTTCGCCGGGTAGAAAGAAGTGGTAGATTTAGACCAGACATTAATGTATTATAGCAGATATCATCTAACTGGATTGTTATAAAGAATATGCAAACATAACACTTATAAAGAACATGCAAATTTATAGGAACTTACAGCCTACATCCCATTTATTTATAGCTAACCCATTCTAAAAATCACAACCTAATTTTATCTAGAAGCTATGATTTTTAATTGTTTTTTTTTTAAATGATAAATTATACCTAAAAGTTACTCGAGTACTGATGGTAGGTGAACAGATATGTTTTAAACGATAAATCATGATAAACGAAGTGATGCCGCAAAAATAGGGATGTAGTTGGATGTCCCTAGACCAATAACACTATTAAGTGTTAATCACACATTTTCTGCCTTCATAATCAATATGTAATACATGGACGATTGCCTAAATATTTTTTTTTTTAAATAATAAAAATTCATGTTTATTTTTTACACTAACCCCACACAAGAGGTAATTTCCCTCGGGGCATATGTCATCTTTGGAGATGCCGTGTGATTCATGCTACAATCCAGTTATATCGCCAATACTTATTACCTAATCGCATTGCAGTATATGACTAAGACAGTGATTCCTAGAAATTATTTGGAGTAAAAAATTTTATTGTAATTTTCATATCCGGTGACATTTTATTTTTTTTTTCAAATCAAAAATATTTGTTTACGTTTCGCCATTACTCAGCCGAGTAACCGCCCAATCCTTAACCCCGACCATAACTGTTCAATACCTAGAATTTTTAATGTTTTTGATTGAAAAAAAAAACTTTTTTTCAGCTATGTCTTTAAAGACCCTGTATGCAACATTCGAATACACCAATGCTTCATTAAAATGCATCGATAAGTTCCTACCCAGCACTGGCTGGTTTTAAAATCACCAATTCTGTATTCGCATTCACCCACACAATCCGAACTCATAAATATTCTCGATGTAATTATGTACCTTTGAAGAGACTCGGGAATAAGAATGTCGACCAATGTATGTACTTTCGACGGCGATTGTTAGCGTCCTGGAATGGAGAATCGATAACCAGGTCTTATAAATGTCTCGATGAGATCTTCTCCTCACAACAATCATGGGTGTGGAATCGAAAAACTTTTATCTTTCTTCGGGAGTCAAGCACAACTCGTCAACAATATAGTAGAGCAGGTACAGATAATGTAATGCTTTGTTTGTGTACTTCGTATGTTTGTAGTATCAAATTTGTAATACTGCAGTCAAGTTTATTCAATATTCCGCACTATGAAGAATATTAAAGTACGGTGGCTTCCTCATCTGTCCATGCCATTAAAAGTTGAGTGTACAACTTGAGAATACAGCTCCTTCACCCATCTCAAGTGTAGGTACAAGTGGAAATGTCGAAAATAGCTCCGACCTTACGAGATTTATTAAGATTCCAACCACGTGATACATTCGGTATATCCTTAAAAATATAATTAAATATCACATCTAACGTCCGCAGTAAAAGTATTTAACAAAATTGCAAGTGCACGGAGAAAAAATAGTAGGTATTGCTAATTTTAATAATAAACATTTCATGAGCATCGAGAACATACATTAATAATTTACTAAAAGTTTACAAGGAAACCTGTTAATTCATTTTTTAAGGTCTGCAATCCCGTTTTTAATTGGATTGCGAATAATTTGGGATTTATTTAGGAGAGATATATTCATATGTCCGTCACTTCTGGACAAGATTCGTACCTACCCCTAATACCCTTTACCTTCTCAGAACTTCTTCTCCTTCATTTTATTTTAAAAAAAAGATGATATATGCCCTGAGGGTAATTATTTTCCTCAGGTCCTCCATTATGGGGTTAGTATAAAAAAAAATTAAAAAATCAAAAATATTCTTAATAAATTATAATACTAATTTTTATCCGTGTATCTTCAAACAGAAATCAAACCAGTATTATAAGCAATTGCATTCTAACAACATTTGCATTGTGAAATGTTATAAAAACTGGTCATATTTCTAAACATATTTTATCAATTTTCTACGTATGTTTATCGAAAACGTAATAAAATATGCTTGCGAAACATATTCCAGTTATCGGTTGTTGCGGGGCGCAATATTTCTCGAAATGTTTGTTTGCCTACAAAGACAATGGTAAAAACGCGATTATTGTTATATTTTTTACTACCAACGCTATATTAATTATTATTTTAAGAACGTTCCCACGGACTACAAAAACAAATTATTATGTTGACAGTTATAAGGATTCAAAAACTCACATAGAGATTGATACGAAAAAATGCGTTTTTATTGCATCTAAAATAACTAAAAAGCAATAAAATGGCAATCAAACGCGATTCAAATGCAATAAAATATAGGCTGACATTTATAAGAAACATACTAAAATGATTATAATGTTATCAGAATTTTTATCGTAATACTTCAACTGCAATGAATTCGTGACGGAAGAGCCATGTGCCGTGGGTGAGCCGTTTGTGATATGTCTCTGTGTAACTCTGGTTCAATGACCTCTAGAACTGGGATTTGTTTAAATTTAATAAATTGGAACTGATTGTTGGAACGATTCAGACAACCGATAAAGTAGGTACCAAAATTATTTTATTAATTAGTATCTAATTCTATATTTGAAATGTGTAAGTATTTCCTTGTTTAAATTTTAGACAGATGTCGTATTTTTTAAAATTTACTAACGGTGTTTATTGTAAGGGTATATTTTTGATCAACTTTTGAAGGACAATGAATCTGAATTATTTTTTTTTTAAATAAATATTTTCAGCTTCACAAATCGTACAATTGTGATATCACGTGATTTTTCACGAGTCTGCACTAAGATAATATAATATTATGTACCCAGCTCCACGAGAAGCAGATTGGGAGATGAAACGAGCAATGATTATTTTTACTTAGATTATTTATACCATCTGTTTTTACATTCCTATTACCGAACATACTAATTTCGATTGTAAGCGCGTGAAACTTTTCACGTTCAATGAACTCAAATTTCCTTTGAATCTAAGTGTCAATTTCAAAATTGGAGTGTTCAATTTGTGTGAAGAATAATTCAGACAAGCGATAAAGTGGGTATCTATAATATCTATAGTATAATATTATGTATATGAGAATTTTTTATTGGAATTATAATATCCCGTAATATATTACGGTTCTGCGTTAATTATTTAATACAATGTTTAAACATTAATCGTAATTATTATATTATATCAAATAGGTATGTGGATAAGTAAAACAGAATCTACTTTTTTTAACAATATAATAATAATTTCTATATTCAAAGAAAGTGGAGAGGTAGAATGTAGAAGGTAGAAGGATAGCAAGTGGTTATTTTTTAATATCCTTCTCTAGGGTTCCAAGGATTTTTTTTCTTAAAATCAAATTAAAACTGATATGATTTGAGATTCACGGCCAAATGTGTAAAAGTGAGGATTTTTTGGTTACCATGCCGTGTTGCACTTCCTCCTTTAGCTTAGTGTAGGAATTTGTGCGGTATTCCAGTCCTTGGCTGTTTACTAGGCTATCGAGTTGTTTGAAGTACAAGTTAGAGAGAGAATCGAGTATTTCGGTCCGACCGACCCGAAGTAAAGAGAATATATTTAGCGAAGCACTCTGCCCACTAAAGAGGACTGCAACAATACAACACAGGTACGGGCCATGTGGGTGCACTCGGAGAATTTATTCGGAACAGACTGAATAAATCAATTATCCCAGAGCCGAAACAAAGTTTAAATTAATTCGCTGGGAATCCGAAAACGTTGTGGCCGATTTATCTACTTGCTACCACTATAATACTTCACTTCCTCGCCTTTCCAGCACTTTTCACTGTAATACATATGAATATACTAACATAATAAACTAAAAACTCACCTTTTTAAGCTGTCATACCCTTAAATTAAATATACCATTCCTGAGAGAAAGTCCAGTAATATTCAGTTTTCCAATTATGACCTAAATCCTGTATCTAAATTTCGCTAATAAACAATTAGATAATGTTAATTAAGTGTTAATCTCAAGTGACCTACCAGGTAAGTATTGTACTGTATATTATCTCCATAAATAGTTAGTAATAACACAGATCACTGTAGAAATGTATTATAAATTTGTACAACGCCCTTGAGGTGATATGAGACACAAAAACGACGCTGTACAAGTCATCTTATTATTATTATTATTATAATACGTACTTTTATTTTTTATTCAAATTAAAATGGAAAAAAATAAGTAAAGTTAATCATGTATCAACACAGTCAAATCAATAACCGTTATTCATATTATTTATTTTTGAAGACTCTTAAGCGTTAAAAAAGAAGAATAAGATACTGATATTGAAGAGGGTGATATTACGCGGGAGATATTATGAATATTAAGAAAAAACGATTTTAAAATTAAAATGCGTGAGCGACTGTTTTTTTCTGTGAAAATTTTTAATAACACGACTTATTTACAATACAACAAAAAAATCTCCAAAAATGACTTAAGTAGCATTTAAAGAAACACGGTGAACCAGGTATGTTTTTCATAATTTTCGGAGCATAGAAGTGATTTTTTTCTACCGGCTGAATTTCAAATAATTATTTTTTTCAAGTAGGCTAATGAATAGATATTCAATATATCGATAAAGCATTGTTACAACATTTGATGATTCCAATTTAATACGATTTTTTGGTATTAGTGTGCTAGTGAATAGAAATATTCTTATTATTATTTTTTTTCATCTGCTAACGATAGATATTAAGTACAATCGGAAGTAACTTTTATTTACTTCCTCTCTTACTAAACATGTTATATCAATCCGACCAAAAAAGTTTGAAATTGCACTTTTGATGATGTAAAAATGCCACAGTTTTTTTAGAATAGCGAGAAATGAAGTTACATAGCGCGATTGTAACTTATTATTGACACACATAATATATTTAAAAATCTACAGCTGTCAATGTTGACTGCAAATATAAAAGTAACCAATATTAGATTAATAAGGACAAAACTTAATTATCGACTGGAAGGAAGAAGACTAGATCTCGATAATATTTATTTATTTCTTTCACGCCTATTAAGGCTTTTACATACATAGATATAAAAAATATTTACAAAATTATACATGAAAATAGTGTAGGAAACGACTATTTAAAACAATTGCAGAAAAATAAATATAAAGTCAAAATATCACTGAACTTGATCTACACAGCATGCAGGCACAAAACATATAAAATCAAAAATATTTTTTTCTGTTTCAGTTGACAAAATTATTATGTGTTAGTCAAATCAAATTAAATACCTTTATTAAAATATTCCACTACTTGATGAAAAAAACTTCAATAGGGTATGCTTATATATTGAAATTGATGTACTAAATATATCAACAACATCGTAGTATTTGTTTCCTAGCTGTTAAATCTGTCGCATAGGAGTGTGATATTGGGACGTTGATATAGAATTGCTACAATAGTATGGTAGGTACTGTCTTGTAACCGACCTGCTTGGAGTATGAAAACCTAAACCTAATATTCAGTAGCGGTGGCAAATAACGCATTTGTCAGTACCCGCTTATTCTGCATTTGCCATCTAAAAAATGCCGCATAATCAGTTTATTACGGCCGCAAAACAATGCGATTAGACTCGCCTCGTTGTACAAAATATTTACGATTCATTTCGTGACAGTCCTAGGCTTTAGGTAATTGAAATGACAACTTACAGACTTTACGCTCATAATACGATAATTTTAAATTTAAATATTATAATGTAAATACAAGTCAGTATTTGATGAACAAATAAAGTATTAAAACGTTTATTAATTAAACATACATAATTATATAAAACTGTTTTCAAGTTACACACCAAAACCACGCTAATTCTTTTTGGAATAACTTTTAAACTTATTTTGAAGGATATGCCCGCTACATCCATCAATTTAATACTCGTATATTGTTGAATAAGAAGATAATAATAATAATGATATTTGTATGATTTGTATAGCGCCGTTTTTGTGCAAAATCACCTCAAGGGCGCTGTACAAACATATAATACTTTTCAACAATGATCTATGTTATTACTAACTATATATAAAGATAATATACAGTACAATACTTACCTGGTAGGTCACTTAAGATTAACACTCAATTAACATTAACTAATTGTTTATTGGCGTAATTTAGATGCAGGATTTAGGACATAATTACATAATGACGATTTACTATGTTAAGTCATATTGTTCAATAAGTGTTTTACGACGATGTTTAAGCAAGTTTATCCAAAAAATACCTCAATAAATATTTTTGTTTTTCTGGGCACATGTAATCAAGCCCGTAATATCATGATATGAAAGCAAATATTATGTTGATGAAAATGTATACGTTAATAATTAATTATTGTTAAGAACCTTGACCAATCCGGAGGTCGAGTGTTGAAATCCCGGGGTGCGCAATAATAGTCCAGTCAAGTTAAACATGAAAAGGGGGTTGTGCTTGCAAAAGGTCCAGTCATTCTGAATTTTTTATATGTTATTAGGAACTAAACCAGTATTAAAAAAAAAAATTTGCAACTTCGAAAGTGCTGTGCGAGCGGCGGTGGACCTAAAAAACCAGGAAATTTTCGGATTTTTTTCAGTTTTTGCTCAATATCTCAGTAAAGGAAGGGTCTTACTGGTGTAGTTGGTATAGATACTTTTAAAGTAGACTAAATTTGCTATAATTTGAGACCAAAGCAAGCTATATAAAGCCATTGATTTTCAAGATACAGTTCTTCAAAAATAGGCAATTTTTTCCAAAAAGTGAATTTTTTCGAAATGGTCTCTTATTTTGTAAAATAACTTCTAAAATACGCATCCCACGTCAAATATTATGGGAAATAAAGTTGTTGTAAATTTAATTAGCTTTCATTTGAAACTAGATTAATATCTGTAAACTAAACGGTTCTCTCAAAAATGGCAGATAACCAAAAACAGTCATAAGTGGATTTTGGGTGAAATGCAAATAAACTGTTCTCACGTCTTTTTATGGTTTTATTTATCAAACAGTTAACAGATTTTTGATGAAAAAAAGAAAAGATATTACATCTATCGGGAATTACGTCATCTTCAAACATTGTTTTGTATACCTACATACCAAAATGCTTGTACAAACATCATGGTACCTACTATAAGGACAAATTACATGTACACAAAAAATAAAACTAATATAAATCATGTAGGTATTGTGTCTTGGTTGCCAAATCATGTCTTTCTTTTTATCTTAGCTGGGAGAGGCGCCCAGTCTGTAGTCGGGTCATCTTCATCGTCCGAGCATGTCAGCTCCACATCCGGGACGTTAATGCAAAATTTGCCACCGCATGACTGACAGAGGACTGAGCAGTGGAGCCCAGCCTTTCTACACGAGCAGCTCCCAGAGCATCCTTTATTGCATTTACACGAAATTTTTCGCAAAAGGGCAGGAGGTGCGGGATCCATCGTGGTGGGGATGGGGGTGAGTCCTTGAGAAGACAGCTTCCACCCCCATTCAGTGGGATTCAAGTTGACTCCTCGCCACTTCTGCACTTGGAGGTAGCACCTTGCTGCATGGTGGCCTGCAGCATCTTCCGTCGGTGGCAAACGGGCGAGGTTTATGTTTGTTGAAGTGACAAACGTCTTATACCTCAGGAAATCCAAAGTATCCCTCGCGATGTCACCCCCATATAGAGCCACGAAGCACTTGATGCCTGCTTCACTCACGGTTTGTGGGGTAGAGTTTGGCCGAAGGAAGACCTCCACTTGCTCAACTTGGTTCAATCTTCCTCAGAAGTGTGCTGATTTTGGTCTTTCCTTGGCCAAACGGTGCTGAGGTGGTATCGCACCCGGCAAACGCGTGGGTAAATAGTACTGTTCCTGGTAATTGTCGGGAGTCCTGGTTGTTGTAGGAGGTCGTAGAGTAGTGACAGCAACCAACTTCACCCTTCGTGCTCTTCTGAAGATAGACGTTTGTCTCTTCAGCGCCTAAACCATTGAGAAGAACGAGCAGGTCGACATCTTCTCCCACTATGACGACCCGATCGGCATCTGCTCTTTTTGATAACGCCATCATGACGATCTATCGATCAGCATCTTCTTCGGCAACAGCCACTTCTACTCCCTCCTTCTGAAAGGCGTCACAGAGAAGAGTTATAAGGCGTCTCTTATTGTTTTCATTCCCCAAATATGCTCTTGAGCAATTTGAATTACTGTGGATTCATCGAAAGTCAATTCGTAGCTGGAATGAGCTGCGAAGCGCCGGAGTCGTTCCGCTGTTTTGGTGTTTTTTTTGGTAGCATCTTTGGGGTAGCCGTCAAAAACGATGGAGACGTTCTTCCCAAAGTGGTTTCGGACGTAGGTGATATAACCCGCCAAAAGTGCTCGAACCGTGCTTTTCCTCTGCCACACGACCTTGTGCAAGAGGTAGCCAACATTCAAAATGACGTGAGTGCTGGCATCTATAAGCGTGTGGCTGGAAAGAGGAGTGAAGGCAGAGTACAGAGTAGATTTTGTGCCCTTGGCATCCCTTGTTCATTGAACAGAGACATCGGGAACGGGGCCAACTCATACTTGAAGTCATCCTGTAAATCCTGTTCAGATTTCTTTGCAATACACACTTGCTGAAAAATTGTGAGCGGATCCACAGCCACTCTTCTGTTTTTGTCCGGCAGTTTAACGGTTGAGGTGATCGATGCCAGCGTGGTAACTTTATTTTTCCGTTTTATTACTACCTTGTCGTACATTTTCCCCACAATTTTCATTACTCCTTCCGTTCCAACTCTCTGGGCTGTGTGGCAATTAATTTCAGGACCTGCCAGTAAACCACCACTGATAGAAATTAAACTGTCAGTTTTGGGAAATGGAGGGTGGAGAGCAAACCAGTTATGTCTACATGCTGCTCTCCAGTATGACATGATAAGCTACAAAAACTTTCCAGTTCTTCACAAATGTTCAACATAAACACCATTCCTGTTGTCCACCTTGCCAGAACACTTTCGGAGATTCCTCTTCCTTGGGTCAACCCACCGTAGGTTTTCATGGATCGCATCAGCTTCTGCTCAATTGTTAGGTCTGACCACAACCCGGACCAAAACTTGTCAGACCGGCAAATGGTGAAGGATCCTTTTGTGAACATGTCGTATTCGCTTTTATCCATCCGATCTTGTAGAGCCATCATATCCTGCAGGTAGAGGTGCGCGCTCTTAGCATACAAAAAATGTCCAGCGTCGTGGAAAAAGGGAGCATCTTGTGGACAGTGTACAAATGAAGGTTCCAATCACCAACACGCTCTGCCTGGATGAATAGTTTTATCAAAGTGGTCATACGAAAGTATTGGACCCACAACTGTGATGTTGGACCATTTGCTTTAATTTTCTCCAAGGCACTTTTAAATTTTGCCTTTAGTGTTTGGTAGGTATCAATTTCTTCTGCTGATATAGTGAGAGACCTTTCAGTGTCTCGCAGCAATTTTTCAGTCTCGTCTCGCTCCTCAGGAGTTATGTCAACCTCATAAAAAATAATGCTGGCCAGTGTGAGGTTTGCCAAAATGTGGGCTCGAACAGCTCGTGAATATGCGTGCCCATTCATATGGGTACCCATGGGTATAGGTACTAATGGGTACTTGAAATTTGAAATAGTCGTAATTATATTATAACCCTAGGATAAACCCACGATGATTAATGGATTTACTTCACAGCACAATAAAACCATAAAAAGACGCGAGAACAGTTTATTTGCATTTCACCCAAAACCCACTTATGACTGTTTTTGGTTATCTGCCATTTTTGAGAGAACCGTTTAGTTTACAGATATCAATCTAGTCTCAAATAAAAGCTTATTAAATTTACAAAAACTTTACTTCATGCAATATTTGACGTGGGATGCGTATTTTAGAAATTATTTTACAAAATAAGTGACCATTTCGAAAAAATTTCACTTTTTGGAAAAAATTGCCTATTTTTGAAGAACTGTATCTTGAAAACCAATGGCTTTATATAGCTTGCTTTGGTCTTAAATTATAACAAATTTAGTCTACTTTAAAAGTATCCATACCGACTACACCGGTAAGACCCTTCCTTTACTGAGATATTGAGCAAAAACTGAAAAAAATCCGAAAATTTCCTGGTTTTTTAGGTCCACCGCCGCTCGCACAGCACTTTCGAAGTTGCAAATTTTTTTTTTTAATACTGGTTTAGGTCCTAACAACATATAAAAAATTCAGAATGACTGGACCTTTTGCAAGCACGGATGTACATCTTGACTGGACTATAAGTAATTTGCGTTTTTTCACAATTTATTAATATAAAATAATATATATATATATATATATATGCAGTACTTTGCGGAACGTTCCAAAGTGGCAGATACTTTCAATATCGCTTTGATGAAAGACCACCATTCAGAATCGAACCTTTGCTTGGAATGGCTTTAGCCGTGTGTGGTGACACAAACAATAGCCAGGTATTTCCCCACCTTCGCTTTCTCATCTCCTTCCCCTCTCCACTACCTTCAGCCTCACAACATACCCCAAATTAAGGACGCCATAGTCTCACCCCCTCCAAACGGTTGGGAGCAGTTGGGACTGATGTGATGAAATTATCGAAATTGCTTCAATAACTTCTAAGTCTTATGTTTGGCAGGCACGATTACTCGCTATACTTGTCTATATCCAATATCAACAACCGAAGCTTATTTGAGAGACGGGATCGTAAATTTAATAAGTTTAATTATTAGATATCAACGCATTTAAATGTTTTTAGGAATATTCCAAGAAAACGATAACATAACACATAATATCATATTATAAGCTTAAACAATACGTTGCACTGTTGTGATTTTCTAAAGCATATGCGAATAGAATGTGCCGCAAACACACTGTGTAATATATTATTTTAAACAATTGTGAAACATCACAAATTAATTAAATTCACTTGAACACGCCGGGATTTAATTACATCGAGAGATCGAAATTTAACTGCCACTTTGACTTGTGGATTTAATTCGCACCGCTGTACCTACATGTGCAGCTCAACTTTTATGATATTATATTAATTTCATCGTTGTTGGTATTTAATTAAATAGAAATCAGTTTTAATTGTTTTCTTACATTTTATATTTAATATAATAAATAAATCAGTTTCAATTGTTTTCTTACATTTTATATTGAATACAATAGAAATTAATTTCAATTGTTTTATTTTATTTTATATTTAATGTAATAGAAATCAGTTTCAATTGTTTTCTTACATTTTATATTTAATGTAATAGAAATCAGTTTCAATTGTTTTCTTACATTTTATATTGAATACAATAGAAATCAATTTCAATTGTTTTATTTTATTTTATATTTAATGTAATAGAAATCAGTTTCAATTGTTTTCTTACATTTTATATTTAATGTAATAGAAATCAGTTTCAATTGTTTTATTACATTTTATATCTGATTTATTCGAAATCAGTTTCAATTGTTTTCTTTAATTTTATATTTAATACAATAGAAACCAGTTTCAATTGTTTTCTTACATTTTATATCTAATTTAATTGAAATCAGTTTTAATTGTTTTCTTACATTTTATATCTAATTTATTGGAAATCAGTTTCAATTGTTTTCTTATACACATCAAGAATGTATAAAATACTACTCAGCTTCGGTCGAGGTTACAACACCGCTTTGCCAGAACTTATTCTTTGCTGTTATTATTAGATGGGATCGATGATTTTCAGATACACCCAAATTTATATCAGCAAGCAAAACTGTAAACAAGTCCCAAGATTCGCATAGATTTTTTTAAATTTACATATGTACTGAGAAATATATAGCAAGTGTGTTATAGATTGTAATCAAATTAATCCTGAGTTTTTTTGTTTTATTTTTCAATGGTTTCGACACAACTGTGTCATTAACTAACAATCTTAAAACTTAAGATTGCTTAAGATACTTAAGATTGCTTGCTTGTTGTGTCGAAACCGGTAGCAAAGTAAACGAAATTTAAGTAACAAATATACATTGGAAAAAATGTCTAGAAATTGTTACATAGTCCAAGAAATACAAATAATCCTGAGTTCATTATATTCAAGGGTTTTTAATTATTATTATTTGTGTTATTTCAAAGAGTAATATAAAGATCCTTAGAACATCAATGGAAATGACGTTGCGAGCTGAATATGGTTGTGTTGACCTAGGCAGCATAGTCAGAAACAGTATAGCAAAATTAATGAAATCAGATCTCACCTTTCGAGAGTATTTAAAACAGATATTTATACAGATATTTTGATTTTCAATAAAGATCTATAAGAATAACAAATATGGAAAGAAGATCATACATTACACTATTACGATAAGAATGAACTCATAAAAATTTGTCAAGTTTTATTTATTTTTTAATGTTAATACCGCACAAGAGTCCCAACTGATCCCAACCATCTGGAGCCAGTGAGACTATGGCGTCCCCAATTGGGGTATACTGTGAGGCTAAAGGCAGTGGGGAGGGGAAGGAGATGGGCAAGAGCTATCTGGCTATTCAGATCTAGTCACCAAACACGGCCAAAGCCATTTCAAGGAACGTTTCAATTCTGAATGGTGGTCTTACACCAGGGCGATAATGAGAGTATCTTCCACTCTGGAACGTGACGCAAACAAACTATATATTATTTTTAAATGAGTAATTTGTGAAATAACACAAATTATTAACCGGGATTAAAACCCGCGACCTCCTGCTTGCTAGTCTAGAGTCTTACCCCTCGACCACATGTTTTACTGCCAATCAATTCCGGAAACGTTTCATTATTGCAGATAATTCCGTAAAATATACTAATCATGCATCGCCCCTTTTTCATAAAATATACCAATCCATTATCATTATATATGAGCAACATCGATTACTTGTTAAAGGTTTAGGATCACAGGGGCCTATCTACAAATGCAGGGTTTTCCAATAAGAGGTGTTATTTTGATATTCAATCGTAAAAGATCAATGGTTTCGTTGCTTGTGTGGCACGTAGCGCCGTCTCGTTATACTCCAATACCATCCAATTCCGGCTGTTCACCGTAACTGTTGCTCCAGCCTCATTTTCGAAAAGGTAAGGTCCAATGACTCCGCCGGACCATAAACCGCACCAAACAGTCACACGTTGAGGATAGAGAGGCTTTTCAACAATAACTCTTGGGTTTCCCGAGCCCCAAGATGCGACAATTTTGCTGGTTGAGGAAGCCACCGAGGTGGAAATGGGCCTCATCACTCAAGATGATTTGCACTTGATTCACTCAAGATGATTATAATAATTCAAATGCGTTGTTGAAGCGTGTATCGTTCCATTTTTATTGATGGCGAAGTTTCTACTTGTCAAATGTCAAAAAATAACAGCTTCTAAAGTAACATCTACCGAAATAGCGGGCTATTCAAAATAACACCTCTTTTTGGGAAACCCTGTACATAGTTTTGAGATAAACATATATAGATTTGAGTACTCCTATACCCAACTGTATGGCCAAGATTGCCCAACTGTATTTCTTAAACGGCTGTATGTGCGAGGTAGAGCTTCGTGTCACTAATAAATATGATTAAGGTATTACCGAAAGCAAGCTTAACTCAAAACACCTGTCTTAGGTCTTAGTTAGGCTCCTATGATCCTAAACCTCCGCTGTGAACATATTAATTATATCATGCTAAGCATAAATAGTAAAAATCAAAAACAACAACTTTTCAGAGGAGGGAATTCAATTTTTTAAACTGTGATTACTGTTACTGTGTGATTGAGCGCCCTTGAGGTGATTTTGCACAAAAACGGCGCTATACAAATCATCCTAATATTATTATTATTACTAAATAAATTATATATAATTGAAGTATATTTTTAGATTTTTTTAGTTTGATACCACGTGATGATATTGTCCCAAAAATTGAAAAAAATTCAAGGTAAATGTTTTTTTGACTTACCTATACACTTTATAGCACGATTAAAATATTCCCGGAAATTAATAAATATTAAATATTAAGACAAAAATACTGGCGTCAGTCTATTACATAAAAACGGAATAGGTCTTAGGTTGGATAACTTAGAAGCGCTAGAGTTAATGAAAGCCAAAAACGTCAATAGCAAAGTCATCAACAACCAAATAAACCTAAATAAAAGTCCTATACTCAGATTGTTCCCTATTGACAAAGAGCACTCGCCTCTCAATCTCCCACCTATCCCTACCTCTTCCACTGTAGCTCAGACTGTCCACCTACCGTGATATCAACACATGTTAATTTAATTTTTAGATGTTTAGTATTATACAGCCCTGATGAAGCTACGGTTGTAGCGAAACCCGGTCGGCATTAAGTATTTACCTATAAGTGATGTTTACAAAGTTATTGTTTAATTTTAAATTATAATGTCACATCACAAAGTAACCGCTTCATATGAAGAAATAATAAATATTATTTAAAATACATCATAAAAGGTGTTATGGAAGCGTTTTGCAAAATTTAACCGTGCTAAATTAATGAGTCAGTTAATATTGTATTTAATAAAACAAGTACTGGAATAAACTCAAATCATCTTTTTTTTAAAATTAATGTTTCCATTTACTTCATGTTATAGATCAAATTATAAATTTCGGAACATCAGATATTACAGTTTCCAATCATATTCCATGCTTCATAAATACGAGAATTTGGTGAAATCAATATTAAATTCATAACCACACTGCCATAAAACGATTGAAATAATAATTAAAGCACCATTAACATCCAAATGCACATATTTAATGGAAGAACTGCATAAATGGTAACTTTCTAAAAGGTGTTTTCGTTACAAATTAGAAATAGATCGTTTCGGTTAACCTTAGCGTCCAACACCAAAAATGGGAGACAGTCTACAAATTCAGTACGGGTTGTTTGAAAGAATTTGAAGAATTCATCAAATCTCAAAGATAATTTTCAAGTTCTGTTATTATTTCAGTTTGTGAAACAACTGGCCCAAAATTATATAACAACATAATTTGAATAGAACCTTTACAGAACTTGAAAATTATCTTTGAAATTTGATGAATTCTGCAAAACAACCCGTCCTAAGTCATTGGAAACTAAGTCATATTGGAATCATCGTAATGCTACGCATACACCCGCGAGCCGAACTGCAGAACTGAACCTCAACTTATGGGAAAGAAACGAAGCAACCGCAAATGGCGCGAAACGCCGCTTGCAGTTGATTCGTTCCTTTCCCGTAATTCGTGGTACGGTTCGCAAATGTATACGTGCCCTAAGATGTTCATCAGAAGCGTCACGGATCGAATCTGCTTCCGAGCTGCAGCGGAAAGCATAACGCAATAAAAAACTAAATGAATATTCACTAAATAAAACACTTTTAAATTAGAAAACGCAAGGCAAACAGAATGAACACTGTATCGAGTCATCTTGCAGTGGGTGAGGATCGGATTTGGGACAATGACCGCCCCACAACAACAGTCACAATTTAATAAGATCGAGGCCATTCGTGTCTGCAATGCTCACATCAATAATAAAATTATTATAATATTCAACTTTTCTTGTACGTACCCGTACCCATCTCAGCCCTAATACTAGCTACACAGATCTGTGCCATACCCGTCCATCAAATAAACGCCTTGGCGTATGTAATGAACATTTCGACATGTAGTTGAAGAATTACGCCGTTATTTGTTGAAGAGAATATGAAAATGAGTAACAGTTTTCATCTTTTATGTAAATTTAACAGTAACTTCTATGATTAATGCATGATAGGGTCTGAAAGTATTACCGATACATAGATTTTATTTTAAATTAATAATAATTGGATAATTTGTAGAGCGCCGTTTTTGTGAAAAATCACCTCAAGGGGTATAAACAAATTATAAACATTATATACACGACATAAAATCTGTTACTGCCAGAACGGTGATACCTAGAGTCATGATGTTTTCTTTGTATTCTGAATGGAATTTAAAGAGCAGTTTTAAGCTCGCCAAGTTTTTTGCATAATGAGCAATGGAGCTATGTGTGATAAAACTATGGATGATCGTGTGAAAAATATATAAAAGCGTAATGAGTAAGATTAATAAAGGGACGCTTAGATGGTTTCGGCATGTAGAGCGAATGAACGAAGAAAGGAGTGTACGGAGAAGTGAAAGACATGGCACGATGAAGTGAATCAGATACTTGAGTCGGGCCATGTCAAGAATCAATATAATAAAATAGCATGTATGAGACGATGTATGAATGTGAATGAGGCAAGGAGTATGTGCCAAGAGGGAGTTTTTGGCAGTCTGTCCTCTCTGTGTACCCCGGTGGTGGTTAGTTAGTTAGCAATGGAGCTTGAAATACGAATTTTATATTTTTATAGTAAAATTTTAAACTCAACGCCATTTTATATTTTCAGATCATATTTTTCTGTACGACAAATAGTGTTGGAACTCACATAGTAATGTTAATATATAAAATGCTGGCTGACATTAGATATTATGTTCAAAAATATAAGAAATTACGTATAAAAAAAGATGACCTACATAAATATTGTGATAAAAAGAACAGTTATAAGATATGTTACACAGAGAAAAATGAATAAATGATATACGCAAAACACTGTTAAAAATGTGACTGCATGCCCATTTTCAAATAAAATATTAGTCATTCAGAACATATCTATACACGTGTTCACGAAATTCGAATACATAATAATTAAGAACACATGTTTCGACTTCCCGATAACATATTCGTGCTATATTGATTTTTTATTTTTATTTTTTTATTTTTATTAAGGAGAAAAAACAGATACAGATATCAATTGACTAGAGAATTAACTAGAGAATTCACCTGCATCCAAACTATTTCTCACGAATTAACTTAAACAGCAGTTAAAAACAATTACATTGTGATGAAATATAATTGTGTTATAAAACCTGTCAATTAATTCGTTAAAAGCCTGCAGTCCCGTTTTTAACAGGAAAACGATCAATTTGATCTATTACAACTATATAAGAACAAAGAAAGACAAATTAACAATATTTTATATGAATAAGTTTTCTCCGTGCTTAACTGTTACTTTTTTGGACTAATCCCCTTTTTCCTTTGAAACACAAATACATGTACCTACAAAAGATTTTTTTTCAACTGCTGGTGTTCCCAACATTCTGGAGACAGTGAGACTATGGCATCCCCAATTGGGGTATGCTGTGAGACTGAAGGTAGTGGGGAAGGAAAGGAGATGGGGAAGTTGAAAGTGGGGAAGTACCTGGTTGTTCAGATCTAGAAGGTGGTCTTACACCAGGGCAAACTGAGAGTATCTTCTACTCTGGAACGTGCCGTAATTATAGTAAATATTATTTTAAATGAGTGATGACATTTTGTGATATAACACAAATTAATCAAATAAAATTTACTTGCGCACGCCAGGATTTGAACCTGCCACCTTCAGCTTGCTAATCGACCAATCGGAAAAATGAAACACAAAAAAAAACCTTACTTTTATTGTAGAAAAACCTTACTCTATTATTTATAATACTACAATCCTAAACTCCATAAATATTATACAATAATAATTCGCGCCATTAAGAGATATTATTGTGTGTATTCTTTGTTCTAGTTTGTTCATTTGAATTAATTATGGGTAGCCCACGCAATTAACTGTGAAAATTGCGTGTGTAAATCAGGCGTGTTCAAATCTGCGTAGGCCTCAAGTATGTTTTTAAAGTAGGTGTACGTAGTACCTACCTTAATCGTTTCCTTAAAAGGTCACATACATAATCCATTACTACCGCCAGGGTAGAGCCAGGAGCACAGTCCTGAGAAAGAAGCACGATTACATTTTGTACGTTTTATTGCGATCTAAGTGTTTTAGGTTTAGAAAACGTGGTTCCCTTATAAGCATTTCTTTTGCAACGCCACCGTATTGTTTTATTGAAATGTTTCAAGTCGTTAAAATGTTGCGTTAATTGTTGGGAAAAGAACATTCGGGGAGGTGACTAGAACCATTTTTTGACATTTTCGGCAAAAAGTAATCGGACTGCAATTTTTCCAAAAGCGTCCATTCGAGTGCGCCTTTTGGAGACCATTCCTCATTAATTTTCTCAATCAGCATTTCATATATTCCATCCTCTTTCGAAGAGTCTTCGAGTAAAATAGTGTAATAACTAAACTTCAAAAACCTCCATATCACATTAAAAACATTGCTAGAAAATTGTGAGTCAATCATAAACAATGCACGAGAATATAAAATTGAACCATGTAAAATAACAGTATTTTTTATTCAATGAATACTATACCAACGGATGCATCAACCAAATATAAATGATAACCAGGAGGTAGAGAGATATGTAACACACAAAAAGCGATTTTTCTGATATTCTGGAATAATAATTACATATTTGAACAAAATAGTAGATAATGAATAATGTTCATACAGCAGGCGCTTGAAAAATGAACCTATCAACCGAATTGTTGTCAATTGTTTTCATTGTATATTTTCAGACTATTTGTGTCATCCCAGATGTTTCGTAATGCTACGTTATAGCATATAACATGACCGATAAATCGTGGTCTTCTGTTTTATCTCACTATAATTGTGTGATTTCGGACACGATTCACAAAAGGGGACTGTGCTGGGTTAGAGATAATCTCGTATGTTCCATCAGGATTCATTATGTCTGAAACGAGATATAAATTCGTTATATAATTTACTGAACGCTCTCAGTTGAAGAGTATTGTATGAATGGGGAAAAAGAAAAATGTTCTTACGAATAAAATATAAGCCGAGATGAAATCGTGCCAATAATGAAAACAACAGTACACGAAATGCAAGCAAGTAATGCACGGAGAAAAATGAGTACCCAAATTATCGGTATCCGGTTAAAAACGGAATTGCAAACCGTTTCCTTATAAACTTTGAGTAAATTCGTAATTTATTAAATTAATAATTACATTTGTGTTCAGTTCAGTTTTGAAGAGCTTTGTTTTATTAAACTAATTTTGGTACAGAAAATAAATTGAATCAGATACAGTTACTATCGGTGTTCTGTTAGTCACAGTCAAATTCTTCGGAAATGCGATTAAGGGCATTGGAAAGTAAAACAAAATAAAAAACTTATCTTTTCTTGATAAGGTATCGACACAAATTTATTAAGTAAATAAACAATCAGAGGGCTTACAATGGTTTGACGATTCGTTTAGAAGTCAAAACAGTCGTCACACGTAAAAACAACTGTACCTGTAACCTGTAATGGCATGTCAAATTTTAAAATATATATTTTGCATGAAATCTGTTTAACGCTATCGAAATTGACATTGGATATTGAAAAATCAATATATGTTGTTACATGTGTTCAAATTGTTTTCAGGCATCGTGATATATGTGCAAATTTATGTTTCGTCGGACAAAAAAAGTCATTTTGAAAAGCGACGTTTGTTAATATAATAAATAATAACCAAAAGGAGTTTAAACTAACTGCCTACCATTAACCGGCTCCGCTTGACATCATCATAATTGATTGTACAATGGTTGATGATTTACGTCCCGAATACGAGTAACTAATATAAAGAATGTCATATTGATAGAAGGGGAAATGCGAACTCCAACGTGTCGCTAACAAGGACATTAGTCAAAGTGTCAAACGTCAAAGTCGGGAGAGGAGGACGTTACGGTGTTTAAATGGAACATAAGTTTCAATGAATTAGCGAAAAACACACAACCAACACGAGAGACCAAGAATTTCTTGCATAATTTTGTACATTTAGGAAGTATAATGTGTAGGTTAAATACATTTCATATCAGCGATAAGTGGTAACTATGTCTTCAAAAAAGTGCCGTCCACACATGCAATTGAGTAAGAGGTTTTTAGTAAAACTTGATTGTCTACGTGTTCCAACCGCACACGGATCGTTTATTTTGGAAACTAGCGGAACTCATTTAAATTTTAGAATCTCCATATTCGTTATAAAAGTTACATTGGGTGTAGCAGTTAATAATTGAAGAGCGTTGACCATTTTCAGAAAGAAAAATCTATGCAAATTTCTTGTCGCCAGAGCTAATTTTTTACCGCTGTCTCATGAGAACAGTCTTTCCACTTAAAAGTTTAGACGTCGAATTAAAACTTTCCCGGGAAGATATTAAACTTTTTATATGACATCCGAATGTTTATTCCAAATCCATGTACATACATGTTTATTTGAGGTATCTATGTATATGAATATGAGTGTGATACACCCACCTTTTTTTCGCTTCTTTTGATTGTCAAATACTGGAGGTGCAATTATGACAATGGACCCGGCCAATGCGAAGACGTTGGTGTGGCGTCACATCCAAAAAACAACAGCAAAAAAGCAGCTTAATAGGTAGGTATATTAGGTAAATTACAGGGGCGTACAGTGCATTCTCCCGTTATTAACAAATCAAAGTAGGTATATTTTGTCCAAAGGGATTGTATTACTAATTAATTCTAACCTTATTTATGCAACTCCGAATACGATGTAATACGTAATGTAATCGATTATATTTTTCTTGTTTAAAAAAATAGAAATGAATTCAAAATAATAAGGATCTACATTAAACAACGTGCCTCTGTTGGGGCAAATTTAAAATATTTTTAATTTTGGCTATTTTTATAATTTTATTAGTGGCATCCAGTGATGAGGTTAACTGGAAAGAAATATTATTATAAGAAATATAAATACTCTTTCTAATGTCAATTTTAACGTCGTATTTCGGCTATTAATTAATAATGTGGATGTTAATGGACTATTTGTCCGTAAATAAATAAATAAATAAATAAATGATAGAAAAGAAGACAAAAATACTTTTGTAAAATACGGACGCCCGGTCATACATGACCCTAAAACACTGGAGGGTTTAATGAAATTAATGTTTTCAACCTGTTAATGTCCCAAAGTGAAATAAAATAAAATAAACATGAATCAACATTTTATGTCTAATTACAATTTAAAGCATAAATAAAACAATGTTAATTATCGTTTAAGTTTTAATTAAATGTGTAATGCGACAGTTTAACACAAATCAAGCAAACAAAAAAATACTAATAGTCTTAAGTTTGTTCATTGCAGTAACTATTGTTTAAGTGCCTACTTATTTTAAGATATGACATCTTTGTTGGGTTTTCTTTAAGAAGTATACTATGAAACTTAGTATCTATCTCAAAACACCCGATTTTGTATTTATGGCAGTGTAGTAGCGGGAGTACGATATTGTGAAGAATGAGCAGGAAAAAACGAACAGAATGGAAAGGGAAAATGTTCAAATCCGTGCGTGTTCAGGCGGTTTGTCATTGTTTACCCGGCCTGACCTCACCAATCCAACCTGTCTCTCCTTCTGCTCTCCGGAGCGGCATTCTCATCCGCATGATGTCATCAGCACTAACCAATGTGCACGAGTGCAACAGAAAGCCGGCGACTAAACATAATCATTTGTTTTGACTCACTCATGGCCACTCTAATAATTAAACAAGAAGAGTTGAATTTTATTTGTAAGTGTGTCGAAAGTTCGGTCTCTCGCTAAAGGCAATACAGCCTGTTCCAATAGGGCCCTAGTAGTAAAAACATAATGTTCTTGATCATAAGCTACCTACCTGAGAGATTTAGCATAATCATCATCGACATTGGCGTTACAATTCTAGGAGAGTCCTGGTCGCTTTTAGAAAACACTTCCACTCCCGCAGGCCTCCCGACTCTCCAGTTCCTTATGCCTGGAAGATGGTGGGTTCGACTCCAGACCGACCAGTCGCCAACGTTTAGGCCTCCAAACACTACTTCATCCATCAGACTGATTATAGAGAAGCCTGCTAGGTAGGTTGTATTGCTATTTTCAATTATTTTTTTTAAAGAAAGACAAACATTCCCGGGTTACGAATAACCTGACAACATTTGGAAATCTCCTACTACCACCACAGTAAGCGGAAAATGTTGCTTGTGTTGTGATGGAGGACTTAGTCAGCAGAGGAATTGAACACACTACGCCTGGATGGGACCCAAGCGCGATGTCAACTCAGCCACCGACCGATCAATTTACATTAGGTTTTAACATATTAAGAGATTTAAATACTACATTTCCATAGAAGCGTTAGCTTGTGTTTGTAAGAGAAGTGCACAATACATTTTTGTAGTTATTTATAAGAAATTAATAATACAGGGTTTTCCGATAAGAGGTGTTATTTTGAATAGCCCGCTATTTCAGTAGATGTTACTTTTGAAGTTTTCATTTTTTGACATTTGACAAGTAGAAATTACGCTACGATACACGCTTCAACAACGCATTGAAATTATTAAAATTCACTTGAGTGCATCAAATGCAAATCATCTTGAGTGATGAGGCCCATTTCCACCTCGGTGGCTTCGTCAACAAGCAAAATTGTCGCATCTGGGGCTCGGAAAACCCAAGAGTTATTGTTGAAAAGCCTCTCTATCCTCAACGTGTGACTGTTTGGTGCGGTTTATGGTTCGGCGGAGTCATTGGACCTTACTTTTTCGAAAATGAGGCTGGAGCAACAGTTACGGTGAATGGATTGCGCTATCGAGAGATGATTAATGATTTTTTATGGCCGGAATTGGATGGTATTGATCTGGACAACGTTTACTTTCAACAAGACGGCGCTACGTGCCACACAAGCCACAAAATCATTGATCTTTTACGATTGAATATCAAAATAACACCTCTTATTTGAAAACCCTGTATAATAGGTATTACGTGTTTTAGTAAGTAACTTACTACATTTACTATATGTCTTTCCCTGTGGAGGTGTCCCAATATTAAAATCGTTTTATTGAAGGTTGAAAAACTCCTTTCAAACATTGGGTACATGTTTAAATTCAGATTCAACACGGCAGCAAAAGGACTAATAAAACTTTTAATTTAAAAATGTAATCAATTAGTTAATGGTCAGAATTATTGCCCTGTCAATGCGGTAATGGAACAAGCTAGTAAGAGATATCCTTTCTTTAGTACTTTGACATGATATTGTGATTGTGTAGCCAGCCACCTCTAGTGGGCCGTTACGTAGCATGTTTATGAGTGTTTGGCGGTAAAGAGGCACAAAGTACACAATTCGAAACTAAACCGGGCAAATATAAATATGTGCCTTACTTCAAAACGGACTAACTACACAAACTTTGTAGTTCGCTACAGTAAACGCAATTTCAAATTTCGCTAATTTAAAGTTAAAAGAAGACCTTCGTATGGTAGAAATAATTTCACTCCTAGTTAATAAATTATTTTTAAATTATAGGTATCTATTTGGTACTACGTGTTAAAAAAGCAACCATCAAAGTGGAGCACGCAATTACCAAGCGGATTGGTGACTCGGTAGGTACCTACTTGCGGCGTTTCCCTTAACGCCAATATCGCGTGCGACAAATTATATATATAACTTGATAATGAAAGCCCGTAATTAAAATGGCTTAATTGAAATTTTAAAAAAATAACCCGCTTTTAATCAGAACATCTCGCGGAGGGTTTAAATGACAGATTAATGATTTATTAACTTGGCAAGTGCGTATTGTTATTATCGGATTTAAGTGTTTATATCATTAAATAAGTAAAAGAGGTGGTTTTCAAATAAAATATACTTCAAAAAATTATGTTTCTTTGTTGTTCCGTACGCATTCATATACGGTTCATTCGACTTGGCTCAAAAATTCAAAGTTTGTTCTTATTAGTGCCAGAAGTGTTTATGTGGGTTTGAATGGTGGAAGAAGTCAGGAACGCTCGAGAAAACCTTAACTTATTATCGCTGCACTTCACGGAGAAAAAATAGTGTTGCTAATTTATTAAGAATCTCTCTAAATTGATGGTAATCCGGTTAAAAACGGGATTACAGGCTCTTAACTAATGCATGAATAGGTTTCCTGATAAACTTTAAAAATAAATACGAATTTATTTATTTTATTTATTTATATATATATACGCCTAAAAAGGCTTTTACATAGAAGTGATACATGATGCAGTGTACATAGGAGAATATGTATTATACAGGAGATATTGACAGTAAATAGATGTAATCCATTTTAAAGAAGGTACAAAATACACACTTGTTAAATTGTGATTACAAGTATAATGAGAAAATATTAAAAAATATGAAGCAATATTAGTAAAACGTAAGAGTAACATAAAGTAAAACAGAAATTAAAACAACATTAACTATAAGACAAATCATTAAAACTAATTTACCAACGCTACTCTAATTTGTAGGATTCAACAAAGTGTTGGTGTAGATTATGCTTAATTCTATAAATGGAGTCAATAAATAAAACAATAGCACCCCCATACTTATTGCCCAGATCATGCATCCTATTTGTCAGTGAGTGTGTCTGATAGTTGGTCGAGTATGTATTACAGAAGAATGTTATATTTTGTCTTGTATTCCTAGTCGGCACATGTAGTTTAATAGTGGCAAGGATGGCAGGACTATCAATTAAGTTGTTAATGACTCTGTGTAACACAACCAGGTCTGAAATAATTCTCCTGTCAGACAATGTTATTAGATGCAATTGATTCATCAAACTGACATAATTAATGTAATCAATAGGAATTCCGAGCTTAAAATTTACGTACTTAAGAAATTTGTGCTGAACTCTTTCTATATTATTGGAGTGAACTTTATATAAAGGGGACCAAATAGGTGAATTATACTCCAATTGACTTCTGACTAATGAAATATAGAGGGTTCTCATACAATCTACTAATATTTTCGCATTTCGTCATTACATACTATCAAATCAAATGCAGGTGCATGAACACGTTTTCCGGCATATTAGGAATTTACTAAAAGTTTATCAGCAGACAGCCTGCAATCCCGTTTTTAACAAGATTACCAATAATTTGAAGAGATTCTTAATAAATGAGCAATATAATTTTTTTTCCTTGTGGAATGATATACGGACTAATAATTGAATTGAATTGAATTGAAATACTAAATGAAGTGGATGGTAGAAAAAGTCGGGGGTGCCCGAGGAAGACGTGGCACGATTAAGTAAAACAAATACAATAATATTATTTCCACCTTATAAATGGACCCAGTTGTCAGGTACTCTAGAATTCATAACCTCAAAACTTTACCCCAAACCATGTATAAGTCCCCGAGCAAGGCCGGGTACACGTCATTTTTTATTATATTTTTATCACAATATTATTATTACTCTTCAAATACTACATTATTTTTCTACCATACTAGGCTCATACCCTTTTTGTACATAAAGCGCATAAATAAAATAAAGGGGTGCTTACAAAATAAATTATGTTATTCTAAAGATACGGAAAAACTCAACGAACTGATTGTCTTAAACTAAGTAACAGGGCACAGAACCGCTAAGCTGATATTAATTTTACATCTAGTAACAAAGTGCCTACCTAAAGATAATTTAAAGTGACGTTATCCTAGCACCGAAAAATAAGGCAGTACAACACAAACAATTTCAAACAGAAAAAAATCACAATCTGTGTGAAATTAAGTCACATACAAGATAACCTAACATTGATGACACTAGTGTGGCACCGAGTAAAAATGTTTATTTAAAACAGTTTATTTAAATTCACACGGACAAAATGCACAATCACGAATATACAAGATAAATAGAATGACACTAGTTCGGCACCGAGTAACAATGCAGAGTAGTTTATTATGGTAGTTAACTCACGGCTAGGTCTTGTAGGTGCCGCTGACTCGGTGGCTCGGGGTACTTCATGGGAAGAGGAGAAACATCAGCGCGGGCGGAGTGAGGCGACGCGGGCGTGTCGGCCGTCGGGGCGCGCGCTACTGAGCCGGAGCTGGGCGGGTGCGGAGCCTTCGCAAGGGTCGCAACGGTCGCAACCTGCAATAATAGAACCATTTTATACATTTGTATCGAACAGGGGATGGCAAGGCGGCATACTACTATACCACGGGTATTGCAATGTAGTCTCAACTTGTCAGCGCCGCGCCTTACCCTCTTTCGCCGCTTGTTTTACATCTAATGCCGGCAAACGGTGTTTTGAAGAAAGAGAGGTTTATAAGGAACTGTTACAAATTGTGGGCAGAAGGAATGAATTGTTTTAAGGAAGTCTGCATTCTTAATCAAAGTATTTGAAAAACATAAACATTGTTAATTGTTTTATAACAATTTTATTAATTTATTAATTCATTTATTTAATGCCCGGAGGGCTTTTACATGTCGGTGGTACAATTTTAATGACAGTTTTGAAACATGAGAAAGAAATATTAAAAATAAAAGAACATAATTAAAAAATACAGCGATTTGAATGGCTTAAAAATATAACTTCCATAGTGTTTAAATAAGTCTTTTACGTAATCCACCAAATTCGCAAAGTTAATATTAAATATATCGACATCACCTAAGTATTGGTTTCCCATAGTGTGAAACCGTTGTATTGGGGAGTTCGCAATGTAATTGCGCTTATGTGTGTTGCATTGGAATAGTGTATTTTGTCGTGTTGTCATTGTAGGTATTCGTAAGTTTATGAGTGTCAGAAGTTCGCAACATTCGAATTTAGAGTTTAGAATCATGAATAAAAAAGTTAAGTCGTTTATTTTACGCCTGTCGTTTATTTTGTTATAAACTCAATTACTCCCAGAAAGATATCGTGCGTGACGTCACCATTCTATTATATTCTATCTTTTCCGTTTTCGTGCAATATATATGAGAAGGGAGATGACGTTTGTCGATGAAGTACGTACGTACCTCTCTCTGGGACTACGATATCTGTTGTTTGAGGTCAAAATACGATGGTGCAAAAATTTTAAATGCTATAAATTGTTTATTCTGTAAAATGAAAAGTAATACGCATTAGTGTTTAGGCGGACTATTTTCGATAATGTACGCCTATAATATATCGTAATCATAGTTTTGTCAAACGAAAAAGTACTTGCACAAAACTCAATTAAATGAAAAAATTATCACCCAACAACAATTTTTTGCATCAAATATTTATATCATAATGAGGTATGTACACAAGTTAGTACATAGTGTACCGTTACCAAGTTACTAATTTACAAAACATGTACTTCCACACTTTTTAATACTGCATTACCATTTGCAAAAGAAACCATCCCTTTAGAAACAACCATAAAAAGACAAAACATCGGTGTCTTCTTAATGATACTTCGTGTAAAGCCTCTTGTATACGTTGGCCCAATACATTGGCCCGATGCGCTCGCCCAACGTGTACAGAGCGACTTGGCAGTTGTATGCGTTGGCCGTCAACGTTGGCTGGTCAAACCGATAATTGTCGGTTTTCGTGCACACATCAAAGGATCTTGCGGCTAACCCGTGGTCGAGGGGTTAGACTCTCGACTAGCAATCCGAAGGTCACGGGTTCAAATCAACAAACAACATGACCGTTTTTAACCGGCCAACTTTGGCGATGGCGTTCACGCGTGAGTATTTGGCGCCAAAGTTGGCCCAATGCATTTGTGTCAACGTGGACTGGGCCCTTAAGAATAGCTTGTTAAGGAATGGCGTCAAAATCTTCATGCAGTGACATTACAAAAAGAACTTTCTGATAAGTTCCACGAGTTAAATGATACGATATATCAATAATTCTATAGTTCAAACCAATCTTCACAACGGGCGCCTAAGAATTATTTACCTCCTCAATGATCACTTTTGTAGGTTTGAAAACAATACCTACCATCGTGCCATGCCGGTAGTTTTGATTGTTTATACTTCAGGGTTTTCCAATAAGAGGTGTTATTTTTATATTCAATCTTAAAAGATTAATGTTTTCGTTGCTTGTGTGGCACGTAGCGCCGTCTTGTTGAAAGTAAACGCTGTCCAGATCAATACCATCCAATTCCGGCCATAAAAAATCATTAATCATCTCTCGATAGCGCAATACATTCACCGTAACTGTTGCTCCAGCCTCATTTTCGAAAAGGTAAGGTCCAATGACTCCGCCGAACCATAAACCGCACCAAACAATCATACGTTGAGGATAGAGAGGCTTTTCAACAATAACTCTTGGGTTTTCCGAGCCCCAGATGCGACAATTTTGCTTGTTAACGAAGCCACCGAGGTGGAAATGGGCCTCATCACTCAAGATGATTTGCATTTGATTCACTCAAGTGAATTTCAATGCGTTGTTGAAGCGTGTATCGTTCCATTTTTATTAATGGCGTAGTTTCTACTTGTCAAATGTCAAAAAATGACAGCTTCAAAAGTAACATCTACCGAAATAGCGGGCTATTCAAAATAACACCTCTTATTGGAAAACCCTGTACATTAATGGCCTTGTCATATAACTTTAGGTCCCTCAAAACTAAAAATCGGTGTTTCAGCCTCTACAAAGCCGTTCATTCGCACCGTAGATAATTTCCAGAAGTTTACCTTTATTCGCAATTTGCGAAGTCGTAAAAGAATCGATAGTCACTCGTCAACTTATAAGGCATCATTGCAACAAACCATTATCAATTTTATTAGCTGTTTATTTTAGTAATGGGCTGATCTAAGACAGCCTTTAAACCTTTTTAATGTACGGGGTAAAACACCTACAATTTCTGAAAGATGTTTTTAATATTTATGCAGCCTTACATTTTTTTATAAGTAGTATTAAATAAAATTAAATAAAAGTAAAATATATTCATTCTTATAGTTAGAAACCCAATCAATTGCTTGAAAGGCAATTATGCTACCATTAAACCACTAACTATTTTAAGAATGAGAATTATGTATCTACACGGAGAAAACATACCGATATAAAATATTGCTAATTAATTAAAAATCTGGTTAAATTATTCGCATTCCTGTTAAAAACGGGACTGCAGGCATTTAAGAATTGACAGGGTTTCTTAACAAACTGTCGGAAAACCAGAAAAGTGTTATTAGAATGTTGGAACACCTATCTTAAAAATTCAAATATTGTCGCAATTCGTCATAACATTTATCAAATATATATTCTGAACGGACTAATATTTTATTAGGATATAGTTTACAATCACGTTTTTAACAGTATTTTAATAAATCAGCCAATCTCATTGTTAAAATTTAGGAAAATCTTGTATACGCAACCAAAATCACATTGATTAAATTAATAAGTGAAACGTTCTAAGAACTGGGACACTGAAGAAATACTAGTGTGTCAGCCCTGAGATGTAACTTACCAGTGGCAATCTTTCCGATAACCCAAATTGGGACACCACAAATAATAATACCATTATCCAGGTTTCGACATAGTGTTAGCCACATAGACTGAGTAGTTTTTCGTGTCCCCCACACTCTCAGTGTTTCAACCGCAAATACCTATTTCAAATAACGACACTTTGATAATTCAGTGGCTACAACTTGTTCGTCTTTTCCCAAGAAGCGTATACGAATTCTACCTCTCTGAAAAAAAATAGCCCCAGAGATTTGTCTCCATTGCACAAGGACGTAATTAATATTTTACAGTAACTACACTTTACTAACTGATTAGCAGTGGCGTACCAAAACAATGTACGGTAGTACGATAATAAGTTATTTATATTTTGGCGCAGTTGATACGTGTGTGAAAACACAAGCAGTTATTAATGTATACAATATGATGTACATGGATATAAGATAAACATTTTATTTTAAAATACGAATTCGATTATGAATTTCGACTTTGTTTTCTTGATTAAATAAATGAATGAATGAAAATGAATTTGGAAGTGGAATTTAACCCACTTCCCGTCATCCGATCAAGCTGAAACTCGACAGATAGACTCGTCAACGACATTGCATTCTATCATATGCATTTTTCTGAAATTGGTTGATATTAAATTTAAAAATTTACAGCAGGCAATATACGAAATAAATATCGGTACTATCCAATTAGCATTTGGCTTAGATGACGATTAGCAAAAACATTCGTATTTTCGTGAACACGTGTTCCGATATCATGATAATAATATATTCGTAGTTTATAAAAAATGTATCAGAAAACCTGTTAATTTTTCAGTTGAAGAGATTTATAATAAATTAGCAATAGTCATTTTTCTCCGTGTAGCCCTCTTCTACTATTTGCTCTGGGTACTTATAAAATGGAATGTCCTAACACGACGGCAAATCCCGATGACATTATCTAATATTTCAAAATAAACTCGATTTTAATTATAGTGTTTTTCGAGTCGCTAAACGTGCGGGAATTGAACGATTATATTTGTGCAGCAATTTTACCTTTTCGCAAAAATACAAATGTTTTCCTAGCGAAATGCATGTCTGCCCTTCGAAAAATAGAATAACAATGTACATAAATACTATTAGTTCGCAATAACAACCTGTGGAGTAATGCAACAGCCCACAAAGAGTGAGGGTCCAATAGGCCTCTTTAATTTAGCATAGCAATGGCCTCACCATAACAGGCACTTGTTGCGAATATGGAGTATATTATGTAAATACCACCGGCATTGAGTACACAATAACAAGAAGGTAAAAACAGAGCGTCGACTGTACAAACGTTCCCATCATTGATACACGTAATGATAATGAACCGCTTATGTTGTTATTGACCATAGCATATTTTTATTAAATGAATAAGCATTTTTTCAATACGTGGGCTTCATTTTTTTTATTCATTTTCTATTTTACCTAACAATGAGTCCCAACTGCTTTCAACCGTATGGAAGCCAGTGAGACTGGCATCCCCAATTGGCGTATATTGTAAGGCTGAAGGTGGTGGGGATAGGAAGGAGTTGGAGAATAGGAAGTTGGGGAGGTACCTGGTTATTCAAATCTGGTCACCAAACACGGCTAAAGCCATTTCAAGCAACGTTTCAATTCTAAATGGTGGTATTACACTAGTAGAGAGTATCTTCCAATCTGGAACGTGCCGAAAATAGACTATATATTATTTTAAACGAGTAAATTATAACACAACTAAATTAATCAAATAAAATTTACTTGCGCACGCCGGGATTCGAACCCGCGATCTCAAGAGGCTTAGACTTGGACCACGGAGGCCGTCAAATGTACCATTTCATATGATAAAAATAGTTGTTTTATTATGTTGATTTTTCTTAGTTTCAAAAATGTATTATTAAAACAATCCTACGGCTTTGTTGAGGATGCTATATGTATGGTATTTTTATAGACAGTAATTATTTCCCTGGCGTATTAATTAGGCTGAGTAATCGGGTAAAGGTGAAAATAGTGGTAAAGGTGGAGATGGCGGTGGTAATACTGGTAAAGGGGCGGCTTACGGGTCCCGCCGAATAGGCCGCTCAATTTCCGTAAACCCCACGAGCGAGTTCCGTCCACGGCGATATTTCCCACGATAGATTACCCGCTGAGGTTATATTTCTGAATGCAAAGCGAACATCCACGGGTAATTTCGATTTGTCAAGCCAAGAAACTCGATTTGACCGATTTAATACAAAACGAAAAGGGACAGAAACAAAATTTGTTAGCCAATGGAACGACTGGAAGAAACGAAAAATCTGAAAATAACTCTGAAATTAAATATTCTTTAACCCCTTGCACTCCAAATTATTTTTTATATGGTATACCAGCTATTTCATAAAGTGTAATGTAAAAATATGAGGAAAAATTACGATATTTTTAGAATTTTTGTAAGGCAGTAAATAAAATGATATAGTTATGTTAAGAAATATATATGTATGTATTTATTATCATACAAGAATTTCCATATTCTTATCTTCACATTTTTTTAACGTGTGGTATTTTGGAAAGCAATCGCCCAAATGCATACGTGGTTTGTTAGGACATGTATCACTGTACTCACTGGTTTCCCGTCTGCCACTTTTTGCTGCCCTTTTCAAGCAGACCACACACTCCCGCTAGGGACCTTTTCCTAAAATATGGAGTTTTCCATTGAGCCTGGTCTCTGATGGAGTGAGAATATTTATTACCAAGTTAAAAATATTCAATTAAATGAATGCGTAGTTATTGTTATGTATGAAAACAGAGCAAAAAGCACAACAAATCGTAAATGGGTACTGTGTACAACTGAATAGAATCAAATGTATACCTGCAAAAGGACTCTTTTATTTTTTAAACAATAAAATGTATACCCATTGTTTGTGTCGCCGCTGCGGCGCCATCGGAGTTGTTGGAATGTTTCCTATGTCGTCGTGGAGGCGACAACGGAGTACAAAGAGTTAAAATTCGTTTTGATGTGTTTTTATTATTTTCACCGCCCTGCAGACAACTTTGACTTCTGGTGACGTTATGTTCCTTGAAAAGAATAAGAAAAGTGCCATCTGGTTTTAGATTTCTCAGCTGTGTTGTAACTTTATAATTAGCCGACTCACGTAGGATTCTCATAATGGCTTAAAATTAATTAGACACCGCGTCGCTTCTTTAAAATAAGGTTCTGCCATCATACCAGTAACGTAACATTAGAGCTTCCTAACATAACAAGTTAGATAATAAATCAGTAGGTGAGTGCATTACACGATCACATATTGGTATTGTAAAATGAAATTATACCCGAAATAATATGTCAACCCTACAACTAAAGGTTTTTTAAATATTTTTATTTTATTTAGGTAATAAGTTTTTACATTCCTTTATTTTATTTTCCTCTATATTTGGCATGAAAAATAGCTGAGAACTATCGGAGCAATAAATACAACGACTTAAATAGAATTACGTACAATATTGTTTATTTCTCAAAGAAATAAACAATAGAGTATATGTTCAAAAGTAAAATAAAAAATTGTAATAATTATTCCTCGATCAAGTAACGGTGAATTTGGTGGTGTTGAGTTGAGACGTTCGATAAAAATAAATCTGCCCTCCCGACTTCGTAGGGCGTCAGTTCAAAGAATCTATTTCCAAACGACCCACTATCGCCGGAGTTCAGAGCTTAAACAAAAAGAGCTAAAAAAAGAGAACTAAAATAACACCGAACACGATTTTGACAAGAAATTATGAATACTGTCCGAGTAAATAAAGAACAACCGACGAAACAATTTTTCATCGCGTAAATTTACAAACTTTTAAATGACTTGTATGCGGTTAAAAGCTGTTTCGACCAACGATAACCGAGGGATATAAACAAGTCATTAAAAAAATACTGATTTAATAGTGTAAAAGGGGTGCTTTCAGGAATGGACGTGCTAGAAATACAAGTATTATTAACTTGAGTATGATTTTTTACATGTAAAATTGGGATTGTTCTCCAATTCGACCAAAATAATAAAATTATTTGTAGTTTTGGAGGACTCTGGCAAAAATGTCACTACAGAATCGCGCTAAACCCTTTTGCCTGGTACATATTCGTAAATTATTTCAGTGCCGTTGGTATCTAATCAAAACAATATATATTAACTTTTTTATTGTATTAGTATTTCTGAACGTAAAATAAATGATTTTGATTCATTAAAATAAATGATTTTGATATAACAATTGTGTAAAAATAAGATAAACCAAATAAGACTACGATAATAAATGTAATTTATGTACTTTGATCATGGAGGGTTTTAACGATGGAATAATTGTTTATTATCCATACTCTTACGAAGATACGGCCCTTTATTTAGCTCACAATTGACTGAGCGCCCTCCGTCACGGTATGATTCTCCCATTGAAAACTAGGCACACATTCCGCTTCCTTGCTCATTCGATTTCCATCCTGATCCGAATAACATAAACAAACTAACTAATTAACCACACGCTGTTTCCCTGCAGGGGTAGGCAGAGAGGACGGACCGCAAAACAACTCGGTCTTGGCACACACTCCTTGCCTCATTCACATTCATACAGAGTCTCATACATACTCTTCTATTATTCTGATTATTGACATGGCCCGACTCAAGTGTCTCTTTCACTTGGTCGTGCCATGTCTCCCTCTACCATTCACATATGCATCGTATATTCTCCTTACACTCCTTTCTTCGCGCATTCACTCTATAATCTAAGCGTTCCTTTCTTAATCTTACTCATTACGTTTACACCAGACTTCCACTCTTTGCGGATCTCCCCATTTCTCACACAATCACACATGGTTTTACCTCACATACGCCTCAGGGATCTCATTTCAACAGCATTCAGTCTACTTTCATCCTTTAACACACCTTTTTAACATAAACCACAATTTGTTAAACCAAAAAAACGATCCCAAGAAAGAACTTTTTTGAGCAGATTAAACACTAATGTCTTGGGCGAAAAATGTGATATATGTACATAGAACAAGCCTAGTAAAAGTAAGGATAGAAATACAAATGTATATATATATATAATATTATTTACAGGAGGTTTGCTAGACAACATGAAAAAGGAAGTAAGATCTTTAGCTTTAGCTACCAAGCATTCGGGAATCTCGTCTCACATTGTGTAATACTTTACTGTAATATTGTTATTTTGCTACATACCTCGTAACTAGCTACAATAGACAAAAATAGGTTGTACTTTTATATGTATGTGTATATGTACTTTTCACTAAACCAAACTGTTATACTAAATGAAATATTCGTATACTAGCTGACGTGTACCCGGTGTTACTGGGGGTTATCCTTAGGAGGTAGACATATACCATCATTGATTTCTGTAGGCCTTTTTTAGATGTACAATTCCGTAGTTCATTATTTTGATGTACCTCATAAGGTTTAGCCATTGTTGACAATGTAATGCCCGAAAACATATTTTTACGACTTGATTATAAACATCGATTTTTCTGTACTTTATATAAATACAATATGCATGTATTATATATGTAAACCTTTCGGGAGAAATTTTCTAAATGATAGTGAAAACCGTATCAACAAATGCGTTGTGTAGTTTAGAAGAACTAAGCGCACAAACAGACAGACGCGGATAGCGACTTTATTTTATATTATTTATTATATTAGAAGTAAAGAAATGTAATCGTTTCCCAGTGAATACAATTTCAATAAGGGTTTTGAAAACAATCCCGAATTTTCTTTATTTATTTAAGCGCCCGGAAATATTTTTTTAACGACATGATTACAAAACGAAGATTTTTCTCTACTTTCTGTAAATACAATATGCATGCATTATATATACAAACATTCCGGAAGAAATTATCTAAATGAAATGTGAAAAACCGATCAAAATTCGTTGCATAGTTTAGAAGAATTAAGCGCACAGACAGACAGACACGTAGAGCGGCTTTGTTTTATACTATTTATTTATTTTATTTATTGGATGATTTGTATAGCGCCGCTTTTGTGAGATATCACCTCAGGGGCGCTTTTTAGACATAAGATTCTTAAAACATTACTTTTTTTTCTACGTGAGTAGCTACTAATGTGATAGTAAGTTACCTGGCGTTTTATTGGGCCCTTTAGTTGTATATATACATAAATATATCATATAAGTTAATTATCATCTATGCAGCTATTAAAAGATTCTACTCCTTCGAGGATGACTCGAAATAACTAAAGAAGAAAATAAGCAACAATATCTTTATAAAAATATTTTCTATCTTCATACACTGAATAATACGCCAATAAAAAACACGAAAAATATATTTTTATGATGATTCCTGTACGAAAGTCAGAATACATTAAAATCGTCTGGATTGTGAGCCCAGGTTAAAATGGCAGGCTTCTAATAGCAAGTGGCACAAGCCCGTCTAGTCTCGTATCGTTCCATCTCAGGAACGAACTTCGGGGTAGCCGAATTATAGTTTTTATTAATATATCTTCAGCCACGCTGCGGTTCTGGGGTGGGTGGGGTTAACCGGAGGGATCGGGAGGAGGCGGGGGGAGGGATCGATACAGCCCCGCCCGGATACAAACAGGGCTGAGAAACACAGCCTCTTGCGACCCTTAGGGAATTCCAGTCAAAAATATACAAATAAAGTTGAATATTATATTTCGGGAAAGGAAATGATACGTTTTATATACAACAGCCTTTAAAAACTATTATTTTAAGTAAAATATTATAATTTTGTATTTTTTCTGTTCAGATAAAAAACGTTCCATAAACAATCACTGACAACAAAGGTTTGGAGGTTGATGGGTCGATTTAGGGACAGGGAGTTAATAAAATAATAATGATTTTATTGTACACTGTACGCTTGGTGTGCCTATAAAGCTTTTGGGCCTCGGCTTCCGGAATATCACGTCGAAGTTGTGCGGAAAGAGTTTTTCGATAACCATGAACTTCCGATTTATTTAAAAAGTCGAGGATAAATAATGAACAAGAGAGGAGAAATTTTCCTATGAATTGTAGGTTCTGAAGGCAGTTCAAGGCAAGCAAGCCAGAATGACCCCGAGCCACAGATAAAAGCGTAATAAATTGAAGTAACAGCATTATATTTCATGCATTGCATAACTTTGAAAGTCATTCCAGCGTGGAAGATATTTTATTAATTGGCAAAAGAAACAAACGGTACATTGGTTAAAAGAGTGAAAGAAAATGTACAGATATTAAATATTATACAAATTCAATACCTGTGATTTGATTCAGTGTATTATCTTGTCTGTGTTATGTACCTGCTATAAGTATGAGGAGTGTGGTGTCTCAGTGTCGCCTAATACTCAGAACCACCATTCAGATTTTAGCTTCTAATGAGAGGCATCCAGTATTTAAACATACCTATCTTAAAAGGGCTAAAGCTACGTTATGTTAATCTAAGTCTTTAGGTAACCTAACTTTCCTTGCCATCTCTTCTTATCAACTTCAGCCAAGTGACATTCAAAATTCCTATAGGTTCCAGACAGTAAAATAGAAGTTATTAAATCTTAATAATATTTCGTAGTGATGAATACAATACTAAGTAGTAAATTAGTAAGTGTTGCCAGCCCTCTCTTCCCACGGGAATTACGTCCGCTGCCCTCTTCCTCTAGCCAGGATGGGCAGCTTACAGCCGAAAGCCTCAAAGCATCAAATATTACCGCCTGCCTAGTACTATCCTGCAACAGAGCTACTGGTCTGGTCACACCAACGTAACGCGCTGACATGGAATCTTATTCTCTTATATGGAAAAATTCCCATTATATTATATCACTGTAGAATTTATTGTTTTAAATTTCAAAACCTGTCAAAATCCAAGCGCCCGCCGATTTACTCGCCAAATTTTAAGCGATAACAGGTGGAGAGATTGGTAGCATCGCATGAATCCAAAAGAGCGTCATTCGAACTGTCGTTGCTAGCGGTAATTAGGGGTCAAGTCTGGCTATTGTGCTGCTGGGGATGGTGTGAAGGGTTCGAAGGACCACTTTCCAGACTTATTGCTCACTGTCTCTCACTGTGGCTTGCCAGAAGCAGTAGCTGTTGTTCTTTTTATCTTCAAATACTGTGCTTGTAGTTTGCCATGTGGACGTGCTTGAATTTGTTTTTCCTTTCTTTTTTCCTCTTCAATTGTACGTTCCTCTTTATAAATGCTGTCTCTCCACCAGCTTCAAGAATAAGAACAAACTGCCTTAGACGAGAGCACGTAGACGTTTTTGGAATGTACGAATTTATATTATGCCGTGTAGGGACAGTCGGGGGCGTTTTAGTATCATTTAATGGTAGCTACGTTAAAAAACGTCTTGACGTGAGAACCGATAGAGGGACATATGGTCCTTAAAATGGTTCGGGAAAATGGTGGGTGCCCTAGACTGTCGTTGCTAATGGCGTTGGTAACTATAACGTCAGAACTAGTCTGGAGAATTCAGATATTTTATTAGAAAATTAATTTTGAAGAACAATTTTCCTAATTTATTCAATAAAACTTATATATTGTGTAAATAGAATAGGCTTTTGTTTATCTATACTACAAGTTTTTCGTTTCTTTATATTTTTCATCGTAATTAACATTTTGTGGTAATTTACCGGGTTTGAAGCTTCTGAAATAGGCTGATACTAATTCCATTTGCATTATTAAGCGGACGCTCCGTACTTCCCCGGAGAGCAATTGGCTAAAGTAAACAGTCTGGATTTGAGGTAGAATGTAAATCAAACCGTTGAATTATATATATTTTTCCCATTTCAATCTGGGGCTGCGTTTGCATTACCTGAGAGTGAGAGGGCGATATGAGAATCAGCTCTAAATTCCCGAATTAGTATGACAATGAGCAATTAATGTGTGAAAGTACATGAATGCGCAGGAAGCAAAGATCGCGTGACATGGCAGATATTTGTGTACCCTCTCACGCATGCGTTGGAATGCTTTAATTGTTCTGATGCGGGCAAGCCTACTTTTAATTTTCCCATGCAAGTAGCCTATCGAGAGAAAAATCTGTTCCTAAATAGAAGAGTTTTATTTATCAAAATAACCAATCGAAAAAATTCGTACTCAACAAATAGTAACATCTACAACCGAAATGGGATTATTCTCAATATGTTGTGAAATGGGTATTAGATTAGTCACATTTTGTTTAGATAAAACAAGTACCCACCCATTACATTACAAAACTATTGTTTCTAAAATAGATTACGTTAGATACTTATAGAAAATATTAGAAATTTAAAATTTCTCTTTGTACATTTATCTCTGTCCGTGTTTTGTCATTTCTCATTTTGATTTCATTGGGAAGCGTAATCCGATACATTGAAGTAAAACACACAAACAAAAAATCTTCTACATCACCAAACTGGTCACTCAACTGATTACAGCCCATCCCTTCGTCCAACACCGACTAGTTTTTAAGAATATTAGTGAAAAAAGTCACCGGAACCCAAAATACCATTTACATTTTTTACTTTAAATAAGGTCAGTAATCACTAGCGAACGTAAATCAGATAAGTATCTTAACACCCGTATATCCAGTTAAATACATTTTATTTATTTATTTTATTTTAGGGAAATCGACAGTTTACAATGTGGTTAGCTTATACACGTGCAATTTACTTGCATGAGAAACCAATAATAGATTTTCTCGTCGTACTAACACGTTGTATATTTTAGAATATTCAGAAAAATCACAGTTATATTTATTAAAAAATTAAGATTAATATAGCATTGATTTTAATACATTCCAAGGTAAATTTATTTTTAAAAATTTTAAGTTACAGTGGAAAATATCAATATCTCAGAGAATTATAAGATTTGCAGATACGTTCTAGCAAAGAATATTGTGCATATTTTGATTAGAAATGTTGTACTCGTAAAATAAGGTTTTCTATTTGGTATTGCATTCAGGGCAACGAAATGCAATATTTTCTAATAGAGCTGGTGAATATATGTAATCATTACATAATATATCATTAAATTTTATGTAGTTTAGTTTATTTTATGTATTATGTGAATACATTTTGATATATTTTTAATAGAGATTTTATATTTATTTTCCTTACAATTGAATATATCTACATCAGAGAGAATGTTATAACTTATTTATTTATTGCATCTCACTATACATTTTTTTTTATTATTATTATTTTAATATACATCATATGGGTTACATTAATATATACATATTTTGCAAAATATAATATTAAGGTTCATAATTGGTCATGTATACCTTATCAGAAAAGAGGAAAAATAACATAATAATAACATAACATAAAACCCTTTTTTCACATACAAATCAACCTCACTAGGACTGAGCCTGTATCGAGGTTAACAATTTACATTAGAGTGAAGCAAACATAGAGTAATCACAAACATAAAGTAATACTACATACAAACACAAATGTTTCTAAAATAAAGAAAAAATATTTGATGATTTACCAGATGGGTAATTTGACAGTATATTGTAACAATATTTGTACCATAACTACTTATTAATCATTATTCCCAAAAAGAAACAAAGTAGATAATAAAGAAAACAAGGGAGACATTCAGTTTTTAGCAAATGGGACTTTCATAAAATCTTATTATTTAAGAAAGGATAAGGATGAAAAAATGTTAAGACATTCGTCTGTCAATACAAAGATCTTAACTAACTTTTTAAATTTGACTAAGGAATTGGTAGATTTAATATGATTTTGGAAAATATTAAACATAACTGATGGCTGATATAAATAGTTTCTGTGACCAAAAGAAGTTTTAGTATGTATGGCAACAAATTATATTTTTATATAATAAATAAATAAATACTCTGATCTGGGAGATATATTTCATCTTAAAAATAATCAATATAAATATTGTTTATATAATACTCTGATCTGGGAGATATATTTCATCTTAAAAATAATCAATATAAACATTTCATTAGTACCAGAAGATATTTATCATAAAACACTGCTAATTTCAATTCCTATTAAAAATAAAAATAAAAACCTGAAAACTAACACAAAGCAAGTATTACAATTTAGAAAAGCAGATTATTCAATGATAAACACAAAACTAAACGAAATTGATTGAGATCATAATCTGAACCATCTGAATACTCAATCCGCAACTGACGGCTTCTACAACATATTGAACAATATTAAAATAAATTACATACCAACTAATATGCACAATATTGTTTGTATTCTTATGGTTACCAATGTATCGATAATCTTTTATTTTATATAAATTTTAGTTTTTTTTCCCCTTTATTTTTGTTGTATTATTTTGTTCTATTATTTTATACAACTCTTTTATTTTATATAATTATAACTTCACATTTCTCATAAATTTAATTATTTCTTCTAATGCTGTCTTACGTAAAGTCACAAGGAGGAAATCCGTAATTGGTTTTATTTTGGCTATTTTACTTATGTACCTAAAATCTGTAAAAATATAAACTGTTGATTTCCCAAAAATGAGTAAATAAATAAATTTCAATTCTTTTATATATCGAGACACAAATAGACATCTATAATTTCCGCAATATATATATATATTTTTATTTTGAATATCTATTTATGTGAGACTTCTTATCAATTTTACTAATGTATCTTATTTTATTATATGCTTTTGTTGTAACATTTAATATTTTTTCTTTTTTCGTTGTATTATGTTTCCTTTATTGATTTAATTTTGTAGAATCTATAATAACTGTGATACTCTACTATTAAAATTTGTAGTGTGTAAAAGCCCATTAGGGCGTGTAATAATAATAAATAAATAAATAAATAAATAATACCATATTATGAATACGAACCAAATTCATTTTTAGAAAACGAATTTTATAAAATATATTATGATAAAACTATACTAACAGACCGAGCGATTAGTCATAATAGACCCGATATAGTTTTACATGACAAAATTAAAAAAATAACTTATATCATTGATGTCGCTATTCCAAATTCCTGTAATATTCAAAAATCTGTTAGTGAAAAAATAAGAAAATACACAGATTTAGGAAATGAAATAAAAAGAATTTGGCATTCTCAGACTATAAAAATATTACCATTCGTTATTTCGGCTACTGGCATTATACCTAGCTCTCTAATTAAAAATTTAGGCGTATTAGATCTATCAAAAAAATTATATATAAAGATGCAAAAGTCGGTCATTTTGAATACATGTAGGATAACAAAAGATTTTTTAAATATTTATGTTGAGGGATCAGTAGGATTTATAGGCCCTGTTAGAAGTTCTACCGAGCCGAACCCTCTGATATGAAAATATCTGGAGACGGTGAATTATTTTCCCATTTGATCTCTGGTGATTTGACGTGTTGTTCTTGTATTGTTTTGTATTTATTTTGCTTATATAATGCACTTACATAATGTTGATTGACTAGATGATCATTTGTGGAAAAGTGAGTGGAAGGGTTAAGTTTTTCCTTTGGGGAAGATTTAACCCGGACAACTAAATCGGAAGTTTAAAAAAAAAAATAAAAAAAAATAATAATAAATAAATAAATAATTTTATGAACAAATTATGTGTTTATATTTAACAAGCTAAAGTGTAACTGGCGTTGCTGGGGGTTATCCTTAGGAGATAGACATATTCCACCGTGGACTTTTCTTTAGGCCTTTTTAAGACATACAATTCCGTAGTACATTATTTTGAAGTACCTCATAAGGTTTAGCCAGTGTTGACAATGTAGTGCGCGAAAACATATTTTTACGACTTGATTATAAAACATTTTTCTGTACTTTATATAAATACAATATGCATGTATTATATATGTAAACCTTTCGGTAGAAATTCTCTAAATGGTAATGAAATATCAAAATCCGTTGCGTAGTTTAGAAGAACTAAGCGCACAAACAGACAGACGCGGATAGAGACTTTATTTTATATTATTTATTATATTAGAGGTAAAGAAATGTAATCGTTTCCAAGTGAATACAATTTCAATAAGGGTTTTGAACACAATCCCGAATTTTCTTTATTTATTTTCTGTCGTAAAATGTTATTCAATAACGGTAATCGAAGAATTACTATTGTACTACCACGAGAACCCATAACCCAAAGCGAGCTAACGCCGATTCGGGGATTAATTTCGAATGCAGCGAATGCCGGGAATGCGATTGTGAATAGGAAGTATAAAGCTCAAGAGAAAATTGGAAATTCAGACATTTCCGCAAGGTTTTACGAGAGCGCTAAATAATATTATGGTTGTAAGGATATTATTAACATATTTATCTAGGATCGTGCTTTTAGAACTAAGGAGAATACTATATTTTTACTTATTTATTTATTTTATTTAGTACCTACAGATTATTATATTCATTTGATAAATGTTTTGTCTATCCAACTAGAAGAAATTCCCGTTTTAGGACAGGCAAAATTTAAATCAATTTGTGTTGCGTTTTCGATGTGAACCATCTTTGGCACATCTAGGGGATATAACCGATTCTTGCGTAGCAAGCGTGGCAAGACGGAACGACGTTCTATCACGGAAACGGGACAATGATCTTGCACGGAATGACGCTTCATTCGGCCAGCCTCGTGACTCGTCAGCTCTTTCCGCAAGGCCACCAAAACTTTGAGCGGTTTATTTTCATCTATTCTTACAAAAATTTGGTAATGGATCTAAATGATGAATTTTTAATTTGTAGTGTTTTTAATAACAATACTATTTTATTTTACGACGGCTATTTTATTTCTTATTCTTGTTGGTATCTATTTGGCGATAACTGATTTGAAGATATTTTTATTTAAGGCAAAATCACTTATTTTTATGTTTACACCGTAAGAATCACGCCAACTGGTCCCGACTATCCGTAGTCATTGCGCATTGGGGACAAGGCAACCCCAAATGGGGTACGTTGTGAGGCTGAAGGGAGTGGGGAATTGAATGAGGCGAAAAAGAGAAAGGATGGGAAGAACCTGAGTATTCAAATCTTGTCACCAAATAGGCTAATGCCGGATTACAGGACGGTACTACAGTACCTGCAGTGTATTCGTATACCTTTATTAGCTAATATAGGTAAAAGTTACAGAAACTATATAGAAGACTAGTGCACCGCCAATCACGAACCATATTGTTGGAGAAACCGCGGACCATATTGTTGGAGAAACCGCGGACCATATTGTTGGAGAAATGAAATTCCACCGGGAACACGTCTATGCATCTGACGCGTCGTCGGAAGTACTCGAACTGTTGGCAAATACAGGTTTTCCGATATACGAGTAGCCAAAAACAAATTTGGTATGCGGGTTTGGGTACCGCGTCCCGGGAACCATTAATTGGTTCACATGTGGTTCGCTACTTTGTGATTTAGCAAGGGTGCCCGGGTTCATCGGGTGAGTTGAGTTCAGGATAAGCATGCCCTCCAGCTGCGCTACGTGCCAGATCGGGAGAGACTGGTTTAAGGAGACCTTTTGACCTTTGCTGCTGGTCAGAGGGAGGGATAGATCATTCGCACGTCACTCCTGGACATACTGATCCCTAGATTCCTACCCACCCCTCATACATGTTTCCTTCACAGAACTTCCTCTCCTTCTTTCCTAATAAAGGCCCTCCATGCAACATCCCCAAAGAAGACATAGGCCCTGAGCGAAATTATTTTCCCCAGGGCCTCCTGTGTGGGGAATAATAAAAAATAAAAAAATTCAACAACCATACGAAGGAGCACACTAAAACTGAGATTTAATTTTTCTATGATGTTTCTTAAATAATCTAATAAAAATACGCTAGTGTGTGGTATCAATATTTCACAACAAATTACTAATTAATCAATTAGTCACAATGCATTTTTTTACTAAATTTGACTATCCAGATAATTATTTTCGAATGCTTTTATTTCCTCTCCTCTTGACAATTCATTTATTTATTTGTTCACAGACTGTTATCCAACAATAACTAACTTTCGCACTAAGAAGAGAATGGTACCTTCATACAATTCAGGACTAGTGATAAATTACACAGGTCTGCAACGTTTTTTTTCTTTGAAATAAGAAGTAATTCCCATGTATTTTTGGTTGCTGAAATCGGGAAAATTTTCAAAAAAATTCCATCACGTAAGTTTTTTCCGCAAAACGCAAAATACTGTGGGATTGCCTATCTTAAGTCGCAAGTCGCGGTGTTTATCGCCGAAATATATATTTTTTTATTATTTACAACTTATTATAAGATAATATTAAATTTTATAGACTGAAACAAAACATTTAGTAACTCATGACGATAAAATTAGTCAGCTTTGAATCATATATATTGGGAGAGAGCCTCGAAACCACAGCGATGACTGCTACTTTTGTTCGTGCAATGTGCAAGGGTATAGTACCAAAAATAAAAAAACAAATTTGCTACCCAAACATGGATTCAGCACTCCGCCCAGTCCCTCACGGACCTGGCATTCCTACACCACTAGAACCCCAAAGCCTGGACGATTTGCCATCATCAGAAAGTGAATCAGAAGAAAGTTCTAGTGACGAGTTTCAAGTAGGCGACTCCAGTGGACTTCAACAATTTTCTCAAGCTGAATTAAATGACCTGATCCGAGATTTAAAATCTTGGTGCAGTTAGTGAAGAGCAAGGTGAGAGGTTTCACCAAGATATCAAGGAAATGGAGAGAATTTATCAAGGTCGATGGGATACAAATATGATGGGCGACTTCTGCTGGATGCTGCATAGGGAAAATATAACGTCCCACAAAACGAAGCTTCCAAACTAAAAAAAGCATATTTTATAAAGATTTATTATTGCTTATGATGTAAATAAAATATATTATGACTTAAAATTAATTAAATTTGTATAAATTTATGATTTTTTTCTTTTGAACATTCCCTACAGAAGTAGTGTAAGGCGGGTTTTGCCTATATTTTAATTTCCACTTTGCGGAAAATCCTTACGTGATGGGTCAAAATGGATGGCATTCTCGAATTCAGCATACCGAAATACATACAATTCAACAATTACCATTTAAAAAAATTCAAAAATGTCAATTTGCAGACCTGTGTTACTAAAATGAAATCAAAATTACTTTTTGACCGCAATATCGAATTCATGGTTGCAAGAACACGTAAAAAGATTTTTTTTAAGTGGGAATGAAAATGCTGAACTTTACATATGTACGCACTTCTTCATAGTAAGTCCCTCAAGTATAGAATCCCGGGGAAGCGCAAAATCGTTTTCCACTATACCTTGATTTTCGGTCTCATGTGAGCATTGATGTTTCCATTGGTCGATGCATCTAAGTCACGAGGAGTCACGTCTGCTTTTTTCAGGATATCTTCACTAGAAAGTAGTAAAAATTCCGCGGACGTACTATTTTTACAAAAAAAATAGCCAGCTCTAAGATAGATTATTACCGGAATTACTGTAAAGAATTCAATTAAGGGTGTCCAACAAACAAACCAGACAAAATCACACATTAAACATCTCTCGATGCAGCACTAACTCAAGACAATACGTATTCATTCACTGCGCTTCGTACATGTCTTCAACATTTCATGCAGTGAATTCGACTTATCACAGCACCTCACATTTAAAACCTAAAATCCATACAAATTATTCACACAACACTATTTAACATTACTCTACTCAGACTAGATCTCCCTCCCACCACCCCACCCCCATAAGCGAATATAACTCTATTCTCTTTCATACTCACTACATTAAGAAGTCGGGGACGCCCGAGGAAGACATGGCACGACCAAGTGAAACAGATACTTGAGTCCGGCCATGTCAAGAGTTAGAATAATAGAATAGTATGTATGAGACGATGTATGAATGAAAATGAGGCAAGGAGTGTGTGCCAAGACCGAGTTGTTTGGCGGTCCGTTCTCTCTGCCTACCCCTGCGGAGAAACGGCGTGTTGGTTAGTTAGTTAGTTAAAGTGAAAATCAGCCATTGGTTTAGTAATTATTCATATTTTGCTATACTTTATTAAACTTTGGAACATGAACACAAACCAGGTTCTTAAAAAAATGAAGGAATGCTTGTACCAAAATATAACAATAAATACGGACAACGAACCCTGGAATACAACATGAACAAAATGTTCAACATGTTACCAAGCAATATATAAAATTTCGAATTAACTCAGAGATTCAGATATATGCTGAAAACATGGCTACTAAGCAGAGATACTCTGTATTAGTAATCCTATTGATTATGGCAGCGGTTAGTGATAAATATTTTGTATAAGTTGTATTGTAATTAGTAATGATATTATGTACGTATGTTATATTGTAATTAAACATGAACATCCTGTTGACAAAGTGCTTAATTGCGGTTTAATGGGATTGTACTTATAAGAACAATAAAAAAATAAAAATAAATCTATCAGTTTTATATTCAGATTAACGGTAGTCACTTGTCTCTCGCCCTTTCGACACTGATAAGTGTGTTAAACTGATTGTAATAGATGATTTCTGTCATTAGACACAATAATCGTATATATTGCACAATGAAACATACAGCAACAACCGTTCTTCCGCGGTACATATGAATAATAATGGATCGGCAATGGAGAACGAACAGGCGCAGTAAACTAACTGTTATCGCTTCGAATTCTGGTCATGCGTAATCCGGCAATAACTACATACGCTGTATAACTGGAAGTATTCTATATAAATGGACACATATTAAAAGGTTAATTCATGTATTAGTTTTATGTGAAAGCCACAAAAGAGCCCTAAAAGCCCGGAGACGATTATATCATACCCACTATTTGTAATCCATTACCGGATTATAAGAAATGAAGAAGGATAGAGGAATGCTGGGAAAACTTCACTAAAAAGATTTGAATAAACTTTACATTTCCCAACAATGGATGTTCACCATATTGATAGCAGGCATTCGGTGCATAATCGGGAAACACGCCAAAAGCACGACCAACATTGTAAACGGTTCACATTCTATGACTCATTCTTAAGTTCAACAGCTCGGCTGTGGAAGATTTGCCGGCCTCTGTGTTTCGTCTTGAAGAGACCCGTGTGTTTACTCACTTCCTCTCCTCAAAAAGACGCTCCACTCAGCATCCCCAGAGATGACATAGGCCCTGAGGGAAATTATTTTCCTCAGGGCCTCCTATGTGGAGTTAAGAAGATTCCACCCTGAATACGAGCTTGCGAAATTATGAATTACAATCTTCAAATGCAATTATAAAGTGTATTGAATTCACGTGTTCAAACGCAGACTCCTACAAATTCTATTTATCTTTAAACTGGAAAAGAAAGAGATCTTGCAATTGCCACACCCTCCTCAGTACTTGCAATCTTATCACAATTAGAAGGTTAGAGCGCTATACCTTGAAAATCATGGGATATTATAATTATAGTTAAAATAATAATCTATTAAAATACATAATATCACTTTATCGCTTACCAAAATTTTCAAACACTTAGTTCGTATTTTGAAAATGTCACTGTAATTCTAGGCAAATTTGAGTTCATTGAACCGATTGGGTCCCACTCAGGCGTCGTGTGTTCAATGCCTCGGCTGGCTAATTCCTCCATTGTTAGGTTATTCGTAACCCGGGAACGTTAGTCTTATTTAAAAAAAAATTATATAAATGTTTTTTTGATTACAGCAGAAGTAGTGTCATATCGGAGTAATGAGATGCCAACCATATCAGGTATAATATATTTTTTGTAAAAGTTATGAGGCTCAAACAGAACTTTTTTGGATAAATAAAATCTACTAACATCAACATAGGTACTTGTACTCGACATGGTAGTTACACACCATAATCATTAATGACTCAAACATACAACATTTATATGTTGTTGTATAGTATTTGTGTCTATAAATGTATTCGTCTGTAAATGAATAAAACGGAAGGTTGCAGTTGTTCTACGTGTCAACGATCGTTCAGATGAATACTACTGGCTTAATTAAACTGCGGCATTACTACACACAGAACACAGAGCATTGGCATTCGCGGTGACCCACAAAGTGTACAGATTTAAGGTTGGTATAAAAATATTAACCTAAAACTATATCTTCTGGTTTTAGATGAGAAATTACTATGTAGGCACTGTAGGCAGATACTAGCGGACTTCTCGTTTAGTTTCTATCATATTACACGTATTGTATTGTATTATACTGCAATAGATTAGAAAGAATAAGTCTTCAATGTATTTTAACATTTATAGCTACATGGATACGCGGATCCCAAAATGTTTCGGACTGCCACTACCGCCCACTTTGATTGGATTACATTTCATCATTTTACCCCCCCCCCCACTTCAAAAAGACGAATACATTGAAATAGTTTAGCTACTGAAAAATATGTATTATATAATAACTACGTAACGACAATGTCTACGTCTTGTTTTTTGAAGACTCTTATTCGATAATTTAGGTAATAATAATAATTGGATGACTTGTATAGCGCTGTTTTTGTGCAAAATCACCTCAAGGGCGCTGTACAAATTTATAATACATTTCTACAGTGATCTATGTTATTACTAACTATTTATGGAGATAATATACAGTACAATACTTACCTGGTAGGTTACTTGAGATTAACACTTAATTAACATTATCTAATTGTTTATTAGCGAAATTTAGATACAGGATTTAGGACAGAGTTGGAAAATTGAATATAACGGGACTTTCTCTCAGGAATGGTTTATTTAATTTAAGGGTATGACAGCTTAAAGAGGTAAGTTTTTAGTTTAGACCTGAATTCTGTTGGACTTATTGATCTTAGTTCTGGAGGGAGTTTATTCCAAGCCTTCGGCCCAGATGCTCAGAAAGCACGATCACCAAACTTAGTATTTGGCTTGCGCTTAGGTTCCGTCAGTCTGCCTACAACTGATGATGTTGCTGATCTATAACACTTGCAGAGATGTGCAAAATGGGTATCCAAAACCATTTGAAATGCAAAATGGAAATGGGTCAAAACTTTTCCATTTGAAAATGCAAAATGCAAAATGGGTTTTAGAAAAGCATTTCAAATGCAAAATGCAAAATACCTATTTTCAAAATGCATTGAAAATGCAAAATGGTTTCTCAGGTCAAACAATTAAAATAATTATAGAATTTAAAAAAAATTGTCATTTAATATTGGACATCAATGTAGAACAAACATATTACATGATAGTAAATCCAAAAACACCACGACTACAGATTATTAAACTAATGTTGCCAACGTAAAAACATAGAAACTGCTATCTAACATTTAATATTACAGAGTCATGGCCCCATGTTCAGTACCTATTTGAATCAGTATTTTTTGAAATGGTATCACTCAATTGCCAGGGCTCCTACCAGGGAGCAACTTGACAAATGTAAATTATCTCTCATAGCGAGGTTGAGGACCGACTGATATTTGGGGCTTATGAAAAAAAGATGAGTGGAGATAGTAGGAAGAATTTTGCAAAAAGCATTTAAAATGGAAAATGCATTGAGAAAAGCATTTAAAATGCAAAATGGAAAATACCCATTTTGCATTTCCATTTGAAATGGATTTATTTGAAATAAAGCACATCTCTGAACACTTGTTACTTATATTCTATAATTCGCTACCGATTTCGAAACTAATATACTTAAAAAATTAAGCATGAATAAACATTGTTAACAAAATAACAGAACCCTTTTGAATTGTAACCATGTTTCCTTATTTCGATACCTCCCATACTCCCCCACCAAATACCCACCATCTAAATCCAATATTACACAAAATGGCATTATTGATGTTGTTTAGTCCAAAACATTTTTTTTTTGAAAATTCGGTTTTTTGTGTGAAGATTTTCACAAAATCTTCATTCAAAAAAATCCATCAATGGGACCAAGGAATTTTAGTTTAATTTTATTTAACTTATATAACTCTATCACACTCACAAGTCACGAGCTGCCACTGACTAACATAATATTTTATTTTATTACTTTTAAAATTAAAAGGTTTTTTTTAAATGTTAGTGATTTATAAAAAGAATGTACACTTGGGTTACACATTATAGAATAATAATAATAGTAACAAACTGAATTTAAAAACCATTAAAGTCTTCTCATTGTTCTTCAGAGTATCGTAATAATAATGTCGACGAAACACATCGTTATTTTCAGCACTGACTGTACTACAACAAGCAATGCAAGATATTATTAGGATTTTTTAAAACTATAGTTTTATATTTTAAATTTGGGAGGCAGCTATTGGTAATACCGCCGGGAACCATTTATTGGATAACCAACACCCCTGCCGTAGATCAATCTAAGTGTTTCGCTACATTTGGTGACTTAGCATTCCTCAAAAGTGTGACGGGCCGATCGGGAGAGACCTCTCCAGCCGCACTCCCTCGACCCATCGCCTTGTGTTGTAGTGGTAGGTACTGTACAATTGTCTAGTAAAAATATAATTTTACCAAAGATTTAAATCCGTCTATTTGAATTTAGATTTTGTTTTTTTTTTTTTAAATAAATTAAGTGGAATCTTGGAAGAGTAAATTAACACATTTTCTGACATCCGATCGAGCTGACACTCGTCAAATAGGCTCGTTGTCGATGCACTCTATCATCTTTTGGTGGCAATCACGTTTGCGCCCATACATGTATTTTTCCGAAACTGGATGATATTTAAAAATTTACAGAAGTTAATATACGAAACAAATGGCGGACGCTCCATAATTGTGACTAAGCTTAGGTGTTAGCTTTGTTGATTCCAATCCCTTGGTAGGAAGGTTCAATCCACAGTCAAACCAAATTATATATATTTTTTATAAAAATAGTTGTAATTGTTTTTTACGGGTTGGTTTTTTAAATGCTATCCATTAATTATTCATGTATGAATTTCAATTTAATTAAAAAAATATATTAAAATTCTTTACGTCTAAGTGAGTCGATTCATCAAACTGTAGAGAAATAGGGCCATACTCAAAAAAAGTCCAAGATCATCAATAAATTACATAATCAATCACCATCTATTTCTCCTTCTTTTGATCAATCAGCGCCACTCTACCGCCCCCTTGCCCTCAACACCCCCTACCGCCCCACCTCTTACCAGCGCATCCTTAGAAACTTCTAAAGTTTCCAAGGGCACTTTAGGAATCACCGTACTAGATTAATTAATACGAATGCTGCGTTCCCACCTATCTATTCTATGGTAGATATATTTCAAGGAACGAAAGTTGAAGTTGATTCAACTTTGGGTTTATATCGCATAGAAAACCTGTTTTCCCTGTTGAAATAGCATCATAGAACAAAAACACAGAATGTGAGCTAGGTATGATTGACGGCGTCCGGGGTTGAGGGGTCTCTCCAAGACTGAGAATTCGGCGGTCGCTGAGATAGAGAGAGAGAGTCGTGAGGCGATGCACTACGTCGTGTAATATTTTAAATTGAGCCGCTATCAATAACAACCCTTACGTAGATGGCGATAAGGTTTAAATTCCCGCTTAACACCATCCGCCTGTTTTGATTTATGCAAGAAAAAAACATGGCCAAAAAGTGCCTTTTATTTTATTTTGTGGATGTTCAGGCATATTTTTTTTTTCGATCATTTTATAAATAACTTAATTTGCCACATTATACAATAAAATCATAATCGAAAATGGGTTCGTAAGTAGGAGATTTTGAACTTTAAAGCAGTTTTCATAGGCCTTATACATTATTTTTTCTGGGCTTATAAAAGGACTTATCCAAAAAATACTCGATTATTTCAAAGGCCAAGCTGTATTCTACTCGCAGTATTGAATTAAAGCATCTGAAACATTCTAGGAGAACAAGTTTTCAAACCAAAAACACATGATTTTGCATTACTACGTATGGCATCGCCTTCATATAAAGCAATATATGTATAGTTTACCTACTTGTGACCTGTGACAGTTTCCAGAGCGGTAGATATTTTCAGAATCTCTCTGGTGGAATATCATCAGGTGAAATACAAGCTACACCATTATTGACAGGTTGCTTGAAATGGCTTTAGTCGTGTTTGGTGACCTGAATAACCAGGTACACTCTACTTTAGCTACCTTTCTCCTGCCCATTTCCTTTTTCTCCCCACATCCTTCAGTCTCACTACATGACCCTGCAAGACGCAGCCTCACAACATTGGGGATTCCATAGTGTCAGTGGCTCCAGCCAGCAGAAAACTCTTGTGCGGTATTCTCATAAGCAGATGTGTACATTTTAGAGCAAAATGGCTACACACCGAGATATGTCAAAAATCTTACAATGTCGAAACATGAAATGAAAATAATTTATAATACCCATATGTGGGTAAAGGCTTTAGCCAAAATTCTTGACCAAGATGAATAATTATGTTTTTAATCAAAGATAGCAAACATCTGTGCAGATACTCGCATGCGCTAATTTATTTATTTGTATTTAAAATAAAATGATAAAACATAGGCCATTGAAGAATTCAATGCTTCGTGATTTTAAAGGCAAATTTGCCATTTTGTGAGTTAATAATGGTAAATATTTAAAAAATAATCTCGCTCACCTACTTGTTTAATATAATGATATATAAAATCAAAAAATAAAATATTTTAAACAAAAAGTTTTTTTTAATCAAAATTTTAAATTTACATGCGACAAATTTTGTGTTAAGCCTATCAACATGCTTTAATTTATATTTTTGAGGTGAATGTTTGATGAATGAATGGGTAGAATCTAGGATAGCAAGCGTGGCATGACGTGACTCTTGCACGGAACTGTCGGCCACGTGACTCTTTCCGCCCGGCCGCCAAAACTCTATGCGGTATATTTGTTTCTATTGTCACTAAAAATGCAAATGGATTTATTTTAAACGATGAGGAATTTTTAATTTGTAATGTCTATCATGCTAGGTATAAAGAGTACAACAAAATCATGTGGTATCAAATAAACAATCTCAAAAATATATTTCAATTAAAAATAGGCATTTTTTACATAAAAAAATACAGTTTAAAATCAAATAAAAAAAAATAAAATAAAATCACAGTTTAAAATCAAATTTGAAATCGCTCTTTTTTTTCGGTTTGTTTTTTTAGTTTTTGATTTCTACTCTTTATGCTTAGCATGACAGATACATATTTCTTTGTGTATATTTTAAAAATACTAAGTATCAAAAAAATAAAGACTTGTTTACTTTCATTTTCACTTCCCTCAACAACAACAACAAAAATCCATATTTCACGTCTGCCAGGCGTCCCTTTACGGCTATTATTTATTTTGTGAATTTTATTTCATTATTTATATGTTGGGCAAAATAATTTTTATAAATAATTTTCACTAACCCAAAAATAATTGTCAATGTTGCTTCTAAAATCACGAAAAATCGATTTCTTTAATGGCCTATATTTTCTTTCCTTTGTAGTCAAATTTGAAAGGAAACTAATAGAAGTGAATTTATTGAAGTGAAGTGACAATTACCGTTGAAATGCGAATTAAGGTTGGCGTAAAGCATTCTCATTTTAAATTTATAAACCGAATTATATTATAAGTGAAACACTACGACGGCCTCTGTGGCTTTTGTTTGGGTTCTCGAGTAGCAATCCGGAGGTCGCGGGTACAAATCTCGGCGTACATTTTATTTGATTCAATTGTGTTATTTACATCACAATTTATTCATTTAAAATAATAAGGAATATATTCGCGGCACGTTCCACGAGGAACTATCAGTATCGCCCTGGAGTAAGACCACCATTTAGAATTGAAATGTTGCTTTAAAGGGCTTTAGCCGTGTTTGGTGACCAGGTCTGAATAGCAAGGTACTTACCCACCTTTCTCTTCCCCAACCCTTCCACACCCCGCAACCTTCAGCCTCATTACTTACCTCAATCGGGGATACCATAGTCTCACTGGCTCACTGGGAGCAGTTGAGACTATTGTGCGGTATTCACGTAAAAAAGAAAAAAAACTAGTGCCTAATTAATAATAACAAATTAAGAACATATTTATTCTAAGTTCGATGGTCTGTCATTCAGAATTGGCGCTCTTCCTTGAAGCGGTTTATTTTCAACATTCAACAAACTTTAATTAATGAACTACATTGAGTGCTAACTAACCAGCATGGTCTCACCTACAGCGAAGATTACATACGATAAGGCACAACGTAAGAGTAAATTAATTAATATGGTCAAATTGAGCAAACTATAAACATTTCTCCTTTAATAAATAAACTACAGTGAGTGCTAACTAACCAGCACGGTCTCAGCTACAGTGAAGATTACATACGATAAGGCACAACGTAAGAGGAAATTAATTAATATGGTCAAATTGAGCAAACTATAAACATTTCTCTTTTAGAAGACCGTCGGAAAAAATTAGATCTCATTTGTTACTTTAAAATTATTAATTGTATTATTGATTCTCCTACTTTACTACAACTCATCCCTCCCGTACACTCAGAAATAATGAACTGCTTTTCCTAAATCAACATTCAACTAATTATGGTTATAATTCACCATTGTCCAGAATGCTTAGGACGCGTTGTTTCGGAGAATTTTAACATATCATCAAATTTCATAGTAAATTTTCAAGGTCTGTGAAAGTTCTATTATTATTTCAGTTCTGTGAAGCAACTGTCCCATGTTGAAATAATAACTGAACTTCAATTGGACTTTCACAGAACTTGGAAATTAACTTTGAAATTTGATGACTTGTTCAAATTCTCTGCAAAACCCCGTCCTTAGACTTGTCAACTCATGTTGTCACTTAATTTTTTTCGGTAAAAGTCTAAATAATTTTTATCGGTCACAAAACAAGTGACCTATTATATATAATAGTGAAATATTATATATAAATATTTTGACTTCTAGCGAAGTCTTGACTAGACTTCACTTCAAAAAACTTGAAGTGAAGTCTTTACTCTTTAATTTATATTTTTTAATACAATTTCGTGTTATTGTTTTGTAAATTGGACACAAGTCCGTTAATAAATAAATAAATAACTGAGGCTAGTTGCTCGATGGCACACCTGCCCGTGGCGGTCGGGTCACTAGTCACTATGGTACAGCACAGGAGGCAGGCAGAGTACACGGTGAGCATAGCGCAAGCAACAGCAGTCACGGCGCTAATCGACGTTAAGATCTTGGCCTTCACAAACCGCGTGAGTCACCGTAACGTGCCAACGCGGTACAAGTCTATACATTGGCCGCAGAGCTGAATTGGCTACAATCTACGCATATGTTACGGTAAAATAGCGGATAAAAAAACCGTCACGGGATAGCAGACGAACAACAGAAAAAAAAAATAATACAAAAGGTGTAAAAATGGTGAAAAGTTCAGATTGAAGGGAAAATTTTAATAATTGAACAAAAAATAAGAAACATGTTATAAAGTCATGAAAACAACAAGGATAAATTAGATTGTTTAGTTGTGGAACCCAAGACGACAGAGCATAAGTCTTTACGATTGTCTAAAACGGCAAAACTCTACAGAAGTGAGCTATAGCATCGAATTCCCTGTAAATACGTCCAACTTCAGTGAAAGAGTAGCAATATCAACAACTCTAACACCTAGAAGCGCTAGTGTAGCATATTGACTTGACATTCCATTCAATGCCGGCAAATTGAATTTATTTAGTACTTTGTGGCGGTGTTTTGCGCTTTCTAAATACATTTTGATCAATATTTATAAAATCATTTATATGAAAATATTCCAAAAATTAGGTTCTGTGTGTGAAGTTCACGGATGTAATAATTACAAACAACAAAACACTTCAAGTCGTTTTTATTTAGTCATTAGTTGGTGAAATATAATATGAGTTCGTTAAATATTAGCAAATAAAATATAAAATGCAAATAATACTATATTAAATGAAAAAAATACACTTTGTAAAACACCACTTTTATTATGAATTAATATTAACAGCCAACCAGGTTTTGCTTAGCTCAAGCTTCGTCAGGGCTTATTATATCAACTAAAGTTATTTTCATACAGACACATATATTTAGAAGAAAATAAAACAATGAGTGAAGGAGATAGAAATAAAATAACAGACACGAGTGAAAGAGATAGAAATAAAAGAGCAGACACCTTATTAGCGCTAGTACGAGAAAGGATGTAGACTGATTACAGGATGGGTAGGAAGGGAGGGGGAAGGGAGGAAACAGTTTTATCAGAGGTTAACGGAATAAATTAAAAATTGGACTATCACTTAAATGGATTTGATTGTTGATTATATTTGATTTATTATTGACGGCTTTTTTAATTTCGAGGGCTTCTAAATTGTTGACTGACGAAGCTTGAGCTAAGCGAAACCTGGTTGGCTGTTAATTCATAATAAAAATGGTGTTTTACAAAGTGTATTTATTTCATTTAATATATAATGTCACATCACAAAGTGTTTGCTTCCTTCGATAAAAGCAAATAATACTGATTACGAAAAAAGTGGAACACAGTGAAAAATATAATTATATCATAGACATATGAATATTAGTAGACCTGCCCTAAGTGATTAAAAGCGTATTATTCCCCACTCCCCATACCGGTTCCATTGGAGCCGGATGGGCTCGCGTATGGCTTCCCGTGAATCTTGAGAATGTGACGTCATCATTCTTGTTCGAACTAGCGTCGAGCTATGGTCGAGGCATTTTACGAAATAACACGGCAAAATGGTGGCTTGTGATATGAAAACTTGTAAAAATAGATGTGAAAAAGAGAATAAACCCAATTGTCGTATTACATTCCATATGTAAGCATTATTTTAAGCTTATTCACATCGTATAATATGGATCAGTTGTAGAAACATATAATCACATCGAGATACATCTAGACGCAAAATACAAAGCCGTGTGCATAAGAATCAGGGATGTGCCTTCGCCTTTTGCGCTTTAGGTACCACGTGTTAGGTACGCGCTTGTTTCGTATGTACGGTACTGCTGGAACGAGAAGGAGTGCATATCACGTAATGCGCTAGGTTATACCGAGTGGCGATGTGTGATAGAAAATCATGTTTTTTGTTTTTAATTGAAAAAATGTCATCGGAAGGCAAAATGATGTCCAAATTTTTACTCCAAATACACTTAGGAATCGCTGGTAAAAACTGTGTGTATATAATTTCATTTGTTTTTTTAGTTGTTTTAATTTTCTTTCTTAAAGATTTCAATATTTTATTATTAATAGGAACACAGCGGTTGTGACAACCCTCCAACATTGGTCGAATGTAGCGATTCCCAAGTGTGCGCATCGTTGTTACTGGGAAGTAAATTATGAAAACTTGTTGTGTATAAAAGTGTCTTAACTAAATACGTAAACAAAATATTCGACTCTGAAAATAGAAGAATTTTTTTTTGCCGAATTTGGACTTCGCAAATTTGTTCATAACGTGGCGAGTAATTTGCGCTCCCATGTAAAAATGTCTATTCATTCAAAAGCAGATTTTACTTTTAAAAACTAAATGGTGATATTAAAATGCGAGATGCCTATATACTGTCAGATTGATTTATTGACGAATCACAGTCAGCTTTACCCCCTTCGTTCTTCAACAGTTGATTTTACCCCTCACCTTTAATTTCTAGTCTATATATTCATATGTCTGTGAATTATATATTTTTGAAGGTAAAACAGAAAAGCCGATTTAGTTGAGGTCCACATAGCATTCTGTGTTCATTTTGAAGTTATAAATCATCGTCAATGTCGATGTTCTGAATTTATTATTGTATATATTATATACAATATTAATTTTTACATATTTGTTATCTTTTTCTTTCGATTTTTATAATTTATTGACGTACGATAAACAACATATTTCATTATTATCGTATAATTAAATACCTATATAATTGTATTATTGAAAATTCTTTTGAAATGTTATTGCCAAAAAATATGAGAAAGTGTTTGTCCGGCCCTGAGCTACGAACACTTGTGCGGAATGGATAGCTGATAAGTCCACTGTATTGTGTAAGTGCAGTGACTTCTAGACGTCGATTATCATCACGACTTTCTTAGTCATAAAACATCAAATAATACTAATTCTTATCGGGACTGATATTATTATGAGAAACGACGCAATCCCCAAACAATATATTGTAATTATTGCACCAACTTTTGACTTTACGTTAGGTTAGGCGCATTTTGGTTTTCGGTAGCATTTCAAGCACGTATCTAAAAAAAAATTACTATCCGGCTTAACACGAAATTTAAAAAAAAACGATAACATAGTTCCGAGTGCTATAAACGACTTTTTGTGGTTAAACCACGGTAGCTTGTTGAAGGCAGTTCGCATATTCAAGTTCAGATCAATTAGTGACGTAATCTTCCGTTATGGGCGCGCCTTACACGGAGTGGTGTTACAATCATCAGCGGAGTTCATTAAAACAATTAAGGCGAGCGTTCACTTGGCGGAGTCCACGCTTGGTTGCCCGCGAGGATGGCGGGCGCACCACCACCGCCTTAATTCCTATCTAATAACTCTATCTATTCTATCCTCTTCGCACATATCGATGGTTTCCTACTGCATTCTTTCATCTGCCATAGGTGTTGAACTAATCATCGCAGGTAATGAGATATTCACTGAACTGACCAGGGGCGCATTTAACCACTTTCTTCTATCTTGCACTGCCAATTCGAGGCCACTCGAAAACATCGAAGTAAGTAAAGCAGCCGTGTACAAAAAATATGTAACGCGCGGCCCTGGTGTATTGGACAGACATAGGGTTGAATCTGACCGATCAAATCTTTAAAATATAGGGGAAATCTTAACGCCATAAGTGATGAAAGTGTAAAAAACAATATTCGGCGCGCCGCCCGGAGTAATGGACGGACCTACGATCGACTTTGCCTTAGCAGGCCTAGAAAACCGAACTTTCTGTAGGGTTTATTTTAATTATTTCTGAAGAACGTATTACTAAAATCTGAAATGTTTCTAGAGTCATCCCTCGGGAAGTTACTAATTTATCGTTTGAAAAACAAAATTTGGTACTTACCGCTAATTGAATAAAATTTACAATTCGTTTTATATAAAATATTTTAACGGTAAGGTCCTGTTTTTATTAATCTTAAATATAAATAACTTACATCCGTAAGGATCCCTATTAAAACGTTTGAGATTTTAGTAATACGTTCATCAGAAATCGTCGCCTTTACGGACATAATCCGCGTCGAGAGAGACAGGAGCGCATAATGACCTGCGCTGTTGCATCATCTCGCCAAGTGGGCACTTAGGGCCACACAGTGTGTGTGCACCAGTGCACCGTGCGGCCTTACAGTGTCTGGTGACCGGTATCTGCATGCGGGAGCGGGACTCGCTTGTCAAGAAGAGCATGACGTTATGCGGTAGTTAGTATTTAGGTAGGTACTCGTCAGGCAGAAGCGGACCAGAAAAATCGCGGGTTTCAATCGTCCATAACGAACGCGAATATAAACTATAGACATTATAAAATTTTCATAAAACTAGCTTCACAAACCAATATTCTAGGCTATTTGGTAGAAGTCAGGTCCCCGGCTAATTTGAAAAATGTTTTGAGATAAACGCATTTTTTGTTTCATATGGGATTTTTCGACAAAAAAACCTTTGGCCTGCAATGCCTTCACCAAACAATAATCTAACATTCTAAGTTTTTTTATCTGATACCGAACAAGAGACCCAACCATCTGGAGCCAGTGAGACTATGGAGACCCCAATTAGGTATGCTGTGAGGCGGAAGTTAGTGGGAAGGGAAAGGAGATCGGTAAGAGGAAGGTGAGGGAGTACCTGGCTTTTCAGATCTGGTCACCAAACACGTCTAAAGCCATTTTACGCAACGTTTCATTATATATATTACACAAATTATAAATGGCGGTCTTACACCAGGGCGATATTAGGAGTATATTCCACTCGCGAACGTGCCGCAAGTATAATATATATTATTTTAAATGATTAAATTGTGAAATAACACAAATTCATCAAATAAAATTTACACGCGCACGCCGGGATTTGAACATGCCATCTCCGAGTTGCTAGTAGAGAGCCTTATCCCTCGACCACGGAGGACGTCATTGTTTACGTTCTTCTGGCTTTCATGGCGGTTTTAAGGACATCTTAGCCTCTTTTGCAGCTTCCGTATGTAAAACTTAGTACACCTTATTTTTAAGACTGTAAAGCCGCTTTTAAACAAACAAAAAAAATCACTCCAAAATTCTAGTGTCACTACCCCTTAAACACATTTTTTTCGACAATTCAAAAAATATTGAAAAGTTGTTACAGTCCAGGAAATTTCAAACAAAAAAGCTGTGATAATTTCAACACTTCAGAGAGTTTTTGTACAGAGTAAATATAGGAATTTTCAGGAAAACTGTTAAAATTAATGATTTATGGTGCCGCAAGCGAAAACTTGTCATTTTTTCAATCTAGTCACCTAGCAAATAAGCCATTGAAACAAGCCACCTGTCACTCTATTCTATATCCTAAAATATAAATAATAAAATGTGTCCTTTTGTTAATCTAGTCACCTAGCAAATAAGCCATTGAAACAAGCCATCGGTGACTCTATTCCATATTCTAAATATCATTAACTCTCAAAAATATATATAATCAATAATAAAAAAGCAGTAGCCGCATGAACAATTATTTCTAATTTATGTTCATAGAAAAGTCCCGGACTGCCCTGGTCGCCGCTACGTCACCGCCTGTAGGTTCCTGCATATCAGGTACATTTTAGAAGACTCTTAACCTACTATTTCAAATAAATTACACATACTCATTAATAGGGTTATACAGAGCTATATGTATACCCGAAACACATACATTCTGTAAATCCTGTAGTAAGACATCTAATGTGGCATTCGGGAGACTATCCGCTCGTTAATAAATCAGAGAGTTTATAATTTTTATGGGTAGTTAGGGTAAAGGAGATAAGTTCGATCTATGATTACGGTCGGCAATATCAGATGTGTGTCATAAATATATATAATCGCGGTTGTTGTTCTTAACTAACGAAAATAAGATAAATAAACTACAATAATTGAAGAAAACTACATACTTGTGTAAATTCTTGACGCAAGAGCTTACCGTTTTTCTGAGAAAAATAAACAATTTTATGCTTTTAAATACATAAAGATTTCCTAAAAAAACACCTAAATTAAACAATCGAAACTGTAAAGAAGAAAATCTGTTTTCTGAAGTTGGATCTCTAGAATGATTTAACGTGATTGCATTTTAACACCTTTAATTAAATTTTCGAGTCAACGCAACGTCAGCTCTCAGCTCAGAATGCCATCAAGAGCTATGTAGCTTTTAAATACCAAATTCATTGCCAACAAAAACTAGGCCCCATATTTTTCCACTGTGAATGGAATGAGAAAAAAGTGTTGAATCTGTTAAAAAGTGTCGGGCGTAGCCGGGTAGTAAGACTACTACTTATGGACTTTGGATAGATAGTAATTATTAGTATCCGCCTATGCACATTGTGTTCATCATGCGATCCGCGCCTATGCTCCTCGAATACTCATACCTACACATCACATTTCACGCTGCCATATTGGAATCATTGTGCGGCGTGTGAAAATCACTACCATGGAATTGTTTTTAGGAATGCGGGAGGGTATTCACAGATTCACATATTCAGACTACAGTTCTGGAAACCAAATCCAGCCTCATTGTATAATATCACCCGAGCAAGCAGAGTGGCAGGATACCAGAAAGAACGAGAGAGCGGGCGCAGTTCGGGAGATCTGTGATGAGAAAAATTAAAAAAGTTTTTTAGCAGATTCGATTAGATTATCGTTCGATTCGATTAGATGTCTGTTGTAACCCAATTTCCGTTATATGGTTAGTTTATGAGAACAACAGAACTACATATCAGTGGTATTCCTATATTTTACAACATTTCGATGTTTTAGGGGTTAAATATTTGATTCCCGCACAATGCAAAAAAACAATTGATATTATATACATGTTTTTCATTAATATTTATATATTTATTTATTTATTTATTATTTTATTTACGCCCTAATGGGCTTTTACATGAAAATATACATTTACATTGATTACAATAATTGAACATAAGAAGATAAATGGAGTTAATTGTAAGAAAGCAACACATATAATAAAATTTTGTGCAAATTAGCAAAACACTAATAAGATGGATTCAATATAAAATATACCCAAGCATGAAATAGTAAGTAAAAGAAAGTTCAACATAAAAAGTAAGTAAGTGGGTGTGTTTAAACCCAGTATTAATTGTGAGTTTAACAAATCGATAAACCAATATAAATTAGAGTGTAACTTACTCGTGAGGTAAAGAACATTATAACAGAGATTTAAAAAAAAAAAAAAAATAACAAAATAAGAGTTGCACCTGTAAAAAGCAAAAACTAATAGAATTTAGCAATATCGACATGAATAAGAAATAATAAGATCTGAGATGGAACATAGTGTTATGTATAAAAAGTAGTTAGTAGGTATATGCATACAATTATAAGTGTATAGTAGAGCAAATAAAAAACAAACAAATATGGATATAATTTACTTGAAAGGTTTCGAATGGGAGAAGATGTAATAAAATTATTAAAGCTATAAAAGTTAATTATTAGCCGATAGAATCGAAATAAGTTGCCTTTTAAAGCTCACAAAATTGTCAAAACCAAACATATCTATAAGTTCACAGTATTTATTCGCAAGGTTGTGAATTCTAGGAATTGGTGAAAAAATAGAATAATTAGTGTTGAGGTTCTTGTTAAATTTAAAAGTATCTTTACTGCGAGTTTGCCTAGCAGGAACATTAATGCAAATAAGTTCCAACAAATTAGGGCTGTCAATTAAAGATTTAATAATTTTGAATAAAAATAGCAAATCAATTAACACTCTTCTATCAGATAATTTAAGAAGTTTAGTTTCAGCAAGCAAGTTATTGTAATTTATAAATTCGATTGGAATTTTCATTTTAAAATTAATGTACCGAAGGAATTTATTTTGTACCTTTTCTAATGATTGAGAATGGACCTTGTAGTACGGTGACCATACGGTGGAATTGTATTCTAATTTGCTTCGTACTAACGAGCAATACAGATGTTTTAATGTTGACATACTTTTAAAATTTGCTCCCATTCTCAAAATAAAACCTAGTATTCTCATCGCATCGCTTGTTATTTCATCGATGTGTTCGTTAAACTGTAGACTCTCGTGGAATATAACACCAAGATCACGAATCTGTGATACACGAAGAAGATTAGCACCATTCATAAAATAGGAAAAATTAAGTGGATTTTTGCCTTTGTAAAAACTGATAATCTGGCATTTACCTAAATTTAGTTGCAAATCATTGACAGAACACCACGCACATAGTTTATTAAGGTTCAACTGCAAAATTGCGCGATCGTCATCGTCTTTGATTATTCTGTATATCTTCAGATCGTCGGCAAATAACAGGACTTTAACATTAGTAAAAATATTAACAATATCATTGATAAACAAACAAAATAATATTGGGCCCAAGTGAGATCCCTGTGGTACTCCGCTCGAGGCAGCAAAAGTATAAGAAGTAAACGAATCTATCTTGACTGCTAAGTGAAGCATTGTCAGGCTCTTCACAAAACTTCCACAGCAGATGTATTTTGAATAGTTAGAATGAAAAGATGAAATTGTCTGCTGCTGGTTTATATTTGTTTAAACCGAGTAAGTTTTTTCTATAAAATACATGACGCAGAGTACTCCGGCATGTGTACATAGTACACATTAGAACTAGTACATGTACATTTAGCGATCAAATAACAAGGCATTAAATTATTTTTATCATAAATTGCACTTGCACAAATAAAAAATTAAACTCAGTAGTTCGTTTCAATCGTGGCTAAAGAATCTCCACGTTTTTGGTTTGTATAATAAAAGTTTCATTACAACCCGGCTTCGCCCGATTTGACTTGAATAACATGTCATTTTGTCTTATTTTACGATATTCAAATGGAAATGTTAAAAGTCAACAGTTTACTTTGTAAATTACGAATGTTTGTTCGACTTAGACATTTTACACTTAGAAGGGTTTTTAAATTGCGTAACGCTTGAACTCACAGTTCGAGGGTAAAGATTTTTAGCTTTATAGTTATAAGGTATTCTGTGAAAAGTGCGAATCGATAAAAAAGGCAAGGCGAAACCGGCAGAACCTTTTAATGTCAAAATTTGACATTTTCTTCCTCAAATGAAACAGGTCATACGGAACCTTGCACAGTCCGCTATTATTTGATGCAGGGAAATGGCCTACAATACAAATAGGAATAATAAACGCTCTTTGATCATAAATTCGCAGAAAGACATTATGGTTACGTAAGTATCCACAAACAAAAGACAATTAAATCGTAAGAAAGTTCTATTCCTATTTTTGGAAATTTTACCGTTAGGTGCTTACGAGGCGTTACTAACAAATACCTACGACAAGGAACTACATAAAACTGTTTTTAACAATATTCACCACCAAACATAAAAGCCAGTATTTAAAAAAAAGCATATGTAAAGAGATTTAATTAGCCGATAAGAGTTAATTAAATTAAGTTACATAATTAAAAATTAGTAAATTTAAACCTTTATTAATTTAATCAAGAGTACAATACATTAGTTTAAAGTTGAAATATAAACATATATATCACATAATAATATTTATTAAGAATGTTTCAATTAGGCAGTGTAAAGAAATTTCATTGAAACAATGATAATAAACGTATTATTATTTATTGAACAGTGAACTGAACGCGTGGGCAAGCTGATCTGTTGACATCATGAAGTTTTGCCTCTGAGAAAACAGTTGTGATATCTCTTTCTATTACGTTGAACGAATATGAGAAAGAGAAAGAAGTTGCAATAGAAGCTAGCAATACTATACCTACATTTCTGCTGCTCTCGAGTCATGATTCCAGAGTGGTAGACGTAATCTTTTAGACGTAATCAGACAGGATTGGGTCTTTGAAACATTAAATTCGACGAGATTATTTTTACCCTAGGGGGAAATACTTTATTTTATTTTATTTATTTTATTTTATTAGGAACATTAACAGGTTTATAACATAACATGCATAGAGAGAGAGAAAAAATAAGTAAAAGAATTAGGTTACAACCCAATAATCAATGTTCACATCATGCAATAAAGATAAAGAAGGTTAAAAAGCAATAAACAAACAAAGAAAGGTTAAAAACAAAACAAAAAAATGTTAAAAACAAGGAAATAATAAGAGAAAATTTATATATATATATATATATATATACACGTATAAACACATACATACATATATATATACATACACATGCATATACACATATAAATACATACGTACACACATACATATACATAGTTGCATACATACATACGCATACATACATGCATCCAAACATACATACATACACACATACTCTCGAGATAACCGTCCATTCTCTGCTTCAAAGCCCTCCGAGCCGTTGGAGTTTGTGTGCCCTTTGGGGGCTTGTCAAACAAAAAGCCGTCATGAACTGTACTGTCATCTGCGTAACAATGAATCGGTGCACATGTCAAAAGGTCATTGATGTGCAACAAAAACAAAGTCGGAGACAGAACCGATCCCTGTGGGACGCCAGCATTTATGGAGTGCGAGGAAGAGGTGAAACCATCAGCAACCGCCTGAATCGACCTATCCCTTAAAAAGTCAGCAATCCACGTACACAGGGATGCGGGAAGTCCGTAAGAAGGCAATTTGTTGACAGGTCCTCGGTGCCAAACCCGGTCAAAGGCCTTGAATATGTCTAGTGCGACCGTTTGGGTCTCACCGTGACGTTCCAGGCACCGCCCCCAAACATGCGTCACATACGCGAGAAGATCACCGCACGAGCGGTTCCGCCGGAATCCGTATTGACGGTCGTTGATAATTTTGTTCTTCTCGAGGTATGTGAGCAGTTTGTCGTTGATCACACGTTCCATCACTTTGGACAGAACTGATGTGATCGCTATGGGGCGGTAGTTGGCCGGGTTGGAGCGGTCACCTTTCTTGGGAATAGGGTGAATGACCACTTTTTCCAACCAGAGGGCACAGTGCCACACTTCAGGGACATTTTGAAGAGCTTTGTCAAAACTGGAACTATTTCAGCAGCACACCTCTGCAATACCAGGGCAGGTAATCCATCAGGTCCACTAGCTTTGTTAACATCGAGCCCCCGTATGACGTGGAGTACATCCCGATGGCGGATCCTCAGCTTTTTCATATAGAAGCCGCAGTGAGGAACCGACGGCGGAACAGCACCTCCGTCGTCGAGAACCCAGAACAATAAACTCGGCCAAAGGGTAGCGGGGCAAGAGATCATCAATAGTATCTCTCAAATGTTTGAAGAGCTCGGAAGTGTCTGATTCGCTATGGTTCGGTGAGCGGTATAGATATGCGTAGAATCTTGCTGTACTGGCAAGATTGACGCGCACCCACATTACGTCGAATCTGGAGTTTTCCAGACTCAATAGTCGTACACAGTTGACGTCAGCTCGACTATAGAGGCAGACTCCTCCTTTGAGTCGGAACTTGCTTGCAAGGGTAAAGCCTGGGCAGTCCAGATAGGAGGAGTCTGGCGGCTCGGCTATCTGAGTTTCGGATAGGAAAAGAAGTTTGGGACGTTGGGACAAAAGATGGTGATGAACAGAATTTAAATTAGTGTGCAGACCGCGAATGTTGGCAAAATTTACCAACAGTTTTGGCCCGCACCGGGGACGCCTGCTACTCGCCGCTGTAATGATGTTAAGTTTGTTTTTATGTATATTCATGATTTTTTTTTGTAAGTGTATGAGGTGAAAGGAAGGTCTGGAAAGGAAAGGTATGAGGGGTGGGTAGGAATCTGGGGTTCAGGCTGTCCAGGAGTGATGAGCGTTTGGTTCCAGCCCACTCACTGCGGTGCTAGGCGATAGGCTGGGAGAGTCCGGCTGGAGAGGGCATCCAATGCGCCCCAAACGCTGCTGCTGGGTCCCCTCCGGTCACGAACCGGCACAACAGCAGTGGTAGGGTTTTTTCACTCGCTGATGGGGCAGCCCACCCTTAGTCGTGAGCCTGAGGGTCGGGCCCCTGTACTATCGAGCAGCCCGGACAGCGGTAACCGGTTGTATTAACACGGTGGTAACAGCTTGTATTTTTTCAAGAAAAGCCCACTAGGGCGTGTAATAAATAAATAAATTAAATACGAATTTAACAGCGCGCGCCGCATTCTTTTCCATTATTGGCAATCCATTGAGAAAGAAACGCTTTGAATCTGCTATCAACCCCGCAACGAACCAAACTAGTCGAAAACGAACATTCCCTTCCTGCTTGACAGTGATAACAGCACGAGTCGTGCCCTCGTGCTCGCTTCCAATTTCTCATAAAATATCGCTATAATCAGGGCAGGCCCAATATGGGCGCAATTGGAGCAGTCCGCTCCGAGCGCTGAATTGTCAAGGCGCTAAGGCGCTGAAAATACCTAACACCTAACAATCCTAACACAATCCTAATCCTATTCTGGAGATTATTTTTCACTCAATCGGTGATACACAAAAATACAAATCGTCCGAATATTATTGAATATGGTGATCACCTACCCAGGGGACACCTTGGGCGTCAAAATTTGACTCGCACCAAGCGTCGCGTAGGCTTCAGGGCCAGCCCTGGTAATAATTAAATACAAGTGTTAACGTTCATAAGTCTTGTAAGTGACTGAACCAGTATTCTTTTTTTGTTTTTAGTAGAACAGTATTAGCACTTATAAATATAATAATAAATGTCGTACTCATCCAGGCGAAAACCACAGTTACCGCGCTTTGTGCAGCATGTGAAAAGTGGGATAAAATACTCAAAATGGCATCCAGGCATGCTGGCGCGCGTGGAGAGGAGCTTTTACAATTTTAAATATATTATTGACCGTGCACAATTTTTTTTCAAACTAATAACTCGTAGAGCATTATTTTTTGTTACATAAAGTGTAGGTACATTTATTTTGTAGTTGTGTATTGTTTGGGAAAATTTTAAGATTTTTTTTTATTTTTTTTTTTTTTATTTATTATAAATTTTTAAAGATACAGGTTTTATGCAGTCCCACAAAGCTGTCACACATGACGGCTTGTCTGTAGGTTCTACAAATAATATATATAAACATTTTTAATTTTTAATACATGTATGACACAAAATTATACAATAAACAATATCACAAAATAATATATCTCAACGTACCTACCTATATACAAATTATTTAGGCAGGTACGTTGAGATGTTCAGGAATACATCAATAATAAAGTTCAGAGATACATTGATTCGTCGCTTATTAGCCAACGCTTAGTGTTTTTGGGGCAGGGTCTCTCACTATTCTGAGGTTTAAAAGAATTATTAAATTTATTGAAAATCTCTGGTATTAAATATTTAAGCGTTCGGCTTCCATACTTATTTGTTACTCTTGGAATAATGAGGCCCTTATTTTCAGTGAATCTTGTTGTGTGATTATGCACCGGTTGCTTTTTATATTTGCTATCTCCCTCATTATCCATTATAATAATGTACCAAAGAAGACCCTTTATTGGAAGTAGGCCCTCAGAACCATACAGTAGTTTTAGATTACTTCTTTGTCTGTAAATATTCGGTGGTACAATTTTTTTTATTATAGCAATTTGTAAGTTTTGTATATATTTAATATAAATATTGCTTGAGTGCCCCCAAGTTCGTATGCCATATCTGAGTATGGATTCGACCATAGAAAAATAAATTATTTTAAGAGTACAATGAGGCAAAACAAATTTCAGTTTATAAAAATTACTTGCAAAAGATCGGAGCTGGTTACAGATTTTAGCCACTTGTTTATCCCATTTAAATTTATTGTCTAATAAATAGTCTATTGTCTAATAAAAAATCTAGTCTATCTATCTATCTTCATTGATTTATAAGGTGGCTTAATTTGTCAGAAGGCATTACTTATGATGATAAAAAACAAAGCCTTAGAAAGGCGAAATGGCTGTCAAACGGAAATAAAAATAAACTAGCATTAGATTGACGGTCTCTCAGGTCGAGGGGTAACACTCTCGACCACTAATCCGAAGGACTCGGGCTCATATCCCGGCATGAGCAAGTAAATTTTATTAAATTAAATTGTTATTTCACATTTAATTCATATAAAAAATATACGTAGAGTACCTACTTTGTACTTGGGACACTTTCCAGAGCGTTAGATGCTTTCAGTATAGCCTTGGTGTAAAATCACCATTCAGAATTGAAATGTTGTTTGAAATGGCTTTAGCCGTATTTGGTGACCATATTCGAATAGGCAGGTACTTCCCACTTTCCTCTTCCCATCTCCTTCGCCTCACTACTACCTTCAGCCTCACAACATATCCCAATTGGAGAAGCCAACTCCAAACGGTTGGGAGCAGTTGAGACTCTTGTGCGGTATTCACATTTTTTTAAAATTAGTATGGGTATGACAAATGTATTATGAATATGTTTTAGAAAAACTAATAGTTAACTCCCGACTTCGCACATTATACACTTGTTTGACTAATAAATGGATGTTTCAAAGCTCCATCCATAGTCATGCAAAATAACTATAAATAGTGCATTGACCTTGAAATTACACAGTAAAATGGTAGCATAATTCATTACACCCGAGCTCACAGCTCGCGAGTCTTTATTGACACGTAAAAAGAGATTTCTGCTTTTATTAGCCCATAGCCTAAGTATTATAACCCCTTTGGGCAATTTTTCCTTTGGGAGATTTTCTTCTCTGACAAACTAACAACCGTGGAGTCTTTTTGGGAGATATACCAGGAGGGGGGGGGTCATTCTACATTATTTTAGATGTAAAAAAGATGAATAACCTTTTTAGAAATTCCAATGTTTTTGGGTTAAAAAATGTTTGTACAGGAAAATAAATATTCTTCTATGGAAAAATATTTTTGTATGGGAAAATCAAAAGTTGATTGTCTTAGTTACTTCTACCATCATGTAAAATCACCTCCCAAAGTTAGCGCATTTTACCCCCGGATACCCTGTTTATCCCAGCCTGTCACGGTCTTTTAAAAGTTATGTCATCTCATTTTTTTTAAATTACGGTGAGAAATATGGTTTAAACAAGATTAGTGACAGAGAATATCGCGCTTTCAGTTTTCGTTAAAAAAATTACCATAAACGCTACAGAAAAAATTGAAATAATTTTATGACATATACCAATTAGAATTTTTTTTTAAATTTTGTCAACGTTGAACCAAAAAAAGTGAAGTGACAATAACTTTTAGAACACCTTTGTCTATTTCAAGATGTTTTTTTAGTTTCTTATAAAGTGGTGATTAAATTTTGCACGATAAAAACCATTGATAAGCGACTTAAAAAAACTTTATCTTTGTTTGATTCAAAATTTTAATATATTTTATTGCATATGTCGGATTGTAATATTGTAACACTAAAATCTGAAAGAGTTTTTCATATGCTTTTAAGAACTGAATTTTATTTATAAATACGTTCAAAAACAGCGAATTTATCCAAAATCGAATGTAATGCAGAGGCTTTAGGGGTTAAGTGTGATAATCAAGTCATTTTATACGCAAAGACGTGGAAGATACGATTAGTGCCAGATTGCAAATTAGATTGCCCTTGCCAGATTAGTGACTATTTGTTAATTAAGGGGTTTAAAGATCAATGAAAAACTAAAAAAGGAATAACAAAAATCTTATAGGATTCTTGTTAGAAGTCTGACGATGATATATATGTCGAGACAGACATATTGGATAAATAAATTAGTGTTTGTTATGCAAAATAATGTTTCAAAAAATAGTGTTTCATTACATTAAATGGCAATGTGAAAATGATGAAAAATAATAATAATAAATGATAAATTGGTTATGTTTTACATGACAAAATTAAAAAAATAACTTATATCATTGATGTCGCTATTCCAAATTCCTGTAATATTCAAAAATTTATTTATGAAAAAATAAGAAAATACACAGATTTAGGAAATAAAATTAAAAGAATTTGGGATTCTCAGACTATAAAAATATTACCATTTGTTATTTCGGCTACTGGCATTATACCTAGCTCTCTCATTCAAAATTTAGGCGTATTAGATCTGTCAAAGAATTTATACATAAAAATGCAAAAATCAGTCATTTTAAATACATGTATAAAATTGAGGGATCAGTAGGATTTATAGGTCCAATTAGAAGTTCTAACGAGCCGAACCCTCTGATATGAAAATATCTGGAGTCGGTGAATTATTTTCCCATTTGATCTCTGGTGATTTGACGTGTTGTTTTTGTATTATTTTGTATTTATTATGCTTATATAATGCACTTGCATAATGTGGATTGACTAAATGATCATTTGTGGAAAAGTGTATGGAAGGGTTTAGTTTTTCCTATGGGGAAGATTTAACCCGGACACAAAGACGGAAGAAAAAAAATGGTTAATCAGCATCTAGTTGGAGTACTCATCAAAGGGTTTTTATAAAAAATTTGATCTTGGATCGTCTTGACTGACGATCCAAGACTTGGTGTCTGTTTTATATTTTAAAAAAAAATTGTTCAGCCTAATGGCTAGTGGGAGAACATTATACATATAGCCTTGTTGCAAAATATCTATAATTTCTCTAGCCAAGAGTTGTTTTAGCGAAAGGGGTTTGTAAGAGATTATGTCATTTGGTTCTAGTATCACGAGCAGTTTGGACATTATCAAAAGTAGTTCTGTGTTTGAAGAGGTATGCTAGTATGTTTTTGGCATAAAGTTGCCTAGTGTAGTAACACAGATTTTCCTAAAGATTTCATCCGAGCTGCTCGTGATCGTTAGTTTGAGGATAATCTTTTTTATAAGTTTCTGAGCTTCAGAGATTGGATCAATGGCGGCAGCGTTTGCTCCTCCCCATGCTATGATACCATACTCTATTAAAGATTGACAAAGTGCATAGTAGATTGTTTTGAGCTGGCTTAGGTTGAGAAAGTTGCGAGTTTGTCTAAAAAAGTAAATGAATTTTTGAAAAAGAAAATGAAGTTTGTTTTCTGTAGTGGTTATATTTTGTTTCCACTTCAAATTGCTGTCAAAAATAATACCTAAGTATTTATTTTTAGTTACCTGTTCTAAATAAGGGCAATCACATGTTATCGCATTTGTCAGAGGGCAAGCACATATTTTAATTTGATTTACTGGGGTTCTTAAGGAAGGATTAATACTAAATTCAATGTATTTGGTTTTGGTCACATTCATTGTTAGTGTATTATTGTTTAACCATATTTTGACAACAGTTATTCCCCTGTTTGTTTTTAAGTATACATCATTCAAATTTCCTTAGTAAAGAGAGGAATCGTATAATCAGCGAAACATACAATTTTGGCATCTATTTGAAGACTATACCATTCATTTATGTATAAAAAGAACAAGGTAGGACCTAAAACTCTTCCTTGAGGCACGCCGTAGCCAATTAGTAATTGATTGCTATTGCAGTTATTTTTCTCAGTTTGCTTTCGGTTTGACTGGTAATCATCGCTAATAATTTATTTTATTTTATTGATACATGATTTAGAGAGTACATGTGGTTTTTTGTGATATTTCACCCTCGTAGGTCAATTACCATTTATACCAATATTAGATAGTTTTTGTAACAGTTTAGAGTAAGAGATTAGTATAATATGTATAAAATGCTTTGTACAGGTCTACGAATATTGATATGCATTTTGAACCCTTGTTTTCATTTAGAAAATCGGTGACTGTTACCAGGGCTTCGGAGGTGCCTTTATTTTTCCTGAATCCAAACTGGTTGTGGGATAGTATGTTATTTTGTTCAAGGTATTCAATAAGTTGATTATTAATAGTTTTTTCAAAGACTTTAGATAGTGAATTTAGTAATGTAATTGGACGATAGTTAGTTATGTCCGTTCTAGAGCCTCCTTTATGTATTTGGACTATGATTCCGTGTTTTAGTTTGTCGGGGAATCGGCCTTTTAGGATGCTTAGGTTAATAAGATTTGTTAAGAGAGTGGTTATTTCTGATACAAGTTTTTTAAGTCAATATTTGATATATCATCCAAGCCAGTTGAAGACGAGAAGAGAATGAGTTTATGATCAATCTAGTATCTTCATTTGAAATTTTTTTAGACTAAAATACAAGTTGTTGAGCAAATTTGTATTACAGTTTAGTGTACCGGAGTTGGTATGTATGATTTACATCGATATTTTTTTAGAGTTCTTAGCTTATTTTTGAGAAGTATTTATTTATTTACAAGTATGATTAACAATAATATCGGGATTACTAGAAAAATTAAATATTTTATCATTTACTTTTAGTTGTTTTAAGTCATTCGTAGGATTAGGTTGAGAGTGGGTGGGTTCTTTAAGTGTTTTCCAAAGTTTTTTAGGATCATTATTACCGTTGTCTATTTTCTGTTTGTAATATATCTATAGTAAAGATACTTTTAAATTTAAAGTAGTATATCTCGATATACTTTAGTATATCTCGCAGTAAAGATACTTTTAAATTTAACAAGAACCTCAACACTAATTATTCTATTTTTTCACCAATTCCTAGAATTCACAACCTTGCGAATAAATACTGTGAACTTATAGATATGTTTGGTTTTGACAATTTTGTGAGCTTTAAAAGGCAACTTATTTCGATTCTATCGGCTAATAATTAACTTTTATAGCTTTAATAATTTTATTACATCTTCTCCCATTCGAAACCTTTCAAGTAAATTATATCCATATTTGTTTGTTTTTTATTTGCTCTACTATACACTTATAATTGTATGCATATACCTACTAACTACTTTTTATACATAACACTATGTTCCATCTCAGATCTTATTATTTCTTATTCATGTCGATATTGCTAAATTCTATTAGTTTTTGCTTTTTACAGGTGCAACTCTTATTTTGTTATTTTTTTTTTTTTTTTAAATCTCTGTTATAATGTTCTTTACCTCACGAGTAAGTTACACTCTAATTTATATTGGTTTATCGATTTGTTAAACTCACAATTAATACTGGGTTTAAACACACCCACTTACTTACTTTTTATGTTGAACTTTCTTTTACTTACTATTTCATGCTTGGGTATATTTTATATTGAATCCATCTTATTAGTGTTTTGCTAATTTGCACAAAATTTTATTATATGTGTTGCTTTCTTACAATTAACTCCATTTATCTTCTTATGTTCAATTATTGTAATCAATGTAAATGTATATTTTCATGTAAAAGCCCATTAGGGCGTAAATAAAATAATAAATAAATAAATAAATAAATTTAGCCTTTCTTAATATTTGGGTACAAATGTTTCTATATCTTTTATAAAAGTTTCGAAGTTGTATATCATAAGGATTTTTAATAACGTTTTTGTGGAGTTTGTTACGTTGACGGATAGATTTGATAATAGTGTGATTAATCCCTGGCTTAATTGGTAAAATGTTATTTGGTACATGTTTTATAATAATGTTTGTATGTCGGTTAATGGTGTGGTTGTAAGTAATTGATTAACTGTCTTCTGGATTTGTGATGTTAAGTAATTCTGACCACGATTTACTCATCAGAGATTGACGAATACAATCACAGTTGATTTGAATGATTTTTTTCTTATTTGTTGTGTTTTTATGTTTGTCTTTTCTGTTGCATGTTTGTATGGAAAGAATAATGGTGTAGTGGTCGGGAAGTGTAGATTCATATGCAATAGATATTACTGGGTAGTTGGATCTGACCATGATGTGGTCAATGCATGAGATGGAGTCTAATGTAGCAAGTGTGGGAGTGTTTATGGAGTTTTGGAATCCATGGTATGTGTAATGGTATGTATAACCTTAAGGAAATTATCCCTCTTTATTAAATTCACCCCTTTCACCTCTTTTAGTATGACTTCTATAATTAATCTAATGTTTATTTGAGCGTGAAGTAAGTATTCAATATTGTAAAAAAATACTTGACCTGATACAACAATAGTAATACAAGCGCGCCTCGATACATCGCCGAATAAGATATGTAGGTACCTAACTGTACTTTTATAAAAGGCCACTCGTTTTCGTATTTGTTTGGCATACTATATATATGTATTATGATTCACGAAACGACCCACAACCACTGAACATAAATGCATCAACTGAGTTTTAAATAGTGTTACCGAAATATTTAATAAATGAGAAAAAAAACATGTATTAAATTTGACATAAAATTTTATACAACATAGCGAATGGATTTAATGGTATGTATGTGACGGACATTAGAAAGCAGATTCGGTGAAACACTGAATCAATTAAACATGAAAGAAATTAAAATAGTTCTAGAGATAAACATACCTTTCCCCGCTAGCGCCACACGTACATCCATGCAGGTACTAACTGTTTTAAAAGTAAACAATGAAATTTTTCTATATTTTAAAAAACCACATCACTAAGAATATTTATTTAAATTACAATGCTTTTTAGGCAATTCCTCACTGCAGAAATCTGTGAAATTACAAGCATTATAAAGTTTCTTCACAATGAACACTTCACATTTAGATTTGTCTACGTCACTGAACTCGATTAAACTAATTAATACATGTCTAAAAGTATCGTTTCATACGGC